>NC_138663.1:106976764-107576764 GCF_964273445.1 Streptopelia decaocto
GTCACTAGGCCTCAGATTTGCAGGGATGGCACACAGGGTCCTCCCCAGATGCTGGCCATACTAGAACTGGCTCGAGACCCTAGTGATCACCTACTTTTATAGGGTGTTATGACATGGATCGGATGGAATACTTGGTTGGTCAGTTTCAGTCACCTGTTCAGTTTGCTCCTCCTTGCTTATGGGACGTGCATCCTTATCAATGACCTTGCATACCATTGCTGTGTCTATCAAAGCATGTATCCAACTTCAGAAAAGTGCAGTTACTTAGAAGAACTTAACTGAAAGGAAAGTTCACTAAAAGAGAAACTGGTCTTGTTTTTAACAAAACCAGGACACAAAGACAGAGGGAAGGATACAGGCACAGGAGGGGAAAATAATTTGTTATGGGATGCAGTATTTACTTCAGATACGTTCTAACTGTTTTAAATCAATGCAGTCAGAGATGTATTAAGGCCAGAGCTTGCACTGACACTTGAATGTTCAATAATCCAACACTGGGCTCCAATGGTTGAAATTATTTACAAATGATCTCATTACGGTTTTCTATTTTGCAGTTAGCCAAGGTATTATAAAGTTTCATCCAAAGCAACGGTACTGCTTGTCCTCAGAATGCATTGAAGCTGGTAAGCAACAATTTTCTCCTCTCTATTATATCATTATTATAGTATGTTAATGAGATATTTATACTGTTTAAACTTTTTTCCATTATACATTTTACTCAGAAACCTTCATTAATAATGAGGGGGGAAAAAACCCAAACTTTTTTTAAAAGTCACTGTTTAGGTTGCTGCAGATCTGTTTATTTTCTACAATTAAATTTCATGTTTTAAATGGTGTTAACTCTTTTCTAACTGGTTTAACTCCAAGTTTCCCATAGGGTTTATTTTTTTAATAGGAAACAAAATGTTGGGTGACTTGACCTTCGGGTATATTTTGTTGTTCCCTTCCCCGCAGTTGGAAAACTAGCAAGTGTGTTGTTAAGCACATAAATGCTTTAGGGCTAGATCTTGCACAACTGTAATGTGGTGACTACAACTCAAAATCTGCAGCTACTTCCATGTTGGCAGGCTCTTTTTCCCTCTCAGAGATACATGTGGTAACACTTACAGAGCTGGGTCATCTGTTAGTATAATATTAAATGTGAGCTAAAGGGCCTGGGCTTGGTAGGACCTGAGAGAGACCTGTTTTGCACTGGTCAGACTTTGACAGACTTTTGCTCACACTAATTCAAGGAGAGTCTTGTCATTGAGTGTAGCAAGAATACAGATCAAAGAATAGTTACCACATCTAGAAATCTGCCCCTAGAGCTGTTTTATTGGAAATAAAGTGGATGTTGCGTGAACTTATAAGAGTATTTATTTCCATCCTGAATCATATTAAGCTGATACTGTGAGGTGTTTGGCATGTATTTGAAATCCTGACAAATTCCATGTGCAGATCTCAATATTAGCAAGATTTGTCGTTCTGCTTGCTCTCTGTGCTGAACTGGCAGTGCTCTTGGCTGCCCTGGGCACCACCCTCCAGAGCCAATTCTTGAATGAGTGCAGAATATCAAAATGGTATGACTAATCAAAACACCATTACCCTCAAAACTCCCAACAAAAAAAAAAAGTGTGTGGGCTTCATCTTGAAAATAAAAAAAATACCAATTCAGAAGTTTGAATCTGAATTGGCTTTTGTCTTCTCATATGCACATGAAATTACATGAAATTTTTTTTTTTGGTAAGCTCAGCAGAAGCTTTGCACTGAATCAGACTTGGACACCTACATGACTTGACTGCTTTATCTCGGTAGACTGTGTAGTAACTATATAGTGTTTCAAGACCTGAGCCCTGCCTTGCTGAGCAGCTGTTCAGGAGTGATAGAAAGTTGCCAAGGATCAAAATGTCTTCAATGTAGCCAGTCTGAGAGTTTCTAATATGAGAGAGAATTACAGCTGAGACATTAAAGTATCATATACAGAGTTACTTTAAGGGGAAGAAGAGGAGTTACTGGATACTAGAAGTAGTATCATAAAGTCTGTAAAAGTTACCAGATTTCCTGTTAGGACTTTTAATCATTTATTTGGATAAGCCTCAAAACACCTGGTTGCTTAGTCAAAAAAAAAAAGTCAAATATCCACATATACCATGTTACTTGACCCACAATAACTATAATTCATGATAATTTGATTAGATACTCAAAAGTTAGTTACTCAAGTCTCTGGCTTGTCAAACTGATCTGTTACCAGTCTCACCTGCAGTAGCTGGTGGGTATGCAGTCTCAAAACGAAGCTGAAAATACTACAATTATATTTTCCAATGAACAGTAGATCAGAACTTGATTTGTTTTCTTGTGCAGCTATTCAGTTAAAGGTAAACAGTGCATAATTTCTGGAATGCTAATTACAATCTGCTTGGTATGTATTCCTATAAATTCCTCAGGCAGTTAATTTCATCTTGGCAACCTGTCTTCAGGTGTCTGGCTCCAACAGTTTGCATTCTTGTAGTGCTAGGTTAGGCACTCATTGCTGTATGGCACTCAAAAACATTCGCTGCAGAATTTATTTTTTTGTTTTTTGACATGTAGGTACTGTTAGATGCTAGAGAACCTGGGTGATATTCTTGCTGCTCTTTAAAAAAATGGCAGAGATCAGGGCACAGATTGGTCTTAGAACAGCTTAGCTTGCAAGTGAGGTCAACATCACATTACAGAGACTAGTTAATGTTACTTGTAATTTTTGGAATGTGGCCTCGTGTATTTCTCTGTTTAGGAAAAAGTGTTCCACAAGATCTATGTGGTGTGTTTTTTACAGCTGCTGCCATCTTAAGCAAGATAAATCAATCTGTAGATCCATGCGAGAACTTTTACCGATTTGCGTGTGATGGCTGGATATATAATCACCCTATTCCTGAAGACATGTCAAACTATGGTGTTTACCCTTGGCTGCGACACAATGTGGACCTCAAACTAAAGGGTATGTAATTTCTGAAAGCGGTTGGTTGGCTTTTCAATGTAGCTTGTTAACTGACTGGGTTTGAAATGAATAAAGATTTCATGGTTTCTGGTTGTTTGATAATATCCAACAGCCCAACTTGATTTTGGCTTTTAAATGTATTTTTGTTGGTTTTTGTTGTGAATAACATTGAAAGACAATGAATTATAACAGAAACAGAATTTGGGATGAAGAATAGAACTGCTGGCAATTCTATAGGTTTAAGAATGGAGGGACAAAAGGCAAGTCCTTATACCAGGGGGCACGATTTGAACTCTTTCCCCCTTGCAGTAGATGGGTAGATGAGAGTGCAGGAGCACAGCACACACATGTAAGGATGTCCCACATCTAGACAAACACCAACCTAGGACAACATTCTACCTCTAACAGCAGCCAATACAGGAAATAAAATATAATAAGGTAACACCAGGATGATATTTTCCAGCACACTTACCTAGCTGTTGGCAGGAGGTGATTTGGAGGCTTCCGGAGACAAAGGTTGTTTGGGTATTGTGTTCCCTTTGAGCTGACATTAAAACGGCCATTGAAGTTCCTGAGCTATCATCAGTGAAACAGAAGGCTGCAGAAGAACGTGTATCTGGAGGAAAAAAATAGCCCTGGGGTGGAAACGTGTAGGAAGAGAGGTATTTTAATCTGTGTGTGACTTGTCTTTGTGCTATACTCTGCAGCAAGGCCACCTCATCAGGAAGCTGTGCAGACCAACTGGGGAGAAAGGATGATAGTTATTGTTAGGTTGGAAAATCCTGCCAGATTCTTATAATCCTCACTAAAAGCAAGTTGTGCAAAAGAAGGGAGATGTGCAAGATTCATTATTCTTGTTGGTGTGCTTGAAAATTGCACACCTGGAGCATGTTATTTACCTATTAGTTGACGTAAGAGCCTACTTTGAGCTCGCCACAGAACATAGGTCAGTTTTAGGATTTATGCTTAAAGACGGTATTTTTCTCAGATTTTGTACATATGTGCGTGTGCAGGCATCAAAGCCCTTGCCCACTTATTTTCTTCAGTTATATCATATCCAATTTTTGCATTGTTACATATTTTAAAAGCTGCATGCGATTTCAGAATGAGTTTGGAATTTCGGCGTAGGATATGATCTGATAACTGCTGTTTTTAGTCTGCTGAAGATGTCACATCTAAAGGGAAAAAAAAATATTGCCAGAGCCTGTTTTGCCTTATGCTTTGCACTCTAATTGTTCTGCTGCCAGTACTGGGCTGTATTAGGTGGCTGCACATCCTGCATGAACCACAGCCACAAAGAATCACAGTCCTTATTGAATATAGAGGAGCAAGCTGTGACTCATCCTTAATTTCCTCTTTTACAGACTCTAATCAAGGACATCATGGTAGGCCGCACTTTCATATGGTTTTCTTACTGCAGTCCCTTTAGAAGTTCCTAATCCCTAGCTAGGAAAATGCAAGACAAAGAAAGAAACATTTAAGTGAGAAGTATTTGCTTAATGGAAACTCCGTATCAAAAAAGGGTGCAATGAAGTGCCTGGTAATTACTTTAATAGGAGGCCTAAGCTGCTCCTTGGTGTGGTACAGCAAAGATGTGAAATATTGAGTTGTGTAGAGGAGCTGATTTAATATAACATTTGTCATCTCCTCCTTAACTTTTTATTAAACTTTCCAAAATATATTATTGGAAATAAAAATGGAAAAGGGAAAAAAAAAGTGTTGATGTAGCTGAAACAACAAGGTGTAACTTCAACCTCTATGTGTTTAACTTGAGTCACTTCAGTACATTAGCTTGACACTCCGAGTTATTGCTTTGTGGATGACCACAACTTTGCTATCAAAAGTTTTAGTAAGATGAACAACTCTTGCATGGAGAAACATATATATGACCAAAGAGACCTTGGAAACCAATTAGATCTCTCCTTCCTAAAGAACTGCTAGTGGAACTTTGTATGTCATTGTAAATGTCCCTGTTTGACACTCAGGAGATTAAAAAAGCCCTAGCCTTTCAAGAGCTGGTTATTAAGCAGGTTCTGTGTTCTGAAATATTTATCATATTAAAGAAAGCTATTAATCTTAAAGTGATAATATGGCTTGGTCAGAAAGCCACATTTTTTCATATTTGGTATTCTTTGATGGTGTGATATAGACAGAAGTATTTTTTCAGGAAATATATTAAAAAATCATGTTACTTAAAATAAATTATTTAAACATCTAATCTCTTTTCTGGTCCCTGAATGTTCCTGAGTATTAGACAGAAAGGGAGTTTGGTTGTTTGTCCAAGGACCTGTGTATGGCTTGTGTTATATATGGGTATCTTAGATCTTCTGGAATCTTCTTTTTTTACTCAGATGTAATTGCTATGGAAGAACACCTTCCAGCTGATAATTGGTAGCAAGTGTAAGAGTTAGCTTTACCTTACCAGAAAGTGATAAGAGTAGCTGTATAGCGTACTGAACCCTGCATTAAACATTGATGTGTTTGGGAGCAAAGTTGTGGTGTGGTGGTATGTGTGTAGTTTGTTTGGTGTGGTTTTTGTGTGTGTGTGTTTGTGGGTTTTTTTGTGTGAGTGTGTGATCTTACAGACACACAAGAGTACATGACTTTGCAGGTGTCAGCTTCAAGAAAGGGTAGAATATTTTCTGTGTCAGTGGATGTTTTTGGTGCTTTAATGGGGAATTCCAAAGAGAGGAATGGCACTGGGTCAGTGGAAAATAGCTGAGAACTACTGAGTGGTAGGTTTTTTCTCTGCATATCTCTGATTGATTAAAGGAACAGGACACGAAACATTCATTTCAGGGTTCTTCCAGATTTGCAAAATGTAATATGATAGTTAATCCTATTTTTTGTAAGACTTGGGCTTTTTATGGGGTAGGAATGTGTGTATATATGTATCTATATGTATAATGCTTCCATGACTTTTTCTGTCTTAGCATGCATTCAAACTAAAATTTTATCATTTCCCCTTTAATTTCTCTTCCATCCTTTGTTTGAGGTTCACTGGGATTTATTTTCCCGCTCTCGGGGGAATCCACAAACCACATGTGTAACTCACTTTGATCTCCTGGCTATATAAAATAGATAAAATCATAGCCAGGTGAAAGCAGTGGTAGGTCTTTCCTTGGATGTCAGCAATAGCAGAGTTTCATCCTTGTGATGGAATGTACAGAAGACAGTTGTAATAGCCAAAGATATCTTAAAGACAGAGACCTGTGGTTTTGGTTATGACACAGATCCAGCTAATGGGCATCTAATATTTAGGTTAAAATTTCTTGTTTCATTATCGAACTGTCCTGGGAAGGACTGAGATACTCCTACTGCAGTTAACCATTCCTGGCTGGACCAGATTGTCCTTGACTTGAAGCCAGCCTTTCATTTGCAGATACACTGCAGGTATGTTTAAAAAATGCCTCTCACTAGCTAAAAACAACCACTTCTAGTGCCACCAGGCCTCTGAGGAAGCTCTTGGAGTCCTTCAGAACGGAAACAATGGTTTGACTGTGGCATCTGTTGTAAGAACAAAAGTTATCTCAAGTTGCAACTGTTTCAGCCTTCTGTCAGCTAAAAATTGCAATGTCTCTGTGAATTAATATGTTTTTCACTTACCACTAAATTTCCTGCACAGCTATTTACATTTCTGCTCAATTTTTCTGTTCTGATTGGTGACCTTAATGAAGTTTAGGACCATGGTAGTCTGACCATTGAGATGAAAGTGGCTTTTTGTGAATAACACAGAACTGGGAGTCTGAGGCAAGTAAATACGTGCCTATTACCTCTGGTGAATGTGGATTGTGAACCAAGCAGTTTCTTTTCCTTTTTCTGAAGTCTGCAGAACGATGATATACAGCTGTGTGTGTGTGTTGTTGGTTTTTGTTTTGTTTTAAGTGGCTATGCAGGAAGCAATAAATTAAAAAATAAAACCAGAAAAACCTCAAACAAAAACAAAGCATCTCCAACCAACAAATAACTAAGCAAACATTCCTAAATCTCAGCACTGCATAGGAGCTGATTTAAGTTATGTGAATCATTTGTGAACGTGTCTTTTAGGCTTTTAAAATTTAATTTATGTCTGTGGAAAACAGTTTACAGATTAAGTTTCCATATTGACCCTGGCCCAGTGAGACACCTCCTTCAGACTAATTTGCTGCACTAAGATTTCTAGCATGGCTATTTTCTGAATGCCAGTCAATTTAAAGTGAGAAATTTCCTATGGGGCAAAAAGAAAGAAATGGAAATCTTTTAGGAGGATATGGTGCATGGGTTTTTAAAAACATGAGACAGACAGCAAAGAAAATAACTTGGCAGTGTAGTCAACATACCCCAATATAATTTACAATGATTTTCTTTAGAAAATATATTATTTTTTAAGTAAAAGCAGCAAGGTGGAAGTATCTCAACATGGAAATTTATACTATTTGACCATAGGATAGTCCTTCAGACAAATCCCGTAAGTTGGTATCAAGTGGCTACTGTCCTGCACGGAAGACCCTGCACCACAGAGCTCTTTAGGGCTGGTTTCTCTTCTCCCACCCTTCAACAGGTGCTTGGTTGGGACCAATGGGATGACTTGGATGTGGCCCGTGAAATCTGCAGTGTAGCTGCCGAGACTCAACCATAGGTTTCTGTAGTAGCTGACCTGTCTTTGTGGCTTTTTTTACTCTCTTTAAGAGGTAGCTGGTTGACAGCTGTCCCAAGTAAGCGGGAGAATACTGGTAGTAATTAAAACAAACAGAGAGCAATTAAATAGTCTGGACATCCATAAATCCATGGGTCCAGATGGGATGCATCCGCGGGTGCTGAGGGAGCTGGCTGAGGTCATTGCTGGACCGCTCTCCAACATCTTTGCCAAGTCTTGTGGAACGGGAGAGGTGCCCGAGGATTGGAGGAAAGCAAATGTCACTCCAGTCTTCAAAAAGGGCAAGAAGGAGGACCCGGGTAATTATAGACCGGTCAGCCTCACCTCTGTCCCTGGGAAAGTAATGGAACAGCTTATCCTTGGTGCCATCTCAAGGCATATCAAGGATAAGAGGGTTATTAGGGGCAGTCAGCATGGCTTTACCAAGGGTAAGTCATGCTTGACCAATCTCATAGCCTTTTATGAGAATGTAACAAGGTGGATGGATGATGGCAGAGCGGTGGATGTGGTCTACCTTGACTTCAGTAAAGCCTTTGACACAGTCTCCCACAGCATCCTCACAGCTAAGTTGAGGAGGTGTGGTCTGGACAATAGAGTAGTGAGGTGGGTTGCAAACTGGCTTAGGGGGAGAAGCCAGAGAGTGGTAGTCAATGGTGCGGAGTCTAGTTGGAGGCCAGTATCTAGTGGAGTGCCTCAGGGGTCAGTACTGGGGCCAATATTATTCAATATATTCATTAACGATTTAGACAAGGGAATAGAGTGTACTATCAGCAAGTTTGCTGATGACACTAAGCTGGGAGGAGTGGCTGACATGCCAGAAGGCTGTGCTGCCATCCAGCGGGACCTGGACAGGCTGGAGAGTTGGGCAGGGAATAACCTAATGAAATTTAACAAGGGAAAGTGTAGAGTCCTGCATCTGGGCAGGAACAACCCCAGGTTCTAGTATAGGTTGGGAGATTACATATTAGAGAGCAGTGTAGGGGAAAGGGACCTGGGGGTCCTGGTGGACAACAGGATGACCATGAGCCAGCACTGTGCCCTTGTGGCCAGGAAGGCCAATGGCATCCTGGGGTGTATTAGAAGGGGGGTGGTTAGTAGATCGAGAGAGGTCCTCCTTCCCCTCTACTCTGCCCTGGTGAGACCCCATCTGGAATATTGTGTCCAGTTCTGGGCCCCTCAATTCAAGAAGGACAGGGAACTGCTGGAGAGGGTCCAGCGTAGGGCAATGAAGATGATTAAGGGAGTGGAGCACCTCCCTTATGAAGAAAGGCTGAGGGAGCTGGGTCTCTTTAGTTTGGAGAAGAGGAGACTAAGGGGGGACCTTATTAATGTTTATAAATATATAAAGGGTGAGTGCCATGAGGATGGAGCCAGGCTCTTCTCGGTGGCAAACAATGATAGGACAAGGGGTAATGGGATCAAGCTGGAACACAAGAGGTTCCACTCAAATTTGAGAAAAATCTTCTTCTCAGTAAGGGTGACAGAGCACTGGAACAGGCTGCCCAGGGAGGTTGGAGTCTCCTTCTCTGGAGACATTCAAAACCCGCCTGGACATGTTCCTGTGCGACCTCACCTAGGTGTTCCTGCTCCAGCAGGGGGATTGGACTAGATGATCTTTTGAGGTCCCTTCCAATCCCAAACATACTGTGATACTGTGACAAACAAACCCACCACAAACAAACCAAACAAAAACCCCAAAACAACAACAACAATAAAATGATACACAACCAGACAAAAACAACAACACTACAAAACAAAACAACAACCCACAAAACTCAGAATTCATTATTGCCTCCAATATCATCTTGTTGGATAGCTACTCCTGGATAACAAGGTAACAACAACAGCACTTAACACTGTGTTTTGCTTGGTCTTTTCTACTACAAATGGATCTCTTTTCAGTGGTGCAGACTGTTTGGTATTGTGTTTTGTTTGTTTGTTATTTTTTTGGTTTATTTTTCAGTGGTCCAGATATTTCCTTAAACGGCTTATGCATCCAAATGTAAGAAAAAGCATTAGTGGCACAGGTCTGGTAAAGCTCTCTGTCCAACAAGTTAATAGTTTTTTAGTAAAATGAGGTACCTGCATCAAAGGTGGAGAAACCAGGACCTTTTCCAGGCTTTGCGGCTGCTCAAAATGAAAGTTGTATTTGTAATGGGTGATTTTGGGAAACCATGAGTACAGAAAGGAGATAATTTTGGTTCCTAAATGAGGTCTTAAGGCAGCACAGTGACTGAGCCACAGGATTCCCACAGCATTTCCCTGGTTGGGAGACCAGAGCAGTGTCCTGTTAGGCCTGTGCCCGCTTCTGTTCCACACACAGCGTGATGTTCCCTCTGGGTTTACAGTGAACCTCAATTTTGGCTGTTGCCTGCAGAAGGAGGATATGTTCATATCTACAGATATTGAATTTCAAAATTACTATATGACTGTACTTTAGACTGGTAACTTTGCAGAGAGGATTCGTACGTTGGAAGGGGTGTAGCCATCCATAGTCTCTGATATCCCATTTTTTGACTAACCAAAAAAACCCCTATGCAAATACATGTTGAAAGTATTAATATAATGAAGTAAAGCTTATTGCTGCCATTTAGTATGGACCTCTACCTCTATTGTAATGATTTGAGATGTCAGAGTCTTCTGGTTTAAATGCAGTTTAAATGCTCATGTCTAATGTTACCATGATGTGTTATCCACTACAGCATAATACAGGGAGGCTAGAGGGGCAGGGTAGGAGAGGGAGTGATACTGCTCAAAAGATTAAGATTTATTATTGAAATTAGATTTATGAATGGAGGTTCTTATATCCCCATAAGATGATTTTTGACTTTGTTACAGTTTGTGTACACTTACATTAGTTGACTTTTGGAGGAACTCACACGATGTGCTTATCTTCTTATATACAAACTCAGAGAATTTACGAAATGCCAAAATTGTGGAAACAAACAGCATTGTCATTTAGGAAATGTGCTGTATATTAGGGCATTGAGCAGCATTAGGAAGCATTTATGTAAGCACAGCTGCTTGAATGCTATTTCCATGAGAACTTCCGTATTGCCAAAATGGATACTCAAGAAAAGGATTGAGGAATTTCTTCTTGGGGAACCGGAGGCAACCTTAAAATGTCAGCGTATTAGTTGGGTTTATCTGTATAAATACAGCATCCTTTCATGAAACTGGTGTTTGGAACCATTTGTTTGCTTTACCTGATTTATGTTCCTTGGAAATGAGAACATATACAAATTGATTAATTATTAAATCTTCATGAATTTCTGTGGGCATGAATATTAATTACATCCATGTTAATGCAAATTAATTCGAAATGATATCATGTTCTATCAGAATGTCAGAGGAATTGATAATGATGGGCTGGCTATTTTCAAGAGTAACTAGTCTGACCATAGTGAGATGGAAGCTGCCATCAAGAAATAGGCTGATGGACATTAACTGTATCAACTACAAAACTTGTTTACTCCAATGGTTTAATGATGTGTTGATCATCATTAAATGCCTTTAAAAAAGAAAACACCCTCCCAAAAAAGAAACAAGCACACACAAACAAAAACAACAACAAACCACCCCAGTAAAAACAATCAAAACCCCCTGAACCCACAAAGTAAAACAAGGGGTGAGGGACATGCAGTTTATCAAAACAAGGCAGGCCTAGATTAAGGCATCAGCTACACAAAGACAGTTCTGAGGAATGAACTTCTGGAGATGCAGAATACACTGCTAGTTAATGGTATGAAAATATGGAAACTATTATATCTAAGACATATCTGAGGCTGTGTGAGCCAACATAAGGCCCTCCGAAAGGGACTAATAGCCCTGTTCATTGGCATCCTGGATGCTTCTGCCTTCCCAAGAGGTGAGAATATACAATATGGCCAGTGGTTGGACAATCAGAGGTGTGTCTTACTCTGGATAACTTCATATTCCTGTGTGAACAAGGAGTTTGCCTTTATGAAAGTCCCTGTGTACTCTATGTAAGATGACTGTCGTGACCTGATTATTTACAATGGGGAACTGATAGAAAAAAAGGTAAGAAAGCAGTAGATAGCTGATTGAGATGACACAAAATACATGAAAGTCAAAATAATACATGATTTGGTAAAATTTAAAAGCTTTTTATTTTATAAGCATCAGAAAAATGTATTGACTTGCTGTTTTATTTTATCTTAGCATCAAAGGGAAAAAGCTTTATTTAGGCAAGGATAGTTTTAAGCGTAAGGAAAAAGATCCTTGCAAGCCTTTGCTAGTTTATTTTTCAATATATATTTGGCAAACAGTAGGGAAAACTGGACCGTAATGCATTAGAAATTTGAAATAAGTGTTAGTGAAATAAATTTAAATATTTTTTTTGTAGTGCATTGGTCTCTAACTACTTTTCTTCCAGTCCTCTGAAATGAAGCAATATTCACAGCCACCAAGAAAAAAGATGATCCTTAATGTCAGTATGGTGCTGGTATTTTAAAAAAAATATTTAAGTATAGTGGTGAAATAAAATCTTCTTATCTTTCCTTTTAGTTGCAAGGGGGTGAAAACCACTTTAAACAGTGGGGTGTGGTTTTTTTGTTTTGTTTTGGAATACTGGAAACTAACTCATATTTAAAAAACAATCATTAGCAGCTCACTTTTTATAAAGAGTCTGGTGGGGATGAAGGCTTCCAGAGTGCACATGTTGGACTGTGCACCAGACACCTGAACTAGCAACAAGCAGTGCAGAACAATTAGCAGAACAGGTAGTTTACAAAAATAAATACATTTAGGTTCCTTTATATTTTAGGGAAAACTCAAAAACAAAATATTGTTATCGATTGTTAATAGAGGAAATGGGTTATGCTGTACACTAAAATTGCATAGCAGGAGAAATTCTCTGAAGAACTTGTTTTAAATGCATGAAGGACTTTAAGGCCTTGAAATTATGTGTTTTAAATTGGATTACATGGGTGTCAGAAGAGAGCTGTAAGTAGGCTTTTGCACCCTCCACTGAGGTTGGTCTCTCTGGGGTTTTCCAGGCAGGTGAGAACTTGCTCTGCTCTTCTCCTGAGGCTTCCAGATGCAAAGCAGCTCTGAAACAGAACCTGGGCAGGTGCATTAGTGCTGAAGTATGACCTGTACTAATAAACCTGCGAAGAAGATAAAGTTGTACTGAAACATCAAATGTTGCATCTTATAGCAGGAGAAGTCCATATCTTTTTTCAGGAGAGTGCTCTGAGAGAACAGATTTAACTCTAACGAAAATCTTGGCTTGACTATACTTGTTCCCAAGAACCATGTACAGCTTTGAAATATATCAGTTAAGTCTGTCACTTCCTTTTAGCACAGATATATACATACATATATGTTCTTTACCCTATCTCTATACCCCTCCCCAGCTCTAGAGGTTGGGTTTCCAAACTGATGAGAATAAAAATATATATATCAGATTTTTTTCTTTGACAATCTCATAACCTGAACTGTTTGTGTTGCAGTCTATTAAACTCGTATTTTCACAGAGCAAGACAGGGAAGTTACCACAGGTCAAGTGATCACAACAGTCCCGTGTATGATTTTAGATTCTGTGGCCAGTGCTTTTATTTTGAGGTAGAACATTGTGCCCCTTGTAGGCCCTCATCCATAAAACTTGCTACTGCCAGCTCTCCGCTTAACTTCAGTCTTTGAAAAAAAAAGGACTTTGAAACAAGATACTCTAAATGAATATCAGCTGACCCCAAACCATTCTGAAATAGTTACTCGTGGTACATGTAAGCTTGTATTACTGTAATTAAGATTGTACATTTGTCTAGCTATGATTTCCATAACAGCAGCATGGTTCTGAAGGGTTTTTTTTTTTGTGTGCCCTTTGGCATCCTGGCCAAATCATTGCTCTGTGAAATGTACTGAACTTGACTTCTAAAATCCAATGTAGTCTGAAGGAGTCTGAAGGAAGGACAGTGCCTTCATGACACAATTGCAGTCCTTAAATGCCCGCAGTGGCACAAGTGCAGTTTGCTGCTTGGATTTTAGGGGTTATGGTTGCTTTTCAGGAGCTCTTTTGCCATAGCTCTTTAGTGTGAATAAAATACGGGATTTAAGGTTTAGACATTTTTAATGAGGACTAGATTAATCATAATTATCTACTGTCTCAGGCACCTCATGGAATGACATTCTGCACACAAGTGTTGCATGTTTGGTTTGATTGCCAAACTCAAACCAAGGTTTAAGTAGGTTTTCTCCACTTTTAAACTGAAATTCCCTGCAGGACATCCTTAAACATCCTGCTGCTGGCATCAGAAGATCTGCTGCAAATTTCCAAAAGGCAATTTGGTTTTTGCTTCTTCACGGAGGTAGCACATAATACTGCTAACCTGGGAAGGAAACAAAGTTTGTGACTGATAGCTGGAGATGAGAGAACATATCTTAATTTTTTCCTCATCAGTTTAGAAATCTGACCCCTGTAGCTGTAAAACAGCATAGATGGGAGGGTGAAGAACAGAGTTTTTATTGTTCAAGAACTGAAGGAGAAATCCACCTTCTCTGTCATTTACAAGGAAACTCCCTTTCTGCAAGTGGTGTTTCTGCATTTTGGTCTAAGAAACTGAAGTTCATAAATAAACAATATGGAGCAAACATCTGGCTGCTAGCTACTGCTACCCAAACCAAAGGGAGAACTTGCTCTTGTGTGAGGTTTTGGTAGGGCCTTACTGGGGATATAACTGACAAATGAGCACCTTCTGTCTTTGGCCCAGTGAATTGGTAGACATTGTTTTCTGAGAAGCCCATGGGCTGCTTTTTGGATCTGCTCCTGAAAATGATGCATTACAAATTGCTTTCAGTTGTAGTACTGCACATCGTCTGGGCAATGTTAAGCAGCCCTTATTTCCACTGACAGTAATGGGTCTGAGAGACATTCACCATCTCCAAAGGATCAAGCTCTTTGAGTGTTTGGATCAAGTTCAGCAAGATTTATGCTCATAAAGGAGCACTGCTCCAGTTAGTAGGACTCTGACATGAGTTAGATAAGGAGGAATTAATCCTCTATGGCTCACTTTCTTTATCTGCAACAATGGGTAATGGCTGTATCTCCTTGGTCTAACATGTCTAAGAGTGCTTTGAGATCATTATCCTAAATGTACGGAGTGCAATGCCAGAAGTAACCATTGATTGTCTCCTCTGACCTTTCTTGTATCAGAGACAATTACATTACCCATGTAATGCAGCTCAATAGCTTCCACTGGGAGAAAACATAATTCACATTGGGCTAAAGCTTATCTTCCAAAAAACCCCATCAAGTCTTGAAGATGCCAAGGCTCAGAGAAGCCACTATCTGCTCTGGTTGCTTGGCTCTAGTGGTTAATCGCTGTCACTGCTGAATTTGTCTCCATCTTCCACTGTTGGCTTTCATTGTGCCTTTTTTCAATAGACTAAAGACCTCTTTGGCACCAAGCATTTTCTGATGGTTAAGTACCATCAGAAAGTACCATCATAAGTACAGTACCATCATATGTGACCCCATCACCCTTGCCCCATCTTTTGTAAGCTAAATCATGCTCCCTTACTGCATGGCTTTCACCCCCTACCCCTTCTCTTGTGTTTTTCAAGCCACTCCATCCAAGGAAAAACCCCAAAGGCTGTCAATGTTTTTCTGTGCCCAGTCCAGTTGTCCAACACTGTTTTAAAAATGTGGACAGTCAAAGGGCAGGTAGTGTTACAGTTTGTCTCACTGCCCTGTATACAACAACAAGACCATCTCCCCGCTGTGGTACACTTCTGTTTTTGCAGTCCAAGACTGCTCTAGCATTGCCCTGGGAGTTCATGCTGAATTAATTGTCTGCTTCTAGTTTTTCATTCCTCCAAGGTTACAACTTTCCAGGAAATGGAATGTCCCTTTGAGGTTCTTGTGTGGCTTTTTTTTTTTTTTTAAGTGCAAGCATATTCCCACTGGGATATTTGCACATGCAAATGTGCAGTTGTTTTTCTTCAAGATATGAAGCACTATAATATACTTCAGATCGTCATGAAATATCACTGTGCAAACACATCACTTTGCATTTTATACATACAGCAAATGTTTGTAAAAGGATAAGGACAAAAATATATGGAAAAAATCCTGCTACTATCTTTACTAGTATAATATTTTTTCCATATCTAGGATTGGAAAGTGCAGAAAAAACTTATATTGTTCTCTCTAGAAAAAGAAATAAGCTTAGAGGATCACATAGTTCTTCTCAGGAATGCAACTCATCTGAAAATGTAGATAGCACACAGAATATATACAATCTGCAGACCAGGACACCGACAAATTTAATCATTATTACTAATCTGAATAAATGGTATGCATATTTCTTTCCCCTGTGAATCTGGTGGTACAATCCCTGTTTCACACACTCCAAGTCAGAAGAGAGACAGGTACTGGATTTCTCAGTGCCATAAATAAAATAAGGTGGTTGAAAGCCAAAGTGAAGCTGTGTAAGACAGTAGGCTGGAAAATCAACAGGGGCTAGAAATGGAAAGTAAGATTAAATGTAGCACTTAGCCACAGAACTATCCTTAGCAGTTTTAGAATAGTACACAGTTAAATAAATACGTACACTCACCAGCAAGACTTACTTTACAAAAAGTGCCTCAATCCTGCTTTTAACAGCAGATGATTGCTGTTTACTGTAGAGTAGTGAACCACAGGAAACTGACCTTTTTTTAGGCCTCTTGCCCTGGAAAAGCAGTATCTGAAGGCAACACAATTTAAACCTTCTTCCTTCCCTTCCCAACTCCAGCTCCCTGCCCACCTCAGCTGTGTTGGTTTGTTTGTTTTTGGTTTTGTTTTTTTTTTTTTTCCTTTGGCCCTCTATGCAAGTATCTACAATTCAGACAGCTGAGGATCACTCCCAGCTATGGCATGGTTTTTTGCTGGTGATGCTGAGTCTTTCTGTTTTGTACAAGAGCCAGGGAGAGTGGTGATGCAAACCTGCCTGGGCTGCCAGAAGGACAAGATTTGCAATGGGAACCGCCATGCTCTCAGCCCCTTGGTAGAAGAAAATGAATGATGAAGCAATTCACAGCCTCAGAAAGTTCCACCTCTAGCCACTTGCTGACTATGTAAGTGGTACTTGCTTGATGAGATGATTTATGTTATTTCAGTGCCATGGAGCAGAATTACCAATAGGTTTTGACACTTCCCATAAATGAGTTTTATGTGAAGGGAAACATAAATCCTGCATCTGGGTATCCTGTGCCTACAGAAACAGGGACAATGAGGTGCTGAGATCAGTAGCACAGGCCAAGATCCCTTTTATCCTAAAAAGAATGACTTTGGAACTAATTTGAAAGTAAAGGAGGTAAAAGGTGTGACTAAAGAAGAGCTGCTCTGCTAGAGCAGCCATTTAAATGTGTACTTTGTATTTGGCTGGGGAAACTTGATCACAGGCTTTGTTTGAGGTGGCTTAAGATGTGCTGGTTCACTTTGCTTGTCCTGGTGATTTTTTTGCTATTGTATTCTGCTTTGAATTTGCGACAGGCCAGTGTTGTAAGTCAGTAGCAGCAATAAGTTGTTAAATTGTGGTTGCTGTTAATAGTGCTGTGCTCTTTCAGAGGGCTGTAAATTAACTTAGACTGTAGGATTTTTGTAGTCTCTTCAGCTAGATTGCTATTCCATCTCTAGCACTGTTAACATTTAACTGGAAGCTAACAAATGAAATATTATTTCAAGTGTGATTTTGTTGTTGTTTTTTTGTTGGTGGTGGTTTTTTGGTTGTTTGTTTGTTTTCTTCTTAATATCTTTGGAGTGCTGCGTGTTTCCTAGTCTGGTCAAAACCATTTGTTCCTAAAAATTCATATTTAAAGATGGAGTTAAAAGATGCTGCTCCAAGTTGGATAATATTTCTTTTACTTTTTCTTTTTACTTAGACAGTTGAATTCAATTAATGTTTGGAGTCCTAAAATGGAAGATTATTTTAGGAAAATGGAGCTTTTAATTTTGAAACAAGAAAACCAAGTTAAAAAAAGAACAAAACTGCAAGAAGAACAAAATCAATTGTCCTCAGTGTTAAGTGAGCTGCTTTAGTCAAAACACAGGTAACGCTGATCTCCCTAACTTGGCCAGTTTTTATTTCCAGACACTGGACTTCAGAAAAATCTGTTAGACTGAACTTTTCAGTACATTTGCATGAATACACACAATCCCCTAGCAAGGGATGAGAGCAGGTGCTTGGAAAGTCAGAGCAAGGAACTCAATAGCACGTCTGTGGGTATCTCATCAGGCTGAACATTAACTGATCTGAGATGGTCTTTCTTTTCTTATCCCTTGGAAGACCTCATAAGTTTTGATTTCATTCTGGTGTCCAAAGAGAAAAATATCTGAAGCCATTAAAATTTTTCAAGGTGGAAAGACAGTTCTCTAAGCCAGCTGTAAGAAAGAGTTGAATTTTGGCAAAGGGGTCACCAGCTGGCATTTTCCGCAGTGTAGACGAGTGCCTGAAATGCCATGTTGCACATCAAGAAATGGAGCACTGTCCAGAGGATGCCTCTCTGTGCCGGTCAGAACTCAGGAGAGCCACGGAGCAGGTCTGTTCAACTTGCAGAGGTCCTGGGAGAGCAGGGACTCTGATGTGCAGCCCTTTCAGATGCTGCACTGCAGAGCTCAGCATCCACCAGCCCACACAATTAGATCTGCTCCATGCAGGAGGGAGCTGTCGCAGCCTGCTGCTTTGGCCGGGCTAGTTGCAGGACCTGACACTGCTAATTTAAAAGGCAGCTTGATGAGTCTTCATTGATTTCGATCACAGTAGTGACTTTCTTTCTATGAATGCAACAATCTGTAGATAGGCTAATTGATTACCCATATTTTTTATTAGTATGCATAGCTTCTTGCCTTTTCTTCCTCTTCTTCTGAAGAAGAATTTAAATGTTCAGGGACTTGTAAAATCCATATATATTTGTGAGTTAAAGAAGAAGAAATGTTCTGAACCTTGTATTTGGATTTTATATTAGCTAATGCAGAAATCAAGTGGATCTGATCAGTTTGAGCTTTCAAATCTTTGTGGAAGATTGAGGCTGAGGAACATCTATAGCCTAAAGAGCACTTATGGATCACATCCCCTATTTCACTGTCCACAGGATTCAACCATCTTATTAAGGCTTTCATTTTTGAGCACTGGATTTTATGTCATTAGAATCAAGAATTTTCTTCATAAATGAATTCTGAGTCAAATGTCAGTATCTACCTCACTCCATTCTTTTCAAAAGTGCAGGGAGTGTTACAGCTTCATTCTGTCACATAATGAGATGGTCTGATGGGAAAACACTGGCTCTGAGTTTAACAGGATTTTGTGCGAGTGTATTTCTGGAGTTTATTTTATTTTACTAGATCACATCCTCTGTATCCCTCCTGAGCTTTCACTGGGCTTTAGCCTTTGAATTTTATTAGCTTCAAAATTTCATGGCTGTGCAGTTCACTGGCAAGGAACAGAAGTTATTGCAATGGCTTTAATAGGAGTGTGTTTTTTCATCCTTAGTTTTATGTAGGTTTCATTTATAGTTTCTTTTAAAATGCCATTCTTGAAACATGAACAGGCCTGATTATTCTGCTAAGAACTGTGTACACTGTAGATAAGTGTCAATTATTTGTATTATATTGTATTTAACAAGTAGAGAAATAGTAATGATTTGAGGATTTGAAACTAAAGCTATTTGGAATCCTGTCCAACAGTATTTTTAGGGAAAAGCTTATCCATAAGTAAAAGGGAAGGCAGAGGCAGCCAACTGGAACTGGATTCAGTCTGTCACTAGGCCTCAGTTCACAGGGACAACTAGCAAGGTCCTTTCCTAATGTCAGCCATAAGGAAAAGGGGCGAGATCCTTGTGATCTCCCACTTTTATATGAAGTATTCACGTGAATGGGATGTTACACTCTGTTGGTCAGTTTCTTGGTCACCTGTTTCTCGTTGCTTCTCTCATGAGATGTGCATCAATCCTTGTGAATAACCTCGCATTCCATTGCTATGTTTACCAAAATATGTATCCGGTTTTCCAAGAAAATGCAGCTAATATGAAAGCTTTAGCTGACAGGTAAATTCACTAAAAGAGAAACTTGTTTTTAACAAAACCAGGACAAATATATTTGTCAAAGATCCAAACAAATGAATTTTGGAATTATTATTTTTTTTTTTAGGAGAAAAGTGATTGGAGGCAGAGAACAAGTGGCATTTGTTCATCATTAGGGTATTCTTTTACTAATAAACAATTTCATGTCAGGAGCACCTGTGCTCACATAAGCACAAGTGGGGAATATCCTGCAGCATGGCAGGTTCTTCGAGGTTTTAGGGACTTCCTGGGAAATAAATGTCTTTAAATCCTACCTCCAACAGTGAGCTCCTAAAGGTAAGTGGAGCAATGCAAGCCCAGAGTGTCCTCAGCTACAGAATCTAGTGGTACCATCCAGCTGGACTTTTGCCTTCTGTGAGAGGTGACGTTGGAGAGAAGACTCTGAGCTGCTGGAAAGGGTAAAGGTTGGAGAGCGAGCAGCTACTACCTGTTTGCAGGAGGATGCTGCTCTATAATGGCAAAATCACCACCTCTTCTGGACTCTGCATCAGCCCAGCCAGTACTGGCAGAGAAGAATAACGCTGCATTGAGACCTGATTAAGCTTTCTGTGGAAGCAGTTTGGTTTTGCTGTGGTTGATGTTATGAAGCCCCAGTGGTCCTCTGCTGAATTCATCAGGCCACTGGGACTCCTGTTTTGCACATTGTTTCCCTTCTGTGTGGAGCATGCTTCTTAGCTCAGGCACAGCATAACATGGTGCCAATCTGCACTGTGCCTTTGCTCGTAAACCCTCTCAAACCCCAGAGCCTTGGGGTATATAAAGAAGATACTCTTGAATTTTTCAAGGCTTCTTAGTGCTATCTGAGCATACAACAGGAGGGACTTGGAATGGTTCCAGCAAAGCCACTCTCTCCAGTGGTCCAAGTAACAATAAAGTTAATGCTGTGCAGGACCTGTTCGGGTCTTACAAAACCAGATGAGGTCTGACAGTGTTTATTAGCCCTGCTTCCGTGCTGTGCTCAAGCGCTCCCTTGCTTCTTTTGGCTGTGGACACGCTCATGCTGTGCTGCACCAGAGCTGATAGATCTCGCTGAGACTAAGCTGCCTCCGCATTTAGCTATAGTATGTGTAACTGCAGCTGCATCATGGCTGGTTTACAACATGAATAAAATGGCTTGAGGCATCTGAGAGTGAACTGCTGAGATTCAGATGCACTTTTCATGCTATTTCATGTCCATGACATCATGTGAGGAATGAAGAGAGATGACAGCTTAGAAAAGCTAATTTGGCTTTCAGGCACCAAGGAAGTTGACACCTATAGTGGGAGGGAGCTATATAGTGCATCTTTTCAAATAGTAGTTGGATACTTGTCCTTCTGTGTCATTTAAAAGACTGAGGTTGTGTGCGTTTGACAGACAACAGGACAGTTCTCTGCTGTTTTCTTTTAGCAGCAGCAGAGCTGGCAAAAGTGAACACCAGTGGTCTTGCTCCTGGAATCCTTTTACCTTCTCCCTTAGATCCCAATCTTTCAACGTACCAGCACCAGAGGCTGAGCCACTTGAAAGAATTCCTGACTTCCTACCCTGCCCACTGGTTCCTACCCTTGCCCTATGATTCCCTTTTCCCTCAGTTTGCTCAGGTTGGCTGTTTGTGAGGATAAGCAATGAACAGTGTCTGTCAACGGGCTTTAAAACAGTCCTCTTAAAACTAAATAAATAAAAAATCATTCTCTGTTAGGGGTGGAAAAAGTGCAAATATCTTTTATGTACGTGTTACTGTTTCAGAAAATATGTGTGGAGCTTCATCCTTAATTACATAAATGCCATGATTAAAGCAAATGCTGAGGCAGGCAAACAGTTCCTACATTTTCTAACATCGAAAAAAAATGGCATTTCTTTTTTTCAGCATTGCTTGAGAAACCCATCAGCAAAAGACGAGACAGTGAAGCTGTACAGAAGGCCAAGATACTTTACGCATCCTGCATGAATGAGAGTAAGTGGCCTGATTTGAGAGGAACACGTATGTGCTACCTGTGTTTATGAAGGCAGGCTCTTTTGCTCTCTGCTGAGCTCTGTGAAAGCTTGTGCAGATGTACAGGTTTCACTGGTTTGGATTCAACTGAATGCCGAGTGTCTTCTGGTTTCTGAAGGTGGCTGTCAAGACTGAGATACACCAAGGCACAAGAAGTCAGATTTGCAGAGAACTTTGCTTGTCAGGGAACTGTGAAGGGATATTTACAGGATGCCAAAACTGTACCTTGTTAAGTATGGTGGTAGTGCCTGGTAAATTAGAGGAGCCTAAATTCTCATACTGCGACTTTCAAGAGCCTGTTGCTCAGCACCTTCTACCTTTCTCTAAATATGTTTAATCGAAATGCTTTCACGGATCTGGGTATGGACATCTATGGACTCTTCAGGTTTGAGTTATCTTGTTGTCAAACAAGTTTGGATGGGGAGCCCTCTAGCCACATTTGCAGAGTGTTTTTCCTGAGCTTGTAAATGTTGCTGCAAGGTGATGTACACTAATTTGGGGCACATCACTACCTTTATGTAGTTGCACAGGTGAAGGGTGAATTGGGGAGGCAGCAGACTTTGTCCTTCAAAGTGCCCTTTGTCCTTCTGACTGACTCTTTCAGATTTTACTTCCTGACCAGTTTCCTTCCAGTACAGCCTGAGTCTTACTGTCAGCAATTGAGACAGCTTAACCCAGAGCCTCAGTGACGAGATGCTGACCCCTCTAGCCTTGATTATGTACAATAACCCCCTTTTGGAACCAGTGAAGTTTCTATGCTTGTTCCTAAGTGAGGAATGGTTTTTTAACTGACTTAATTCCAGCCCTTTGCCTTTTTTTGAAATAAACTTATTTGCCTCTCTTGTTCTTGATTCAGATGAACTGGGTTGGACTTCCATGCTTCTATGCTCACAGGCAGAGCAGAGGCTTTGGATTTCAATTATTTTGTTTGTCTTGCCTAGAAATCGAACAATGCCAATAAATCTTTTTGTCTCATGTGGCTGCTGCTGGATTTTAATTTTCTGGAATATAATTGTTGTCACACTTTCATGTTTCAGATAAAATTGAAAAAGCTGACATGAAACCCCTGTTAAGCATACTGAGGCATTCACCTTTCCGTTGGCCTGTGCTGGAATCCAACATTGGACCTGAAGGACTGTGGTCAGAAAGGAGGTTTAGCTTAGTCCAAGCCTTGGCAACTCTTCGTGGTCAATACAGTAACTCTGTCTTCATCCGTTTATATGTGGCTGCTGATGACAAAATCTCCAATCAGTATATCCTGAAGGTACAATACAGCATATCTAATGGGTTATTTTGCATGGTATTTTGTGATCTCATTTTGTAAAAAACCACATTTACATGCCAAATGTTTATCCTTAGTTATTGTTGCTATTATCTACTGACCTACAGATGTACATAGGTGTCAATTTATGGGAATGCAGAAGCCACTAGAAACTACATCCTATTGAAAAATATTTCTGTAAGGGTATTTTCTCCTTTGAAATGGCAAAAAAAGGTAAAACATGTTCCCAGTGGACCAATATCCAGGGTCTATGTGTGTGAAAATGAGAGGTGGATATCCAGTCCTGGAGGTGTTCTGCATGCTGCTTATGACTCATTAGTCGCATGAAGAATGTTTTTTGTCTGTGCGCCAATAGCAGATATTTTGAACTTGAGCTATTTTTCTTTAGATGGGAACATGTTATCTTGTGCTTAGATAGCACATTACAACACCAATGTATCCCAAACCCCTTCTAAACCTGAAATACAGAATTTATCTTTTTACTGAAATGATATTGCTTTTGGACCAAAGCATTGCCAGTTTGTTAACAGTGTATGGCATTGCACAACAGTTTAGACTGGTGAGAAAAAGACCCAAGAAATGTTGCCTCACTGTAGTCTGACAAAACTCCAGAGAAAATTGTAACTATTACTGTGAGATGTCACAGTGGCAAGACTTGAGTGCCTGCACCAAATGCATTGCTGTCAGAGTAGACCGAGCCCACCACTCCTATAAGAAAATAGTTTATGAAGGCAAGACAGAAGGGACAAGGAAGAAAGTTATGATGCCATTCATTGCAGCAAAATAGGATCTATGATCCTTACATTGCTAACATCTTTGCTAGCTGTAAGAATATAGTCAAGAATACATTGCATTTGGGGATCAAATAACAGTTAACTGTGATGGCACTGGAGTAGGTGTTGATTTTCAGCCAGTTTTTTAAAATGTCTTTTGAACAAGGCATTTAACTGTTATGAATTTGAAAGGTGACTTTTCCTCATCTCTAGGACATTTTCCTGAACAGTCAACAGCAGATCAACAGTTTGCTATGCTAAAGATGCCGTTCTGCTAAGATGCTGTTCAGATCCTTTCAGGTTTTCTTTGTTTGGATATTATTTGTTCAAAAGACCTGAAACAGTAGGATCAAGAGAGATATTTAGGTATTTCTCCTGTCATAATATTTCAGTCCAATTCACCTGTCAGTGAGGGGCTGGGCATCCTTATTGCTGGTCTCTTGAAAATGAATTCACATTAGTAGCATCTTCACTCAGTATGCCTAGTGGCACCTAAGAATTAGGTATCTAAATCACTGAAGCTCTAGATGTTATGAATAACATGTTATTCCATAGGGTATTCTGTTGTTGTTGTTGTTAATTTGATTAAGAACTTAATCTGCAAAATGCATCAGCTAGTATTCTACTGTGTCCATGTTTTAACAAATTCTCAGAGGTGCAGATGTACCAGTGAGTATTTCAGTCGGCTTGTGAAAATAGCTCTGTTGCAAAATTATTTTTGTTCAGCATTGCAAAATAATGAATGGATCAGAACAAAAGTAGAAACTCCAAATAAAACTCTGTTTGGCATTTAACATAATCATTTTTTTTTTCTGCAAGGTTGAAGAAGTTGGTTAACTTTTTTTGTTTATATCTCATTTTCATGCTTGCTTGCTTTCAATGAGTAGTTGAATCTTAAGCCAGGAAAATTTGGGTGAGCATTTCATGCAACAGTCACATAATTGAAATTAATAAAATCATTTGAAGTTAACTATTCCCAGACCATACATATGAAAAGCATAAGAGTATATTCTTTCTTCAATATGCTTCAATATGCTGAAAAAATAAGTTGATACTGTTTATCAAAGAATCAGAATTGCACTGAGCACCACAGCTACTCTACTTTCAGTGGATTTTTTTTTTTAATTGAGTTTGTTATATTTTAAAACATGAGAACATCAGTCACTAGAGAAAAAGACTACATTTATTCATTCATTTGAGATTCTAGTTGTATTTATTTTAGTAATTTTAATAAATGTAGAAAATGTGAAGTATAAATGGTGTAGGATTTAGATTAAAAAAGACGTGAAATTGCATGAATGACTATCATCTCTCTTCACTAGACTTGTCTCTTAGAAAAAACAAATACAGCACCACAATAATAATTTTAGAACATCAAAACTGTTCCTTCCCATCAGTATCTTCAGAATTTGGAAGCTGGTTGAATTATGTTCAGCTTCCATACACTAACCGAACTTGATTACATTGAAGTGTTTTGGGAAATCTCAGTTTCCAGTAGTAATTTTAAGATATCCTCTCTGCAGTGTTTTTTGCCTTCTTAGGAACTTGAAACAGTATCCAAATACTCCTATGTAGTCATTACATTCAAAAGTCTAAGTGCAGATCTCAATGAATTTTCAGGACTGGTTTAGAAATCAGGTTGAAGACCTTATTTTAACCTTAGGGTGATTATAGACCAACAAATATGTTCCATGTTTAGATCAAAAAGATGAGTAAAATCAAAGATACACCTGGATCTACAGGACATCTTTAGCTAATGTACTGGAGGCGTAACAATTTCCCATGCATGCATGCATGCCATCATTTCTGTGGCTGGTATCCAGCTGTTTCAGCACATCTGTTCAAAAAGCCAAATGCAGCGCTCAATGCTGGTCTAGGGTGAAGCTTAAAAGTGCAACCTCCATTTCAGTCAAAGAAGGCTAATGATGCTTTCCAGGCACACAGCAGCTAACATGCTCAATGAGCATTTGGTCTGTACACTAGACTAGCACTGATCTCAACCTGGTCTTGTGCCTCTGAAATATGTATAGCATGAATGGTCATCAGCATAAACTGATCCTGTAGACCCAGTCCTATTGCCTTACCTACTCACTAAAGGAGCCATTAACACATAAATCACATGGGTGATTCTTTGCTGTAGTAGGTGGCTCAGATATTGCAGGAGGGATCTGAGGCTTCCCAGATCACAGTAATTTGATTTATGTAACATCTGTCAGCACAGCATAGCATTTTTCTGTTATTTTGAAATCCTGTGCATCCTGGTGCAATGTTTTATGTATCAGATATTTACACACATCTACCATAATTGCTAGAAAAACCAAAAGTTGCTTATAGGGCTACCTTTGAATTCTGATTAATTTACCTATTAAATGTTTTTTCATGTTATTTTTAACAGCTTGATCAAGCAAGCCTCTCTCTTGCATCTCGAGAGGATTACCTAGAAAATACCACAGAAGCTAAATCTGTAAGTATTACCAACTGGAAATCAGAGTAACCATTTTTTCCTTTTGTTTGTGTGTGTGTCTATTGTTGCTTTTGTTTTGTTGAACTTCAAATTGGGAAAGAGTTGTGGCTTGTTTAGATCTAGATTTTTTGGGATATCTTCTATCAGAAAATACCATCGCCAGCACCACTACGACAAACACTCTTTCAAAGTTTCTCAAATGAATGTTTTTGTAAGACTTGGGCCTCCTCTTGGTTTTCTTCCACCTTGGAAGAGGCGTCTAGAATTCATCTAGTCCATCCTCTCTGCTCAAACAGGGTCATCTACAGCAAGTTGCCCAGGACAGTATCCAGTGAGGTTTTGAATATCTCCACAAATGAACACTCTACAACCTCTCTGAGCAACTTGTGCCACCCTTCCTTCCCTCTCACTTAGTGGAAAAAATGTTTTCATTTGTTCAGATGAAATTTCATGTTTTAGTTTGTGCCAGTGCTTCTTGTCCTAATACTAGGCAGCAGTGAAAACACTCTGGCTCTCTGCCTTCTTTATTTTCCCTCTATCACATATGCATACATGGGAATGAATTTCTCCTGAGCCTTCTCTAGATGAGCAGTCTTAGCTTTCCCAGCTTCTCAGTGCATGAAGGCTGCTCTGGTCCTTTAAACAGCTTTGCTGCCCTGTGCTGAGCCTGCTTCACTACTGCCATCCCTCTCTTCTACTAGAGAACTATAAACTGGACCCAGCACTCAACTGTGGCTACACCAGTGCTGAGTAGAGGGGAAGGATCACCTCCCTTGACCTGCTGGAAACAATCTGCCTAATGTAGCCCAGGGTGCTGTTGATCCCCTTTGCTGCAAAGGCACATTGCAGGTTCCTGTTTAACTTGGTGTTCACAATGACCCCCAGGGCTTTTTCTGCAAAGGCTTTAATGTATCGATATTTGACAATGGCAACACCTTTTCCCCCCCTTACCCAATGAAGGTCTGTGGACAGTATCCAGCACATACAGTCTAAAGCTCAAAGAAAAACACCCCTTGGGTTGTCTGGGGGCAAGTAATTGATACTAAGGTTTTACGGTTTTGCTTCCCTTTTGAGTTCCCTGAGATGTTACTAAGTTTTTTTCAGTCACATCTATCAGACTAGATGATGCCAGGATACAAAGAATTTTGTCTACTAAAAGATTTAAGGTGGAAATGCATTGAGAATTTTTGTTGCTTTTGTTGGACTATAGGCTGATAGGAGTTGATGAGGAGCAATCTGATCCCTCCAAAATCTCTGAAAGATTATGTGGGGAGGGGTGGGGAGTGGAAATAACACAGCAATCGCTACAGTATCATCATGTACAGTGCATTTTGCTAACATTTGTGTATACACTCTGAGACTAAAATGTGCTTTATTAAGATAGCATGGGGAGAGCAGAGCACTGAAGCAGGTATGTGTGTTGCAATGCCATGGAAGTAATAGGGGAGGGAGCTCAGCAGAGCATCCCTTTATCTCCCTGTCTTCTCAGACACTAAGCTTACACTTGTGTGCAAGTAGTTCTTCAGTCCTACACTGGTTACTGTATATGTTTGCATAAAATACTGGTGTACATTCATAAACATTGCCGAATCCCAGAGTAAGAGCTACAAATATTGTCTAATCCAGAAGTGTCATTTGCATTTATGTTCTGTGAACCACAGCAGGTATCTCTGTCTGTCTTGCACAGTAAGTTTACAGTGTTATTTCTCCTTGATGACAGCAAGCATTCAAGGTAAGGAAAGTACAACTTTGGTTTCTAGGGCATAGAAGTACAAAGTACTATACTCCTTGCTACAGCTGGGCACTTCTGGCCTATTGCTACAGCTGTGTTCAACTGCAAATCATTTCACTCTTTTTTTTTTTTTTTTTCCTCCTTTTTTTCTACAGTACCGAGATGCCTTTTTGCAGTTCATGGTTGATACAGCAGTGCTTCTGGGTGCAAACGCTTCACGAGCTGAATCTGATATGAAGTCAGTTCTAAGGCTGGAAGTTAAAATAGCTGAGGTTGGTATTTTAATGTGGGATTGAAGCTAGCTTGTTTTTTTTAATTTTTTTAAAGAAATGCAATCCTGTTGCAAAATGGAAAGTTTTATCAACAGCCTTAGCAATAAAGATTTTTGGAAGCAGAAGGAAAGGGGCAGAACCTGATGAACAAAAGATGAACGATCTTCCTCCCTTAGTTGTTAAACTGATTATTCTTGGGCAGAGCAGGGAACTTAGCTAAATACCCTTGGTCCTTTAAATTGTTAATATTTCTTGATTTTGAGCTGGGGCAGAATCTCTGCTGTACAGCTGTGTTGTGAATACATTACTATCTATACAAGAAGCAGACCAAACTGATTCTCTGAGGAACAGTCTCAAAGCAGTGCAAGACTGAGGTGGATTATTGACACTTGGTGGTGAGAGGGTGGGGGTTACAGTAGCACCCCAGTTAGCTCTTGAGCTCCTTTCACCAGCTACCCTGGGAGAGGAGATGAGACACTGTGAGTTTTCATTTAGGGGACCAACCTAACTTAGCAGATTTAAATGACCCTCAGTTCTGACTCATTTAGTTGGAGACATTTTTGCCCTTTTGTGGAGCTTAATTTAGGTATTAGGACTGTTGAAGGCTGGAGGAGTATTTCTCATTTCCCATATCCCTGTGTCAGTATGGATACTACAGAAAGCCCACTCTGGGAACTCTGCATCCACTATTGTTTCTGCTTCCAAAGCGAGATAGAAGAGTTATCCTCAGCATTGGGAAACCAGCAAAAGTTAGGGCTACAAACTTGACACTGATTTGCAGAACTGCCAGCTGAGCTGAGGATTTCTTCACATCACCAAGGAAAGAAGTTATCTTTCCCACTCTTCCCTGTGAAATGCTGGGTCTCCTGTTAACAGAGAAGCCTGTTGCACAGGACAGGTGATGCAGCTTCATGACTTTTCCCTGGGTTCTGCTGTTGCCATCTACAGGAGGAAAGGCAATGATGCTTCTTAGTGGTGCTTGTGTGCAGAATTGAAGGCCGTCCACAACAGCTGTAAATCCATGTTTCCATCTCTCTGCTGAAAGGTGTGAAATTTTGTCAGACCCTTAAATAAAACTCCATATTTAGCTTCAGTTACCTAGCCTGGATGGACTAATGAGCAGATACTATGTTGTGACTCAGTAGACCTGAAAAACAGGAAATGTTTCTTCTGTTTATTGGTGATGTGATAAGAAGATGCATCAATACTTCTGGTAGCTTTAATGCTTTACTTAATGTTTTACAGAGCTTTAATCCACAAAGTATATAGGTGAAGTTGCCATATAAGATGACATGGATCATGTAACAGCCTTCAGGATCAATACCACTATGCAAAAAGCCATACTTACTCATGGTTACCTAGTTTCCATTTAGTATGAACAATCCTCCTAAAATATATCCAGATATTAGGCATGAGTCCAGGGACATGGATTGTTGCATGATCTTTATTGAGCACAATGATTTATATCAATATTTTACCATGATTTCAAAGGAGATAGTCCTGTTTGTTACCCGGACTTTCATTGTATTCATTTTAAGTGAACATGCTTAATGGATAAATTGTCTGCTCAGGAAGAGAGACAGTAAGAATAAAGGGAAGATAATTTGGATATAGGAAGGAGGGGCGTGCTACAAGAGAGCTTGTGTATAAGGAAGATTTCAAGTAGGTTTGAATTACTGGAGGAAGAGGGAAAGTTTTGAGAGGAAGGGAGCAAACGGACTCAAGAAGAGTATAAAGATTTGTCAGATAAGTTAAGTCTGCAGAATGGGAGAAGAAAGTAATTTTTTTTTTTCCTGTACGGCTTGAGCAATAATACAACCGCAGAAACTTACTGGAGAATTTTGTTTGGAGAACTGCCAGCTGTCTGGTTAGTCTGGCGCCAATCTCTGTCCTCTTTAAACTGCAAAGCATACAGTCTGTTGTAAAGGATTTAGTTTAGAATGGGGCTGAAACTGCCATTGGGTATTCTTGTTTCTCTTGAACACTGATAAATTTTTGAGCTATATTTTGTACTTCGTTTTCTGTTATGAACCATACTGACATCTTGGAATCTGAATGTCCCTTGTCAGTTATAAAAAGACTTGCTTTATATTCAGGATTTGTTTTGCTATGTCCTTGGACTTCGATGCTACAGAGGATCTTGAGGTCTGGCTCCCCTGGTCACCCAGATGAGAGGTCTGGTTGAAACTCTTTCAATTCATGTCTGGCCCATACAGCCAGGTTTCCTGCTATGGAAGTCAGAATGCAGGGGTAAAACAAGTAGAAACTTGTGTGTATTTGGCTCTTGCCTCAGATGGAATCAGGTCATAGCAAGAACATTTTCAAATCCAAGAGATGAGATGTGCTTCCAGCATACCTATCACAGATTTGACATTTTAAACCATGTAGTTTGGAGGTGGCTTCTACCTGATGTGGTGGGATGAATAAGTATTAATGGTCCAGGTGTGCTTTTCTTTCTTATGAATCAACATGCATTTCCTTAGTGTAATCAGAGCTAAAATTGGTCCAGTATGTTCAAAGAAGACATGCAGCTCATTAAATTCCCAGTAATGAGTTAAAATACCAATGAACTCTGTTCTATTTCTACTAGTTAAATGCCATCCTCAGAAAGGGAAGTTCATGCCATAAATGCTTGGAAAACAGCTTTTGAGACATTTCTGCAGTGTGATTATGATGGGCAGTAATGATTTAAGAGCAGGTGCCTGCAAGATAATTCTTGTTTGATTTTTTTTTCCTTCTCTTTTTTTTTTTCTTTCTTTCTTTCTTTCCGCAGATCATGGTTCCATATGAAAATCGAACAAGTGAGGTGATGTACAATAAAATGAACATATCGGAGCTTAGTGCCATGATTCCACAGGTTGGTTGGAGATAACTGCAAAATTATTCTTCTAATGTCTGAGCTGTAAGATTAAAATTGCCTTTATTGTGCAGAGAAGCATGTTAAAGTGATATCATTAGGAACATGTGTACTCAGTTATGATATATATTCTTTTAAACACAGTTATGACTTTACTGTTTGAAGACACGTGTAATAACAAAACGCAATATTTTCTAAATTTTGATTATTAAAGCTTTGAAACTATCAGTCTCAAAGGTGCAACTTCATTAAGAAATCATCTCTATTCATAATCTTCTTTAACCAGCCTTCTCTTTGTCATTGCAGTTTGACTGGCTGGGATACATCAAGAAGGTCATTGACACCAAGCTCTATCCTGAGCTCAAAGATATAGGTCCTTCAGAAAATGTGATTGTCCGTGTTCCCCAGTACTTCAAAGATTTATTCAGGATACTTGAAAATGAAAGGAAAAAGTAAGGATCCTATGATGAATTTACCCACACTTATGAGGGGGCATTAAGTGCTCAGCTTTTTCTGGGTTTTTCAGGTGCTTCAGATATTCTTGGAATCAAGTCTCTAGGCAAAAGTTCTGTTTATTTTTGCCTGAATGAGGATATAGAAATTGGCTTGTGTCTAGCAGGAGAATTTGCTGTTTCAATATCTTTTTTTTTTTTTTTTTTTTTTTTTTACTGAAAACATAGATTGCAGTAGAATTATTTTTGCAGATGCATTCAGCATCTTTTACTTGTATAGGGTCTTGTATCTTGTGAAATCATTTACACCTCTAGAACATAGCTTTAAAATGCAGGTAGCTCAGATTAAACATTACATATGTGCTTTGCACAGAGAAGCAAGGCAACTTGGGGCAGTGTTATGAAAAAGTGTATCTGAAAACAACATCCTATTTTCAGTCATCATTATTGATGACATCCAAATGATTTCTGTGACAATTTTATCTCTGCTGAGGCCTCTTGCCCAGCTTCAAATAAAAATATATTGTTAGGCTGTTGTCTCCAAAAATTGTTCTCTGCTGATTGTATAGTGTGGCCACAACTGAATTTACATTTCAGAAAAAAAAAAAAAGACTACTTCAGAAGCATTATTCTTACACTATTGCTCTCTGTCTCTAGTGACAGAATGCTTACATTAATACATAGTACCTACAAAAGTAACACATAGGTCAAACAATAAGAAAAATAAAAGTGATTGATCTCCCTACAGATCATCAAACATCCTTACTTTATAAAATTCAGACAAATATCGTTAGCGTGCCACCAATTTTAATCTGCTGAAGAAAGCCTTCTAAATGGTTTGGGCCATCCATGCTTTGTATCTCATAAAGTTAGTTATGTCAGTGGGGATAAAGTGGTGATTTAGAGGATACACGTGCATCAAGACAACATGGAATTAGTTATCCTCTTTATACGAACATGCTTACATGCAAATATATTCTCTAACTTCAGAGTAAATACCTGGAGGCTTTTTCCATTAGGATCTTGTTCAGTGAAAATCTGGCTCTGCGTGTTCAATAGAAGTGAAGCCAGCGCATGTGTCATGGTAGAGGGATGCTGGAGTAAGGATAAGAATGAATGGCAATGCCTCTCTTCAGCAAAGCTCAAGACCAGCTTCCTGATTCCTATGGGCTGGGAGGGGCGAGGGGAGGACGCAAAAGCAACATCTGATTTCCAGTGTATTCAGGCTGCGTATCTTAGAGCTGGTAATGATTTAGACATTTTCTGCTCAGTCTTACCATAAGAAATTTGCATCATAAAATGTTAGAAATGGCAAGTAGAGTGCTGAACTCAACCCAAGCAGACTTCAAGTTCTTGTATGTAAAATCCATCCAAACAGTCACTGCATGATAACAAAGATCATGTTTACCTATTAGATGATAATGTTCATTACTTAAAATGTCATCATTTGCTCCAGAAATAACCTTGTTATCTGGCCTGAGAAAATTAGGAAATCATCTTAATGTGAACTCCTAACAATGAGGTCTTAACATTTCCCTGTAGGGTGGGCTCTGAAAGCTGAACAAGGATATTTTTTTTAGGTAATCTAATTTGTCATTCTCCATATGGTATTTTAAAGATTAATGCAAACAACATGAATTTTGTTTGTTACAGTAAATATCTAGATCAATCAAATTCCTAGTAAAACATTCCAAAATTTTTGATTTGCTTCAGTGATTAGAACATGAATTAATTTCTTGTCATTTCAGGAGATGCAATATCATTAGGAGAAGCAGCTGCTTTTACTAAGTTCATATTCTTTCAAGTTACAAATCCTCTATCCCTAAATTACACTTTTATTCCTGTGTCCTGTGTGTCACCTTCACAGATGAGCACTGTGCTCGCATGGGTGCTGTTCAAAATAGCACGAAAGGCTGGTTCATGCCCCAGTGAAGTGGCAAAGTACTCTGTGAATTTTGTTTCAAATAGAGGGAAGAATGAAGACAAAATTAAGTCTGGCTACAGGAGCAATTCTGGCTGACCGAGGTGACAAATTGTATGGACTCATAATCATCATATTAAAAACTGGTCCTTTGGAGAACCCGCTAAACAATCTCGAATTGTGAAATCATTCACATGGCAATGTTACTAGAAAATAGCACATTGGCAGGGTGTAGAGTGAATTTAGTAGAATAAGGCTGTTATTTACTTGACAAGCCTGCCACATAGAATCAAGTTTCCGTGTGGATCTTGAAATAAGTGCAGCGGTGTGGTTCAGAGGTCTGTCTGAAATTCCTAATCCAGGGCACTGCTGTGAGTCCAGCCCAGGAGCATGGCTCTCTAGCAAGCTGCCCCAGAAGCTGAATCACTAGCCTGCAGCAGTTTCTGTCAGCCCTGGGCTAGCTAGCATAAGTCATGGCAGGTGTTCATGCTGAAGTCACACCTCCTTCATAAGAAGTCTGCAGGCATTCCTTCATTTTTTTTAGTGTACTGACATTTTTAAATGGAGTTTATATCTGGTACAGGAAATAGACGTGTATATTGAAAACGTAGATGTAGCTGTGGTGTAAACAAGATGATGTCAGAGCTCTGATAAAGCTGTGCTGTATGAGGGGGGAGATGTGACTGTGCTGGCAGCAGTTGGGAGTCCCTTGTATCCCTTCCCTGTTACCAGTGTGCTGGTACTTTGTGTGTGAACCATAAATAGGATACAATAAGTTGTATCCTCATTGCAGATGTTTGCAGCTGTTGTAGGAAGCAGCTTTATAATTCTCATGGATATCAGAATGAATAACTGGTTTCCTTTGCCTTTACCTTACCCCACCTTTGTAGTATGAGACAATTAATAGAGAAGTGCTCTGTAATTCCTGCAGCATAAGAGGGATTTTTTCTTTAGAGAGGGGTGGGGGCATTAAATCTACTTTCTGGTCTAAGCTTGCCTCTGAAAAATGAGTTAGGGGGGAAGCTGCAATAATTTCACTTGAACTTCTGCCTCTAGCAATAGTGACAGGAGTTTTCCAGTACTTATAATTTGGTTCATGACTCAATTATGAATACAATTTTCAAACATATCTCAAAATTGTAAAAGGGATCTTTTTCTTAAAATGTCAATTAATTTATCCATCTATCTCATATTAAATCTGTCCTCTTTAATTGCCGTTGTGTCTGATTAAAATACTAGAAAGTTACAGAATTTTATATGAGCAACCTATTTTATTCCCAGGCAGGGTAGAGCATTCCTTAGTAGATATTCATAGTGCTGGTATAATTTTAACTGTCAGAACAAACAAGCTGCCCACCACTTCCTTCGGAAGTATGTATCACAATAATGGTCACATTGGTTTAGAAAGAGCCTACACTTGTTTCTGTAGCAGTAGTTTTGAAGTTAAAATAGGGGACTATGTACTGCACTCTTCTGAAAGGTTACAACAACAAATGCTCTGGTCTCATCAAATGAGCAGAGAGGATTTGTATGTTTTGTGTGTGGAATTTTAGTTTATGTGAAGAGGTTAACTTCTCTGAGCTTATTTGTGAAAGTGGGATGAAAATCACCCCAAGATATGCACTGAAGGCATTTAATAACAAAAAAGTGTCAGTTTTTAAGCCAAATGAAGAGGACCAATTGATTTTAAGTTTGTATAATTAGTCAAGAATATAAAATGATCATCCACCAAGTAGGTGAACAAATTCAGATAAAATATTATTTTGTTTTGTTTTGGTTCTTTTGAACAACAGAATAAAGAACACTGCCCTTCAAACAAACAACAACAAAACCCATCAACTTTTCTCCCCCTTGCCTTCCCCAGAAAATAAACATACCTCTGGGTACCTTCCTGTTCTTTTATGCATCACGCGTGTCAGTGGATTCTGCCGTGATCACAATCAGGAATTATTTCAGTTTCATTAAACAGCTTGGGTTTCGGACTTGTCAGCCTTCTATTCCTTCCCAAATGAAAACAAACCTCAAATAACTGTGGGGTATTTCTTGAAAATGACAGCTGCCTTTGTTACTTATGCCTGATACAAAAGTTTAATTCCTGTTGATATCAGTGTCTTTGAATAAGTCACCTTTTTGAGACTCATCTCTTACAAATTTAAATCTTTCATTCACTATCAATGTGACAGGTTCCCCAACTAAAACATAAGGACAAACAATGCTGGATGAGAATAAGCAGCACACAGAAGCAAGAATTGGTTCTTTTTGTAGCAGTTAAGTGCTGAATTGTAACAAATAATTGGTTTATGATAGTAGTCTATTTAGCTGAGTTTTTTTTTTACTTAAGACTTTTGATCAAAATAAGACCTTCAAACCTTTTAATCTGCAGGACTTGCATAAATATTGGTTTAGATCCACAGAGTAGTTACTGCAAAAGCAGGGATGCTATTCAGCTGTGTTGAAATACCTGAGGTAGGTAGTTGTGAGTCATTTAGAAAACCAGTGAGATCTGACCACTTTAAGGGTGCTTCAGTTGCAGGTGAGGTGAGGTGGGTGAGGAAATTCTACATTGCCAGAAATGTGTTAGGGGAAGTTCGATACTTTGTGGTATTTATTAGGTTGGAATGAATTTTTTATGACCCTAAGCATTAGCTCAAGATGGTTTGGTCATCTAAGAAGTGCTAAGTGTTTTGGCTTTTGTAACATGTACTGCATTATAAATGTAAATTATTAATGCTAAAAAGCTTTTTCAGATAGGTTTTATGATTATTATGGGGATTTTTGTGTACTATATGATGTATCTGTATACTGGAAGGCAGAGTATGCACAAGGTTATGTGACATGTCTAAAGTTACACCGAGTTGCATTTGATGGATTCAGACATGAGTGCCAAGGAAATGAAATGGGAGAAAGATTTTACACTAATGCTTTGTGAAATCCCCTCTCCACAGTGTGAGAGACGAAGAGGAGTATAAAAGGCAGGACTTATAAATCACAGCAACTCTCTGCTCCCCAGTAGAAGTTGCCACTGGCTGCAAAGACTACAAAGGCTAGTGGGCAGCAGGTACCTGCCTTTGAGGTGACAGTTGGCTTGAGATCACACCCTCAGGTTTTTCTGCCTGAAATAAGTTGGCCATATTTCTGACCTATAAGCACATGAAGACTTAACTGATGAGAAGCACAGGCTTTGCCAGGCTGTGACAGATGCACAACCGCTGTGCAGGTTCACATGGGTATGCACACTTGTGCTAACTTCAGTTCATCTGGAGCAGCCTGCAGGGACAGCCAACTCCATCAGTGTTGCAGAGCACTTACCTTCCATGGCCACTTGACACTAGGCCTGGCCAGACTGGTCTCCAGTGCATGTCTCAACCAGCTTGTGGAGAGCATACAGCCACCTATCTGCTCTTGGTGTAGTGTGTGTCCCACCTGGATGTGTGCATGCTGGTGGAGTTATGGGTTGTCATGTGCTCAGTCACTAATCACAGAATGTTAGGGATTAGAAGGGACCTCGAAAGATCATCTAGTCCAATCCCCCTGCCGGAGCAGGAACACCTAGATGAGGTTACACAGGAATGTGTCCAGGCAGGTTTTGAATGTCTCCAGAGAAGGAGATTCCACAACCCCCCTGGGCAGCCTGTTCCAGTGTTCTGTCACCCGCATAGAGAAGTTTCTTCACAAATTTAAGTGGAACCTCTTGTGTTCCAGTTTGAACCCATTACCCCTTGTATTACCACTGGTTGTCACCGAGAAGAGCCTGGCTCCATCCTCATGGCACTCACCCTTTATATATTTGTAAACATTAATAAGGTCATCCCTCAGTCTCCTCTCCTCCAAGCTAAAGAGACCCAGCTCCCTCAGCCTTTCCTCATACGGGAGATGCTCCACTCCCTTAATCATCTTTGTTGCCCTGCGCTGGACTCTCTCCAGCAGTTCCCTGTCCTTCTGGAACTGAGGGGCCCAGAACTGGACACAATATTCCAGATGTGGTTTCACCAGGGCAGAGTAGAGGGGAAGGAGAACCTCGACCTATAGACACTAATAGACAATACATAGCTATAGCTTGTCTTAAACCTCTCAATTTTCACCTCTTTATCATTTCCCCAGCTGAATGACCAAGAGTGTAAGCTTCCAGAAAAAACGTATCTTGAGCTGAAGGCTTTGTATGGGTGGGCTGGACCTTGGTTAGAGGCAAAACTCAAGTTATGGCTTGGGCAAAGCCATAACTGTGTTAACTGCTGTGAAGACGAGATGCCCACAAAGTGTGTTTAAAATCTATTGTGATTCAGAGGGGACAGTATGGGATGTGTCCATGAATGAAGGTGGTGGAGTGCCACTGTAGGAACAGCTATGCTGCTCCACAACTATGGCAACAGGAGGTTGCAGAAATTGGAATTTTAGAGAAGGGAGTTGTTCAGATGGTTCATAACAGCATCTTTGATTGCAAAGGAACAATTTTCATCCCTGTGGAGATGTCTGTGGCCTGCCCAAAATGTTACATATATCCCAATGTAGAGCAAACAACTTTTGGATATCAATAGCTTTAGAGCAATGACGATCCTTGAAAAACATGCAATCTATATGACAAGATAAGAATAATACTTCTAGGCCATCACTGATCTTGTTATGAGACTGTTTGAAGTTGAATTTCACAATGTACCTTTACCTCACACAGCCACTGCTGAGCATGGAGAGAGCTCAGTCTAGACTAGATAAATCCTCCAGTCAAGTGCTTGAAGCTTTAGAAAAGGGGCCTGGATGTCAGGTCTCCTGGGAAGTTTGAGCAAGTTCTTCCTGGATCTTTCAGCCTCAGTTCTTATAAGATTCTTGTTACTGAGACTTCCCTTTTTTTCTGGTATTTCAATTATCCATTTACAAAATGAGAGTGATAATACTTAAATAACTCTGTGGGTAGTAAGAACTTCTTCTAAAAGCATATTGATAACTTCTAATGAAAGATACAAATATGAGATAATGATAACAGCCTGTCCCATATATACTATCTATTTGGTTTCATAGTTACAATTGATGTGTCCTACTAATGAGGAGAGATAACATTCACTTTGATTTACAAAAGAAAAATCAGTTATTTTCTTATCTCTGGATAGAACCTTTATCCAACTCTTATTATGACATAGTTCTTGCCACTTCCATGCAAAAAGAAAACTCCGTTTTGAAAAAGCATTACCTAAAAATGACATACTAGGAGATGGACATTTATAAATTTCCCCTAGAAGACGGTTATCACAGTGCAATTACATATTAGCTGGCTGTAATCATACAGATTCTTCTACAAAATAGAAATTTATCAATTTGGTCATCACTCATTAATTTTCAAGGTGAAATTTCCACCATTCAGTAGAAATGTTTATAGAGATATTTCTGTGAATGCTTTGCGGTACATCATATGCATTTAGATGTCTGAGAAAAATGTGTCTGATTTAACAGGACTCTTGCCAACTATCTGGTGTGGAGGATGGTTTATTCAAGGTTATTTAACCTTAGTAGACGTTTTCAGTATCGATGGCTGGAATTTTCTCGGGTAAGTTAGAGCTTTTATAGTATTTACAATAGTACTAGCTTTGATGCTATTGATTGCCCTTACAGTTGCTTATACCTTTGCAAAACATGAAATGTATTCGATGCTGGATAAATTTCTTGAATAATCTTTTCTTCTTGAAGACTACATCTAAAACAGTTAAGATGTATATATCCTTGCACGTGCCACTCGGGGAAAAATGTCCAAAAGGACTCCACAAAGGAGTTTTTAAGACCTCCCCCTTAAAAAGCTTAGTCTTCTTATGCAGAAACTTGAAAGCTGGAAAGTTTGAGTTACATTGCAGGGCCGTGACCTGTGCTATTCCTGCAGGCCCAACAGGTTTGGCCAAAATCTAAGCTTTGAAAAAGAACTACTGTATATACATGCATGAAAGTAGCTCTGGTAAAACAAAAGCAAAACAAAAGATTTCATCTTTTCTAAGCTTGCTCAGACCTCTCTCATGCTCTAGTACCAACCTTACATGAGCTCTAGCACATCAGTCATTTCCATAGAGAAGCCAATCAGATGCCTTCTAGCTAGGAGTTGCAAAAGCCCCAGAAGACATTAGTCACTGCCCCAAGCTATGAGAGCAGTGCTAATTATCTATTAAGTAATATGGGCATTTATGTAAAACACACACATTTGATTAAATGAATTCTGAATACAAAGCTACCCTGATAATACTCTGGGCAACATGAGGGCTCTGTTAGCAAACCAGGGATAAAACTGAAACATGTTTTCTCATCTTGTTTCCATGCTGCCTTAGTTTAGATAGTGAGCTTTTTGGTGGTTGTTATGAAAACTAGCTGCTTGGTGGCATCATGGCAACAGGAGTCTGTCATGATGCTGCCAGTGATGTGGCACAGAAGATGTGGTTGCTCTGTTCTCCCAGGTGAGGTGTGCAGGTTGCTAACTGAAGTGCCCGTAATGTCTTTTCTGAGTGGTACTAGAATAGTTCTAAACTGATCACATACCTAAAAATAAATTCCAAAGGGCTTGATGGAAACCAGACTAAAAAGGCAGTCTCTTATACTTCTGAAATCATGTTCAAATCAATCTTGTTAAAGATGCCATTTTCTTCATGCAAAAATGTGAGAAACTGGCTGTCAGAACAACAGGGACAAGTTTGTGTGTACCCTCCTGGATATTCCTTGCTAGCCAGGTAAAATAGTTGGATGCTGGCCATCAGCCAGACTGCAGCCTAATACTGAGTTGCATTGAGTTACATTATAGCCAGAAAAATTCCTGGAAGGAAACTATAATCTTTGGTTGCTGTACATTTTGATATGGTAACTAGCTGCTGTCACTTCTCTGGGTACTTTCTCCAGAAGCTTAGGGAGAAACCTAATTCAGGTTGATTCAATGCTTACTAACAATGTCATCAAGGGTTCCATGAAAACCTAAGAACAGCACAGTAAGGGCAGTGAGTCAGCAGCTCATTTCTATTATCTGCCTCTGGGACCTGGAGATGGAGAGTTAGTTAAGTGCAGTAAACAGCAATAGCTAATAGTTAATAGCTAAATCTAAGTGCAGTAAACAGCTCAGGGGAGCAGGCTTCACAAGTCAGCAGAAAGAACGTGAGAAATGGAGTCCAAACCAAAGGCTTTATTTTACCAATTTACCTGGTCAGAGACTGGAGGACTAAAGGCACACAGGTCCTTTGGGATCATAAAGAGGACCCACCAACCTCTTACCATGTAAGTGAAGAAACCATTGAATGACTACTAAAAAGACATGACCGTGAATTGAATCAGTGACCCTTAAAGCAAAAGATATCTTTCATTCATTCAGCATCACCCATCATAAGCATATTATTTTTTTTCACCAGATTCTAATTTTCTATTGGTGGTTTTTACATCTTACACGTAGAAATCCTAGCATCGAGAGTCTTAAACTCATTTCAAAGAGAGGGAATAAAACATGATGAAACTTCAAAAATCTTCAGGTTGAGAAATAGGACAGACCTGCTGACTCTAGAGAAAGTGCTTTGATTACTACCTCAGCAACTCTCAGCAGCTCCTCTGCAGTGGCGCAAAAATTCCTAGCAATGTGCAGTGGCACATGGGGAGGAGATAATTTAAAATGATGTGGAGCTCTGAATTGACTGGGAGGGCTTGCAACCTGCTATTTATAGTCACTGTTACTACTTGGAGTTCTGTGTGTTAGAGTGGTACATTAATATTAGGAGGACCATTTTGAGGGAGTTCTAGTTGGCTGTTGTAATGTAAATATCAATAAACCAGCTGTGAGATATAATCTGTTCCTCTCAGCCCTATTTTTGTTGGTCTCACAGCCTGTGCTGCCTTTCTGTCCTCCTTACAGTCAAGCCTCCCTCAAAATAATGATAATTATTATGTTGTAATAATATGTCACATTCTAAAAGCCAGCTCTGTCTCTTGACACTTTCTGTGGCTGATGTGTAGTCATTGTGGTTTTACTTAGACCCTAGATAGAAATTTTCTTATCTTTTTCTCTCTCTCTTTTTTTTTTTTTTTTTTTTTTTGAGTGCGATGTTATGTATGAGGGATGAAAAATTTAGAAAAAGAGTTTACTTTCAAATTTGGCTCAGTTGAGGAAACTATTACCTTATTATGTGTTGGTTTGCCTAACGTGGTTTTCCTATAGCAGCAGTGTTCTCTCTGTCATTGAAAATCTATTAGTGCACATACAGTATTAATAAAAGCATTTGAAAATGCGTTTCACTGGCGTATTTAAATATGAGTCATTGATTAAACTTAATTACAGACAATATAAGGAGGAAAATCGATCTTTGAACTACCAAAATATCTGACCTTCAGTAGCTGAGGATTAAGCTACTCTGAAATTTTCTGATGAAATATTTTCCTATTGGAAAACAACAAATCCAAACCCTTCAATTTTGCTAGAGATTTAATCTTGGGCTCAAAGGAGAAGACTGGTAAAAAAGAAGAGGCTCAGAAACTGCTAGATCAGTGCTTAAGAGGCTTGTATGACCTGTGAGAGGTCAAAATCCTATCTCACCTGACCTGGTCTTCTGTTAAGAGTACTCTGCTTTTGCACAGCTAATGAGTGTTAACTACTGGACTGGGATTTTGCTTGTTCTCTGTGGAAAAGCTTAAAAAGCTCCTGAAGTAGAAAGGGAACCCTTTGAACATTGAAAATAACAAAAGTTTCTTAAATCAGCACTGTTATTGCTTACATGGACCCATCTCATATTTTGTTGTGTGTATTCTGTTTTTAAATTAACTTCTATCTTGACTAGAAAATGTAATTTTAACTGGGTAAGCCTCCACGGTAGTAATGTTCTTTTTGTGAGAAACAGAAACCAAGACAGCAATGTACTTGAGCTCTGTTTTGCCTTGCACATTGTGTGTTGAGCATCCTTGACTATTTCATCTCTAAAGCTCATGTGTCGTGGTGCATGAACATCATCAAAGCATGGAAGTGTCTATTTAACCACCATTTCTTTAGTAAAATACGCAATCTATTCTACCAACGTCATTCTACCATACCATGGAGGGAGATTTTTGGGAGACAAACACATAATCAGAGTTTAGTGTTCTCGACGGTTCAAACCTTTTTTCTCCTGAAAATATTCTGTTTGGGAAAGGGATTGAAAGCAACAGGCTGTGGTAAGAATAACCAGACAGGTAAATGGCAAAAGGTGTCGGCATGTACCTACCAATGTTAGCCATTGTTAGTTAGAACAGACAGGTTTATCACAGTGGAGGGCTCTTCAGGAAGTGTTTCGCAAGCACTGACCTAATTTTCTTGAAGGTGATTTCCCTAGGCTTCTCAGTCAGTGGAGACAGAGAAACTTTTTGGGAAGATATCTCAGAGCATGGATTTTCTAGATGAAAGTATCTCTCCACTTACACAGAAATACTACCAAGATTAGTTTAAAACTGGCACTTGGTAATGCCTTCCCATAACTAGCCCCCTAAGCCTAGCTTCTCTAAGTCATTAGCTTTGTACTGTTTCTAAGTCTAAAAATCTTATACCTATTTTGTGGAATTCAAAAGATTTGTTATAGCACTTGATGAAAATAACTGTAAAGTATCATTATTGTTTCATTTGGGTAGCTATTTGACAAATATGTTTTAGGCTATACTGAATGTGGATGCAGACTTGTTCTTCTTAAACAGTATGATTTTATGACCTACTACATGCACCTGCCAACAGGTCATCCATGGAACCACAACTTTGCTGCCACAGTGGGATAAATGTGTGGACCTCGTTGAAAGCACGCTCCCTTACGTTGTGGGTAGGATGTTTGTGAATGCTCATTTTCAAGAAGACAAGAAAGAGATGGTGAGTCCTCCAAGGTCTCTCTCTAGAAACTCTGAATTCGTTGCATCCTCCTCACAAATTTCCTCTGATGTTAGACCAAATTTTAAAAAGAGGTGAGTTTCTTACAAATGCTTAAAATCAACCAAACAAAAACCCCACACAAACAAGCAAACAAAACCTCCAAAACACACAAGAAAAAAACAAGGAGAAAATTGAACTAATTTGAAGAAATATCACCTTTCTGTCCACTTGGGCACTGCCCATTCCTTCCATGTGCAGCCCTTTAAATAAATATGTAGCCAGATCAAAACAGGCTGAACACCATTAATTTGTGTAAATAATGAGAGCAAGGCTGTTCAGGATCAGACCGAGTGGTGTCAATGGGAACTTATCTAGTATAGCTAGTGTAACTCTTTATAGTAAAGTTTTTACTGACTAGTCAAGAGTGGTCAAGATCTCTCTGCTTTAGGGGCTACTCTTTTAAAGCTGACTGTGCTACTCCTGCAGTCTAAACAAGAAAAGTATAACTGATGTCTAGCCCAAATTTAAAGGGAGGCTTAGAGCCACATAGTGAAAGTTTATATTTGTGATTTGAATCTGTTTTGCTCAACAGTGAAGGAAACTGTTCTTCCATGCCACTGAGTTCGTAGAATAGCTTTTAGCTGGATGTGCATCCTAATTTTAGAACTTCATATGTGACTACATTATCACTTCACTTAATATATTCAAATGATTAATTACCTTTTACAATTATTTATGACATATTTTCAGTTCATTTCTAATAGGGTTTTCCAATATCTGCTTTTCCAGCCATTGATTTTCCAACAGTAATCAGTTTAAAATTAATTAATTTCGTCACTAAACTTAGCTCTTGGTGCAGGAGAGGCACAGCAGTTTAGGAAATATGAAATAGCATCCTACATTGGGACCAACAGCTCTGTGATAGTCTGCACAGCCCTGGCTCAGTACCTGGAGTTTGTCTGTTTAACTTTATCTAGCTTGATTGTTTTCTCAGGGAAGGCCTCCATTTTAGACTGACCAACACTCTGATCTGGCTTGTCCAAATCTTTATGATGTGTGTTTCCCTCTCAGGTTCTGCATTTCTTTTACTACTTGGCTTCAGCTGGAGTTTCCTCTCTGAAATTCAGCTTTTCTGTTGCCTGATTTTTGATCAAGCTTGTAATGTGCTATCTGGAGGGTCAGTGACAAAAATATTTCTGGGATATTAAACAGTATGACTTCCATGCAGGATAAGCAGGAAGAGGAGAACTGTAAGAAACATACACTTTATGGAAGGGATGAACATTTTTTTGCATGTTTGTGTGAGGGAAAATTATGAGAAGCTGATAATGTTTTCTGTTGAAATGTGACCCAATAAAAATATTTCTTAGCATGTAAATTTCTTTCAGACCAAATATTTGAAAAATTATTGGAATTCACAGTAGATGTTGGTATATATCTGTCTATGATAAGCAAATCCTGAGGTATGGATAATGTGGATTCTTTTTTTCCCCATGTTTTGTCACTGATGTTTCATACCTTAGATACTTCTCTCCTTTTATCAAGACTGACATTATTTGTGTCTAAATATAGCACCGTTTCTAACCCAGAGTGCCTGCAGTGTTTCTTAGAGCTATGCCTGAGCAGTTTCAGTAATAACTTTGATAGCAGGAATAGGTTTCTCCCGCTGCCCCCTGCAGCTACAGCTGGTGCATAAAGCCTAACTATACACCAGGGCCCAGCTGCAGAGCTAGAGTTTGAACTTGTAACCTTCAAATATGGGGAGTTCACCTCATTAGAGAACCAAGTTAATTGAGTCAGTGCTCTGTCATCAATATCTTTAAGTTACCCTATTCCCTGGGATGCAGTTTACTGTGAACATTGACTGTTTAGTCATAGTTAATGCTAGATCTGTTCCAGTTGTCCCATATTGTCTCTAAAAATAAGAAAATGGTTTTTTTGAAAAGGGTAGAAGAAAATGAATACTCAAAGGAGCTTTGCCATGTTTTGTCTGGCTCCACCACAAATAAAGAACAGTTCCAGATCAAAATACACATCTGATACATAAATGGCAATTTAGCTAAAGGTAATGTTACTTTCCAAGGTTTAGTCCCCGCTTTCAGTGACATTTCAGAGCTACCAGATCTATAGAATAAAATTATATAAATCTCTGGTACTCGACATTTTCAATATCTTTAAATGTAACATAACTGACAACACAAAGATCCAATAAGTCTTCATGTAATGATTATCTGTCATGTCTTGTGCTATCTCAACTCTGCTTTGGTCTGTGCTAAAAGATTCCAGTGATGGCTGGATCCCCTGAATTACCTCACTCATGCAGTATTCTCAGTCCCTCTCATGAGGTTCGTCTATTGATAAAAACAAAAGCAGCTGATTGCATACACCTTTTTGGTCTGTGCAGCCAGACAGATACATAGGCATGAGGGCATTTCTTCTCTTTATACTGACATAATACACCTCTTAGTCATTGGATTTCTTGTTTTCTCTCATTTCAGGGTTTTCTTAGTCCCCATACTCACTAAACACTCCTATTATTATTATTTTTTTTAATTGCTTGTGATATGCTTCTGGCTTTGTATAGGTGTCTGAAGAAGCAGCCAAGCTAAAATGATTGTGGGTTTTCCTAGCTTTGCACAGATGCGAGCTGTCACTGGTGTTCAAGACCACAGAAGCAGTTAAAGCCACTGTGAGGCATGACTTTTATGCCTGCAGTACATAAAGGATAGGAATCCTTCACAAGTACAGTGAAATACAGGCTAAATATTTGAATGCTGTTTTGTATTTGGATCATGATACTGTCAACCCAAATTAAGTTTTTTTGCGATATTAATAAGGTGTGTTTCAGTCCGACATAAACCAAGCAAAGCTACTGATGCCCTCCCTCTCTACAGAAAAAGCTTTATTTGTGCAGATGCCTTGCAGCTTGCTCCTTCTTGTGTATGGGCTAGCAATCTAGAACCAAAGTCTCAGAAATCTCCCCAAATCACTGCAAACGTCCCAGTATTTTTTATGATTTCAAGGCAGACATTCTCGTAATTGTGACATGAAAGGAACAACAATTAACAGGCTGTGTGGTACACCTGAAGGAACAGAAAATGAAAAGAAACTTATTTTCAGAAGAAGTGCCTGAGGACTGGAGAAAGAAGAAATTTGCCATTAAGAATATAAAACAGATACTGTTTTCTTTGGAATAATTCATGGTCTAACCAAATTAATTCAATTCCTTATAATTATACTGCCATGAAATATTTTACTGGAGAGGGATTTGCTAAATGTTTTGCAGATGGAGGAGTTGACTGAAGGAATTTGCTGGGCTTTTATTGACATGTTGGAAAAGGAAAATGACTGGATGGACTCCGAAACAAAAAGAAAAGCTTATGAGAAGGTAAAAATATAAATGTTGAATGAGTATGTTCCTGTTACAGTGAAGATTTTACTTGAGTGAGAACAGAATGTCATGTACTGTACTTGTGGTTCCAGTTACCCATTGTTTTGTTTGTGAAGGGACATGTGCCACATTTGTTTTGCTAGAAGCTGAACCACCTGAACTCCTGCTTCAGTGCTGAAGTTATTTTTGTTACCTTGTTCTTCCTCCCTTGCCTTCATCTTTCCCTGTCTGGCTGATGTAGACTTTGAACTCATTTCAGATTTGCCTGTACAGTGGCTTTTCTTGACAAAGTCTTCAGCTTGATTGCGATGTCAGGGGCACACCTACAGATACAAAATGGTTTTGAAAACATCTGTGGCAGCTCAGGGTACTTGGTGTAAAGATGGAAGATCCAGCCTAGAAGGGGTCATGAGAATAGTCCAGGTCTCGTACCTTCTTCAGTGTCATGGTGGGAAGTCTACCTTGAAAGCAATTTTCTAGGAATGCAATGACCATCCCAGCTGAGTACCTATCTCCTGAGAGAATAACGTCAGTTATGAAGTGTTATGATCAAGGATGGTATTGCTGGTCCTGATTAGATTCAGATGAAGTGACAATAAAATGCTGGAGGTAAAGGTGAAGGCAGGAGGAGGTACTCAAAGCTCCCTTTTCCCTCCATTCCTGTGTTTACAACATGTGATATGTGGAAAGGGAGCTTGCCCAAATGCAGAGCTCTGCCCCCAGAGCAGCAGTTGGAAGAGGCATAAACAAATAAAAATGGAAAGCAGCGTGTAGGACAGTCTCCTTATTTGTTGAGGCAATGGGATATCACTGAATTAGTAAATGCCCTCTTTGAATAAACTGACATGCAACTGTAGCTGAACTGTTCTTGCTCACTGTACTTGAATAAAAATAGAGGTGTCTTGATTTATAAACAAACACAGACTTCAAAGTTTTTTGGTAATTTTCATGAAAAGGCTGTGGAGATATTTTGTCAATGGAAAGTTTTAAATTCCACGTACAGACTATTTACATTTTACACAGTAGTGCTCTTCACAGATATGCAAATGAAACAGCGCCGCATAAATGCACAAATAAAGTCTGTAGCAAGAGAACAATAGTAAGATGCCATTTATTTCCTACTAACTTGATAGTAAATGGACTGTAGTTATTACTTCTTACTGACTGTTATTGTTGTTTTTTACTAGAAATACCATTAGAAATATAATGATCTGTAATTTAGATATTTGACAAATCTGGTACAAAATAAGAGCAGGAAGATTTTATAATGATTTCCTTAGTAGAGATATTTCTATATACCTTTACAGACATATACAAGTCTGATGGTGAATTTTCTAGCAAATAATCTGCTTAACCATGTTGTTCAAAATTCGGTACCTGCCTTTCAGCAGAGAAACAATACAAGCATTGCTGCAAACTAATAAACTCCCTAAAAAGCTTTTCCTTTCCCAATTTAAGGAGAGTTTTGTTCAGAAGGTCAGTTAGATATTTTGTAGGTAGAGACGCCTGTTTTCCTCTGTTGACTCATTTAGGAATCATGGCACTCTGCTCGCAATTCAGACTTCTCCTTTAAGTTTCTAAAGTTAATAGGTTGAATCTGGGCCAAACAATGCATGATGAACTAAATTTAAGCAGTACAAAAAAAATAACACTACAAGCCATTGTACTATGAGTAGCAAATGGTTTAAATCCATTCTCACTGACCTGAACAACAGTTTTATAGTTTACTGACATAGGAACAAGGTCAAGCTTGTAAACACGAGTGTTACGTAATGACTTAGAAATTGCAGCAACAATTATGTGTTAGGACTTACGACTGCAAGTTTAAGTTCAGATTCACAGAAACAGCTACTTGGCTAGAAGGAAAGAGTCTAGAGAGACATTTTGGTAAATTTCCAGACATGGAGTTTGTGTATGTTTATTAAATGCTATTATTGCTAATAGTAGATATTGGATTTGTCCTGGGACATTCGGGTGGGCATGTTTTTAATTCAAGAAATAGATTCATTACATGTATTGTCAGTTAATTCACTGGGGATATCTAAGATTTATAATACAACAGGACCTTCCAAATTTGTTACTCTGTTCCAGTTAAATCTCATGAGCCCAGTACATTATGCTGTCACTTTTTAAATATTTATACTTCAATAAAGCAGCACAGACAACAGGAATTTTGAAGTGGGGGTGTTTGATTGTTCAGAAAAAAAAATATTACTTTATTACATAGATCTGTAAAAGTGAAATTTCTTTGTCAATAGGTGTCACCTGCAACTGTAAGGATACTGCCAATGCCATAGATTTCATAGTTTAGGAGGGAGCTTGGTTTGTTCTTGAACTAAGAGCAAGTTGTGTCATCATGGGGTAGGATATTCTGCTTAGAAATAAATTTCTGTCCTATGTGAGCATCTTCTGCTTGTTTATATTTCCAGAACAAAAGACAGAACCTGCTTAATTATTTATCTGATATCCTTCTATGATAATGTAACCGGCCTAGTGGGTGAAAGGAGGATGGTGGATATAATTTTTCCAGATTTTAATAAGGCTTTTGATACTATGATTCTGTCCTATGATTCTCTACTATCCCTTACAGCACCTTTCTGTACAAGTTGTCCAACCGTGAGATGAGCAGGCATATGATGCACTGGGTGAAGAACTGGTTGAACAGCAGGGCTCAGAGGGTTGTAGTGAATGTGGCTACATCTGGCTGGTGACTAGTCACCAGCGGTGTTCCTCAGGGCTCAATCCTAGAGCCAGTTCTGTTCAATATTTCCACCAATGATCTCGATGCAGGAGTTGTATCCACCATTTGCAAGTTTGCTGATAATACTAAACTGGAAGATGCTGTTAATTGCCTGAAGGGACAAGATGTCTTGCAGGGGGTCTAGATAGATTGGAGCATTGGGCAGTTCATTAATGGGATGAAGTTTAAAAAGTCCAAATGCTGGATTCTGCACCTAGGACAGAGTAGTACTGGGCACAATTATAAAATGGGAAAGGCGTAACAAGGGATCTGGGGGTGCTGGTTGACAGCAGCTCAATCTGAATCAGCTGTGTGTGCCCTGGCAGCCAAGAGGGCAAACCACATCCTGGGGTGCAGCAAACACAGCATAATCAGACAATCAAAAGAGGTGATTGCCCTGCTGTATCTAGTGTTGGTGCAGCCTCATCTTGAGTGCTGTGTGTAGTTCTGGGCCCCAACATTTAAGAAGGATGTGAAGACCCTTGAATGAGTCCAGAGGAAGGCAACAAAGGTGGTGAAAGGGCTGGAAGGAATGTCCCATGAGGAACAGCGATTAAGAGGCATTTGGACAAAGTCCTTAATAATCTGCTTTAACTTTTGGTCAGCCCTGAAGTGGTCAGGCAGTTGGACTAGATGATCGTTGTAGGTCCCTTCCAACTAAAATATTCTAATTCTATTCTTATTATCAGTTAAGTAAAGGAAGGAAGTTATTACTTAGGTAAAGAATGTCTTGATCTTTTAGGTTTTCGTCAGTAGCTGTCACATTGTCCTATATAGCAATGCAGAGTAGAGCTTCTGCCTGAAGTTCTATGGCAGAACCATATGCTGCATGGAAGTGACTGTGATTCATATATTTTGCTCTTCCTCTATGTTTTTAATCTCATTGCATTCTTGAATTCTTTGAATGCTCTGGAAAGAAAGGAACTGTAGAAACCTGTTGAGTTTTATTTACTGGGCCTTCTCCAGGTTATCCATTTAATTTGTCATTACCCTTTCCTTTAACTTCAGGCATATTTTGGCCATAAATGAATTTTTTACTCATTTACTGAATAAAGAATAAAGTCAATGGAGGATCTGGATGTCTGGACTATGGGCACGGAGAGCCTTCCTAGAAAAACATCTCATCTTAGACTACTCTTCAGTTCCTTATGCTAATTGTATCTTTAGAAGATGACACTGTAATGCAAATGACTTGGCAGGCTTTAAAGAGAATTAACTGCAAATTCCCTCTGTGATTTGGATACTCACTGTTTTGCGTGTTTTCTGCTGTCTCTTTTCTGAACGGATGCCCACCTTTCTTGTGAGCTTGGCTGAGGACAAACTTGTATACCTTGCTGTCAGCCTGATGCTTTGCAATCAAAAGGATCATTGACCTCCAAAGGACTTACAAAAGGCCCTCTGGTAGAATCAATGCTTGACTATTGCTTTCGGCAGCCTGTCAGCTCCATCTAATCACTGAAAAGCTTTTCTGTCTGTGACTCTCTTTGTGTCTGTTTTGCTGTTTTAAGTTACTCAGAGGGGACATTTTTAATTTGATGAGCCCACACTATATTTAAAGAATCAAATCAACTAGTCCGTGTGACATAGGGAACAATCGTCTTGCACCCTTGATTTCTGAGAATCAGAATTAGCCCTTGTATACTTTCCAGTTAAGGTTTGACTGTAACAAAACAATATAATGAGATAACATCTAATAATTTCCTTCTATCCTCCCTCCATTCCTCTCTTTCTGTGATTTCTGTGATTGAAACATGGATTTAAACCAGACCATCTAAAAGCCAATCTTGCAAAGGAAGTTTTTAGCAGGGTAAGGTGACTCGATCTGTCTTCATGTGCAGTTTTCACCTAGCTCTCTGGATGGAGCTCATGCTGCTTCCAAAGGATCTCTGAGCCAGAGAGAAACATTCAGCTCTGTGCTGTGATGCTTCGTTTTCTACCCTGTCCTCCTTCCTCTGCTCTGTGCAAGCCTTGCTTTATTGTTCTGTATTTGACTATAATCTGAAATTTCCTTAAATTATGCCTGTTAACCTCCCAAATTTTCAGCTGAGATCTCTGATTTTAAAAAAATAACAGCAAAAGGTTCCTCTTCTTGCCCTTTTAGCCTCCCTCTTTTGTAAAGGTCATTAAATTTTGCTCTCATTTGAAGAACAGAGAAATCATTCAAATGAATGCAGCTCCAAGAGTGTGTCTGGCAATAGTCTTGAAGTACATGGCCTGTGAGTTACAGAAGCCGAGCAGAAAAATCCCTTGTCAGATGCTGAGGTACAAGGTGAGCTCCAGGCCACCTTGCAGCCTCTGAGAAGGATGGTGTATGACAGGGAAGGGGAGAGAGGAGAGCCTTTTGTTTCCCTTACAACAAAGGTGCAGACTGCAGCTATGTCAGCCAAATGGTATTGACAACTGCGTTTTGTAATGGGGGGGGGCACAAGGAAAAGGGAGAACCCGCAACTGAAACTCAGTTGACATGACTTTGTGTAATCAGGGCTCTCATCTTTAAAATGGTAATTTATTGCTGGTGCTCTTCAAAGGGTCATTCAATGGAAGATCATCACTGAGATGTAAAATTATTCCCTTTCCTGGGCAGCAGCCATTATTTTATTAATAACTTTTTTTTTCTTTTTTTTTTTTTTTTTAACCTCCTGAAACGGCCTTTGCACTTGAGTTTAACAGGAAGCTTGAAAAAGAGGATTTTACAAAAAAGCCTGTTTTTTGGAAGTTTCCAAATCTTCTGTAAAATTGTCTGTATTGTAGGAAGTTATTTTTTTTTTGCTTTACAATGCTATTTTTAAATCATGGATGATAAGCCAAAAAAAGCTTATTTTTCCTCTAATAAGATTTTTCTGTAATATTATTAACCTCTTTAGGCCATGGAGCACAAACCCCAAGGTCACTGTGCAATCATTTTTTCCTACTGAACTTGCCTGCTGCTTGGCTTTATTTCTCTCTAAGGAAGTTGTATGTATACGCAACATTTGTTTTCTTCACATGTCTCTGAGTCTGAAGACTGAGGCAAGAAGACCACAGGAAAATGTAAGGATAGTGCCTAGCTATAGGTGTTTCTCTCAGACAGTGTTTAGGTACCTTTGTTTAGCCTGCAGGGTTTGTTCTGCTGCTTCAGAGAGCTACAGCAAACCTCCCAGGATAATGCAGTGTAATTTAGGCCAATAGCCCTTAGGAAATCAAGAGCCATCTGTACAAGCCCCTGATTTAACAAAGTGTAGGTACTTTAAATGAGGTAGGTGTCCATGGGTTATTCCACTGAAGCCATTTGCTTCTCAGCTGGACCTTACTGGCCATATCCAGCCCTCCAGTCAACCAGCTGAGCCCCTGCCATCTTTCACAGTTCTTTGTGGTCTCTCCCCCTCCACATTTGGGTGATTTCACTATGAACATGACAGCCATGCTGCTCAGATGAGAGGTGCAGTGTCTGTCTCGGACAGTGGCCAAACAGTAGCAGATGTTTAGAGATGAACATAAGGACAGGGCGAGCATAAAGGGATATATTCCTGCTATCCTCTCCTGGCCTCTGACAATCTGCAGCTCAGCTGCCTCCTGAGCCAGAAGTGGTGTCTTTGTATTTATTCATATTTTTCTACTGTGAGTTTGTCTAACAACTTTTTGAGTCCATGACAGTTTTTGTCATCGGCAGCTTCCCAAGGCAATGAGTTCCACTGCCTCCCTGTGTTCTATGTGAGAAAGCATCTCCTTTTGCTTGTCTGGAAAATGTTGTGTTCTTCCCCTATGTTCTTGTAGTGGGGAAATCAGAGAATCATCATTGCCTGTTCTTTTCTTGTGCTCTCTCTTGCTTCCATATAACCCTGCCACAGCAATACATTCATGGAGTATGCAGCCTCCTGCATTTGTTCACATAGACCATCCAGCGCCTGCACTAGATACAGTTCTGAAAAATAACTTTTCATCAAGATCTGAGGCATACCCAGAAAAAGGCCAGACACTACAGCTTCAGGAGCTGAAAATAATCTTGCTTAATGCCATGCTGATTACTGGGTGCTCTACAAAAAGAAGAAATGCCTGTTGTGCTTTGTGGGGTCTGTGGACTCCTACTATGCAAAATAATGCAAAAATATGACAGAAGAACCAGCTCTCAGCACCTCCCATATCTCAAGTGGGATTTTTCTGGAATGAAGGCCAGCACAAGGCTGACAGAACAATACTTTGTAAAAGAGGGGGATGGAGTTTAAAAACCAAACATCGCAAGAGACCTTTTACAGGTACTTTTAAGATTACTTTATACCTTTGTTTCAAGAATCTCAGAGGACTTCACAAAGTGTAAGACTGCTTCAGAGCCCTAATAGAAGCTGCCAGAGTCACTTCAGAAGAGCTAGGAAGGGGAGAAATTTCCAAAGGCTCTAGTTGCATTTAAGCACTTCATTCCTGTTCAAAAGCCAATGGAATGGCTTCTGACTTCCAATTTTACTAGGAAGTTTGATTCAAATCTTCTTGAAAGACCCTCGTCATTTCTAAACTGGTAAACATATTTCTGCTTAGTGCCAACTGAAACTTGGCCACACTTTTCCTTTGTGGAAATGAACTTTCTGAAATTAGGGTAGTCTTTGGCTGGATTCAAAAATTTGAGGTCCTGACCATACGGTAGCAGTTGCACTGCAGGGAGAAATGAGCAAGTCTCCTGATAAAGCTGAAATATGTGTTGGATTGGAGAAGAGGCAGAGTCACATTTTTACTCTTTTCCTACATGTCTGCAGTTTCCTTGGGCATTAAATGTATAACAGGAGCTTATCTTCATGGTGTAACTCATCTTGATCCTACCATGTGCCTTGGGCATGTGAAGAAAAGGGGACGACTCAGTGGGAAGCAGGAAGTGAAGTAGATGCTGCAGGGCTCAGAAATTGTGTTAGGGATTTGAAAACTTTGCTCTACTGACCCAGTCTGGATTTTGGTTGGGACATTGAGGCTGCCAATCCCACACCGACCTTGAGATAGCTGTTTGGAAAAAACGCCAATGTTTAGAGTAACATTTTTCGCTTGGAAGATTCCAAGAATGCAAGGTACTTTACTTCTAGCATAGAAGTGTTACACGCTTTCCTCTGAACAAAAATAAACCTTCACTTTCCATCACATTAAAAACATTTTTTTTCGTTAAAGCCAAATATTTATTTCTCATTTCAAACTTTTAATTTTTGAACTCAAAGAATAATCTCTCTCCATCCTGCATTTAATGTAACTTTTTCAAGAGGACTGGGCTGTTCTTTTCAGTAACCACAGGAGATGTTCATCTCTGTTGGCCAGAGTTGAAAGTATAATAATAGCCATTGCGTGTTTGCTTATCTCTTATCTCTGGGGTTAGGTCTTTGCTGTCAGCTTCTCCCTTGTTATCTGGCTGCTACTACTGCTCACTCAGTTGTGCAGGGATGTCAGTTCCATTAATAATTTGCGCACTGTGCAAACAAATAGTGGAAAACAGGTGAAGGGAGAGGAAATTGTGTTTAACCCTGATCTCACAGCTGTCATTTTTCAGACTCAGCCACAACTTCGTAAGGGCAGAATGGGAGCATGGCGTCAAAACACTTGTGACAAATCTCATACTCGAAATAGGAGGAGAGAGACAGATGGATGGACACACCTGCAGATGCCTGGGGACTGGGGTGAACCTGAAACTTTTGTGGCAGAAATGCAACATGATAGAGTTGGCATGCTGAAAGGCAGATTAATTCTTCCAAAGAGCAGGAAGTCCTCCATCACCTGATGGAAGTCTTGGACAGTTTCAGCTTTAACTTTTGTTATCTTTGTTATTTTATCAAGTAAAATTGCCTTCTGTAGTGGAACAGTTACAAAGACATTATAGTCCCCCAGCTCACCAGTAACAGATATTGAGGTATGGGAGGCTCATCCTCTGTATGGAAGAGGAGCCTACAAGGGTATGCACAGATATGTTCTTGGTATTCCCTCTCTGTTCCCAACAAATGTGTGTTTCCTGGCTGTGGTGATTTCCATGTCCTGCATAGGCTTGCCCAAGCCACTGAAAGGAAAGCTGCCCCCTCACTGGGAGCAGGTGGGAAGCCTAGCAAGGCTGGGACGTGGGCTGGTGCTCAGGCATGGACCTTTAGTCCTTGGACACCAAGCTGTCCAGGACCAGGAGCCTTAGCAGCATTTCAGCTTGCTCAGGCATTGTACTAGTCACAGAGGTCTGAAGCAAAGTTGTGAAATGTTTAAATGGCTTCAAGTACTGGTGTTTCTGGAATTTACTTTTAGAGGAGCTTTATCACAAGGAGGTTATCAGACTCAGAAATGTGCTCTTTTAGTGGCCTTTCAGAAGCCAGGATGCTGTTCCTAAGAATAAATGCTTCCTTGGCTCCCTGCTTCATGAGGGAGCTGTGAGGTGTCTTGTGCTCAGTTTTCTGGGTAAGTGTTGAGTTCTATCAATGTGGAAATAAATGCAAAAATATAATTTATTTAAATATAAAGTATGTAAAGATTTAGAATAGAGATTTGGTCTTGAGTAGGAAGTAGGGCATTTCCTGTATATGTTTTTTTCTGTATTATGCAGCCTACTTCTTTGTGTATGTGTGCATCTGCTTTCTCCCCAGTAGTTAAGTGGCACATAGAACTGGTGGTGGCATGCTTACTGGAACACTGCTGGTTGGAGTCCCTGTTCAAGCAAAAGGAGTTTCTCCTTAGAGCCAGACAAAACCTGCAAGTCCTGAGCTGAGTAATGCTTATGTTTAGGTCTTCAGTCCCCATTTCAGTTTTAGAGTAGTGTAAGAACGAGTCATGTCTGATCTCAGACAGTCTGATTCTCACTTGTGGCTAGAAATTAAAAGAGAATTTTTCACATTCTATTATTATTTTTTTTTTTAAGTTGTTCTGCAACATTTGCTAAGCAAAGATAACCTTGAAAATGTTAAATGAATATAAACTGATGCAAGCAGAGGCTAAGGTCAGAAGTTTTCCCTCTCTGGAACAGGTTATTCAGAGTTTTGCAAAAAACTGCCAAAAGAAATGCTGCAGTATTTTGTAACCCATACAGCTGTGATGGGGAGAGAGCTTCCTTGCCCTTTCCTGGTCCCTGGGTCTGTAATTCTCTCAGCGTTTGGTGCCAGCAATCTCAGCAGCACACCGGGCTTTCTGGCTCCCTGGAGACCTTTATTTTGTCAGCCCATTGCTTTTTGTTAAACCTGCTGTTTTCCCAGAGCTAAACAAAAACAGGAGAAAAGGTTTTGCAGCAAGGTGGGTGTGTTTCTAGCAAGAGGTGGCATGATAGTGGGAGTACGGGTCGACTAGTGAGGAGCTCTGGCTGTGAGCAGTGAAATGAGTCCAGGAAGGAGTTTCTACAAAAAATGCAACATTCTTTCTGCAGCTCACTAATGTGCCAAAGGCCAGTCAAAGGGGGATTTTTCTTTGTGTCATTGCAAATCCTTAGGATTCTGGTGCAAAATTTGTTGGGTAAGGATATCTAATGTTATTTCAAAAGACAGATAAAGATAATTCGGATTGTGTTTTCTTGTTGTGTGGTGGGGTTTTTTTGGCATTTTATTTATTTTTGTTTGCTTTTATTTTAAGAGTGAATTTTATTGGAAAACACAGAGCATTGACTGAAAATAAAGACATGAGGAGGGTATAGTCTTCTAAAGCACTAAGGAAGTGTCTAAGCTTAACTCAGGTGTGTGAGCTATTAGAGCCATGTCAAAGGCAGCTGAGCAGTATGCACCACGAGGCACACATATACTCATACCAGCACATTACTAATGATGCTCTGTTGCTTCAGAGCACAACGCTTGCTTCTGGCTCATTTGAAGTGCAGCTGAAGGATCTCCTAGCTGTCTGCACAAACCCTGGTGTAGTTATGCCCTAAGTGATCCACAGATGCATAGGGGTGAATCCAGTGCAGAAATCCCCATGCTGGAGGGAACCTGTCACTGCTAGTGTGGTGACATTGTGCCATAGCTGGACCTAGCGTGGGCTGAATCAGTTTGAATATGTGTGCACCGTCCTTTCTTCTGGCCTACAGGTGTGATCCCAGCTTCACAGAGAACCCAGAGGCACTTAAAACTGACTAAGGAGCTTTGGACAGTGATGGTTAGATGTTAAATACATCTTTTGGCAGGTACTCAGTTGTGCTGGTCTGCTGTACAAGTACATTTATGCATTGTGTAATCACAGAGGAAGATATTTGCTGTGTGCCATGAAGAAATGTATTTAAATTATGGTGCTGTGGTTCTGCTGGTGAAAGACAGCATTTATGTCTGTCATATATAATGTTCTGTGTATAAAATAGTAGAATTGTGATAACTGTCATACCAAGATTACAAATGGAAAATGGAATTAAAATAAAATGGACAAATAAATTCCATAGCAAAATTAAGCATTGCTGGCAGCAGAATGAGTTTGGAACAAAGCTGGTAGGAGAAAATATGAGTAGGTATATTATTTATATTGCTGCATTGAACTAATGAGTTATGCTTGAGAAAATATCACAGTGAATTTGTATTTTTATATAAGTAAGACTCTTTCAGATTTTCTGTAATTTAGTTCAATTCTATTGCTAAAAAATAAATAAATGTGGGATTAGTTTAAACTGAAAAATTAATTCCACTGAAATTACTGTCACAGTGCTTGAACTGATGATTTGGTCTCTGTCTTCTAGAGAACCAGAAGCAAAAGGGATTTAGGACAGGAAAGAGTAGCACTAATGTACATGGATGCTTTTTCTGACTCTGTTCTGTGCATGGCAGTCCTGTTAAAACTTTGGTTCTTGCAACTTTATGGTTAGTCATAATAATATCATCTTGATAGCTAGTGGATATTAAGACTGAATATATAAGCTCAACTAACAAACAGTTTGCTTAGAATTTTTTTGTTCGTTTTCCCCTTCTTTTCCTAGGAACATAATGTACGGTGTGGTCCCTTTTTAAGTGTATTAGGTAATATTTTCTTGTCAGGAAGTTTACTTTGAGTGAGGCTTTGGTTTCAAAAGCTGATTCAGAGAAAGGGGTGAACAAATGTAACACACAATCCTGTCAGGGAATCCATGGACCCACTGTAGTCCCCCATACAATCCCTTTGCTGTTTCTTCTCTGCTTTCCTACATCATGTGTTCCCAGCAATTGTCTTGTGCTGGTTCCAGCACTTGCTAATTCTCTCTGTGTAGTGACTCAGCTCATTGATGTGGCAGAAAAATAGCAGGGGGAAAACCTGGATAGATTTCTGCCATGTTAGTGAACTCAGTGATCTCCCAGAATGATGCAGCAAGGAGCTGCGGCAGTTTATAGAGGCTGTGGGTGCAGGCAGCATGGCCAGAAGGGAGAACAGAGATGAGAGAAATGAGGGAGAAGACCAAGGATGAGGACTTCTTTGTGTTTTTTTTTTTTTTTAATCATTTGCCGGTAGAAAGCTTTTAAATGGACATGGTCACTTTTGAAACCACAGTGTGTATTTAACTGAAAACAATTTCATGTGTACTTCAAATATGTGCTTATTCACAAAAGTCACTTGATTTATGTTTTTCCCCCCTCCCTGGGCTCAAGCTGTTACAAAGCCAGAGCAATAGCTGTATTTTCCGTCTTCATAATCGATTAATATAAAACATTCAAAACAATTATTGAAATATGTAGGGGAGGGTTATGGTACAGCATGAGGTGTTGGTACATGAAATATCATTAAATGAAATACTAGCTCTGAAAAATATTGAAAATTTACACAGTTTGCATTGTTCTGATATGTTAAAAAATAAATAGTTGGATCATTAGCTATATTCTGGAGTACTCTTAAAATTATCATTTCAGACCAAGTGTTCGTTTTTGAGTTGTTGCTTTACTTGTGTTTGCACTTGACATTTCATGTGGCCTCTCCATAGGAAATATAATACACCATTAAGGTGGGCCCAGTCCATCTCCCACTCAAGTCAGTGTGTCACACTCCCTATTGATATCTGTAAGACTGGGCTTTAGCCCTGTGATGGAACTTTCCTGTGTTTTACCAAGATCCATCAATGTACTTTCCTAGTTTTTCTATACATAAAACCTAAATAAGTGGATAAATGGATGCAGCAATATTTATGCAGCAATTTTACCAGATGGCTCTTGAATCATCTGTTCTCAATGAAAAATGAAAAGACCAGACACGTACATAAAGACTGAATTAATCTTTGCAATTAAATGGAACATTGCTTTGCCGTGAATGATTTTAGCTTTCAGAATGTATTTCATGCTATTTTTTCAGTGATCTGTAATTGTATTAGTTTTTTATATTTTTAGAAGCTTGAAAATTATCTTCACAAAATTATTTCGAGTCAAGCTGATATACAGAAGATCCATGTCAGACTCATAAAACTTTGTCGAGGGTGAGATATACGTTTTGTTTTCTACAGTAAGTACAATATGTCAGTACTTGGCATTGCTAAGAGGCCTACAAAATATCAAAATCATACTCTGATGGGCAAAAAAGGCTCTCAGAAGGCTCATATGCCAAGTTCAGTTGCCAAATGAGAATTTGACTAGAGTGGAAACTGAGTTGCTTTGTAGCATTGAAACATATGTTGTCCCATGTCGACAAGTTGTTAAGTCAAGAGTGAAAGGTCTTAATAAACAAATTTTGTCTCTGTAGTAAACTGACTTGCAGTGTTCTCATTGTGACAGAAAGACATATTGATGAGAAAATCCTGACTGTGTTGAAATCAGTGGGCAAACTTAGTGTAACCAGCGGTGGAGAGTGCAGTCCTGCTCCGGGTCCTCTGCCTGGCTGTGGGGACAGAAAACAGCTATCACGACATATTGTAAAGCATGTCACTGCTCTGTGTCAGCCCCTGCAAGAGCCTCTCACTGTTGGTGGCAAGAGAGGAAGCCTGCAGAGATGAGTTTTCTTAATTTACCCGACAGCCTAAGGTAGGCTGAGTACTTAACAATAGCCAGGGGAAATACCCCATTGGTCCTTTTCTTCCTATGAACATGGTTATTTAATATGTGAATTAGAGATAGGAATTAAATGAGCCTTTAAACCATAAAAAGTTGTGCATGGTGCGTTTATGGCAGATTCGTGTACAATTACCACGTAGCTGGTTCCCGTACATTTGTCACATTTAATCTGCTTTCCCGCTCTATGTGTGCATGTCTCCTGGAAGGCTGGTCTCTTAAACATAGTTTTAATCTTGTCAAGGGGAAAATACTGACTTCATTATCAAAGAGCAAGCCAGTTGTAGAAGAATTTTCCACTTTCTTGTGCTGAATAAGTAGTCTTTGAACTACTGTTAGATATTACTCAAGTGAACAGAGAAGATAGCAAGGGAAGCAAGAGACTTTGAGCATGCAAATTTAGAAACCTGCTCTTATTACAATGCTTTCTAACCTGTCTGTTGTGTAAATAAAATGGGCTGTGTGTTGGTTTCAGCTGAACAGGCTTGGTACTAATGCAAAGTCCCTGGGAGGAATCCCAGTTGGAGGGATTCCCAGAGACTTCATAGGACTTCTTATGTCCTCTCACGTGTTTTGCTTTGGCTATGGGAAACAGTTCCCTCCACCAGGTGCCGCATGTTCTTCACTGTCAGCATCAGGGAACTTACAGATGTGCCACAGCTTTCTGGTCTGCCGCCCATGCTTCCTGCCCAAAGTGCCGGCATGGGCTGTGTAGGCCTGGACCTCATCTGAGACTGGAGTCAGGATGTTGGGAGCAGACCTTTAAAAAGAGAGCTGTGCTTGTTGTTTCAGATCAAGCAAGATCATTCCTCTGTTCCTCCCACACCAGTATGCACTACATGGTGGTGATAAGGTGGCTCTGAGACAGTAGCTTGGTAAGATCTCTGGGGAACATGGCACACCTCTACATTTTTTACTGCATCACACATACCATTAGGACCAATTTGAGACACATTCCTTTTCTGGGAGAAGCTGTATAGCAAGGTGTGGATTGCATCTGACAACCTCATAACAGTTTGCCCTTCATCAGCTCTTGCTCTAGATATTCTCAAAAAGGCTCCTAAAATATGTGGTTAATTTGTGATTTTAGATGGTGCAGAAGCTTTGTAATGGTGTTTAAGCATGTACCTATGTTTTCTAATAACAGATTAACTTGCTGGTGTAGTAACAAAGTGTACTTTTCTGCATCTGTTATCCTACATGACTGGTGGAATATTTAAGAAGGCATTGGAATTACAGTGGTAGTAAGGTCTATGCAGTGTTAGTAAGGTCTAGCTTAGAGTTTGGTCATTACAGAATATATAGTTGTCTGTGTGTCTTGCTCAGACTTCTAAAATATACATCTTGTGGCAAAAACTTCTAAATAACAAATACAATAAAGTTGCATTTACCCTTATAGAATCATAGAATCATTTCAGTTGGAAGAGACCCTCAAGATCGTAGAGTCCACCCATAACCTAACCTAACTCTAGCACTAAACAATGTCCCTAAGAATCTTGTCTAAACACCTTCTAAACAGCTCCAGGGATGGTAACTCCACCACTTCCCTGGGTAGCCTGTTCCAATGCCTGACAACCCTTTCCATGAAGAACTTTTTCCTGATAGCCAATCTAAACCTCCCTTGGCACAACGAGGCCATTTCCTCTTGTCCTATCACTTGCTACTTGGGAGAAGAGGCCAACACCCTCCATGCTACAACCTCCTTTCAGGTAGTTGTAGACAGTGATAAGGTCTCCCTTCAGCCTCCTTTTCTCCAGGCTATATCTCTTACAAAATAGAGACAGCTTTAACCATTCCTAAAACATCAAAGTACTACAAGCAACATTAGCTTTTGAGTTTACTTTCAAAAAACTCTTTGAGACAAACTCTGTTATTTACTGGGGTTTTGTGTATGCCTTATAACAAAATATATCAGTAGTGTCTGACCATTTTTCCTTGTATGTGGAAATTTTAAGCTCATGACATCAATTGTCAAAGACAGAAAGCAAGAGTATGGGTGGCCTGACAAGTGAGCCCAGCTCTCCTGAAGTAGTCCAGTTGGGAGAACTTTTCCCATCTTCCTTTTCTGATGCAGCAGCGCCATGAAAAGACTAAAGGATTTAAGTGTCACTAAAATATAAAATTAAATATTAATTATATAATTATCTATGATATTATAAGATTATATATGATATTTAGTTGGCTGATGTCAGACCTGCTATTAAGGAGCCTGGAGGAATCATACTCACCCTTGGAAATATTTGTTTAAGTAATGGGATCTAAAAGGGACAAAACCTGGCAGTTCTAAGCTGCTGTTCTCAGTGGGCTGCTGTGGAAGGAGACCGAGATGAATATGGCAGTTATGTGCTTCAATGAGAGTGGTGTAACAATGGCACAGGTTGCCCAGAGAGGTGGTAGATGCCCCATCCCTGGAAACATTCAGGTCAGGCTGGACAGGGCTCTGAACAACCTGATGTAGTTGAAGATGCCCCTGCTCATTGCAGGGGAGTTGGAGCGAATGACCTTTAAAGGTCCTTTCCAAGCCAAACTAATCTATGATCCTGTATTCCACAAAGACCCCAAAATATCCACATGGTGGAGATAGACATACTGTGGTCATAACCAGACAATTAGCACCATGAGTTTGAGGGCAGGACTCACCTCTGCTTCTTTCAATAAAGCTGCACTGCGAAATCTAGACTGGCTTCATAGTCATCTGCATTTAGAGAGAGCAAGGTGTGATTTATTTGCTTCTATTTAGAAGGCAGTCTATAAATAGAGCATTTTTAAAGGATATAATATAGCTCAAAGCCAAAAGTGTTATTTTATGTGCCAAAAGACAATCAACGATTTTTAATTGACATTGTACTGGCTATATCATTGGTGAAATGACAGTGTACACACTTACCTTTTTTTAAAAACCACTGTTGATTTTTTTTTTTTTGCAAGTTGCACTAAAAATTGTTTTTAAAGGTTTTACTCTTCATCATATAAGTTAATTTTTAAATGAAATCTGTTTAATCAAAATGCTAAGGGGCTCAATTAAGTAAATTCGGAAGAGAGGCTACTGTAGGTGATTCATTAGATGGGTACCCTTGAACACATGCAGAAAGTTTGAGAGCCACTGAGCTTATTTAAGCAGCTGACTTAGTAAAAACTAAAATTGATTAGTTTTGTGCTTTGCCTTCTCAAGGCTAGTATAACAACTAGGATTGAAACATTTCAAATGGAAAATGGAAATTTTCCAGTTCTTTGCAAAGTTCAGTCAGTTGGACCTAGCAACACCACCAGGAAAAACAAATACAGTTTTGATCATATACAAACTTGCAGAGGAACTGTGCTCCTTCTCCACACCTCTGCTTTTTATCCCCTGTGAGGCATTTAAAATATCTTGAAAGGCTGCTGTAGCTTCTGAAAAAATGAGAAAACATTATCTCAAAAGTTAATTTGGCTCATTTCATATTTTCTGTTCATCATTTGTTTTCCTTTTTTTTTTTTTTTAATCACCAGGGTTATTTGCATGATGATTGGATCTTTTTTGCTGCAGAGTTCATCAGCTTCTGCTGTTAATTTCCTACCTGAGGTTGTAATCTTCTGTTTGTGACATCTTAATTATCTCAACCACAGTTAGTTGTGATGTCACAAATGGAGGATTATGACTTTACATTGGAAATGAGATTGAGAAATTGAAGCATTTCTTCTTGAAAAATAAGAGACAAAATAATTTTGGTTAAATGGAGGCAGTCCTCCATCAGCTTCCTTCTTATAGTCAAGGAACAGATGTTTCTAATTCTTGCTGTCATAGGAGGCCCTGTTGTATTGAGATACTATGGAAGTGAAGAAGGGAGCAAGGATTTCCATGTGGAGGAATGGGAATTTTCCTCTGAACAGCCACTCTGTGCAGTAAAAGAGAAATAGAAGTCAGTGGGGCCTCAGAGAGGTCTGGGCTCTGCTCGCAGAAAGCAGAATGTGGAGTTGGTATGGCTGCAGTTGGTTTAAAGGCTAATCCATTTATTGCATTTCGTATCTTACAATATTTGTTTGTATTTAGCTATTTGAGTTTGAAGAACAAATCTCTGGAAGAAAATTTTTGAGGAGTGCAGGGAATTTCAAAGACTTAAGGAGAAATTACGTTCAGCATCCTGAAAACATAAGAAGTGGCTTTGTGCTATCATAGTCCATCATAGCTTTAATTTATTCTATGGACTTGCCATATTTTTTTATTTTGTGTGTTGTCTTATCCTTGTGTATCCTTCTGCTTTTCTTCTGGAAACACGTTGTTTCCACAGAGATACTTGGTGGCCTGCTGGTATTTCTGTGAGGACATTACTGAAGCTGTTTATATACTCATGCGATAGATTTACAAAGTGGGAATGCTCATCTACAGCTCCTATCACTTCACACCAGTCTTTACACAAATTCTGCATAAACAGTGGGACCAAGTCATGACTGAAAGAGGAAAAAACCCCAAAGTTAATGAAAAGGGAAGTATCTCATTTTAACACCTTTACTGATGTTAGGGAAAGGGCAAAGACTGTAAAACAGATGGATAAAAGTGGAGAATGAAATGAAGATTAGCCATGTGGTTTTAGGAAAGTACAGTGTCCTTCAGAAAAGCGTGCACCCATCATCAGGTGTGAATGGAAGCAACCCTCAGTGGAAATAAGCAAGTCTGCACTTGCTGAGACCCAGGTTCATCCATATCTGTGTATTAAATCTATTTTAACAGTCAGATGCATACCAGCTACTGCACCATAGTGAAACAGGTTATTTCTTGTAATCTTTTGGAAAATGTTGTAAAAACAGGCATTTGACCATCTGATTAACACGAAAACCAGTAGGGAAAATCAGCTGTTAAGATTTTGCACTCAAACACATTGCTGTAAGTCTGCAAAATCTCTGCAGACAGCAATAGATCCACTGTGATAGTCTGACAACAGAAACTGGACCCTCCACATTGTGATGCAAAGCTCATTTGTAGCACCAAGTTTTTAAACAAGTCGATTTGAAGTTGAATTAGAATGCCTTCAGGGAGGCATAATAATATGAAGCAGAAATAGAATTGGGAAAAAAGCCATATGCTGAGTAATAGTTATATCTGTTAACACTTTTTTTTTTTTTCTTTTTCAAAGGCAAAAGCAGTTATGGCAAAAGTGGGTTACCCTCACTTTATAATGAATGACACATATATTAATGAAGACATCAAAACAGTAAGTGTCAGACTTGCAGCTTTCTTCTTTTACATATTGCAGCCATTCTTTGCTCTGTTCCTCTGCTGTCTAAAATCAAAGTTCCTCTTTTGTTTGACATGCATCTGGAGTTCTGCTTGTCTGGTTATTTTTAGACATTGAATTAAGTATGCTAGCTCTCTTGTCTAAGTTGTCAGTGCCAGTGTGTCTAGGCAAGATGACCATGAGGCCTGCTGGGAGTAAAATGTACCTGGGTGCAAAGAGACCCTTCCCGCTACTAAGCATTTTAAAGGTTAAACATACAGCATCATAAATTTTGTGTTTAGTTATAAAAATGAAAAAAACCCAAAGGCATTTCTCCTAAAAGTAATGATCTTCAAAAATACTAACGCGTTTTTCCTCAGGAGATCACAATTCATGATGCCCTATATATGCTCTCCTCACCTCTCCAGGCTATGAATTTTATTTATGATTGTTGCTTATAATCATGCCTAGACGTCCTAACTAAATAGACAGGCCTACTGTACTGGCTGTTGGACAAGGACACTGTGGGGAAATTCCTTTGTGATCCCATATCTGTTCAGACTCAGGCAGGAAGACAGATGATGAAGAACGGTTTATTTTACCATTTTCCAAAGAGTTAACTGTGGGATGCATGTGATGAATCGTATTATTGAAAGTCACAGGCAAACTAGAATCACAAATTCAATCCTGAGCCAGTAAAATACAAGAGTGACAGTCATCTTTGCCAGAGAACATGAACAAACACTAAACAGAGACATAATTTATTGGTAAATCTTTGGAGAACCAACTCAACCAGCCTAGTCCTTATTCCTGGAAAGAGCGGGGCAAGATGGTGCTGTGAAGACAGTGTAATGAGAAGGAGAAGGGTGTGACCAACTTAACCACTCAGCACAGGGAAGTATTTGCCCAGATAAATGGTAATGTCAATGACAAAACCCCTTGTTAATCATAGTTGCAAAACCACAGTTTACATCTGAAGTACAGCAAGTCCTAAGATTATATCCTAGGGGTATATCCTAAGATTGCTTAAAGCTAACGGTTGGGATATCAGCTGGATTTATAAAGTATTAACATTCATTTTTCTTCCATGGTTAGTTGTATGTGTGTGATTGCTATTAGATTTGGAGGCTTATGGAAGCATGGAGCCATATGTCTGTAAACATTTAATGTGAAAAACACTAAGAAAGCAGTGGCAGGACCCTCAGAGGGCAGAGTATGAAATATTTGTAATAAAATACAAAACAAACTGAAAATGTGGCCTTGTTACATTTTTGAAAGTGGTTTTAAAATGTACTTTAAAAAATAAAAAAAATTCCTTCTGAAAAAAAGAGGCTGTCTTAACAATAGCCATAGAAATGTGCAGTCTGCAATTCATCATTGTGTATGTCTGACTTACTCAGCACTTCTCTGCACAGGGAAGAGCTTTTTTGGTATTCTAGTCCCTTGTGCAGATCTGTTCAGCCACTGTTTTTTAACTAAGTTCACAAAATATTTATTCTTCCTACCAAACGTGAACATTATACTTGCTTTGATAATGGCTAAAAAAATTAGGTGATTATGTGGTTTAAAGTAAAAGTTCTGATTGTTCTGGTAATCTTTTGTTTCCTTGGACATGCTTTAAAAATGTCTGTGCTTTACTTACACAGCTCAAGTTTACAGAAAGTGACTATTTTGGCAACGTGTTGCAAACTCGCAAATATGCAGCCCAATCTGATTTCTACTGGCTTAGAAAAGAAGTTCCAAAAACAGAGTGAGTAGACAAAAGGCAAATTTACATAATCTTCTAACAATATTTGAATTTATATTCTTTGTTTTATACTATTTTTAAAATAGAATTATATATGCAGCAATATATTATTATACAAAAAGCCTATGGGCAAACTTCCCAGTTGTTCAGAAATTCCTGTGGATATTTTCTTTGGTAAGTTCTAGGTATCTCTGTTCTGATGCACGCTAGTCATATGCTTGCAGCTTAAACTTTTAAATTCATTAAAAAAGAGGTAATTTAATCTCAATAAAAAATGGATTATGTCTCTTATTCACAGTTAGAATTTGGAATGGTCTGGTGGGGATTTATGAAATCAATTTTCTCAGAATGGAACCACTAGTAAGAGAGAACCTTATTATTAGTAATAGCAATCAGCATTGTTGGTTGCCTGCTGTTGATAGCAATCATATGGAATAAGACATAATTAAATTTATTTATTTATTTATTTATTTATTTGTAAGCCTGACAGTGCAAATTGTGTCACACACTGTCATCAAATTCAGGACAGAATCAGTCTCTTTTCTTACTGGTGGATAATCAAATCTTTAAAAGGCAAATTAAAACCTAAACAGAACTTAATTAGTCTAATCATGCTACTTAAAAATTTCTCCTTTTACACAGAGACTTTGAAATCAGTGCTGCTGCTTAGTTAATGTGGTGGTGTTCCCTTAGGGCTCCAGAAATTCCTACTCAAACTGAAACGTACCTTGTTTTGGGGATGGCTCTGTGTTGTCCCTGAGGCAGGTAGAGGATGTCAGCAGGACAGGCTATTCCTGGCTAGTGTGCGGTAATTTGGCTCCATATTTTCGAGGGCTTGTTTATAGCTTTATTTTAATTGTGAATTTTTACCTTCTTGTCACACCCTTCTCTAACATTGCAATGGTTAATCCCAGGGGATGATTTTATGGGCTTTCCTGCAGCCATGGTTGCCAGGGCTAGATCTCGACAGTATGTTCTCTTCAGACCGACAGTTTCCGTGAGAGCAGTGAAATAACCTCTCTATAGCAGTGGTGATCCGTGACCTTTCTCCTCATGAGCAGTGTTGCAGCAGCTCTAACACAGACCATGCAGATTCTGGACAAAATGGGAAATCTCCCCTGTAAGGAAATTAATTGGCAGGTTATCCCTGACTGTACATCTCAAGGGCTGTAATCTGAGAACTGTCACATCAAGTGGGTATGCTTAAAAAATGAAGTTTTTACCTGACTTCCCACTACAAGATTGGATACTTTCTCATGCTTTTCTTTACTGACTTATTTCAAGGACTACTCAAAAACAGCCCCTCATCACCTTTGCCATGATTTTCTTGTCATCCTGCAGGGCACATACTGGCCTGGAGGATCCAAGTTTGATTTCTGGTCTCTTTCCTTTGTCAGCACAGCTACATGCTCTGCCTTCTGCAGGTCTGGGGGTAACCCCCACCTGAGCCCTCAGTCATAATTATTCCTGCTGGGAGTTTATTCTGACTTTGCACCTGCTTGGCAATAAAAAAAGGGCTCTGAAAGTGATGTGCTTTACACTGTCTGCTTTTGCTATGTCTGCTGAGAGGTACCAAGGCACAGAGAGTCATTACCACCTACAGTAATTTATTTTTTTTTTAATTTATTGCAATAAACTAATATTTCCTACCTACCAGTCTGAGGCATGTCAAATCTGGCCTTAAAAAATTCAGCACTTGCTACATTTTAACTATTGGACTACTGCTTTCTGATGGTATGATGGTTTCACTTCTTCTTTCTCTCTCTCTTTTTTTTTTTAATAGAACTCCACAGATCTTTGGTCTACTCTGAAGCTTGACATTGTGTTAATAGAGAATTACCCTTGGGGTTTTATTTCTATTTGCTCCATTTCTTCTTTTCCCTAGTTCAGTAGCTTTTAGCATAATATTTATATTTAGAAATAGACATGAGATGGTACAAGTTGTGGACTGATAAAGACAAATGAGAAAATGAGTGTTTAAGGAAGTTACCACCCAGTAAAGTAATATTAACCACAAAGTTAAAACACTATGCTAATTTAGCAGACAGTCTGGATTTCTCAGTGATTTTATTTCAAACTGGACTCACTTTCCTTAACATAGTCAACTAAATGCAAATTCAAAATAATAGTTCTCTCAGAGCAACTGCAAAACAGACAGAGAAGCTGGGAGATCCAAGAAAAAGGAGTTTGGTAAAGCAAGGGGGAATGTGGATATCAAAATGGAAATAAGTTATTCTGCAAATTTAACAGTGTTGTAATCTAAAAAGAGGGGGAAAAACATCCCCCAAAGCAGGAGTAATTATCAAAAATGCTTTATCCTCTGTTTTCCTCCCTCCTCCCTAGCAGTTATCTGCCTTACAGGAAAAAGGAGCACGAAGGGACTCAGGTGAGGCATTGCTGAGGGCATGGATTGGGGGGAGATACCTGCCCCAAATGGCACCAAGAAGCTGTGACAAGGCCTCAGGGCATCAGAGCCACCTGCTCTGCTGGTCAATGGACCAGACCTCCCCACAGGCACCACAGCTGCAGGAGCTGCAACTTGCTGTCCTCAATGCCCACTGTGGATGCCAGCTGCCATCCTAACAGCTGGCTGGGGAGATGGCTGTCATCTTCACAGCTGGCTTTATCAAACAAGAGAAAAAGTGCTCAGGTATCAAGAGAGGTGTGCAAAAGGGACTTGTGACAGGAGCTGAGGAATATGATGCATGAAACAGTGCAGGTTGGATGGAGAAGGCTGATTGGAGGAGGCAAGGCTGGAAAATGGGTAGCATGGGATGAAGGGGACCAGGCATGAAGACAATTAAAAGAATCCAGGTGAGACATGACTAGAGCAGAGGGACATGAAAGGCAGGGTGGGGGGAAGTAATGGCCATGTGGGAGAGATAAAGGAGAATCAGGGTTTTAGTGGTGTTTGTATCCATTGAGACACATACATTAATGCATGCAAATATACATACACCCACACACACATACACACATTTTTAACAGTGATTGAATCTATCCATCTTAATACTGATATCATATTTGCAAATATCAGGGCGTCAGAGGACTTCTTGGCCATACCACTTCATTATAATTAATCTTTCTTCTCTAAGATTTTTATACCTGGCCAAATCTTTCTTCACAGTTCATTCAACTTTCAGTGCTGGAGATGTAGGTATCTAGTTAGACATATAAGAGGACACAGAGGAAGTGTACTACGAGAAAATTCCTGGGTCTTCTCCAGGACCTGTTTCATTAAGCCCTGGCTCTTCCCCACTTACTATCTCAGTGCAGGTCTTATATTTTCCTTCTACAAGGGAAATCTCAAACTTCTAAGTGACATGTCTGCAGCATTAAGTTTTGACTGCTGCAGTACTCCATAAGAGCTTAGGGTTGTTAAGCCTGTCTTTTTTTTTTCCCCTATCCTTCTGCTAATAGATCAAATGCACTGAAGTCGTAACAAGACCTGGAGCCAATTCCCAGGCAACCTGACTTCAAACAGGAGTGAGAGCGCTATTTCTAAATTTGCTTCACCTTAAAATTTAACAGCAACAGCTATTTATTACAGACCTTCATTTAGTAATTTGATATATTATTAGATAATGTCTGTCACTGAAACGTTCAGTCATGTCAAGGACCTCACTGAAAGAAGATGACAAATGAGAGGCGAAGCTGTTCTAGTAGACTGAATGGAAGCAGTCTCAGTGATTTCTGCTCTTTTGTGGAAATTGCTTCCTGAATCTTCTCAAGAGTGGGTCAGAAGTGTACAACAAAATGCTGGGGTGTAAATATGCTCCTTGCCAAGTGTCTACATGTCAAATATGGAATTTACCAGTATATTCTGCTTGTCACTAGACAGCTCTTGTTCCTCCGGGCTCCTCAGTATGGCTGCTAAGTCTCCTCTTCCTAGCTGCTTAAAAACATAATGAACTCCACATGGGATCATTCTTGAGGCCTTGTTATGAAACAGGGACTTGGAAATAACTTAATTCAGTTTTACAGTGATGAAACTGAGGCTACTGTCCAACTTTGGCTCATACTAAGCTCAGGAAACAGGATGGGCTCTGTTATTGCTGTGGTAGGTTGTGAAGAAAGCAGCAGTCTCAGGATGGGTATGTTGTGATGAGTCTTAGTAGCTTGTCTATGAATGACCACTCTTTGAGTTCCTAGGTCTGAAAGCATGGCTAACAGTGGTATGATGTCCCTCCTCAGTAGCTGTGGACCAAACGTCGACAGTGTTTGCAGTTGCTCTCAGGCAGGGTGAGGTGCTCCTGTGGTGACAAGTACCTGCATCACTGGTTATCTTGTCATCCAGTAAAAATGGGTACAAACTTTTCTGCTAGAGGGGTGTCACTTGCCCATGAAGAGCTCTTTAACACCTGCTTGTGGTGCTTCCTATCTTGAACTAGCTGTGGTGAGCCCCTAGGACTGCAGCAGTAAAGAGAATGGGGAGAAGAGCAAAGCACATTAGTTTGTTTTGAAGTATCTGTCTCAGGCCCTTGACCTTGTGACTGGAAATGAGAGCCCCTGTAAGACACTCACTCTAAGAAGGATTTGCAAAAGGGAAGATTTGTTGTCCTGGAAGCCTTTTTCATGCCTGAAAGTTGATGTTTGAGGGAACAAAAAGGCTGTCGTAAGTAGAACAAGCGAACAGGGTGAGGCGAAATCACAATGCTATTTGTCTTTGTTCAAACTCAGAATAAAATCTAAATGAAAGCCTTTAGTGTTTCAGATGGGTCCCTTTCAGATTGGTCCCCTCCTTGTCAAAAAAGGGACTGAGCCCTCCAGAATCACTACTAAGCCTGGAGAGCAGGTGATACAGACAAATAGCTGGCTTGCATCCTTCAAAGCAGTTCACTGATTGCTGCTGTGAACAAACATGAAATTGAAATGTGATTAATTAAGTCCCCTAAATTTTTCTTTATCCCTTCACCATAAGAATTTTTTCTTCAATCTTCCATTATCTCACTACATTACCTCTGACGTTTAATCTCTTCATTATGGAGGAAACAGAGAACTCATCAGAAAATAACCTACCTGTGCTGCTTCTCTTCAGAACCTCCTAGTAAAAAAAAAAATCAGGAGAGTTATCTCTGGCAATTAGAGTCTATAATACGTTGGATGGTTAAAGATGTTTAGATGACATCACCCTTTGCTTTTATTGGTTAGTTTTTCTAGTTGCTGCATTGTGAAACAAGCTGCTAGGCTTTGAAGATGAGAGAAACAAATAAGTTTACTGATAAAAGACAGAATGCTGCTATTCTAAAACCTCTCCCCTTTGTTGTGTGGTTTACATGAGGACATCAGTTGACAGAAAAACAGTCAGGATCTGCATTTAACTCAATCATTTGATGGCGCTATTTTAAAGCACAGATCGTGAATGTGAATGTCATTGACAGCACACATTTTCCATGTTCTGATAGATCTTCCTTTGTCTTACTCTTTGTTTTGCAGCTCCCATATCTTCTCTTTGAAATAATTTTTCCAAAGCAATTGCATTGCATTCATTTGGCTTTTCAAATCTTTGAAGTTATGCATTGCTAAAGACATCAGGATGTTCCTGTCTGGACATTTAGTAGAATTGCTTCTAATTTATTATGGATTAACCCCTAATTCTCATGATATTTATTACTTTTCTTTTATCTCCGTTCTTCCTTATAAAATCATAAAGTGAAATCTTGGACTCACAAAACTCAGAGTTTCATCCAAGGGGATTTTGATCTTACTGAAGCCAGCTGATATTTTCCACTCATATGGGTGAAATCACTGTCAATATTGAATTTATGTTCCCAGAAAGCACTTGCCCATGTGGCTGCTGTCATCCTAGGTACTCAAGTAGTTGTTTAGCAAAGCATCTGAAGCCACTTCATTTGTTTCAATTTGCTCTCCTCTAATTTTGAGAGGGCGTTTCTCCCCACATGGTTGAAAGACACCTAAGAGAGTTTTCACAGCTGCTGTCAGTGTAGGAGCCTCTGAGTGAACTTCAGTGCACTGGTATGACAGACCTCACAAGCACAATGGTCACTTAGAAATAGAACAGGTGAGCTAGTAGGAAGCTTAACAATCTCTCCTGTTGAAAATTCATTGACCATACACACTTAAAATACAACCATTAAACAATAGATTTCAATGTTTTAGAAAGTGTGGTAGCATGTGTTGAAATGCGGAAATACTTAGTGTGTCCTAGGTCTTTCACATTTATGCTTCATTTCACTGAGTTCCCTTTTTATCTTTGCTCATTACATTCATAAAGGTGTGTAAATGTACTAACAGCTGATTTATTTTGCTCTTATTACAGGTGGTTTACAAGCCCAACTACTGTAAATGCTTTTTACAGTGCATCTACCAACCAGATCAGTGAGTATCTGACTTCTGAGCCTCCTTATAAAGTGCCTGTTTGGGAAATGTGTGTATCAGATAGTATCTGTATAGTTTGTGTGTTTGTGACTGAAAATCAAAACTGAAACCTGGTAATTCAGCTGTGAGACATCTTAAGTGAGAGGATAGTTCTGGAAAAGCAAGGGCTCCCACAAATTTGGATTGCTGTTGCTTAAGGAGTTACCTGTGTCTGCCGGGTTCCAGTGACTGCCTGTGTGTGTACTCTGTCCATTGCAAATGTTAGCTTAAATTACCCTTACTAAAGGTTAATGTTCCTGTCTTCTGTTTTCTGTAGCAAAAACCTGTGTATGCATACCTCCATAATTATACAGTAACTCTTCATGTGTTAGCAACTCAGTCCTCTAGTATTAATAAACATGTAGCAATAAACATGACTAGAGGAGGCTGTGATATAGACCAGCATATTTGTTCAATGCCTTCAAGGACAAGGAGTGGTATCTGTAGTTAACTTAAAATTCTTACCTTTATAGTTTGATGTTATTATCCTGTACATACAGTACAACCTGTCTTGTGCTAATTTTAGTTACTGGTTGTTTTTTTTAGAGAGCATAAATCCTGGTTTGTAAGCATATGAGATAAAAGAGCTGAGTTTTTCAAAGATATGTATAGATTTGGATGTTCATTCCCATTTGCTTTAATGAGACTTTATACAGAAAATTTCTAACTGGTTTTAAAAGTCTGTACCAGTATTTCTGCATACAACAGTGTTATCTTTACCCCGACAGTTCTCTTCACTTTTATCAGCTTTGCAAGTTAAATCAGCCATTCTTGTTCTGTGCCATCAGGGTCTCGAAGGCGGCTGCCATAACCTTTGTGCTCTTAGTCTCCTAGGAAAGGAGTGTCAAAAATCGCAGAGTGGCTTCCACTTTTCCTCCTGAATCTCTTTTAGTCACAGAGAGAAGATTTTGAAAGGCACTGTCACGGAGGCACCCCGAGGTTAATTTAAGGGACAACAGGGTCCAAAACAACTTTTATTAAACCAATGAGAAACAGGGTTTTAGCACTCCAAAAGTGACTTAAATACAGGTTCGGCTCCGTGACAGGCACAAAATGAATGTATCACACTGAAGAGGTTACAGAAGAAGGCTGGCAATCTGGGTCAGCTAGTATCTGCTCCTACCAATTTGTATAAGCAATTTTGGCCTTCAGACCAATCACTTAAATTATTTTGTGTCCAAGTGAGCTCGTTTGTAAAGTATGTGTGATAATTAGGTTGTTCTTTTTATAAAAATTAGCTCTAGGCCTAGACTTTTTACCTTAATTAGAGGACTGCCATCATTAAGGAGCCACATGTTTGTTGATCATCTGAGGGAGCATTTGAGGGAGGTGTTCCTGAGCTGATCACAGCTGTGAGGTACATGTGGAGCACGACAGCTGCTGCTCCTACCAAATTAAGCACCGGCCACCACTGCTGCTTCAGATGTATGGTGTGAACAAGAGGAAGCCCATTCAGCTTGAAATGAGAACCATGGCTGTTATGTCTTCTTTGATATTGGGTCCTTTCAAGTTTCAGCAGCATTCAGCTCTCTCAGCCACTCTGCCATGGCACATTAGAGAAAGCTGTAACGAGATGCTGGAGTCACTGAAGCTAAATTTCACACTCACTGTGTCTGATGGTGTCACGAAGCAGAGAGCCGTCAAACGTGACCAATCAGTCATGGGTGTAGAGGCAATTGTATTTTCTATCATAACTGCTGACCTTCTTGTACTGGTGGCATCTGACCTTGAATTTTGGATAGTGCTGCTCACTGTCCTTTTAAGACTGTTCCTAAGAGGAAAAGGATTTAGGTGGTTCTTTCTGAGCAAAACCCTCTTCCTACCTGAGAGAGGTGTACAAATGTAATCATGCCCTAAAAATGATGCACCATAAGAGGGAAGATTCAAAGAAAGGCACAGTACAAAGTCTTACACTGTTGGCTGGGGTGATTTGCAGTGAATGAGGCCCTGTGAAATGTGGGAGGAACATGCCCAGGTCTGAAGTTGCTGATAAATATTTGACACATCACTACTGAGTTCCCATTAATGCTGCTGGGAAAGAACTGCACTGCGGGAAACTGAAGCTTGCAAGCCTATGCACACTCCTATTGCATGGCGTATCTGCTGGGCAAATCTCATGCCCAGCAATTATTACCTTGCTGCTTTGCAGCTGTGTTTTCAGTAGTAATCCATACAAAATTCTGTAGGGACTGGTGATATGCTATAAAAACTGTGGACTTTTTAAAGGCCTAGTTAAACAAGAGAAAATAAGTTCTACAAATGAAAGTCATTTGAAAATAAGAAATAAGCATGAACTCTCACAAGATAAGTGTAAAGTTGTGATATGGCAAGCCCACAAAGATTTTGAGGTCCAGCTTTCTAAAAGCATAAAAACTAATAATTTATCTTTTTTTTTTTTTTTTTTTTTTTCCAAATACACTGGAAGAGGAAAGTTTGTAAGGCATAAAAAGAAGATACAATTCCTTGCATTAGAAGAGTTCAGGAAATTGTTATCTTGGAGCGTTTTCTTATGGGAGCTGAGTTCCATGAAGTGTTCCAAATTTAGTGTCAATAGAAGGTACTTTAGAAGAAATTAATAAAATGAGCTGTGACAAATATAAGGACCAGATAAAATTAGCTCAGGTATTTCAAAGGAACTTAGTCAAGAAATTGCCAAACAACCAGCTTTAATATATAGCTTACCACTTATAGTGGCCTTAGCACTAGAAGAATAGGTGTGGTAAGTGTCAAATCCTCTTTTTCAAAAGAGAATCCAGGGTGATCTGCAGAAAACATTCTTCTAGCCCATCTATGAAGGAAACTGGTTGTGATCACAAAATGAATGAATAAACATATGATATAATGGGGAGGATTCAATGTGAGTAGTTTTTTTGTTTTTCTTTTAGAAAAAAAAAATCATACTTTCTTAGTCCATTAGAGTCTTATGAAATTCAGAAAACATAAGTATGCTGTTTGTTTCATAGAACTCTCTTATAAGGGTCTTTCCCAATTCTTTTAACTGGAAGTTGTCATGGGACAAGAAAGAAGGTCCTTTCATAAATTAGTGACTGATCAGAGATAAGAAAAGGAGGTAGGGACAAATTACTTGTTTTCAAATTAGTTGGAGAGGTGCATTATGAGGATCTGTACTGTTCACTGGATTAGCAGATGATCTGAAAAAGAGACTGTTCTGTTCTGAACAAAAGAACAGACAGATATAAACTCAGTCCAGGAAGACAGGTCCCTTTGTTGCTGATTGTTGGAAGGTAGAAAGATATACTAGTAGAAGAATTACCTCACAGATGCCCAGCACACTTTCCATACACAACTACTATTGATCACTGCTGGGAAAAAAGAGAATGAACTAAACAGATTCTTCATCTGCTTGAGTGCTGCTGCTCTGCGGTGAGCAAACTAGATTTTAGTGTGTTCAAGGCCCATCTATTTTTGCTCTTGGTAAATTAATTTACTAAGAAGGAGAATTTGAGAAATGAGAATTTTAAAATGCATAATAGAAATAATTTCTGAAAAGCAGCTTCTCCATTAACTGGAAAATACTTAGTTTCAAAATTGATTCTGAAAATTAAGGCCATTCAGTTTGGAAATGGAAATGTACTGTATGATGTCATCACTGTAACTACAGCAACTCCAAACTTGATTAGCCACTGAAAGCTTTGTGAAATAGTTTAGAGAAAAAGCAACATCAGTGCCTTGAACCATGGATTCAGAAAAGGAGGTATCATTAGGTACCCGCAGAAGTGGAGGAGAACATGGAGTTCCTGATCACTTTTGAACTTTAAGAACATGCTTTTGCTTTCTGTGCTCAGAACACAAACAATTTTCTGACACACTCCTGATGGAAGGATTACAAATTCTTCTGTCTCTGCAGTCTGTATCACTGACATAAGCATTAAACAAGAAATCACTGTGGTCTCCATACAAGTCCACACAGTCTTCATACATGGGCAAGGTGTGTTTTTATCTTCACTACTTGATTACTCAATTACTTGTAAGAAAAGGTCTTTCTTCTCTTAAGGTGGAAATTAATAGAGTAGAAGCTAGATGATCTAGAAAATTATTATATTTGTGAGAATACAGCAAAACTCGTATATGCAGTAGATTGTAACAAATTTTGCTGCACTATAGTGCAAAAATCCTTATGTTTGCTATTGCATTTCATTTTCATTTTCATTACTAAACTATTGGTAACTTGAAGAGTCAACAACCCTGTTAATATCTCCAAAGGAAAATAAGGAAATTTATCAAGGTAAGATCTGTTGCAAAGAACAGAGTTAAAAAATATGGTACATATAATTTATCTTATTATACAAGTTTACTCCTGATGTTCTCTTTACATGAGTTCTAATTATTTATTTCCTCTTTTTACACAATTCAAAGTGTCTTGGATTAACAACCATGCATGTTTATAATGGTTGTTAATCATGTTAAATTCTGGTTTGGATAATTTTTCAATTTTCTTTGTGTTTGCTTGTTGATTTCCCCTCAATTATAGGTACTTAACAAGGACAGCAGGTACATGTCATTGCCTTTAGATTCTCAAAGGGTATCTAAGTACCCTTCTTATAATCTCAGCAGCATGAATACTACATTTTTAATTATCATCACTGGAACACAAAAAACACTTTCTGAAAGGCTCTGTTTATTTTAATGAGCTGTAGAGTATTCAACAAGTATGTGCTGAAAATAGATACAAATGATGATCAAAGTATACTAGCGTACTTCTGTTGAAGAAAAGGTTTTATTTCATTACAGCACAAAAATATTAGCCCTTGAGTATGTTAATAATAGAAGGGAACTGCTCATTAGACATTTGGTGTATTTGATTTTCTTTCCAAGTGTAGATATGCATGTCTCTAAGATGTATCAAAAAAAGTAACGTTTGTGGGTTGTTAACAGTAATGAAAGGGAGATTTACAGTGAACTGAGGCAAATATAAGCAGCACACTCATGAAGTGTAAGCTTGAATAGATGTGTTGGATAATTAATTATTGTTGATATTATCTCTGTAATTTTATACCCATACTCCTTCTAAGTCATTTGTGCTTGTACTGCAGTTGTCTAGTGAAAGTCAAGTGGCCTCTTTAGAGACTGGCTTCATTACATGTTACAGGAAGTAGATATAAGCAAAGCCAGAATTCTAAAATTACCTTCAAATTAGCAGCCATAGAGAAAACCACAGATGAGAGTTCATATTAGCCAGTAAGTGTCATCGTTATCGAAAGCAGCTTGCTGATGCTGCGAGTTGCAAGGGAGAGCTCTGATCTTGCCAGGAGCCAGAGAAGCACGGTGCTCGGGACAGGGCAGGACTAGGGGACTGCGTGTAGGGGCACTTTCTCTTCCCTTAAGAACTAGACTAATTGGAAGGTTATCGATGAAGTAGTTTCAAGAGTGCTGTTAGTTTCCAGGAGGTTAATGAACATAACAGATTTGGACTGGACAATTTCTGAGCCCTGTTATTAAGTAAGCATTAAGTGTTCTTAAGTGAGCTCTCATTTTCAGTTTTCCCTATTTACCAATGACCAGTGTTCTCTATTATTTAATTAGTCACAGATGATATGACGCATGATCCTTACATCCACTCTTTATTTTTCTTCCTAAAATCCTTATCTATAAATGTATAAAACAGAAGAATTTCCCTCCTCGCCCCACACCTCCCCCCCTGCCCCCCCGAGGAATCTAGTGAGCTTTATCCTTTAGAAAAGGAAGATTAAAGTTTCTTGTAAAAACAGGCATTTTCACTGGTTTCCCTAGTCCCTTAGCACCCTGTATTCCTTGGTCCCTCACAAACCATCCTGTGCTTCTCCTCATGGTCCCCACTGAGTTTAGGAAATGCCAGGTTCTCTCTTGTTCATGAGCAGCAAAGAACCTCCTGTCAGGTGAAGCAGAAACTGAAAGTGAACCTGAGGCTCCTGAGTCCTCTGCTTTAAAACTATCAGTTCTCTTTATACTTTAATGAATTTATTCACTACTCCTCAGAATGTTAAGCTTTGTATTCATGCATAGCGTGAAACAGTTACTGTGCCTTACACAATTTATATTTTGTGTCCTTACACAATTAATGTTTTCTATCCTCTTGAAATTAAGTGTATGATGAAGGTCCATGTTATGGCAGAGAGTTTGATCCTAATCACCTACATATAGTTGCTCAAAACAGTCTGAGATACTCTACAGCATCCAATATGTTTCCTCATTTCTAGTGTATTTGAGAGAGAACTTGCAGAAGACCTTTGCCCATCAAGGCTGGTAGCAAGAGCCCAAATAGGACACATAAAGTCGTCTCAGTTGTCCAAACAGAAGTCTGTGGAAACATTTTAAACAAATTTACCTTGCTCTTTGTGCTGTTTTCAGATAACTAACCAGCACTGTAGTCATCTTCATGTTTAACTCCTTATGTGAATTCAATATCCTTTGTTTACTGACCAGCAGTTAGTCTTCTGCTTATACCTTATTCCTTTAAAACTCTCCATCTGAATTCATTCAATGACACTTGAAAACCAGCTTTTAAACACATCTGAGAATTGCCAGTACAACAATTGGCAGAGTACCCTGTGTATCACACAATTTAACACAGCTGTCTCCCGTATCCACTGTTTATGTAGTGGATTCACTTCAGAAGTTGCTTTAAACAAAATGACCAGTAATTGAAAATTGTAAATGCACTGACTTGGAATAAGGCTTTACTTGATCTTGTCTCGCTCAGTTAAAAATATCATGCAATATGACTGAATAACATAATTGAACTATAGACTTTGAATTCATATCTAGATTTGAACTACATGCTTCCTCACGATTTGGTGAGCCACCTCATGTGTTCTTAGTTTGCTTCACCCATTATTAGTCTGCGTTGTTTCAGTGAACTATCAGATGAAATGTGATTGCTTGTGTCTCCTCAGTGAAGTAAAAATATTACACTGAGTCCCAGACTGTTCATCTGCAAAGTGTGTATAATAACACCATATAGGTATTAGCTGGTAAATGGATTCATTAATGGAAGTAAAGCCACTGTAAAAGTGAGGAAAAAACTTGTTTCAAATTTGAAATACATTCTAAAAAGCTTTATAACACCTTGCTGTGGAGAGAGGCTAAAAATTGGAATAATGGGTAGAAGGAAGCTAGAAGCCTTCAATTAAGTTAAAAGTAGTCCTGTGCAGGTAGAGTGTTGTCAGAGCTTCAAGATCAGCATAAATTTAGAGTGAAACATTTGAAGTAAGCCAGATGTACTCTACTGATTGAAATGCCCCCATGTTCCAGAACAGTAAGATGAGTAAGAGGAAAGTTCAGCAAAGAATTCCTGTTCAAGGGTCCAGAGACAGGAATTAGGAAAACTGAAGCCTACCTGGAGATGAATCTGGTGAAGGTTGTGAAGGGCACCGATAGATGTTTCTGCAAGTGTAGCAGCATCAGAAGGAATTCTAGGGCAAATGTGGTCCAATGCTGAATGGAATCAAAGGAACTGGTGACAAATGACATGGGAAAGACCAAAGTACTCACTGACTTTGTTGCCTCAGTCTTTACTGGTAGGACTGGCTTTCAGGAATTCTGGGCCCTTGAGACCAGAAGGCAAGTCTGGAGCATCTATGAGTAGTGAAGGAGCTGGCCGATGGCATTGTGAGGCCATTCTTGATTACCTTTGAAAGGCTGTGGTGTTTGGAGGAGGTTCCTGAGGACTGGAAGAAAGCAAATGTCACTCCTGTCTTCAAGAAGGAAGATCCAGGAAACTACAGGCTGGTCAGCCTCACATGTATACATGTGTACTCAGTCCCTGTGTACATGATGGAGTAAATCCTGGAAAAAGTTTCCCTGACTAGCTCAGTGGATAAGGGAAGAGCCCTGAATGTGATTCACCTTGACTTTAGCAAGACTTTCAGCACTGTCTCACATAACATTCTCACATACAAACTGCTCATGAATGGGTTAGACAAGTGGATAGTCAGGTGGACTGAAAACCAGTTGAATAGCTGGGTTTAAAGGGCTGTGATCATAACTGCTGGGCTCTAAAGTGTTGTGATCAATGGCACAAAGTCCATCTGGAGGATGATCTAGCCTGGCTGTCCCATTTTGCCACCTGTAAGATACATGGATGTGGGGTATCAGCGCTATTCTGTGACAGCTTGAACTCAACTGTCCACAGATCTCCAGTGCTCTTGTGGCTTGCGACACCAGTGCCTACCTAAGAATGATGCTGCAGTTCTATGACATTGGTCCAAAAGTAGGTAGGTTGTAAGAAGGTAGGCAAGCCAAATTCTGCAAGTCCAGGTCCTACATATGACAGACAGGTTTGTGTCGGGGTCTGTAATAAGACAACACAGTTTTCTTTCTGTGTGCTGTTGCTGAGTAATGGCCTTGAGTGTAGACTTCAAACCTGCACTACCAAGATAGTGTATGGAAAGAGATCCTTTCAGCCCGTATCACTCTTCTGGGGTTGTGTAGAGGCAGAAAGTATGAAAAGATGCACTACAGGCTAGATTTATGGTGAAATGTTAGCTTGAAGTACATTTTCAGTGCCTGTATCTATTCCTTAAGATGTGAAGCTCTCTGAAGTCTGGCCGACTTACTCCTCCAGATCAATGCTTTGCTTGCTTGAACTCCAGTGGCATATAAATAATCCCATTAGTATTTATAGCTTCTACAGCCTACCACGAGCTCTCTGAATTTTGTTATTAATTCTTTTAGGTACAATATGCCAAGCAAGCAAGAAATGGACTTCACAAGGGAATTGCCTAAATTGAGGGATTCAAAACAGAATAAAATAAGAAACTGTCAGGTGATTTATCTCCTGCTACAATTTCAAGGAGATTCTAGGTCTACAACGTTGTTATCGTTTCTCCTTCCAAGGACGATCTGGTTGATGCTTGCCTGAGGGAGACATTGCACATAGAGGGATGCCCTATGTTGCTAACTCTGGATCTGTTCCTTGTAGTGTTGCAGTAGTGGACAAGCACCCTCCATCATTTAGTGTTTCTAAACTCTGGAGAACAGGACATCTTTGCTTTACTACCTGACCAAAATCACTTTCAAAACTAGACAATTATTTTTTATTAAAAAAGAAGAAGAAGAAAAAAAAATCCTGTGTGGGTAGTACATTCCAGCTCCCCAAGTTTATCTTAAGTGTGTATTACATTCTAGTGGCTTCTAAGTCTGCTCTGGCCTGCAAATACTTCCTAAGCTTCCTTTAGTGCAATCAAACTACAAAGGTGTTTCACACAGCTGCCCAGAAACAGAAACCACTCCTTCAAGAAGCTCTATGCTCATGTATGTCTTACCTAAAATGGATTCTGACTTTGAGTATAATAATTATCAAAGTGTTGTGTGGATTCAGGATTGAAACTTCTTCCAGTTCATTCACATGACTTGCTCAGGGAAAACTTTATCTCATGGCTTAACTCATGTCTGATGGTGTCTCAAAAACATCCTATGAAGACACCTTCAGATTATATTTCTTAGACGGATGAGTCTAAGTGAAGGTGTGCACCTAGTTCACTGCAAATAATGTATATTACCTCTACATGGCCCACAGACAGGTGCAAATTCACTACTTAAGTCTATATCTGGACAAAATAATTGCCTCTCCTGACAAGATCTTGACAGCCTCTTGGTGTGGTGCAAGGCACAGAGGACTGTGTGATCCCTAAATGGAATTTGTGGGGTGACTGTACTACCTTGGTTCATATCATCTTCAGTATGGAGTCATTTGTTCATTTTGGCAACAGTTCCTCTCATCTGCTGTAAAAGGAAGAGAATCATTCAGGGTTTGTGTACCCTAATGTTCCTTCATTAAATGGTCTCTGGCATGTCCAAAAACGTTTCTTGAGGTTCAACATTTGGAAGGAATCAGGCAATGTGGTTCAGACTAGAGTTCCAGCTCTTAACACCAACTCTTAACTTAGTAGTACTAGCAGGCAATTTTCATCAGGTTGCATAAGTGTGCCATTTCTGTGAGATATTTAAAAGCATACATAGTAAATACACTTTTGTGTGTCCTGGGAAGCAAAGAGAGTTAGACCAGGAAAACTTTGTCCTTGACATTGGTACAATTGTGTTTTGCAGCACTGGAAAAACAAATGATAACATAAAACAAACCAACATCTAGAGAAGAAGAAGAAAAGAACAACACACACACACACACACACACACACACACACCACGTTTTGTAAGCTAGTTGCAAACAGGTAGTCAAGGCAGACAGGGAGGAGCAGCAGAAAAAAGCAGCGAGGCAGGCCAGGAGGACATGCCACTTGCCACATCATTTGACATGAATTACACTCAGCATATTGCCTTTAGAGACTTTGTAAGGAAAAGACAAAAGTCTTGCTTGATGACTTGTCTCAGGTACAAAGAAATTCCTGTTCTATCTATCAACAAAAAACTGAAAAGGATCAGAATCAAGGAAATGCAGTTTTTGTTTCAATCTGAGTGGCCAGGTGATTTCATGAAGAGAGACCCACAAGCTGAAGCAGAGGTTCCTGGGAAAGCAAGTGAATCACCTGTGGAAACTGGTTCCTCATTGACAAGTTGATGTCCATGAGAGGTAACCTTCAAAGTAGGTGTATGCCCACACTTTACGTGGGAATTCATAACCTGAGACATCAAATTCCACATTTGAGTCTGGAAGGATTGCACTTTTCTCCAGCATTCAAAACTTTGACCTTGTCTGTTTTATTTAGCAGTTTGTTAGCTGTTAACATGATCTACTCCACTGTCTTCAGAATCATGGCACTGAAATGTCATTCAGGAATTAGAAATAGACTTGTGACTTTGAATTTGAGGATCAATTTCCATTCCTATGTGCAACATCAGTAGATCATCACTCACTAGAATGTCTCCACTGATAGTTTTTTAGCAACTAGTTAGTCTACCAGAAGCAGCCAAGAAATTCCTGTAGCTAGACTGACTCTACAGCCTTAATAGTCTATAGCTCTCTTTTACCTAAGTGTGTGTGTTCAACTACCTTTGATTTTCATAGACACTGTGGAGTTAGGCTTACATTTGGTCACTTCCATATGTCTCTTGCTGCACTGAAGCCTCACTGAGCTAAGTTTCCTCGTTCTTTTTGCATTTTGCCTATATATTCTCTGTTAACACCTGAGGGCAATCCAATAGTTCTTCTTTTTCACAGGAAACACTTGGTGTTTATTTACAGGAGCACATGCATTTCTACAGACAGATATGCATGTAACCACAGAAGAAAATGAAGTTCTTGCAGTGCAGCTTCTTGTTGCCATCATGGTCCTGAAGGAGGGAGAATCTCTGCTTCTTTCTAAAGATCCTCTCTACCTCATTCTGAAACTACCACCTGAGGGAAAGCTCCTATAGCAAAACCTTCTGAAACTTAACAGAAAAGGTTATAAAATCCAAATCCTGGAGTCTTGTGCCTGTTATTCAGCTGTATTGAACTAGGGACCTCACTATTACTGTTTTTGCTGTTGCAGGATTCCCAGCAGGAGAACTACAAAAGCCTTTCTTTTGGGGAACAGAGTATCCCAGGTAAGTACAGCACCAAGGAACCACTTACACCCAGAAATGAGGAATAACAGGGAAAGGTATTGGAAATACATATAGACAGAGAAGAGGGCATAGAGAAGAAGGCTACACTGCTGAAGACCTACAGGTAGCACACAGGAATTATTGTGTTGTCCTTCTGTGGGGAAAGCTTGGCCTTCAGGCTGTGTGGTCTCCCCTACTGCATCCTGCTTGTATTATTGAAAAACCAGACTTTGAAAACTGCTGCTTTGTGCGATTACTTTTCTTACCCTTGGGATCTGTATCTGTTGCTGTTACCTTAAACTGATGACTGATTTCTCAGAGGAATTGCTAATTAAGTGCACCTGAGTGGAAGTGTTTCAATGCTACAGCATGAAGATGCAGCACTGTGCACACGGCAGGTATTAAAAGGAATTGTAAATCAGGTACCTAACACTTCCTGAACAGAAGTGAATACCCTGAGAAGCCATTTATTATCAGTTTATTGTTTGCTTTCTGCTAATATCTAAGATTAACAGTGGGCCCTCGCCTGTGCCTTTTGAGGTACATGAGAATGTCTTTGAGTGCATAAGTGATTGCCTGAGCAGCCTCATGCACTATTGTAGCTGAGGAAGAGTAATTATAGGTCACATATATTTAATTTTGAAAAATCACTGCTTTTGTGCAGTTCAATGACTTCCTATTTTAGGACAAGATAAGACCATGAAAAGTTTCTGACAGCAGTTCCTGAAAGCTATTCTGCAGTTATAGAAAGCCAGTTACTGGTGAAACATATCCTTAATAAATCTTTGTTAAAAAAAAAAAAAAAACAAAACCATTTTGAGATTGCCATATTCCAATCTGTATGTGTCCTTGTAAACAGGAAATTTGACAATATATATAGAGAGACACATTCAATTTAGGAACAAATGAATTTGCATTTGAGGAGAATTGTTATGAGCCAGGTGACTTTCTAAGTGGTTAATTGGGGATAGAAGAAAGTCCTTTCTTGTTAAGGTGAGCTTATTTTCTGGTGCAGTTATTGCAGACCTGTTTCCAGCTTTGCTTTCTGAAGAGATTTCTCTGTACCCTGACCTTCTGCCATAGCGATAAAATTGTGGTTCTTTCAAAGAATTACACTTTGTTCATTTCTCTTGTTTAAAGGTTACCTTCACTTAAATTGGTTTTTCTTGAGTACATCTCAAAATGAAATTTAGTAAACAAATGTAACTGTTTTGTATCAGACAACAGATTGCTTTTGTCCTTGAAATATTCTGGCTCTGTTTTCTATCTGCTTATAAGAAACAGGACATGGCACTGGAATAGAAAAATCATCAAGAAGTCATCAGCATTTGCTCGGAAACTGATTTAGCAAATATTTAACATTTAGTGGAGTTTTAGTGTCCAGTTCCAGCATAACCACTATAAAACAGCTGCATCTATTTGCATAAAGGCAAGCTAAGTTTTGACTTTACATCTCAGGACATGAAATAGAACACTATTCAAATGCCATGTGTCATAGTTACAGGTCTTCAATGCCAGATATATTGAAATAGAAACTTCAAGCTGCCTGAGTCAGTAGCTTCCTTACAGTCCTCTGAACCTCCCTGGACCCCAGAAAATTCCCCTGTAATATGGTACCTGTTGAGCTGCACCATATCCCCTCCATCTCTGTCCAGCTGTGCCCCAGGAGTGAAAAGGATGAACAGAGCTGGGAGCATTTCTGGAAAAAATGTTGTTGAGCTGGACAAAATGCTGAAGGGGGTTCACAGCAACAAAGGCCAAAATTCACCCCAATACTCAGCCCATCTTTTGAGCTGGGGGAAGCTCCAGGACTGATGAGGCACCAGTCTGTTGTTTGTCCCTGCCACTCACGGTGACCAAGAACCTTAGAAGAAAAATAAGATGTATTTAGTAATAGGGCCTTTTGGTTCTTCTTGACCCCTACATGTTTTAGGCCATTCTTTGTATACTTCTCTAGCTGCAAAAGATGCTGTACAATCACTTCAGATATGGAAAACAAGTTGTCGTGGGTTAAGATTGCGGGGTGACAATCAAACCCTGGCAGATGTATTGTTAAGCCCCTCTCTCCCCCACTTCCCCCTTTTTGCCCCTCCCTCTCCCCCCTTCCCACTAAGGACAGGCGATCGGGAGGGAAAGAAGGACAGAGAGAAGAGAGTTGGAAAAATTAAAGATGTTTTACTAATGCTACTAATAAGAATAGAGAAAATAATACAAAATATACAAAACCAATCTTGAAAGTCTCAGCAACTGCAGAGCTGTCCACCAAAGTCCTGGATTAGACTCTGCAACCAAGCGGAGCTGGATTCAGTCTCTCACTAGGCCTCGGTTCTCAGGGATGGCCAGTAAGATCCTCTCCTAAGGTCAGCCATAAGCAGAAAGGGAAAAGGGACGAGATCCTCGTGGTCTCCCACTTTTATATGAAGTATTCACGTGAATGGAATGTTATACACAGTTGGTCAGTTTCTTGGTCACTTGTTTCTCGTCGCCCCTCTCGCGAGATGTCCATCCATGCTTATCAATATGTTTGCATTCCATTGCTATGTTTACCAAAACATGTGTCTGGTTCTCCAGGAAAATGCAGTTAATATGAAGGCTTTAGCTGACAGGCAAAATTCACTAAAAGAGAAACTTGTTTTTAGCAAAACCAGGACACAAGTGTAATATAGTACCTTTAGTATTGATAATTATCACTGTGTGCTACGCAAGATTACAAATTTGTCACACAAAAGGATGATATTTCCATTGCTGAAATGTATAATGGTAACTAGCATCTTTTAGCAAAGGTTTGCAATAGTACTTGGGAAAAAAACAAACCAAAACCAAAACCAACCAACCAACGAACCTACCAAACAAAAACCAGACAAACACACAAAGAAACCAACAGAAAACCCCAGACAAAACAAACAAAAACCAAAACACAAAAAACCCCTACCAAATGAAAAAAAGTAGGGAAGATTATATCACATGTGAATTACCTTTCAAGAAAGAAAAAATCAAAGAGAAGAATTGTCGTGGGAGCATGGGAATTGAATGATATAATACTTTTTGGGCATGACTGAGATGAGCAATTAGTGTGCAATGGATCATTAGGTCCAGTAATAACATATCACATCAAAACAGTCTACCTTTCTCCTATTTCAATACAATGTATTAGAAATACTATGAGCTACTTTGAAATGTGACATCTCAACAACAGAAATCATTAAAATCACAAAGAACAACTTAAGAAAAAAAGAGATGCATTTAATAGATCACATTCCTCCTGCGATATCCACTGCATTTGATATAAAAAAAGCCCCAAACCAAAAAGCCCCTATTTCTCCCAGATGCATGGGTTTTTTTGATATAATAAGGAAAATAGAAATAATTGCCAATCAAAAATACAAAATATTTCTTTCTATTCTGTTTCCATGGTGCATTATATCTGACTATAGATCATGCCCCATTCCTGGGCAGGTGCAAAGAAATCGTCTAACCTCTTTTTTTTTAAAAAAAAGGGAGAACTGTTTAATGGTTTACAAACTAGAGCCAGTCATTTTCAAGTCTATTTGTGCATGCCAGTGTAGAATGATTGGAACTGGCATTACAGAAACACATTGCAGCCTTTGATCCATTTTTGACTCATGATGATGCTAAGAGAATAATTTCAGCTATAACTTTGTCCTGTTCTCATTTAGAATACACACAATGCAGTCAGCTGAAGGAGACATCTTGGAGCTTATTTGATGCTAGTAAGAGATTTGATTAGAAGAGTGAACCATCACAATGTTTTTCAAAGTATTACATTAAAGGTTGTTTTTAAACAAGTAAGGGTTTAACGTTCAGGCTTTTGAAAATTTTAAGTCAAAATTGTGCAGGAATGATTTTTAGTCCCATTTCTTCCCCTGTTTAAATAAATAATGATCTTCCCTGATGTCTTCTGCCCTTTAGTATTAATGCATGTGGACACTTTCTGAGGAAACCACTTCTTTGTGTTACAGGTCATTAAGCTACGGTGCCATAGGAGTAATTGTTGGCCATGAGTTTACTCATGGATTTGATAGCAATGGTGAGTATTTGTGCTTATGTTGATAACTTTTTTTTTTTCCCAAACTGACAGATTAGAGTGATTGTATATAAAAAAGCTATAGCTTTTTAATTGTTTTGACTTTAAACAATGCTGAATTATGTAAAAAATATCTCAAGTTGTATTTTTTTATTTATTTGCATACATTCTTGCTTGTCTGAACCAGATTTTCTCTGATAAGGCACACCACAAGTTTGACACATTCTGTTTATTTTGAGTGGAAATCAAATCAACAATAGATTCAGAAAGTCCTGGCTGCGGGGAGTGAGTAGGGCAATGAGACTTTTCTCAAAATGCATTTATGTACAAATACTGAAATACAGCACAGGAACAAAAGTGGAATGGAAAATGTATTGCAAAATATTAAAAAAGAAGAAACACTCTGAAAATGTCAAACCAACTGTCTGGAAAAACTGGGTGTAATGGGGCATTGCCACCATCTAACTCTGGCTATCTCAGTAAAGTACTTTTTAAAACAGGGCTCCTGAGAGAGAGGGGGGGAGAGAGAGAGAAACATGAACCTACTCCTCCAGGGAGCAATTCTGAGCATCTGACTCACTATCTAGAGAAACCTCTTTCCACTGAAAATATAAAGAGTTTAAGGAAAGCAAACTTATACCTCACTGCCCAATTAAAGTTAGGTTGCTTATGTTGCATTACTTTGAATACTTTTTAAAAAATAAAAGGAATACCTTATGTCCTGTTGGCACTGCTCTGCAACATTTTGCTTAAGCAAACACTACAGAATGGAAAAATGTTTCTTCACAAACTCCCACCTGCCCAACCACTTCCATGTCATACTAGTTATGGTATAGCAAGTGTATCCATGCATTTGAATGGATAGTTTGATTTGATAAACTTGTCTTCTGGTACTGACCTTCATTTGAGCATTGCAAGGTTAAGAGCCCATGCTACAGAGGATATTGCACAATGTGAGGGCCGGCTGACTTGTCCATCCTGCAGTGTGATGTGAAAGGCCTGAACTTAGTCTTCAGTGCTGACCCAGCGTTTCTAAAGGTCTGGCAATCAGGTCTTCTGTAGTATTTTGTTGCAGAAAGGTAGGCACAAGACATGTTAGGACTTTTTTCAGGGCAAGTTTAGCTGCCCATGTGTATGTAACCTTGCTCTGTGATTCGAGTCTTCGTTATGACTGCAGGGAAGAAAGACAGGGAGCAGCCAGTAGGCATACCGAGTACTGAAAATGTTCTCTTTAATCTTTTTATTTCCTTTTTCTTTCCACCCCTCTGTGTGTTATCTTGTTCAAGATGACAAATTCCCTAAAGATGTATATATTTTTATATTTGAAAGGTAAGAGACTTGGCAAGAGATAGTGGTCTACTTAGGGAACCAAATCTTAGGTTCCTTTCTGACTGGCTGGAGATATGCTGGAGATTAGACACTTTCTTACAGATAAAATGGAGCAGGGGATCTGAGATTGACTCATCCACAAACCATGGCTGTAACAATCAGCCTGGGCAATGGGATGAATGTATTCTCCCTGCTTCCATGAATAGGGTTCAAATATTCTGGTTTTACTCCAAGGCAAAAACTGAAACTTCAGAAGTTTTCATGAAATTGATTTTTTTTTTTTTTTTTTGCTGGTCAAGCATATAATTAATTAATAATTAATTAATTATCATCAGGTTTGCAGAATCAAAGGCCTGTGGGCTGAGGATGAAAAATACTCACAATTATACTTACAAGAAGGCTCATACGCCTCTTACACTCTGTAATTATAAAATGTACAATAGAACTCATTAGTCATTGCTATGTTTTTCTGAAAATGGAAATTATGACAATAAATAGAATGCCAACATTTCACCACTGACTTGAGTGGGATCAAGATTTTGCTCGCTGATCTTATCCATTTTTTATACACACGAGCACATTCACCTCTCATTTCTGTGATGGTGACAGTTTCCAAAACTGGAAAAGTATTGGGCTTTCTATAACAGCATTTGATTTCTTTTTTTTTTTTTTAAGGTCGGAAATACGACAAAAATGGAAATTTAGACCCTTGGTGGACAACTGACTCTGAAGAAAAATTTAAAGAGAAAACAAAATGCATGATTGATCAATACAGCAACTACTACTGGAAGAGAGCTGGCTTACATGTATGTAGAATACCAGTGATTGAAAGCAGGGGTGCATTAGGAGTTTTTGGATTCTTTAAGTCATCTTTTTCTAAATCACAACATACTGGGATATTAGGCTACCAACTTCATTTCTCATAACTAATCATTTTTTGAAGTGAATAATTGTGATAAAAATTGTCTGTCAGATCTGATTAGTCCAGTCAAATAGTGCTACCCACATCCTGGTGACAGGGTTAAACCATTTCTCCCCATCACATTGTATTGGAATCAGAAAAAGAAGATGAAGCCACTCAGCAGGGCTGGTCTGATTGCTGTGAGCATGTTAAATGTCTTCTGAAGATGAGGTCCATAATGAAAACTGAGCAGTGACTCTTTTTGAAAAAGAAGAATATAATAGCAAGTTTTATAGATTCCTTTAGCAATTCTACCTGTTATTTATTACAGCTCTAAAATGAATGCATAAACCCTACCTTATTTCAGATTCAGCTCTTGATATTTCTTCCATGTGTGCGTGCAGACCTAATTGGTATCTCAAATGAAGGGAGTATGATAGTAGTAGCTCACAGAAAAGGACTGAGAAAGAAAGTTCAAGGGAATGGTTTCTGTTTCATTGTCTATCAGACCTATGGGCTTCTCTGAAAATGTGCACATCATGTAAGTGTCCAAAATGAATGATAGATCCGAGATATCAGAAATCAGTAGCTAAAATTCCAGTAATGTTGGCTGGACATTCTTTTTAATATTAATTTTCAGGATAAAACACATACCCACCCCCTACTCTGCTCTACCACCCCTAATTACATTTCAGAATCAGATATGCAATTATTTCTTTGTCTTTTATGAACAGAGAGGTCACAATCAATGCTTAGCAATAATTTCAACACTTTGCCCAGGGTGTTTGTATTAGTTTCAGAGTTAACAAGGCCATATTGTAGTCCAGTCTGAAGTCCAACAACTCAGACTTGACATACTTTATATAAGCTAATTTGTAAATAAATGATCTCAGGCTCATTCCTGAATATCTGTAGGACAAAAACTATCAATACAAAAGTACCATTTAAAGAAGGTCATTAAAACCTTCCCCAAGGATGTGACTGAGCCCTTCACATGCTCCTGCCTTTGGCTTGACCACCCCCTTTACCTTCTACAGTCTCTTTTGAGGTGGGTTAGATCTGAATTTCCCTTCCAGTGTAGCTATTGCTTTTGAAGTCTGTGGATGAGATTGCTAGAGGGATCCTGTTACCCACAGCCTTGTTATCTGTGAGGCTTTCCCCTCTTACTTCTGTGGGATAACCTAAAGAACTTTTAACATGATAGAAGAAGAATCTTGTTATTTTTTTCTTCCATATTTTATAGCTTCTGTATGAAGAGCAATGCATGCAAAGAGTTTTTTTTCCGCTTGCCATTTACATCGATATTTGTACATTCTGCAGATTTTTTTACCCCTGCATGAATATTTTACATGGTTCAAGAACCCTATTTACTCTTCTTCTTTCTCATCTCATTTGCAATAAAAATGTCTTCAGAAAAGAAGCATAATGAAAGAAGAAGTGGGTATAGAAATAGCTTCAGAGTGCAGTAATCACATAAAGTCATCCAATCACATAAAGGGTTTTTTGTGGTCCCTGAGCCCGGTCACGAACTGTCTGCACACAGTAGTCTCAGATACCTGACCCAGAGCTGCCTGAGATCAGCAGAAAGACTTCTTCCACATATGAAAATGACCTGTGGCCCAAGTGCCACTGCTAGGTTACTCTCATCTTATGCTCTCAATCAGTCTACTTCACAAGCCCACTGCAAGAAAAATGTGTGGGTAGGTAGACCAGGAAAAAAAGGCAGCTGCTATGTGTGTATGTTCTCTGTTGTCCCAGCACTTTTTCTCCTAAAAGGCTCTCTCCCACTTCCACCCCCATCCTCCTGAGGTCAGGGATGGCTGGCAGGAAAGGGGTGCTCTTTGTGCTCCCATTTCTCCTTTGGTACACCCTTGGGTGTAACACTGGACCCAAGGCATCAAGCAAGATGCCTTGAGTCCAATCTGGGTGCTTGTCTGCACTGAGTGGTAGGGCTGTGCACACATACCTGGGTGTTCTCTAGGTCCTTTTACTTCTTCTCCCCCATTTTCCCTTTACCATCCTGAAACTAAGGTGGGTGCTGACACCTACCCCCATACTTGTTCCTGCAGCATGGGAGACCCTGTCATCAGAGGATTTGCAGGACAGCATTGACCTCCAGAGCTCTGCTCAAAACTGTGCTCAGTTACCTTTCTTGTTCAGGGCATAACAGAGAGTAAAACTGCTTAATTACAAATACAGTTTGGTAACATTAAGACCCTAGTAGGCTGGGTGATCAGAGGTAACACTGCACTTGAAGAAATGAGGATTTCTTTGTAATGATACTGCACTTAGTAATACCAGGAGACTGGCTTTTTCAGGAAGTTTAGAGTTTAGATAGCACTGCTTCTTGCAATGTATTTTTGTTGTTATTGCTCTTGGAATCAATATCAGTGAAAAGCAATGTGGATCTCCTTTGCACCTATTTATAGAGCACTGGATATACTATCAATTTCAATTCTGTCTCCAACAGTTATTTTTAATTATGCCTTTTTAGGTTATGACTTTAAAAATGTTTTAGCATCCCAGCAGTACATAAAGAGTTTTGTAGAAAAACAAATATAACCTTTTAGATAAAAGTTTAAGAAAGGGGCTAATGGATGTCACATGTAACCAGACAAAAACAGTCTTCAGGGGAAAATTATTGATGTTCAGATCAAAAATCAGGGACTAGTTTCTTGAGTGTGTTTTTTCTACTACATTTTGTCCTAGAGATCTAGGACCAGAGCCAGGATAACTCATCATGGAGAATTGTTTACTGACAGTTTTCACATTTGAAACCCAGTTTTCTTTAGTAGAGATATAATGGTTGAAATTGGCTGAGGTAATTCTTGCTTTATTTTATTTTTTTCCCCTGTTTCTTGAATTTGATCAAGAAGGAAGTTCAGAAATGAGTTAAATGACTGATGTTCTTTCATTTTGCCAGGTGAAAGGCAAGAGAACTTTGGCAGAAAACATTGCAGATAATGGAGGTTTGCGAGAGGCTTTCAGGGTAAGCAGATGAAAGATATCTAAAACAGAGTATTACTTAATTAAAAAAAGAAAAAGGATGTGATTAGGTTCCAAGTCACGGAAAGGCACTAAGTTGTTTTTTTTTGTTGTTGTTGTTTGTTTTTTTGTTTCTTTTGTTTGTTTGTTTTGTTTTGTTTTTTGTACCAGGCGTACAGGAGATGGATTGCAGAAAAGAGGGGAGGAGAAGAGGAACCTTTACTGCCGGGCCTTGAATTCACACACAATCAGCTTTTCTTTCTAAGCTATGCCCATGTGAGTAGTACAAATGTATTTTGAGTCCCTGTCTGTTAACCTGCACAATGTACACTGCAGAGATGAGTCTACTTTGTTTCAACAATCTGCACTAGCCAAACCCAGACTTTTAAGGGTATAAGCAGAAACTTCTCGTGAGACTATTATTTCTTTTCTCTTTCTCTCTTTGTCCTCATCTATGTAGCCCTGGTGCTGTAACTGCTAAAATAATTATTGGTTTTGCACAGTGTTGTCATGGCAGCTTTCTTTCCTCTTGCTGTTTCCTCCCACTGCAAGGATCTTCTTGCACACATTGACTCCTTAACCTCTTTCCATTTTAGCTTCCCAGTTTTCTGGTGCTTGCCATATGCAGTAGTTTCTGACTGTTTCCACCACAGACTCCTGTTGCAAATGTACCACCACCTTTCATTACTGAGCATGTTGTTCAGGGAAACCAGGCAGCAGTGAAGAAAATCTTCGTTTATTTTTTCCCATCTTTCTTTGCTGTACACTAAGTCTGCTGCAGTAAAACTTTGAGAAGGGATGTGAGTTTTTTAGAAAAACATGGAACAATGGGGAGAATCAGAAATTATTTATTTGGCTAAGAGAGTTGGGACAAACTCCCTATATGAGGAGTAAAAGTTGGACTATATGGCTTTGCCCACCAGTTGAAAGAAAGAATAATCTAAACTGAAGAAATAGGACCCAATGCAACCAATATTGTTTTTTAACCAAGTCTGATTGAAAATCACTCCTTCGCCAAGAGTCAATGCAGCAGTGTATGGGTCTATGGTCACTTAACTTTGACAATATCGACCGTCTTCAGCCAGATAAAATTTCACTCAAGTCCACATATCCTGTGGGCAGTCTGGTCTAAAGGATTTTGTCAATAGGAAACATTCATCACAAGGGCTTACGTAAGGTAAGGGCTATTTAAATGAATTTTTTTGTGCAATAGATACAGCATAAGAGGGATTATTCAGTTGTGCTAATGTTCTCTCTACCCTTTTTTGTAGTCACTTACAATTGGGTCAAGTTAATAGTGAGCTGGGGACCACAAATGGAAACTTGACAAATGTGTAATTTCAACAGAAACTGACATTGCAACACGTAACAAATATGTCGGGTAATATAGCTGCAATTCTAGAGATAATAGGCATCATTAGATGTACCTTTTATACACATTACAAAGCTTTAAGACCAAGAAGTATGCTTGTTAATTGTTAAGGCATCAGATATGCAGTGCAAGCTAACATTATAGAGAACCCACAAAAAAGTACTAGTAAAGTGGCTATGATGGGAATGAGTGGGTGGAGACTGGATCCATTAAAGGATTTGAAAAACATGAGGGTGTACCAACAGAAAACTGCAAGTTAGGAAAAGGTGAAAAAAAATAGGAGTTTGTGGTGTCTTTCCATTTTGTGCATTCTGTAAGTCATAGCCACCTTACAAACAGTGACGTTATGTTCTACTTTACTTCCAAAGTCATCCCAGATAACACACCTGTTTCTGCTTTTTATCTTTTATTAGGTAAGATGCAACTCTTTTAGACCAGAATCTGCAAGAGAGCAAATCTATGTTGGAGCTCACAGCCCTCCTCAGTTCAGGTAATGCAAATAACGTATTTACTCAGTATATAGGCAGAATCAATCACTGCAGCATACAAGTGCAGAAATTTAGCATGTTAAGAGGGGCTTAAGAGCAAACACAAAATTGGACTGTTCTCTCAGCTTAGATTGAAACTGAGTTTTTTTTTATCAGCTTATCTTTCAGTATTGCAGATGCTCTTCTGTAAAATGCGGGGCTTGCATCTGCCTTCAAAAGCAGTTGAACCAAAACACACACTGATGCCTGTGATGTTCTATAATCATTGTCAGAGTATCTAAACTGCCTCATCCATCACCTTTTTCTATGCAATTCTAGTTTAGAAAATAGTGAATATCATGAGGGTTCTTCATTCAATTGACCTGAGTTCCTCAAAAGCTTTAAAGTGAGTACCTTGAATTATATTGAGAATGCAAAGAGAAACATACTGTGTAAGTTCAGTTCAGGATTGAATTCTTCAGTTACCCTTCAAGATACCCTTTGCTTGAAGGAGCTGTGGTAGTCCAGCCTTAACAGCATGTCTTTGCTCAAAAGTCCTCCCACAGGCTTTCCTAACCAGAGACCCCCCTGAAGAACCTCAAGAAGGAGAGGCTAGAAAAGTCAGGAGGTTTAAAGACTATGTAAGAATTAGGAAGTCAAAGTTAATTTATCTGCTTCTCCACAGAGTTTGTGTGACCAAGAGCAAGTTTTTTCTGTTGGGATATATGTCAGTTGTGTTTACTTAACTAACGATTGTGTGCTTGTCTTCAGTCAAGTGCTACATTACCTCTGTATTTGGGAGAAGTATGTTAATTCCACAGGCTGATTCATAATGGAGGTGTCTCCAATACACAGGATTAGTTGCCTTCTGGTGATTCCTACTGCTTTCTGTTGACTAAAGAAGGAACTGGGATCCCACCTGCTCCATGACTAAATTTATGTTTTATGAGCACCCCTTGTCTCATTTCTCTCTTGGTGAAGTTAAAGTAGCAATGCTGCCTTCACAGGGGAGCTGTGAGGTTTCTTCATGGGTACTTTGACGTATTCCCTGGACACAGCACACCAAAACACCAAAGATACAACTATGGCATGTATGGCATGCCTTGGGTTACTTATAACCCTAATGAATTAAGAAATAATGGAACTGGAAATATGATGACACAAATATAATGTAAGCTTGGAAATCCGCACTACTGTACCTTTGTGCAATACCTGTTACACCAGCTAGCTAGGGTAAAACTGGGGCAGTGTGCAAATCTCCATGCCTTTCAACAACTGAAAATACATTATGACAATGAGGGTGGGAGTATCAGGCTGATCTTCAGCCTGAAAAGCGATATTTTTTTTTTTATAATTCCTGCCCTTGTAAAGATTTTGGTAAAATATCAATCTCTTGCCTTTTAAAGTCCTCAGATTTATTTACCTATATTTATATTTATATATTCTCAATTAATACATAGCTACATTGCCATGAGATCATGCAAATCACAAACTATACAGGTAAGCCTGGGGACAGAGCATTCATGAGGAAAACCCATGAAGGAATTGGGCTAAGAAAGAAAATTCCAGAGAAGGTTATATGAATTTGGGGTCTAGAAAATATAAACAAAACTTTTTCTTAGTTTTTATGTGAGATAGAACAGGCTTCTATTTCAGACCTGAAGAAAAATTATGGTACTTGTTTCTTCTTGCAAATCATATCAATAGGGCTACAAATTTATATTATCTATTTCTCTCAGCCTTGCTTCATTTATGTCCCAAGACCATTATGATTATAACAGCAGTACAGCTAGTTTCAGCATTGACAGCTTTTGCTATCCAAAAAGCCCAAACAGTTCTTTTAAGGTAATTATAAAAAGTAACTATAAAAGATTATGGAAATGAGAAACATCTTGAGCATAGGTGTGAACATCTGAGCTAGTCACCCCAGGTTCTCTTCACAGACCTAAAATAATAGGTATTTTGAAAGTGTGTGTGTATACACAAATATCCTTGTATTAATAAATAATTTTGATTAGACTCTGCAAGTACATCTTTCTATTGACTGTCCAGAGTTCAGGGGAAGGTGTCTCTGCTGTAGTTCAGTGGAATGAAAGCCAGACAGCCCACTCTGATTCCACAGTTAATGACATTCTTCCCCATGAGGGTGATAAGGCACAGGCACGGGCTGCTCAGAGAAGCTGTGGTTGCCCCATTCCTGGGAGTTTCAAGGCCAGGCTGGATGGGGCTTTAAGCAACCTGGTCTAGTGGAAGGTGTCCCTGCCCATGGCATGGGGGTTGGAGCTAGATGATCTTTATGGTCCCTTCCAACCCAAACCATTCTATGATTCTAACATCAACCCACAGGTAGAAAATTCACATGCATGGACATAACAAAGATATTTTTCTGGTTTTATTTATTCTTAATTGGCAGGTTTTCCGGTATTAGCATGTGTCTTCACTGTTTTTGAATGCCAGTTTCAAAGTTAAATCCCCAACATGGCAGGCAGAATTCCCACCAATTTTAACAGCAGTTCTGTATGACCAGCTCTTGCTGTTCCAGTCCCTGAATATGTATTTGCAGTGTTTTTACAGTAAAGCTGTAGACCTTATTTGAAGCCTAACACAATTTTGTAATTCTCCTTACAAAACTGACCTTTAGACATTTTTGCACCAGCTGACTGCAAATTTTCTTACCCATAGAAAGTCTAATCAATGTAATAAGAATGTTTTCTACCATGCTGAGCTATGCTGAGAAGCTGATTGTCTGCAATGGAGAAAAATGCCTCCCACTGCATTAAAAAGTGGGTGGAAAAGCATATAAATATCTCAGTAGATACTTTTTGGCTTTTAACTCAGGATGCTGTTTACTTTAATACCATTGCAAATTTCAGGTTACTAAATTCCAAGATGCTTAAGAGCACAAGAAAAATCAGCAAACACCACAACCCCAACCTAGCAATGCTAAAATAATAATTTCCGACAGCATGAAATAATACAGACATGAAAGCAGGAGCCAAGGATGACTGCATACAAAGAGCGAGCTCTTCCCCTGTGCCTGAAGGTGCCAGTCTGGGATGCAGACACATTGTCTAGCTTGTGCAAGGCAGGGATGTGCTGCTCTTGCAGTATCACACCATCTGTTGTGTAAGCAAGAAAGCATGGGAGCTGGTTGTGGCAGAAGCCTCAGAAAATTGATTTTTTGAAGTGTCAGAGGAGTAGGGATGCTCATGGGTGTGAGGCTGAGCTGGCTGATGCCAGACCTCCCAGCTGCAGGGTGTGAAGTCCCAAGGAGCCAGCATGTGTGTGTGTGTGCATGGACAGGCAGAGGGTGTTAAAAGCATTGGGCTGGCATGAACCACATCAAATCAATTCCAGCACAACCACATTCCTACATGTTCCTACCTGCTGGACCGCAGTTGTTTGGCAGGTGCTGGAAGAAGAATTCCACTGTGCAAGGTGACTGCTGATCTCCCACCTTTGCTGTAAAGGGTCAGATTAGAAAATTGTTCTAAATGGCGTAGTATCCACAAAATGCAATTAGTTTTTGTTGAGTTTCTAGCAAAGTAAGATGCTTCTCAAAGCTCAAAATGAAACAATATTGTCCTCACCTTAAATTGGAGTACTTCTCCTGAACTTTTTGGTTTTATTTGTGGAGAAATGACACGAGAAGCCTGAAAATTCAACCTGAAGTGAAAACACTGAAACACTTACAGGCCTGTAGTGTTAAACAGAAGACAATGTGCACATTGGTTTGGTGGTTTTTTTTTTTTTTTTTTTGTCTTTGCAGAGTTATTGGTGCTATGAGCAACTTTGAAGAGTTCCGTAAAGCTTTCAATTGCCCAACAAATACAACGATGAACCGAGGGGCAGAATCCTGCCGACTGTGGTAGACGTGCCTTCCAGGTCTTCTGTCAAGAGGTGTCCGTGATGTGAACTGCTGCACATGAGCACAAGCCCACTGCTGGAGTTTCAGAATTGCAGTCTGGAGAGGTGTTACTTCAAATGCGTCTTCCTTATCCATGCTGATAACCTGCATGGATCTAATCATTCTCTATCTAGAACCTATAAATTTTTGAAATAGGAAAAAAGGATAGGTTTTCTTTAATAATAATAATAATAAAAAAAGGAACTCCTTTTATCCATAAAGCTGCTCCTCTTCATCTGCAGTTGCATTGCTGTTGATGGATAACTGCCATTATCAATTCTAATTCCTGATTTATAGTTGAGCAAGAGGTAAATGCTAAAATCCACTTTTAATCTATTGCTCTGTGGGGGTGCTATGCAGAATGCTCTCACACAAAATTTATTCTTTCTGGATGAAGAAATTCATGAGACCTGCTATAAAGCCAGCTCTGATCTGCTGTGTGATACAGCATTTTCATAACTTAGGCTGTCAGTGCCCAGCATGCCATAAATGATGTTGCATGATGTAAAGACACAAGACTTTATATAAATTAAGTTTAATATGTTGGATTAGTGCCTCAGGTTTTGGAACAGTTTCAAACTGAGAAAGGACCTCATGGTTTCCATCTGCTTGGACTAAACAGAAAGGATACATGTCAGATCCTGGCCTTTTTTAATTTTAGAACAGCTTATGATAAAAATCAATGTATGGTGAAAATCGGAAACTTGCAGAGGGAATTCCCAGCACCATGATACTCAGAAATGGTACAGCACTTACTCCTATTTACAATATGGGCATTTTTTTTCCCCAGAGATGAGTTTTGCCTTGTGCTGAAGGTAGCTTCACCTACATTTATTTTTGAGCCTTAAATACTACACCAGTTTTAACTTAGGGATTTCTTAGTGTCTGGGTCTTACAGTGGAATGGAAGTAGGGTGCATGTCTGTCCTCATGTTCTGCATAGGGCAGAGTGACTTGTGATTTTAACAAAAGAGAATATGTGACTGAAAAACAGAGCACCATCAGTATTTGACTTATCTGGATAAAAAGAGCAATTCAAGAGAAGAGGTCTTTTAAATATAGAATACAGGCAGGCTGGTTGAATTTTTCATTTGATTTCTAAGAATTTTCATATAAAACCATATTTTATTGCAGCAGAAAAACTTCAACACGTAACTATTACTGGGGGTGCTGAGGGGGGGATGCAAGAAAACAGCCTTTTCTTCCTCAGCAGAAAGATACGTTTTTAACTAGTATTTATTTATACCTTGTGCATTCATTCATTTTTACATGGTAGAGTTTTTTCAAATGGAGAGGTGGTTTCTTTAGACTGATTTAATTACTGCAATTCTATATACATCTCTGTGTCTATAAACATATATATGTATACAAAAAATAGATAAATTCTTCTATTTGCTTAAATTTTATCAGTATAGATATGTTAGTAAGACAAAGTTTTTTTTTTTACAAGGATTGGTCGAATATTGTCTAACAGTCAAGGTGGAAGAAGGTTCAACTGAAGCTAAGCTTTTGCAAATGGGGTTAGCTTCCTATGTTTCTTTATAAAGAAGGGGGACACCATGGAAACCTAATTTATGGAAGGGAAGGAAGCTGAGAACCCTGAACTCAAGGCACTGTTACCACTTTGTAGAAACAAAACATTACATTTTGGGACCAGGATTGTTGTTGGTTTTTTTTTTTTTTTTTTTAAATTTTCCATGAAAAAGTCAAAGTTTTCTTAAGAAGAAAAGCACTTTTGCTTCGTTCAAGCCAGCGCTCTTCTTTAGTTAGATGGATTACAGTTTGTCATTTGAAGAGCCACTGCCATTTTTTTTTTTCCTGGAGATATTTTTCATGTAAACTGTTCAGGTGGCAGTATTTTCATAAAGACTTTTGCAAACAAGCAGATATGGATCTTGAGCAAAGTGATACTGTTTTCCTACTGAAGGAAAAGTTTCTTAGCAAACTGAATAGTCTACTGACTTCATTTCTGTGCTCATATAAGCACTGACAGAACTTGATGTTGACTGCTTTGGGTCAATAGCATAAAGTTCAGGGGTGACACCCTGGCCCCATTAAAGTTGCTACCAATACAGTTATTGTCCTCAGAAAAGTCAGGAAAACGACTCAGATACTTATCTAAACTTTCTAAATTACTGGACTATGCAAAGCTGGATTCACAACAGTCAGCTTTGAGTTTTCTAATTTTATCTCTTAGGTCAGAGATACATTTGCAAGAGCTTCTCTCTCATGGCTATTTTCCAGTGGGATAGATTCTGACATTTTGTGGTTTATGGGGTTGTTTCTCTGTACTGGATAGTGATTTCTTCTAAAATGCCTTATGTTCACTGCCTTAAATATCATTCTTGTTGCTCCTTGCTAGGTTCAGGTCTTTCATGTTTAATACCAAGGATTTTTGAACTGTGGCATACATATTCTCAACAGCACAGGAATCACTGCAAAAGTGTCTCATCCTTGCTAGGGTGAGCACCCATCTCCTAAAGCAAGCAGTGGCTAGGTCCTGGGCTGGGGGGTTTGGAGGCAATGCACTAGGAGGGAGGAAGAGGAGGTATGGCCAGACTTTGGACCCTGATTTTTAGACGTTGAGACAGGGCCTACATGCTGCCAGGAAGAAGTCCTTGCTGCCGACCAACATGTTCATTGGTACTATTCAAGTTTGGGGAATCCTTGCTGTTGATGCAGGATTTCAGTGTCTTGGGCTTAGGTCTTAAATATGCCCACAGAAGGATCCTGGCCTGCCTCACCTGCCTGCTTTTTGCCTCAAACCAAACAACTATTACAATTTACAACTATTGCAATATACAGTTCACTTTGGAGTCAACTGTTAAGGTATCAGTTGGAAAGCAAAGCAGAAGGTAATTAAACTAATTCTTAAAATTCAGTCACCAAATATAGCTAAAGCATAGTGATAGTTTGTGAGGGCTCTTCCTGCTGCCTCTGGTTTATCAGACTCCGTGGCCCTGCTTGGCTCCCACATTGTGCCTCCTGGGTCTATGCTAGCAAAACCTTGCTGTGTTGCTATCAAGTTCACTTATTACATCTATGCAAACAGACCTTTCATCATATATATTCTTCTTGCAGAATTTTTTTTTCTTTTTAATTACCAGTAATTATGTCAACACACTTTTTCCTTCAAGCATATTGTGAAATGTTTCTTCCTGTTGGCTCAGTAATCTTCTCTTTCAGCAGTCAGGAGGGGAAGGATCACCTATGAATACAACATTTTTACCTGTGTAAATTTGAAGAGATATTTTTCTACTGTGTAGACATAAACAATCCCTACTCCTGTCCCACATGCCCTTCTTTGGGTCCTGAAAATATGTAAGCCTTCTATATTGTATTCTAACCCTTATTTTTTCACTCCAACCCTGAAAACACTCAAACACCACCTTACACACTGTGAGTATTTCTGCTCAGTGCGTTGTGAAAGAGTTAGCTTCACACACAAGTAGCTCTCTGAAAAGGCAGCTGTGCTATTCACCTGTGTAGGCTGCTTAGGTATATAAGTGACATCCAAGCTAGGTCTTGATGCTGAAGGACCAAACAAATCCAGTGGCATTATACAGCTCTGCCTTGTGCCCTGTGCAGGGAGACTTCAGCATTCTTTAGGTAGGAATGCTATCATGACACTAAATGTTTGAATTATTTATAAAATAATCAGATGAGTTTATGCATAACTTTTTATTGAGTATTATTCAACAAATTACATGCTTAGAAGTATATCTCATAGCAATGTTATATGTATATGTCTCCAAAGAAATATTAAAAGCCCGACAATTCAAGAGGCAGAACTATAGTGAGTTAAAAGGTCTTCTGTGTTTGTCCTATTAATCTGGATTCTTACTTTGCTAGTCAGTCTATTGCACTTTTTAATTTTTGTTCTTGCATAATACATCGATTGACTGTTTTAATGACAATTGTGCTAGCCAATAAAAGCTAAAGTGATGAAGAATTTTCCTATATTGCAGTATGGCAAAAGCTGTTTGCTCTGTCACTGTCAAACTCTACAATATTTTTTCTGTAATATATCGTCTTTATAAAATGTAATAAAGAGCACAATGTTATGACCCTGGGTTCTCAAGGCTACAGTTACTGCTTGACAACCTAGGAAGGACCTCTTCTCTCAGAATTGTCTAGCCATCTTCAGCATGAGTTTATTAAGCTCCACTTGCCTCCACCAATCTGCTGGAAACAATTAAAATGAACATAGGATGAACTGCTGTGGATGATGTCTGGAGGTTTCAGAGATTGCAGAAGGACAGGTGGCAGAGATGTCCCAACCAGAAGCTGCTGGAGAATAAGAAGGTGTGGGAGAAGAGCCACCTGCCTGTCAGCCCCATTTTTTTTCCTTTTATCACAGTCCGTTCCTTTCTCGACTCACCCTTTGTAGCCTCAACTGGTTTTCAAATGCTTTAAAGCACTTTCCCTCTGCCTGAGCTTGAACTGTATATCTCACTGATGTCTTTTCCCAGCCAGCATAAAGTAATGGTTTCACTGCCTTCCCAGGCTGGGGTGTGACTGCAGGTAGCTCAGCTTGTTGCTGTTCCTCGCCATGTACTTCATGAGCCTGAGTAAGTATTGGTTCAAGGGCTATACAGGTACAGGGACCGTGCCAAGGCCTTACACATTACCAACTTCTGGGCTAAGCACCCTGTTTCTTGGGCTCTGACCAGTTTGCTGATACTGCTTGGGTTCCCATAAGCAGTGTTGCTGGCCCATCTCAAGGCACCATGAAGTCTGTGAGCAGTTAGGACAACGGTTGAAGTTGGCCTTGCCACAAATTTTGAATGATGCTCTGTGGTGACACAGTCTTTCAAGGCCCTTAACTTCAGGCAGGCAACTCTCTACACAACTTTTGGGCTTGGGGAGGAACCGAGATTTTTGTCTTTGAAAGCCTACATCAGTTCTGTTACCTGCTTTACAGTGCAGCCTTATCAACAATTCTATGGTCAAAAGCAAAGGTTTTCATTGAGGAAGATGAATGAACAAAGCAAAGGTTGGGGTTGGAACACAAAACCAGCCTCAGCGCAAGGAAAATATTTTGCTTAACTATCACAGAGTTTGCTGAGCTTGCCAGCATCTTAGGAAGATGCTTTAACAACGACTGTAGATAGCCCTGAGGAATTCAGAGTTTATCTGCTACAGCAAGAGGCTGCTTCACTAATCAGACAATTTAATCCCATTTAAAATGTAGTATATATTAAAAAAAAGAAAAGAAATTAAAGATTCCCAAGGGATTCTCTAACACAGCATTATCTTTTATTAAATATAACATCAAAGTTGGAAGTTACTGAGAATCAAGATAATGTGTTACACTAATTTGTGATCAAAGAAAGAGATATAATGATGTAATTTTAATCATCCATAAGCACAGTAGCTGAAGGAGATTTATGTATGAGGTTAGACACATACACAGATGCATGCATGAACTCAGGGTGTGAACTTGGATGCAGTTTTTAAAAAAATGTCGCTTTTATCACATCTGTATTATTTTTTGAACCCGTGAAGAAGTGACCTGTTTAACAAAGCTTGGGGAAAGGCTTCTGAAGAGATTTTAAAGTTTTTTTCTACCACAAAGTTTATTTAAAGCGCCCGTGCTGCTTTGAGCAATGACAATGCTGATTGATTTACAAGGGCTATTTCAGAAGCCTGAAACATGAGTAGCAGAGGTTTTAGCACAGGGATCTGAAAAAATATGTCACATCCTCTTACTTGAACACTAGGAAAATATTTGGGTAAAGCCAGGAAAAAAAAATGTTCTCAAATACAGCAGTTAGGGAAACAGGAATATATTAATATATGCCATGATATACAGTTAAGTAAAATGCTCTTCTAGAAGATGCAGCTGCCAAAGTGGGCCAGGGGAATGGTTCACAAAGTCACCGGATCATTTCTGCTGCGAGAGAAACCTGAGGTCTGCCTTTGTAGCTGGCTGGGGAGCACATGGGTATTCCAGCTCCATCCTCTGTGGGAGTCCCAGCACTGCACCTGCTCAGAGGTCACCCCATCGCCTGGGGGCTGGAGGGGCTGTCTGCCTTTTCTGGGGTGTCCAGAGCCCCCGGGAAAGCTGTGTCTGCAATTCTACCACAGACTTCTAGTTTTATGAACCTCTTCCGTTCTTTTACCTCAAGCACACGTAACAGTTGTATGAATCAACCACTCTCCATATCATAGCATTTTAAAGAAAAAAAAAACAACCAACCAACCAGTGCTTTTACACATCTATGCTGCAAAATAAGGCAATGCCACTGTATCTTAAAAATGTCTGCATGTTTTGTGGAATAGGGCTGCTCATAGGGCTGCTCTTAGACACTTCATGCATATGCTTTCATGTCATTCTGCCAGAATGAGGCTTCAGTGGTTTGCAGTGGAGGGAGAAGAGAAACACGGAGTGACGTCTGAATAGGACAATAAAGAAAAATTGGAAACTCTTTAGTGTTGTAAATCATTAAAAGATTTTACAAAGCATTAGTACAAGTACTGCTATAAAAGATACATCTACATATGATCACAGCACAGGAAGTCTGGAAGTCTGTGCTATGTAAGCGTATATAAAAATGTCAGAAATATGAATTATTTTTAAATAAATAGAGTCTCAGGGCAAAATTCTGACCCCACTGACTTTATTGGGTGATTAACATCTGTGGGGCCAGCATTTTACTCCATCTGGATAACTGCACATAAACTTTACTGATTTAAAACTATTTGGGACATGCATTTTCTTCTAGCCAGAAAAAAAAAAAATCTAGCCTTTGAGATTTTCAGAAGCTGTCTTCTCCTCTGCCATTTGCATAGGACTGACTCTCCTTACTCTTATCTAGCAGGTATTGAATTTTAATCTTTTTTAATGCTTAAAAGCTACTTTATCATAGTTTCAGAATTGCAAAATACAGTTTTTTTCAACTTGACTTTCCCAGATAAGGCTCTATTAACTATTAAAGCAAACATGGTATGTCTTGTCGAACTGCGTAGGCTTATTTATGCCACTGAGGCATTTTTGTCTCCATGATGAGGCAGAAAACTTCAGTGTTACCAGAGTGACAGGAAAACTTGGTGGTGACCTCCCACCACAGAGAGAGTCATGCAGAAAGAGGGCTTAGTAAGAAACAGGACACTCCCTGTGCTGCCCAGACAGGAGTCATCAGCAACTCCAACACCAGTTCACACTTCAGCAGTGGGTGCAATGCACTTCCTCACAAAACCAGGTTTAACCCCACTTGATTAAATCTGCTTCTTCAGGGAAGCCTCCATGAACCTGGGAGGTGGAAGTGGCTGGGGACAGAGCGAGCTGTCTTAGTGGTTGGTACACCTTGGTTCACATGAGCACTGGGGCAAGGGCTGGTGGTGCCACCCAGGAAGCTGCCAGAGTTCATGAGTTTCTCCTCTCTCATGATGATAGATGGTGATCATCCATTTGGCTCACCTGCAGCTGTGGCAGCTGCTCAGCTGAAGCCAGGCCCTGCCAACAGGGTAGTGGGTGTGCAGTGTGTGTGCACTGCATGTGTGCTGTGTCTCCAGCCTGCCCACCGGCTTCTTCTCATCCCTTCTCCCTCCTGTAGCTAGGCAAGACAAGGCCAAGCAGGTTTGGGAAGGGAGCATCATGGTCCCTTCCCGAGCCGCTCCAGGATAATCTGCTGGAAGGCACAGGTTGCAGTAGTGGCATGTCACAGCACCACCTGGTCCCAGCCTGGGACAGTGAGAAGGATCAGGTAATCTGAGAGGCAATATAGGAACAGCATAGGAAGATATCCCTGTCTATGGCAGAGGGGTTGAAACTAGATCTTTAAGGTCCCTTCCAACACAAACCATGCTATGATTCTAACACTTCTTCTCCTAGCCCATGTTGAAGTCAAATGTCATTGCCTGACTTCAGGTTAACAATCATTATTTTAGCTCTTCAGCATGTGATAGAAAGACAAATTACAGAGCCTTCCTTTGTGAACACTTTCATTAGTTCAGCTGGGTTTTTCTTCATTCTGCTTTCAGTTCAGCAACAGCCGGCAGTTCAGACATGCTAGCACAGTACTCTTTGCAAGAACAACATGTGTTGCGGCAATCACTGTGTCTATATTCAGCATGCTTATTCAGCTTTGTTTTCATAAATCCAGTAATAGGCTTTCAGAGGCAATGAAGGGAAAAGAATAATTTGAAAACAAAGCTGTTGAAAAGAGTACAATGCACACGCTGTAGAGAAGAGTGTGATTTTGGAGGTCTGTGCAGCTGTTTTATTTCTTTGGAGAATTTTAATCAACCTGATTACACAGGGAAGCAAAGGGATTTTTAAAACAGTGTGGTGATAATCAGCCAGAAGAGAAAACAAAGGGGAGTTTTCCCTCTCTCATATCCCTTGGTTTTATTTTCTTCCTTTCATGTGATTTTACAAATAAAAGTCCCATATTAGTTCAGTTTAATTAAAAAACAATTCATGTTGGGCTTTTGCTAGAGAACCAATTTTAGATTTTTGCCCACTATATCATTTAATCAAAGATATGCTGAACGCTTTCAAGATTGCCATGGCTGCACCAATCTGATTGCCATCTGTGTAATGGCTTTCCCACTGGATTGGAAAAAACCTGTAATTGGACATGAGCCCATCCTTTCAAGTGGAATTAGCAGCTCTGCTGCAGTCTTCCCCTATATTTCAGGGTCTGATGTTCTTGTCTTCCTCCTTATGTACTTACTATCAGTGCTGCAAAGCATCTCTCCAGTACCACCTTTTGAGTTGGGCTATACAGGCACAGAAAAGGGAAGGGGCATGGAGCTGCACTGCTGCAAAAGGCCACCTCTCTGCATCATCAGAAGCCAGCAACTAATGACTGGTTAAGCCTGGGGGTGACTCTACAACATTCCTTAAAAAAAAATAAAGAGGGGGGGGAGGGGGGGAGTGGAAATTTACCACTTTTCACTCCTAAAATCTTTCAGATGGGTTTGTCCAACATCTTGTGTTTACCTGCATCCTCTCCCCAATGGCATGCATGTCAGGCCTCAAAAGCAAAGCACCAGTGGCATTTTCCCTGCCTCAGCAGTTGTCTTCTACACATCCCACCTGGGGGTCTGAGGCTTGGTCCCTCTTCTATACTGAGCCCTGCATTGTGCGTCACCCTGCCAGCACTACCAGCTCACACAGCACCTCCCACAGAACCTTTCAACATGGTGTGAACACAGGGTGATCTCCCTGTGATGCACCAGAGGAGTAAACATCCTTCAGGCACATCCTTGTGAGTAAAAACTCATAGAAAACCTTCAGAGCTATGGGATGTCATGTGCTGCCTTGGGCTGCCCAGGTCCAGCACTGCTCTCTGCTTGCTTTTATAGGTGTAGGAGTATTGACTAATAAACACAGATGAATTGCCTCCTCCTGTCTGGAATCCAGAGCTGTCCTTGTACATACCATTTCTGCTCTGCTCTGTGTTAGATGGAGAACTCTAGTTCAAAGTTTAGCACTGTCTTTTCTGCCAATAATAAAGGTTCCCTAGTTCATTTCCTGCTCTCCTATGTTTTCCTGTGTTCAACTGGAAGTGAAGGGGTTTGTTCTCAACAAGTCTGGTCTCTCTCTTACCTGCTTCCCAAGGCCAAGCACTTGTGCTCTTCAAAGCAAATGGTCTTTTCTAGGAGGTGTAAATTGTCCAGCTCTCATGGGAAGTTGAGCATTCATTTTAAAATATTTTGTATTACTTTAACTGTATTTGTTTAAAAAAAAAAAAATTGCTAAGGGAAATTGTAAAGAGAAGTGGCATTTGCTAATGGATCTAATTGGTTGCTAGTGTAAAACATGTTCCTTTATTCAAATACAAAGTATGGCCTTAATGGAATAATTAATGTGGAAAAGTCTATGGCCTGCCTTACTCAGATGCTCAAATTTGATATTCATAACGATCCCTTTTGAACTGAAAATCAATAAACCAAAGAATAATTCCTTTTGTGCCTTTTCTTATCCTTTGGGGAATAATTTTGTTTATAAAATTCTATGCCTCTGAAAAATCAGATTTTTTTCTTCTACAGAGAAAAATATTTCTGCCAAAACCACTTGGAGCCACGTATCTCTAGAAAAGTAGGTGCTTTTCTTTAGCCCTCCCCCAGTGTCAAAACTTTTCAGAGCCCAGCTTTTAGTGGACATTTAGTGTTTGCAATATTATTCAAGTGTTTGCATTGCCAAAAGCATGGAAAGTCCCAAAGTGGAAGACTTAGTCTGATTAGGGGCAAACTTACCTCAGCACGGGGACAACACGCATAATGTTTGTCTTCTGCCAGCCCTTGTACCACAGTTGGGTCACTGGCAGCAGAGAGAGCAGCACCAAAACACCTAAGTACTAACCAGCTGGCAAAAATGGGGGAGTGTATGAGGGATGTCATGTTTCCGTTGGAGAGAGATTATTTTATGGGCTTACAAAATGACTGATATGGGTTTGATGCCTGCTGTGGAAAACTTTCATTTTAAGGCATTTCCAGATCAGTTTATTGGACTGGTGTTCTATTAGGCAACAGCTCAGGATACAAAGATAGATCAGGTTGAACTGAAGGTGACATGTCCTTGTCCAGGCCCTTCTCTCAGGGTGGTTGGGTGAAATATACTTGATTCCAAGTCTACCTTGGGACAGGCCATGAATGATAGAACAGAAACACTTAATGTCTCATTGAAGTCAAATTTCTCAACAGGGCACATAAAATCACAGAATGTTTTGGGTTGGGAGGGACATTAAAGTTCATTTAGTTCCAACCTCCCTGCCATAGGCAGGAACATCTTTCACTAAACCAGGTTGCTCAAAGCCCCATACACCCTGGCCTTGAACACATGAAGAGTATCCAAATCTTGTTTGGTTCTGCTTCTGTGGAAGGTAGATATAACCAACAAATATAACTATTTATAAGGAACTCCTAGTCCTGAAAATAGTTGGGTTTGATATATGTGATATTAGAAATAATTTTCAGAAAATTCTGGCAGAAATTAACTAACTATGATTATGTCATATAGGAAGATCCCTGCTCTCCATGTCAAGTTGGCACACAAGCAGTACGATTTTAACTGTGGTGCAAGAGACGTGAATCTATAATAGAGCTCATGAATGTTTAAAAGCAAGGGTTTAAAAGCTGGTCTTGGAAACTGAGCAAAAGGAGAGAGGGTTAAGAAAGCAGGTCCTGGGTAGGATTTGGGACAAAATATGCAGCAAGAATCTAGGAAGATCTAAATGAACCCCTCATGAAAATCTTTTCATTTGCCAGGCAAAGCTCCCAGGCCTTGACTGAAGTGGTTAGACAATCATCAACCAGGAAAACATCAGCCAAAATACCACATGAAATGTGTAACAAAAAGGTGATTCTCAATCTCATGTGGGAAAAATCTGAAAGAGCTAAAAAAACATGCATCGTGTATGAAATGAAGATGATAAGAGTCATATCATCCAAGAAGAGTCTTTCACAGGGGCAATGGACAACAGTCAAAGAGATGATGTGTCCAACTGAGAGCAACAAAGCTGGTGAAGGGTCTGGAGCAGAAGTCTAATGAGGAGCAGCTAAAGGAACTGGGGTTGTTTAGCCTGGAGAAAAGGAGACTGAGGGGAGACCTGATCGCTCTCTACAACTACCTGAAAGGAGGTTGTAGCACGGAGTGTGTTGGTGTCTTCTCCCAATTAGCAAGTGATAGGAGGAAAGGAAATTTGCCAGGGGAGCTTTAGATTGGATATTAGGAAAAAATTACTCACTGAAAAGGATATCAGGCATTGGAACAGGCTGCCCAGGGAAGTGGTTGAGTCACCAACCCTGGAGGGGTTAAAAAGACACATAGATGTGGCACTTAGGGACATAGTTTAGTGGTGGACTTAGCAGTGTTAGGTTAATGGTTGGACTCAACAATCTTAGTTTTTTTTCCAATCTAAATGATCCCATAATTCTATTACCTATAAATGGACAACTTCAAAGCTGTGTACTGTTTTGTCATTTAAAGTTGGAATACAACAGGAAACCTGCTGCCTCAGGTCCCCACCATGAAAAAAACTGTGACTGAAGGCAGGGGCTAAAGGAGGAGCCAGGCCTACTCTGGGTGTTAATACAGTAAGCAGCAGACATAAACTAGGTTTTAGTGGAAAATGAAGTGAAATTGGAACTTTTCCCTTATGTATCACTGCAAACAATTAAAAAGGAGGAGAGTTAAAATATTTGCCATCAAAGGCAATGGGATGTAATTTTGGCAAAATAGCTGATATCAGTTCTTCTTTTAGCTTTACACTGACAACATCAGGCTGTAGAGTCCCTTGAAAAAATATAGGAGTCCAGGCAGCACTTACTTTGATAGTCATTGTTTTATTTTCCTGCCATTTTCTCTCCTGATGTATTTAATGAGAAAATGTCATGAATTTCTGGTAGCGAAGACAGCAAACCTATTGAACCCCCTACAAGCTACAGTGTAGCTCACACAAAATATGAAGATTAATGCCTGGCAGCAAACCAGAATCTTTAAAGGAAAGATCAAGAACATATTTTATATTCTCCTAGAGTTTCTGCATTTAAATGTTGGAAACATTTCTTTTTGAAGACAAATGGGAATATAAACCTTATTGTTTTCCAAAATTTTGCTTGCACCAAGATTCTCCTATGAAGGCCTTAGGAAGCAAGGATTTAAGGACACAGTGTTTTGTCCCCTGTGTGTGTGTTCAAACATGTTTTTTTAAAAAAATATAAATATAAATATAAATATATATATATGTTTTTTTGCCCCCAGAACTATCTTGCATCTTTCCAAACAATGATGTCTCACACTTGACAGAAGTGGTAGCACTTCCAATCATCTGAATCCAATTCCAGGGAGCTTAATTAATAAAGTGCTTATCTTAATGCCCTATAGGGAAAAAAAAAAAAAAGTTTTCCAAGTGAAAATAGATATAATGTGCTGGCAGAATGTTAAAATACAACTGGTAATTAATATGCATTGTGAGATAAAAAATATAGAGCAACAGTCAGAGTTTGGGAAAGGATTTGAGAGGCACAGTGACAAAACAGAACAACAAATTTTCTCTCTCTGTGGTGTCTCTTATAAGATGAATTTTCTATGAGCTGTTTTCTTTGAGGATTTGAAATCTTCCATGGAGGGCTGACATCTGGAAATTATCCTTTTCCATCTGGGTGCTGCTTCCAAGTCTTGAAAGATTTAGATGCATTTGGCTAGTTCCCTTGCGTGAATGTCTCCAGTGAGTTCTTCCTTAGAGTTTTTCTTCCTACCAGTGGGATGAATTTAACTGATTTACTGTAATACAAGAAAACACAGAGATACCAGAAGAGCAGCTGGAGTTTGAATTAGCACGGGATGTGAAGGACAGCAAGAAGGGCTTCTATAACAAAAGGAAAACTAAAGAAACTGTGAGCCTGTTTCTAAGTACAGCTAGAAATCAAGGGACAAAGGACATGGAAAAGGCCGAGATAGTTGGTGGCTTTTTGACTTTTTTGCTACTGAAGACTGCCTTCAGACCTCTCACACCCTTTAACCTCGTTGCAGAGTCTGGGGGAGTTGCAGCAATACCCACAGCAGAATGGGATACAATAAGGGAGCACTCAAGCACGGTTGACATACACAAGCCAGATGGGCCAGATGGGATGTCTCTAGGAGCACCAGAGGAGTAGGCCAGCATCACCATGTGGCTGCTCTATAGCAGCTTTGGAAGGGCATGACAAAGTTTATGGAGTAAGTTCTCTTGGAAGTCCTGTCCAGGTGCTTGAATGTCAAAGAGGTGATAGGAAACAGCCAGCATGGATTTACCACCAGCATATTGTGCATGATGAAACTGATTAGATATTAATAGATGAATCCCAGTTAGGAGAGAGTAGTGGATGCTGTATATTATATCTTTAGTAAAGCCTTCGTTGTGGTTTCCCATAGTATCATGATAGCCAAACTGGTGAGATATGGTTTGGTTATATGGACGATAAGCAATAAGGTGAATGGAAAATTGGTTGGACTGCTGGTCTTAAATGATTGTAATCAATAGTACAATGTGCATCTTATTGGTGGTCACTAGTGATTTTCTTCAGGGATTGATATCTGGGACCAGACTCTTCAATGTCTTTTTAAATTAACTGAATGATGAGACAGTGTGCAATCTTTCTCAGAAAGTTCACGGGTGACACCAAGTTAGGTTCAGGGAGGTCTTGCTAGACAGGAACAAAGGATTGATAGGACCCTCATGAAGTACAACAAAGTGAAGTGCAAAGTCCTGCACCTGGGAAAGGAGAATCCTAGCAAGAGTGTGAGCCAGGTAGTGAGTGGTTAGCAGGCAACCTTGCAGAAAAGGAGCTGGGGATCTTGATGACACAAGTTAAATGTCAGGGAGCAGTGTGTCCTTGTAACAAAGTAGACCAATGGCATCCTGCACTGTTTCAGCAAAAACATAGCCAGCAGGTCCACGGAAGCAACTATTCCCCTCTATGTGGCACTTGTGAGGCTGCACTCAAAGTTCTGCACTCGATTTCAGGCTCCTCATTACAATAAAGATATGGACTTTCTGGAGCAAGTGCAACACCAGTCACTAAGAAGGTCATGGGGCTGGAGTGCATGAAAGACTGTGGGAATAAAAGACGAGGGGATCAAGTGCACCCTCAGTAAGTTTGCAGGTGACACCAAGTTGGGTGGGAGTGTTGATCTGCTGGAGGGTAGGAAGGCCATACAGAAGGGTCTGGACAGGCTGGATCGATGGGCCAAGGCCAATTGTATGAAGTTCAACAAGACCAAGTCCTGGGTCCTGCACTTGGGTCACAACAACCCCAGGCAGTGCTACAGGCTCAGGGAAGAGTGGCTGGAAAACTGCCTGGAGGAAAAGGATCTGGATGTGTTGATTGACAGCTGGCTGAATATGAGCCAGCAGCGTGCCCAGGTGGCCAAGAAGGACAACAGCATCCTGGCTTGTATCAGAAACAGTGTGGCCAGCAGGAACAGAGAAGTAATTGTCCCCCTGTAGTTCATGCTGGTGAGGCTGCACTTCAAATCCTGAGTTCAGTTTTGGGCCCCTCACTACAAGAAAAACACTGAGGTCCTGAAGAGAGTTCAAAGAAGAACAACAAAACTGGTAAGGGGTCTGGAGCACAAGTCTGATGAGGAACAGCTGAGGGACCTGAGGCTGTTTAGCCTGGAGAAAAGGAGGCTGAGGGGAGACCTTATCGCTCTCTACAACTACCTGGAAGGAGGTCGTAGCATGGCGGGTGCTGGACTCCTCTTCCAAGTAGCAAGTGATAGGATGAGAGCAAATGGCCTCAAGTTGTGCCAGGGGAGATTTAGATTCAATATCAGGAAAAAGTTCTTCATGGAAAGAGTTGTCAGGCATTGGAACAGGCTGCCCAGGGAAGTGGTGGATTCACCATCCCTGGAAGGATTTAAAAGATGTGTAGATGTGGCACTTAGGGACATGGTTTAATGGTGGACTTGGCAGTGTTTAATGGTCATACTGAATGATCTCAAAGGTCTTTTCCAACCTTGATGTTTCTATAATTCTATGATTCAATGAACCATGGTTTTTCAGCCTGGAGAAAACAAAGTGATGGGGAGACCTTATTGCTGTCCATGATCATCTAATGGAAGGGTGTAGAAAAGATAGAGCCAAATGCTGCTCAGAGGGGGTGCAGTGATAAATGGCAACAGACCGAAATAGCTATAGAGAAAATTGTAAATAAATGCAGTGGCCAAACACAGTGGCTGTGATGTTATTAAGAGCCCATTGGAGAATCCTGAATAGTTACATACTTGTGAATGCCATACACATAAAATTATGAGCAAGCAATCTGAGCACCTTTGTTAGAGAGAACAGCTTTTCATAGTTGATTACTGTTTCCAGAGTGAGCTGGACCAAAATGCTGAATCAAATGCTCCAGAGCTTTGAAAGATGTTCAGTTCTAGGCCTAACCAATACCTTCAAGAAAGGGCAGGTGGTGCTTTCTCATTTACTCTCGTATGAATAGTTCTTCCTGAAAATTAGCAGGGTGAAAAACATTAAAAGATGTTTTATTTAGTGAAGTTAATCTTCAGAGTTGTCAGTTGAAGTACAGTGATTTTTAAACTGACTCTGAATAATAGTTTGCGTGGCTATTTATCATGAACTGACTGTTGTCAGTGGCTTGCTTACCATAGCTTTAGCTCAAACAGTTGGCTATCTAGTATGATACCCAGTCTGTGCTCAGTAACCTGAATGTATGGTGTTGATTCTCTTCTTTGGTAGGAGGCTTTAGTAAGTACTGCATTTCTAACAAAAAACCAACCAACCAAAACAAAAAATCCAAAACAAACCCAAAAAAGGGCATTTTGAAATTGTTAATTCTGATAACTTATTTTCATGATTACAAATAATATCTCAACCAGCATCATGTTACAGGGCTGGATTTTAAAGTAAATAGCTTTGTTGCAACTTAAAAAATTCTTGTTTGAGGAAGAGTGTTAATGCACTCTGACTGTTCTTACATACCTAATAAATGTAAAAGACATAGCTACCTGACTTCAGGATTTTCATTAATAAAATCGCTATTCTCTAAATTCTCTAAGTGTTGTGTCAAATGGCATCATAGAGTGCTTCTCCACAAACCTATTTGTATCGGCAAGCTCAAAATACTCTTTTCGTCTCTGCTGACATATATTGAACCTAAGTTCCCATGACAGAGATAACGGCTTTGTTAATGGCACAGTAAGTATAACAATTTACATCAGCTATAAATCATAGAGCGTCTCAAGAGCATATAATCTACCATGAATGAGCTGAGTCATAAACTGTGACCCAGTTACTTTTGTGCCAGTCCAGCAAACCTGTATCACTTATTTCTCTCCATCCCCCATATTTCAAAGAGCTACAGAAAAAAAACAAAGACAGCAAATAACTCCAGTAATTTATTTCCGGACATGTAACAAGACATTTAAAAAAAGGTCAGCTAGTAAACTTCTTCTTGAGATATTGTTGGCAAAATAAAATTGATGCATTGACACAAACCTGAAACAAGGACACAGCAAATTCGTTTATCTACCCCCTGGTTTTCAAATGCACCTGTGGCCTCATCATTTAGGAAGAAAGGCATGAAGCCCAGAGAGAGCCACACACATGAACAGTGCGTTAAACTGGACTTCTTGTCCTTCATCATGAGCAAGTGGGATTGTGTTCAGAAGTGATGTGGCACTTTCCTGGCCTGCTGTGGAGAAGACCTTCACAGGCAGCCAAGCATCTCATCTTCTCACAAGAAAGATAAACATTCCTGGCTGGGGCAGGCAGCAGAGTCACCTGCTGCCACAAAACAACATGAATGCAGTCTCAGTTTTACAAAACTACTTTCAAAAATTTAAGGTGTCATCCTCCAAGACACAAAGATTTGACTGAATCTAGGGAGCAACCCTTGGCCAGTTTTCCACTAATATCCAGCCTGACTGTCTTATATTTTATCTATGTCTGGCATTGGCAAACACAGTGGCTGCAAAAACCTTCAGTAAAAGGAAAAGGTTGAGGTAGGGAAGCAAATTAGTAAATAATTTTGCTTCAAGCTGTTCTTTGTTAGATGTTTTCCTGGCACTTTTTCTGCTGGGGCAATGCTATTTTGGGACTCAGGTCTGTCTCTGTGATGTGCTCTGCCACGTGGGCTTTTAAATTTATAGATGTCTGTTCAGACTCCATTTGTCTCTCTCATGGACACTAGTAGTTGTGAACAGTGCACTTGCCAGGGTTCCTCCTGGGACCTTGCAAAGCTGTGGCTAAATTGTTTAGCACTTAGTCTACATTACATCCCAGAAGTTACACTGGGCTCTTGCACGTTTTAGTTTGGGTGAAAAAAGGTCAGTCTGCTGGGTGGCTTATTGAGGTTGCAAAGAGAAATCACTTTCTTTTGTGAGTTTATGTGGGGTCTTGGTGGAATTAGTGATGCAAGCCTAGTTAAAATGTTCTGCTGATCAGAAGCAGTAGTAGAATTGAGCCTTACTGTTTGCACGAGACACGGAAACGTTTGACATGAATAACAATGGGTGAGTCTACAGAAAAGTCGGTTGTGGTACTGTCTTTTAGTGTAACTTGAATTGCGAGCTGGTTCCATGAAGAGTATTTTTAAACATTGCAATTTCATTCTTAGGCAAGGAAAACCTAACAGATCACCCCAACTGTGTTGCAGAGAGGTTTTCAGATAATTGTAGAGGATATTAATTTCAACAAGCAGGCTATATTATGCATACTGCTAACACTAACCTTGATATGAACTGAACTAAGATCTTTTGTAGAATAGCTGTTTACAAATAGCAATTATATCTCTTTACTATTGCAAATTTCTCATATTATTTTGAAATGTTTCTAATGAAAGATGTGGCTGTGAGCATACACTGTACATATGAAAAAGCTGCACCAAATAACACAGATACAGAGTAATTTGTCAAATAGTGAAACAATAGGCTCATTTTGTCCTCTGTCCTTTACTGAGGCCCAGGAAAGCCATGACAACCCCTGTGCTGTAACAAGTTACCCTGATTTCCACAAAGTCATCCTAAGATCCTTTGCTATTCTGTCCAGAGAGGTGAAAGACAGAGTATGGGATTTTCTTATTTCAGGCAATGCAGAAAGTTGAGTAAAAATACTATTCTGAAGACACTGGTAAGGAGAAACCAAATTAACATTGCTTCGCATTGGACCTATATGGACATTTGATGTTAAAGACATTTCACAGCAGTTTTTTTTACTTTAACACTCCTTGTGTAAAACCTGCTGTTGAGCACTGTTTTCTTGGAAACAAAACAATTGCCAGCAAGGGTGCCTCCAAATTCACAACTCATTCTTCTGTGGGTGACAGTGGGTGATAAAGAAGTGTGTCATGAGAGATTTGTCTGCCCTGCTATGTATGTTCTGTTTTAGAGCAATAACTTATTTTCTTCATAAGTGAATAATACATGATCTTTAATATTTGAATAGTACCTTGAACTGTAAAATCTACTTTGAAACGTTCTACTCTTAAACAATGCTATAATTAGTCTATTTTTTATTACAAACTTTTTTCCAAGAGCTTTCCTATTCCTTCTCCTAATGAGTACTCAATCAGATTCAGCTATTCTAGGGCTGGAACACTAGAACTGCTGTGTGATACGATACGATGCAATATGGTTTTGGTGGAATGGAAGCATCCTAGCTCCACAGAAAACCATAGATAAGTAAGTAGAACTGATCCCTTCACAAAATGCTTTTCATTTATGAAACATTAGACAGATTTTTATTTTACTTTATTTATTTTAAAAGCCTGAGCACTTGGACGTAATGAAAGTATTTTTCAGCAAGATTGTTTTAGGTAAAGGCTAAATTTCAATAAAATATTTTCACAAAGAAAATACAAAAAGGTTTTGTAATAATTGCCACTTTTTTTTTGTTTCATCTTCAAAGTCATATATTTCACTGTGGGCCTTTACCCACAGACTGCTACGATAAATAATAGATGCTGTACTATTTGTTAAATGCTATTTTTCTGTTCTTTCTATTTCAGCAAATCCTGCTGTTTTCTAACATTTGGAAATCTCCATGGTTGGCATCTAAAATATTTCTCAGCATCAAAAAAAAGGATCTTCACTTTCCTTTTCTCACTTGTTCTTGACTAAAGCTTATGGGTGCATTTCAGCTGACAAGAAATTAATACCAGGTTTGGGAGTCCCTTGATATTACTATAAAGAGCTGTGGGTGGAAGGAGGGGAGAAAGCGATGATTGCCTCTCTAGAAATAGAATATTTTCTGCACATCACTGGTCCTACACAGATGTCTGCCAATGACAGAGATGCTGTTTCAGAAACCACTTAAACATCTGTATTGCAGGCAGAGAGCAGACACTTAACAAATGGATTTGTGTTAAAGAAACATTTAGCTTGTTGACAGATGTTTGAATACAATCTTACTTTTTATTTATGGAATAAATGCTCTCAATCTAATTCCCTTTTATTATTTGTCAGAAGAACAAAAGTAATTCTTTTCTAGATGAAAGTGTTTATACCACAGTTTAAGAGTCACTAATTTATTATTTTACTGGTAGATATCTTTGAAGTAGTATTTGACTAAGCACAGACCTTGTCTCTGGGCAAAGGACAAACACAATATTGATGAGCGAATATACAAAATCTGAGACAAGGGGGCTCCTTTTCAGGAAGAGGAATGCTTCTCTAGGAGTGTGTTGGTCCACTCCTTCCATATATTCCTTATGGTGGTGGATACTCAATTTTTCAAGTTTCTAAACCCAAATGAAATATCTTTCTCATCACTGGTAAGTTAACAAGTCTTAAATTGTTATATAAACACTTTTGCCTAGAAAATAATTCCTTACAGAATGATAAACTACTGGATTTCCCAGGAGAACATGGGGCAAATTCAATATCCGGGATTACGCACAAGGTCAGGTTAGGTAACCTACTGGTGCATCATAGTCTTAAAATCTGTGCAAACTTAATTATTCACAGACTTTCAGACTTTTATAATGAATATCATCATATACTCACTGTGTCAACCAAATCGTTCAGAAATACCCCAGATAAGGATTTACATTGCTTGGTAGTTTCCCCTCTTTCTACCAGTGACTGAAACAAACCCAGAGAACTCCTAAAGGGATCAGGATTATGCTACTTATTTCTGCAGTTATTTGACTGAAACCTTTTCCCTTTTTGACTTGCTTTGCCTAATAATCTATGCGTTTGCTCCAGATCAGCTGGCATTGACAAAGGGAGACAAAACAGAGGGAACTGGAAAGGTGTTTCAGGGAGTGTGGAGAGCGAGGCAAGCACAATGGGAAGGAACACAGCTGCTGTGATTTGAGGCGTGTAGTACATGTTAGCATGGAGCAAAATACAGGCAGGGAGCTAATGGAGCTGGTGTACTCTCTCAAAGGAATTAATTTAAGCATGTTGGAGATTTTAACTACTTTTTTTTAAAGCCTGAAATGGTTTGGTTCTAATTTCTGAACAGAGACTTGCAGCTCACACAGCAGCAGGTCTTGATAATTATTAATTACATATTTTTCCTCTGTTCTGTATGACCTTGTTTGTAAAAGCTGTGTGGTAAATATTAAAATATTAAGAGGCTGATGGGCCCTGGAATGCCACCTAGCTGAAAAAGAGGAAAAGATTGAAAGAAGAAATGGATAATCCTAAGTATATCCTTGAATTTGTACCTTTTCAGAAGGCACTGAAATCTGGGGTGCACTTGTCCGATGCGCAAGACAACTGAAAGAGAAAGTAGGTAATTTTCTGTTTTAGCTACAATTAAAATTCACACACCCTCGTTTCTGACAATCTGCACTAAAATGGCAGCAGCCTGTAAAAGCAGAGGGCAAACTGCCCATGCAAGGAATTGTAGCTTGAAAATCTGCATTAGCTTTATCCTAGCAGAGATCCAGACACCATGGCTTTGGCCCAAGCATTAGAGTGTATTACAAAAAGGAAAGACTCAGGTACCATGGGGAATTCAAATTAAATCTGAAGAGGAGAAACTTTGGTATGAAGTTTTTGTCTCTACTTCATCTGCATTGCCTTGTAAGGAGCTGCACTACCCTCCTACTACAAGATCATTGTGTTCCTCTCTAAATGTTAATCTAAAAATCCAGCCTTCTGTAAATGTGGATGGTTAGATTGTTTTTTTATGCTATATTTACTTTGAAAAACGCTGCCATCTGATCTTTTCTCAATTGCCCAACCGCCCCCGAAATATCTATTTTTTTTTTTTCCCATTAGAAATAATGAATCAACCTCACTTGCAACAGAAGAAAAATGTCCTGGGAACCCTGAAAGCAGCCTATTTGGCCACAGTTGCAAAGAAAACGTGTCAGAGGACCTGGATTTCAGAACGCTGAAGAGATACATATTACTTTTGACTTCCCTGAAAAATCAGTTGGCCTTCAGGTCTTGACACACACAAAAGAACACATATTTCCTTATTAACTATATTTTGGTTTTCTTATGAAGGTTTGGAACATAGCGTCATTCTCTGCATGGTAATTCATACAGTAAGTGAATTATTGCACTGTTGTTGCGAAGAGGACCTGAAGAGTTTCATGCACTATAAAACCGGTGTCAACCCACGCTTTACTTTTAATGCTATCACACAACACAAGCACAGAATAGCTCAAATTAAGTTAAAAATCTCAAACCTTCTTTCTCCTGCCCATTGACTAACAACATAATGTGCCTCTCAGCTCTCTAAATTGCAGAAAGTGGTCTCACTAGAATAGCAAACTTCTGTGATAAAGATTTATGTACAGTCATGACTACTAGTAAGAGAGGAAACAAAAAGCATTTTCATGAAAGCACAGATGTCTGCTGCAAAAGGTAGATTGGCTGGGAAAGTTAGGACAATAATATGACAATAATATGACATCTTTTCTCACCTGAATAATATCTTAAACACAAGTGGTGCCCCTGAAGTCACTGCTTGCAGTATGATGAGTGCTGCAAAGTGGTCACAGCTGGGTCTTGGAGCAACTTGGAAAATGGAAGCAATGATGAGTTTTACTGTCTCCTTGCCTAGTCTTTGTCCTCTCCAGATTTGTTTCAGTTGTCACTTGTGCCTTTTTGCTGAATCTATGGCTGTATTATCTCTGAAGAACTGCCTTTTTATCTGACTAGGGTCTCTAGTTGTCAATGTATATGGGAGCAACATATATGTTTTATAACATAACACGAGGGCAGTGGCTCAGCTCCTCCTGGTGAGTACTAGAAGACAAAAATTGGTTAACAGGACCCCTGATGCTCACATTAAGTGCTGCCAAAACCAGCTGTCTGGATAAGACTTGAAATAGGTTGCACCTGGCCCATTAATTTTATTTCACAAAGTATCTAGCTAACATGAGAAAGTAAAGGTTGGGTAAAAATGCTGTGGGAAGAGACCATTATTGGGCCCATCTGCTGTCAGTCAGCTGGGAGGCATCAACTGCAGATAGAGCTCTTGCAACTTCTGAGCACATTGAGGGCAAAAGCGGGGGAGGAAAATCTAGCACCAAGGAAAAGCAACAGAGTCTTGACACTAAGTTTGGTGTCAGCCAGGGTTTGAATCTCAGTCCGCAGAAGAGCACAGTTATTAGTGGACTCTGTACGTATGGGCTTTAGAGAGCAGGAAATCTCAGGGACAGACATTTTCCAGGCAGAAAAACCTCTTGTCTGCAAAACAAAATTTGGTCTGACTGTGTGCATTTCTGGTTCAGTTCCCAGAGAGCTTGCAGAGATGTGGTGGCTTTCTCCTTCGTGGTGATATATAGGAAAACAGACCACCTGGAGCATCAGGTCTGCTCCTCCACTGCTTTATTCTTAATGCCTGGCCATCTCTCCTTTCCTCCAATGATTCACATTTTCTTGTCTCCCTCTCAATTTAGTTAGATTATCATTTAGAAGCCTAGATGCAATTTAGGCAAAAAAAAATATTATAATTAATGCACCATTACTTTATTTGTAATCCCTGCACCCAATTTTACATTTCCAATTAAATATTCCAATAAAATATGTAAGTGCTAGGAATGTTAGCGCAGGGCTATGTAAACTAAGCAGCTGGCACAAAGGAAGATTTATCCTGCTACAATCTGTTATCATAGGGATTTTGCTCAATTAAATTGAGCATGAAGTGAGAGCTCTGTCCACATCAATGAAAGAAAATTCCTCAGCAAAGGGAAAACACCAAGGAACAAATCCAACATGCAACCACCTCTTCACACAGTGTGCACTTCTGACTGTAGTTACCTGGACTCAGATGGCTTTTAAATTGTGTCCTGGGTTATTATATTTCTGTTGTATGTCAGGGAGATTACTGATGCTTTTAATCTCCTGGTTTTTATAGCAGTATTGTACAGAATCACATACCTGTCACCTGACTGTGTAAGAACATGTAACGCTGCTGCTGATAAGATCTTTTCTTAATGTTTTCTTCAGGTTCTGAAGCCTTAGTATATATATTTTTTAAATAAAATTAATGTATAACTTACATTATAGTGCTAAAGAGCCTATAATCACAGCTGTCCGTAATATTAATCTGTGGCAGAAGAAGAAGGGTTATTCAGCTTTAATGTGTGATTCAGCCATGAGAACTTGTGTGTCTATAAATGAAGTTGATGCCAATGAAAACCTACTTTTAAAATAAGCTATTTACATCAGTGAAGAAAGATGACAGTGTAGTGAGAACATATTGTCTGGGACAACCAAACCCTATTATGTCTGTTTACACGCAGCTATAGCCTTCCTATGGTATTATGAGCAAGACAGCTAATCACTCAGTACCTCTGTTCCTCAGCTGTATAATAAAGGTGATAATTATTTGCCTAACTAGTTATTTTTTCTTGTCTCTTCAAGACATAGTCTACATGGTGTAGGACTATCTTACAGTGTCTTATTTTTATAGCATTAGCACATTCAAATATTAAATGTAGGCTAAAGCTCCTGATTTTGTTATTATTACTATAGCAAAATAAACCATATTTTAGATTTAGCAGGGGCTTCAAAACAGAATATAGTTAAGTGTGCCATCTATTAAAAATTACTTGTCAATTAATATACATCAGATTTTAAGTCATTCCAATATGTAAATGAACCATGATGGTGTTTTGCTCATGAAGAATAAAATGTTCAAATTTTCCCTTTCTAAGGTTGCTTGCCTGGTTAGAGCATTTTAGCACATGGTCTCATATGCATTAATTTTGGCTCTGCAAAGTGTGGAGGTATTGGGTTTCTTTGCCAAAAAAAAAAGAGAAATTCCATTTCTAAGCACAGAAAGAAAATGTAAGGTTCAAATATATTCCTTTGAATTGCACGGCATCACTTAGTCTCACTCGTGGTTAGCACCATTTGCCACCCCATTGGAACTGAGATTGTGGAGGGGATTTTCCTCTGCTAGTGGGTCACAGGAGGACGTGCTGGGTGAAGGGCAGCTGGTTTGCAGTGTGAAACATCCAAAGAAGAAGTAAGGCAGAATGTGGAACTGCATGAAAGTGTAAATGGGGGGGTAGGGGGGTGCAAATTAAGAGTGAGCAGCAGTGCAGCCAGTCCCACTGTAGGGATAAGTGGTGAGAGGCACCAGTAGGAAGACCCAGAGAGGTGCCTGGTGCCTGGCCCCAACTGGGATGCACCACTGCAGCATGAGAGACTGTGCAGGACAGAGAGCTCATGAACACACTTTGACCCGCCTATATTACGTAGGTAACATGTATTTTGGAAGTAGTCACTTTGCCTCTGGGATCTTCCAGAGTCTCTCAGACATCTTTGAATCTGGCTCTGCTCTTCATTTCCCCTGACTTCTTTTCTTCCACACATTCTTACTCCATTGCTCAGTCAGATATTCTGTCGGGGGTTTGTGCCACAGGAAAGTGTAGCTTAATTGAACTGTCCATTGGCTTGTCATATCCAGCCCCTCCATACTCTGGGTTTCTTGGGGTCAGGTAAGCTCATGGCACATCTCGCCGAAAGCTGTGGAGAGGATGGGAGATGTTTTCACACCTGGAGATGTCCTGGAAAAATATATGGACACAGGCAGGGCCTCAGTGATTCTTTCAGCAGGACAGAGGGATGAACAGAGTGGCTATTCAGTTCTCAGGTCAAGTAAATTCATAGAATCATAGAATGCTAGGGATTGGAAGGGACCTTGAAAGATCATCTAGTCCAATCCCCCTGCCGGAACAGTAACACCTAGATGAGGCTACCCAGGAACATGTCCAGGTGGGTTTTGACTGTCTGCAGAGAAGGAGACTCCACAACCTCCCTGGGCAGCCTGTTCCAGTGCTCTGTTCCAGTTTAAACCCATTACCCCTTGTCCTACCATTGTTTGTCACCGAGAAGAGCCTGGCTCCATCCTTGTGACACTCACTCTTTGTATATTTATAAACATTAATAAGGTCACCCCTCAGTCTTCTCTTCTCCAAACTAAAGAGACCCAGCTTCCTCAGCCTTTCCTCATAAGGGAGATGCTCCACTCCCTTCATCATCTTGGTTGCCCTACGCTGGACTCTCTCCAGCAGTTCCCTGTCCTTCTTGAACTGAAGAGCCCAGAACTGGACACAATATTCCAGGTGTGGTCTCACCAGGTCAGAGTAGAGAGGAACAAGAACCTCTCTCGACCTACTAACCACCTCCCTTCTAATACACCCCAGGATGCCATTAGCCCTCTTAGCCACAAGGGCACAGTGCTGGCTCATGGTCATCCTGCTGTCCACCAGGATCGCCAGGTCCCTTTCCCCTACACTGCTCTCTAATGGATCATTCCCCAACCTATACTGGAACCCGGGGTTGTTCCTGCCCAGATGCAAGACTCTACACTTGCCCTTGTTACATTTCATTAAATTTTTCCCCACCCAACTCTCCAGCCTGTCCAGGTCTCGCTGGATGGCAGCACAGCCTTCTGGCATGTCAGCCACTCCTCCCAGCTTAGTGTCATCAGCAAACTTGCTGACAGTACACTCTAGTCCCTCATCCAAGCCATTGATGAATATATTGAACAGTACTGGCCCCAGCACTGACCCTTGAGGCACTCCACTAGATACAGACCTCCAACTGGACTCTGCCCCATTGACCACGACTCTCTGGCTTCTTTCCTTCAGCCAGTTCGCAGTCTACCTCACTGCCCAATCGTCCAGACCATACGTGCTTTAAAGAGGGAGCTTGCAGGCCTCACAGCTTTAGTGCTTCACATGTGCTTGAAGTTACTTCGGGATGGGGATGAATAAAAAAGGAGGTGATGCAGACTGGACAAATATGTTTAGTAGCAAACTGCTCCTTAATGCCTAGTAAATTCAGGTTGAAATAAGTAATAATCCATGATCCTTTCCCTTTGAAAACATGTAAATTAGCTTTTATTAAGCGATGTGTTTTGGTTTGGTGTTTTGTTTTTGTTTTGTTTTTGTTTTGTTTTAGCTTTGTAGATCTTTTTATTTTGTCCTGGCTGATTGTGTATTAGCCTGGAAGATTCAAAAACTTCCAGTCCGTGCTTGTAAGGTTTGAATCACCATACTGTCCTGCACCTTAATGTTTTTTTCTTGCAGCTAATAAAGGAAGACCTTTCTGTTCTCCACAGGAGCACAAACATTATTTTTAGGCAGCATCTTGCTTCTTTCCCTTTCCTCCTTCAGCTGTTTCATAAAAGACAAGCTGCCTTTGCAGCATGCAACAAGGAGGCATATTTTCTTCCTAAATGCAATTTTAACCTACATGATCCAAGCAATAAATGCCATGTTTTGCATTGTTTTGGGGAAATTTCCACTCCGTTCCATTTCATTCCATGAATCAAACCATTTGCAAATTATCATCAAAAACCCTGGGTTTTAATGATTTATCACTCATTTCAAAATATTTAATCAAGGAAGAGACTGTAAATTAGTCACAGTGGCTTCACCGAGAAGGTGTAGATGCAGGTGGCTGGGAGTTTTACAGAGTAAGGGGAGTCTAAAGGTCTTCAGGAGGATCAAGAGAACACCCTTGGCAGGGTGCTACCCACAGCCACAGCAGGCTCAGCGCCCAGCTGCCAGGAGTTAGACACTGTGGAAATTCCAGAGCTGGGAAGTTTTAAATTCCGCCTGTGAGGCAGCCTGCATGGAGCAGTGGGGTGTCCTTATCACAAGTTCAGTGGTGGAGAACCCATGAGCACTTTGTGGCAGAGAGCAGATCAGAGAATAGCACCCCTGTTCTCCTGGTGTTTGCACAGTGACCTAATTACCGTGTTGCGTTAGGCTCCCTTTTGCATATGCCTTCAGAACCAATTAGTTGGATCTCCTTGCTGCACCAGGTTTGATGTGCTTTGTGCATTCAGAAAGGTCTGTCCCAGGGCCTTCCCATAGGATCCGCACTCTCCTGAAGAAGCAGCGGTGTGCCACTGTACTTTACCGTTACACCAGAAGTGTCCATACATTTTATGATGGCTCTAAAAATGCCTTACAGATCAATACTCACAGTGGAGCCTGAGGGAAGCTATCTTGTACCTGGATGTCCATCAGGGTTAGCATCTCTGCAGGCCCATTCAAACCTGACAGAAATATCTAGGTACAGTGTCCTCCTGCTGTCCCATATGGAACTATCACCAGTGTAAGTTGTTGCTTCTCCACAAATCATATGTACATGACTTCTCGTCAGAGTGCTACTCTCAGTGCCTAACTTTCCCTTTTGGGTCTGAATCTTCCTCTCCATACAGTAGCTTTTTGCTTTGTAATAGTTTTTGGGCTTGGAAGCCTCCAGGAGTTGTATTTTGGTGATTTAAGTCATCCTGCAGTGCATGGAGCAGCCACGGTCTGGCTCCTGGTACTGTATTGCAAAGCCTTAGCTGAGCACAGGCACTTGAAAGTGGTGAGGACTGCAAGGGCTGTGCAGTAGAGGTAAGGCTTTTGGTGCAGAAGCCTTCCTGATGGATAAGGTTTGTCACTTCTGTGCAAGTTCCCTTCAAGCATCTCTTCAGCATTTCCCTGGGTTTTAAAGGTTTTAAGGTTATTCACATGACCAAGATCAAGCTGTGGTACCACGTCTCCGCTGAATATTGTTGTGCGCTCCTGCAGATAAATACCTGACTCCTCTAGCTGGGTAGGTTATCCCTCTATGTCTACTCTGTCACGAAAGATTTGTGTTTGAAAGAAAAAGTAAGGGTTTTTTTTATTTTATTTTTATTACTGTAAATCTGTCAAAGGGAAGCAGCTGGAGCAGAGCTATACACCCTGAGGGAAAAGAAGAAAATATGTTGTTTTGGTGGGTAACTTGCTAAAATGTTTAAATTAGGAATTACTGACACTGTGGGTGCTGGAGGTGCAAATTGAACACCTATCTGCTTGAAATAAGAGACTGGGAAAGGTCAGAGAAATTATACAAAGAAGATCATAACCCTCCCCCTTCTCTGGTGCTTGCTAACCCAATAAGATTTTCCTCATCAAAATATCATGTGGTGCTGTAAGGAAATGGCTAATTTCCTGTTGAACCATAGGACTGGAGTCTGAAGAGGCACTGGATAAAATGTATCAGAGAAGGAAGCTGAGGGTCAAGCTTCAGATCACATTGTTTGATGCTTCTGTAGCCTCAGAGCTACGAAACCTCAGCCTCACGCAACAGCAGCATCTGCTTCAGCAGTGAGCGAGCACCACCTCACTTGTCCAAGAACATCGAGAAGGCTCCAGGCTGGAGTATGTCCATGTCAGGGTGCATAGGCATCCTGAACCAGTGCATCAGTCAGACTTTATATCTTGCCTCTCACTGGGTACCAAGGAAACTGTCCATCCACCTCCTGACTCAAAAGATAAAATAAAATGGTGGCGTGAAGTACCACAGAGATCATCAATTCAGAGGAGAAGAGCGTGAAAGCACTGAGCATCTCCCAGCAATGTTCACACCAGAGGCTGAGCAATGCCAGGACCATGGTGTCTCTCCCTGCAGGTGCAGGGAAGGGCCCAGCTCTGTGGCCGTTTGCTGGACATGGATGTGGGGAAGCCAGGGGGTTGGCGGCAAGGGGGTGCAGGGATGCCTGAACTGCTAAGAGGGGCACCGTTGTTTCACACCAGGACCTTTGCCAGCTGCATTCAGATATGCAAGTATCTCTATTTTCTCAGCTGCTCCAACAGACATCTCCTGGGAGACCCATGCAGCATCTTCCGCCTGCTTCATGCACTGGCTGAGGCACTTGGATACCTTCTGTGGCTGAGGCTGGTATAGTTTTGCATCTGGATTATACTGAGCTAGACAAAATTAAGACAGTGATCCTTGTAAAAAACATTAGCCAGATGCTTTCAGAAATTATTCTTCAGTCCCAGACAATGAGAAAGTGTGAGGGAAAAGGGATGCCCACAAGCCACACCTGCGCTGGTAGGGAGGAAAGGGTGGCTTTGGGGTGCTGCTCCTGCCTCCATGCAGTGGGACATCAGCCCACTGCTTCTGCCTCTGTCAGGAGCAGCAAGTGCACAAGAGAAGCATAAGAGCCCTTGCTGCAGCAACAGGAGCAGCCCCATAGAAACAGAAGACCTGAGCTCAGCTCCCTTCACTGTGTCCCCAGCTAACGCAAAGAGTGGAGAGGGTCACTTCAATTCCCCAAGCAATTTCTCTCTAGTAACAGATGTTACATCAATTCAGGACCTTTACTCCTGTTGAGATCTGCTTTACTGCACAAGGAGGCCCTTGGAAGACAACCAAAATGTTTCTAAAGAATGACATGAAAGTCTGGACAAATTGGTGGAGACGGTGGTACAAAATTATGCTACACTTCACTGCAGAAGGCTGTCTTTTACTCCTGAGCAAAGACCAGCATTCTGAACTATAAGGGGACTCTACTGCAGCACTTTCTGTCAAAGTTAAATTCACAGCTTAGACTGTGACATACACCTTCCTCAAGTAATGAACTAGAAACATCAGAAAGAGCTTCACCAGAGACGGCACCTTAACTGGAAATATGAAAAGGTGGTTGTAAAATCCTCATTTGTGAAATGGCAATATTGATTGCACGGACTGGATGTGAGGGAGCACATGGCTAGTATGACCGAACAAGTGTATACATGGCTTACTGTTTACAATAATTAAGGTTTGAGGGACAAAGTGTGTGCTAGATGCAATTTGCTTCATTGATCTCAAGGCTCTTTCCATAAAGAGCATTTATATATTGCAGAAAACTGTCCCTCACTTCTGCACGTGCAACCCTGATTAATAATGAGAGCCCTGCATGTGTATCCTAACTGAATGTAACTGGTCTTTGAACTCCCATCCCACACATGCCAGCCAGGTTAACGTAGGAAATGCGAGTTTACCGCAACCCCCCAAATGAGTTTGCTGTAATTACTCAAAGGCAATTAACATTTTTTTATGAACAGAACACAAGACATTGCACATTTCATTAATGACTACCTCATATTTCTTTGAAGTCATCATGACTAGAGAAACAAAATGTAATATTGCCCTGCATTATGAAATCACTTAAATTTCAGTTTCTTCTCCACTGGTTACAAAACCAAATCTAATACATTTTTGGTGTTTTTGGTTTTTTTCCTCCTATAAACATACCTTATCCAGTGCGGTACCTCCAAGGCACACATTTCATTTTCATTAGCTGGGCAGTGTGAGTCATGCTATTAATCGGTATCAGTAGCAACACATCACCAGACTGTCCTTTGCTGCACAGCCTATATTTAGAAAGGGAATGAGACTGCTGCTGGGTTATATAATGATGCAGCTATTTATAGATCTCCATTATACCTAGAGAGCACTGTCCTGCCATCTGAGCTGTGAGCAACCAGGCTGACAGAGGTGTGATTATAGATTTGGCTTCCTCGCTACATTTCTCCCAGCCACATTTGCAATTTTGTTTACCTGCCATTATTTCTGTTTATTCTGCCTGCAGTAGAAGTACATTTGAAATCCTATGTGTTCAGGTGAAAAAAAAAACAAAACCAAAACCACAACATTTTAGAACCTGTTTTTGCTTGTGGAAAGGTAAAACAGACAGCCACAATGCCAACAAAACAATTATATTTTCATTTGCCTTTTTGGTTCTGGGAACCTAGCCAAATGTAGTTGCCTTAAAAACACACCCACATTTCTAGTAGCACTGCCCTAAAATGCACAGCTTCTGAGGTTTTTCCACTTTATTCCTTTTCTCATATTGATTGTTGGTGGCTACCAGTAGAAAAAGCAATGTAAGACAGATGACTTACTGTTGGGCCTGAGCAAACATAAGGATGGGGGAGGCAAGCATTTGTGTTGGAGGTAGAACTGTGGTATCTGCTGTATCTAGCCTGTCTCACAACAAAATACTTGTTAGGTGCTGTGCAGCAGTTGAAATACAGTTTCAGACAAGCAGTTGCGAAGCAGATATTAACAGCCCAAGGTGAGCTACACAAAAAAGGCTCTGGGCACTGTCTCCATGCTTGCACATCTGAGGCATTTCAGACCTTGGGTGTGCATTTGTAAATTATCTAGAACTGTAAATTTACTTTTAGAGTAGCAAATAGACTGGATTCCTGACCTGGCCTCTTGGTGCCCACACCACTCCAAATGGCAGGCTCAGCCTTGGCTGGAACTGTTGCAGCAATGCAGTTTAGCTCAATTTGAAGCTCAGTTTCATCCCACAGTAGTGCACTGGCTGCGGGAGAGCGTAAGACTTTGCAGCCAGTACAAAGCTGGGAGTAGTGGCCAACGCACCAGAGGGTCATGTTACCATCCAGAGAGAGCTCCACAGGCTGGAGAAATGGGCTGACAGGACCTCATTGAGTTCAACAAGAGGAAGTGCCAAGCCCTACACCTGGGGAGGAACAAGCCCATGCACCCGAACGTGGCAGGGGCCAGCTGTCTTGGAAGCAGCTGTGCAGAGAAGGATGAGGGGTTCCTGGTGGACCTCAGCTTGGACATGAGTGAGCAATGTGGCCTACCCACAAAGAAGGCCAACAGCACCCTGGACTGCATCAGGTGGAGTGTCACCATCAGGGTGAACGAGGTCACTCATCCCTCATGAGACACTTCTGGAGTGCTGGGGTTTGAACTTGACCATCTCCACCAGTGTCTTCACACCTCAGCCTGAGCCTGCCTGCAGGACTAGGAAGGCTGTTCTTCACCTGCAGGATCTTTGCTTCTGTGCTAGCATGGGGCAGTACCATTAACTGGTACAAACTGGTACCAGGTACCATTAACTGGAGGAATCCACATCATCCGAGTGTGGTTCCCAGGTCCTTTGTGCAGTGCACAGGAAGGGTTCAGTATGACAGAAAGGATCCACAGGACCTAAAGTGCCAAAAGCAGAGCTACGAAAGGTAGTCTGTACAGAACAGGGATGACTGTGGATATTAAAACTTGCCCCTTTGTGGTTTCCAGTTACTATCAAAAGCCTACGACCAAGAGGGATGCAAAACATACTCTGGAGTTGGACAGACTTTCTTTCAGAAAAGTAGGCAGGTGCTTGTCCTGCTGTGTAATAACTCAGCAGCTAAAGCTCTCCACCAGGCTGTGCGAGATTTGGATCTGTCCATTCCTCTGCTCCAAGGGATTTATACCCTTGGGGTGGGAGTGAGGGCTGCTCAGAGTTCTGTTGGTCACAGCCCAATTGCACTCAAATACTCTAGAGAGACCAGTATCAAGCTATTGTAGCAGCTAAAAGTAATCAGCCCTTAGATGGGGAAACTGGATACATTTTCTTCCAGCTCCCCAATTTTCCATGTATTTGTTTCTCCTGTAGCCCACAGAGGCCCATGCACTAGAGTGGAGCACAGGGAACCTCAGAGTGGTAAGTCCAGCTGTGTTCCTGCTGTTGATCTTGGCAGGTTTAAAGTCCAGCTGCTGCTTTTTAACTGTTGTGTGCAGTCTGGGTTAGATGGTACCAGGTGTTGGGGCAAGTCAAGCAGTGACTATGCCACAGTCTGCGTCCAGCAGAAAGCATCTAGATTTTTTTTTTTTCTCCACCTCTTCTGTTGTCAAGGTATTAAACAGATCTCTCTTTACTCAGACACCCAGTGTTCATAGAGCTGGGAAGAGTACGATATCTTTGGGAGCTTGTTGAAGTCGGTTGAAATTGGCTACTGACTCAACAAGTTTCAGAGACAAATACAGACACAGGCACACTCAGTGCAAACACATAAACCAGGATTAAAAATGTTTCCTTGTAGTATCAAAATACTTTCTCTTATAGTACCTATGCCTGTGGGTTTTTTGCTGGATTTGTAACACCCCATGTCATCACATTGTGTCAGTCCACTACCTAGGGCAAGTACAAGAGTTCCAGCTTATAGCATCACATGCTATTTAAAGTAAAGTGCTTAAAATATTAACCACCATACATCAGTCTCTTCATTACAATTATAAGCAGCTTATTTCTGCAAATTGAGATAGGTAATGATACAAAAATTAATGAAATTGTGCACATTTCGATCCTGGGTGCATTTCTCTTAGGCCCCAGAATTTATTAAATTCCCTTCTCCCTTTTTGCTTGTACATGCAATGCATACATAAGTATCACAAGGGAGTTACAATATAAAGAGGTGCACCATTAATCTGATGACCACTAAAATATGGTCACTGACCAAATCCCCTAATATACTGAGTTACTGCAGTTGGCTTTAGAATACACTTTGGAGAGGATTAACTGCAAAGTGTGTTAAACCAAGGGCATATCTCTCATTCTCAGCTGCCACAAATGGGATATAAGTTTTGCATACAGAAGGAAGGAGAAGGCTTTTGACAGCTGGAGATGCTTATCTTTCCTTACCACAGGGAAAGCTGGACAAGACGCTGCCTGCCACCTTTCCAGGCTGACATTATCTACACATCAGCGAAGGTGCTGAATGTCAGTCTGTGATAACCAGGGAACACTCACTTCCATATGCACAGGAGCTCACCACCACAAAACAGCAGCAGATAATGTTTTTTTTGTAGTGGGGCAGGGAGGTAAGGCAGAAAGCATGCATTCAGAATACACACCATCCTCACAAATAGGTTTCAGGACTTTTTATTAAAATATGCAATAAAATTACAAATGCCTATGTTAGCTAGAAATCATTAGCCATCATATTTTATTGATCCATTGATATTTAACTTACTCTGAACCTCTTGTTAATATATGGAGTTTGAATTATTATGGCAGACATTGAATAATAATAAAATCTTTTCCCCCACAATGAGAACAGGTCCAAATTCTATTGAAGACAAGAGCTGTTCCTGAAATTTAACAGCTTTTTAATGTCCTGGAAGCCATTCAGGAGGACCTATCCCAGCTGAAGGTGACACAAATTCCAGCCTTGAAGCCACCATGGAGGAGGAGGGTGCCATATTATCAGCACCTGATGCATCTATTAAGGCTGTCTTTGGGGCCTGGAATGACACACTGTTTAGAGAGGAAGCTTTTATAGATCCTATAGAGAGGTTCTCAGAATATAATAACTTAAATATTTCAATGTCCTTGCAGGATATTGTTTTGGTGTAATGTTACTCTACAGACCCTGTTTGCATGCTGTGCTGTGTTTATAACAGGGGGTATTGTGTCCTCCTATGGACCAGGACACTGGCCATGTTTCTTCGTTGGGGAATCCCTTCTTCAGGAAAAACACTATGTCTTCCCAATCCTGGTAGTCTCTTCAAAGAGAATGCTTGTGCAGCAAAGAGCTCTCTCAGTTTTTGCTCCTCACTGTTCACTGTGTAACTGTGAACACAAGACTCATTAGACCAGGTTGCAATGAGGCTAAGAAAGGAGTTGTCTCTAAAACTTCTTTTTCTGCTGTAGTATAATGAAGCTATGGATATTAATAACACAGGGTAAGAGCAGACAAGTCAGAACTGAGCTGTCTAACCCTGTGATTTACTTAGCCACTTGGGGTGAAAAAGAGTCAGACATTGCTTCGAGTTACAGGAACTAATGATGCATTTTTACAGTCCTCAATTAACTGCCTCCCTCCTCTGCTAAACAAACAAACAAACAAACTCAAAAAAAGCCCTAAGCCCCACAATCCAGGATCAGGAACCGGATCCTTTTTCCCATGGGAGTGCTCACCACATTCATCTACTGTAAGGATCTTCCTGTCCCATGATGTTTCTGTGCTTGGCCATCCACGGAGAAGAAGAACACTTTTACCAGCCTCATCAGCTGTTTAAGGAGACTAGCCCTCATTCAGCTGTACACCTACCTTCTGCAGAGGACATCCGCTCTGTTTCCATGTGGACAGAAACACATACACTCCACAGGTGAGTAAGAATTTGGATGGGTTGTTATGTTTAGAGTGAGATTCAGCTCCCTTTTAACACACCAAAATGTAGCTGTCTACATAAGAAACTGGTGGCCACGCTCCCATCATGATCAGTAGAACATACTGTAAATACATTCAATTGAGCCAGCAGAACTATTGACCAGGCCAAGTGTTGGCATTTGTTGTAGGTGAGCTCTCTTGGCTCTGCCAACTGGACTGAATAGGGGCAAGGTTCAGTTTCCTAAATGCAGTATTATTCTGGTGTTATGTCCTTTCTCCCTCCAGGAGGCTGAGGTTTTCCCTAAGCTCCACATCTCATTACACAGCCCTGTGTGGTTGCCTTGGCTATGTTTTGGTGTCTAAAATGGCACCAAGAGGTGATGTTGGGGACCTGAACTGGAACCAGACTCGCCACGGCTTACACTCAGGGTCCGGGCTTGTTGTTTACATCTTGACACTTAACATGCCACGCTCAGTTTTAGGTATCATACCCTACCAGCAAGATCTTACTGCTAGTGTTTCTCACTGGCAAACTCTTGGCAACTTCCCTCTCACACTACAGGTTTTTTGCTCTGGGTGTCCTCAGCTGGATAGATGTGGCACTGAGACTCCAGAGGTCTCTGAACTCCAGGTTTTGGCTTGAGCTTCTGGAGTTACAGCAGAAGAGAAAAAAAAAAAAAAACCAAGCTTCAGCTCTTCATGAAGAAAGCAGAGCTTGAAGTGTGGAACAGGCTCAGATGAATAGGGTGGTGCACAAGGTGTAACATAGGAGGTCTCATTGTTTTACTAATCAGACCTTTTGGCAGACTTACTTTTCATTAATTACTGTCAAATGTGTTCTTGGTGAACTGTCTACAAATACTACTTCAAATGTATAAACAATTTTTTTGTTGTTGTTTAACAGACACACAACTAGCAAAATAATAATTGCTTATCCTTGCTTAAGTGCTAGCAGGAGCTTGAATAGTTGGGAATAGCTGCTATAAAAGGTTGGAGGTCAAGATCCTCTGAAATTTTAAAATATGTCATCAAGTTTTTAACTAGCTTAAGTATGCTGTCTCTCCCTGCCCCCAATTGGTGGGCTTTGTATTTCAGGACCCTGCTGTGCATAAAAGATGTGCATTACCTAAAGGAAAATAAAATTGACCTTTAGCAGATATATTACGTTTCAAAGCAAATTGGTTTCACTATATTTGGAAGCCCATATGTGCTGAAAAAAATCCTTTGAGAGGAGTTATCCAAAGCCCATAAAATATACACACAGTAAATGTTCATGAGCTCAAAACAGGGAGTGGTGCGGTTGAACTGCAGGGGACGTAACACAACTGTAGAACATTGTTTTCTCCTTTTCTTCACTTTTTGCTCATTACTGCACAAAGCCAAGCCTATCTAATGATAGAAACAACATTTCTGGTTATATCCCTTCTGAGGTATTTACAAAACTAATACAATGAAAATTAAGTAAATTCTGAGGCTTCCCTCAGCTTTTCAGATAACTGATTTTAAGGATTCCTGTAATACTGCAGAGCTGATTCAGAAGCAGCATGGCTTTGTCAGGCACTCAGTTTGGGGCACTCCTTGGGTACCTACCTATGCCTCACATTTTGCTTGAATCTTAAGAGACCAAGGAGAGTCCAAGGACAACCCTGGCCTTCTGAGCTTCAGACAATTACCAGAGAGCTGGATCCTGGTACCACTGATGAGCTCTTGGATCCCCCGCAGTAAAAGCATTTCCCAGAGCTGTAGCTGTGTGGGTGTCTGTGCTTTATCTCTCAGGGATCAGGAGATAGGGAAGGGCTGAGTTACCCTGGAAGTAGGAGGGTTCCACAGGAGTCCTGCCTGAATTGTCTAGCACTGTGCATCACAGCCTGGGGAGAAGCTGCTCTCTTTCTTTCAGATACAGGGGGAGATGGAGAGCCTTGTATTTGGGAGACAGAGAAATGAGGGGGCGTGACTTCTCAAGGGAAAATTCTTAAAGATAAAATCTTTACAAGGCAGCTTGGGACTGTTCCTTTGCAGACACAAGGAGCTAGCTTGTCAGCCAAACAGTATAATGATGAGGCAACACTCCATCTTTGGTCCACATTTTCTCCTGCCTCCAGAAACATTCTAGTTTTTCTGTACACTGCTCCTTGACCCAGAAAGTGAGACACAGCACCTTCCTTCCCAGCTTCTGAGCTTGCTGTTACCACTCTGGCCAGGTTTCCCAGGGAAAGCTCAGCTGCTCATGCCCTGCCCTTGCTTGTCCTTGTCCCTCTGAATTATTGCCTGGGGTGCTGAGACAAGCTCTCCTCCCTTGCAGTCCAAACAGGGCTTTCTTACCAGCAAGCTGCAGCTGAAGCTGTTTGGTTTTCCTTTCTCATTTCATCTGGAGCTGGTTAGGGACAAATATGAGTGAGCTGACAGATCTGAGTATCTCCAGGGAGGAGGCAAGCCGAAAAAGCTGCAGGGCAGTGGTAATGATTTGTCTTTGCAAGGCCGAGTAAATAAGAATACTGCCCTAGAGGGGTAAGTTAAACCTGGGATAGCTGGGGAGGTTTAGCTGTCACAACTGTCTGCCTTGCCTCTCTCCTGGAAGATGCCTCCCCAGCTGAATGATTCATGAACCAACTCAATTTACAGCTTGGCATAGTCACAGGAATTACAATTAATGTGCACTGGTTTTGATACGTCAAGCTGTTAAGTATGGCATTGCAGGGACAGATATATGTCCCAGTCAGGGTGAGCCTGATATAAGCAGGGATACCAGCTTCAGCAAGGAGTGTAAGATGGGTCCTGAGAAGAAGAAACCCATCAGCCTTCCCAGTGCCAGCTGTATCAAATGTATGCCAATAACTTTACCACCCTGAAGCTATTTTTCCTGTGCCAAAGTGTGAGGGAAACCATTCTGTGACCAGTTCTCAAGACAGTGATCATAACCTGCTTAAAGAGCTGCATTCAGGAGCTCTGTATCCCTGGGAGACCTTTCTCAAAGATTGAGTACACTCATACTAAACCCAACACTTGAGCCCAAAGCAGAAAAGGAATAAAACTATGCATCTGCTTCCATTTGCTGCCTTTGCTTGCCTTTTAAGAATGTTCTTCCATCTCCCCAAATGTAATTTTTTCTCAAAAAAAAGTGACTGTGGAAAATCTTTTTAGATTATTTGATTCAAAACTCGTTCCGTCAGCAAGACTTGAACACTGATTCTTTCTGGAAAGTTTTAAAGATGTGAGCTGCAAATGTTTCTAGATATAATACCTTTAATAGGTAGTTTTCATTCAGCCTTCTTTGTATCTCTCTGGTTTCATGCAAGTGACTGTCAAGGCTTGTAATCATGCTTACTGAGAGGCATGAGCAATTACCCTGTTCACTTCCCCACTATCTGAGGTGATCTTGGGGTAAATTATAGCTTTTACAGACCTAAAGATCTGTACAGCAGAATCAGAGATAGAATTCATGAGCTGAAGTAGGTGTATCCCTTCAAAATCTACTCTGGTTTTGATCTACCAGGTATGCGTTGGGTGGTCACCACCAAATTAATCTACTTTGTTCCTTTCCAGTATATCTGAGTGACCTCAAAACTTTAAAAGGTATTGGGAGGGCAGCTCTGGGGATTTCCTAAGACTGGAAGATAAACTAGGCAGTCTCAAACTACACTGAGCTGAAGAGAGAGGACAAAAGATGACTTAAGAACTCCAAAAAAACCCCAAAAGTAATAAAAGCTTCACTGTTCCTTTGGTAAGGTATAAAAAAAATCCCAAACAAATGAAAAACCCAAACTAAGCCTCTTCAGTGAATTGTATTAAGATCCAGCCAGTGCAGTGAATGATTCAAGGACAGATTCAGGCCCTATTGCACTGTTTTCCTTTACCCTCCTCCTCCTCCTTCCTCTGTTCCCTCCTCTCCCCACTCTCCAGCCACGCACGCTGTGCCCTCTGCAAGCCAAGTGTGAAATAGCTGCCTTCATTCATGTGTGACCTGCACCAGCCCTCCAGGAGTGCAGAAGGGAGGGAGTTTTTCTTCCTCATCGTTGAAGGCATAGAACCATAGGCATGCCCCATAAGGACAACTATATCATCTCATACTCTGTGTGAGGCCCACAAGTTCCCTCATGCAAGTACTCAGAATGGTGCCATCAGTGCCGCTGTGTTGCATGGATCTATTCTGCTCCAAGCCAGCTGCTTATTTTTACAGGGGTGGTAAATGCTGTGAGAGACAGAGCAGAAAAGCCCTGGGAGACTGCAAATGGCCAGCACCTTGCCCTCTGCAGCTTGTTCTCCCACAGCTTGTTCAGGGTAAAGTAGAAAAAAGGGAATCCCCATCTCCCCAGTATAAAATAATGATCTCACTGTAGCATCACGTCCCTGTCTAAACCATCTAAAACATGCCACCTATTTTATTCTTTGGTATGCTTCTGGTGTACAATTGCTGTGACTGTGAGGAGTGGGTTATTTCTTGCTTAGGACTGATCTAAAATAAAGTGGCAGTAGCTCTCCAGTTACCTACTGCTGCTCCCCACAACATGAGCTTTGCTAATGCAAGCCAAATGTTGCAGTGACAGGGAGCTGAAGCTGCCCAACACCACCTGTATGAAACTGAAAAATAAGTGGAAATTGCAGCTTTGCTTTTATCAGCCTGCAAGCAGCTGGATCTTTTTGTCTCAGCCAACAGAAGAACCCCACCTTGCTTCTCCCACAATATATCATGAGGCTAAAAACAGACACAGCAAGTTCCTCTGACAGGCTTTAGTGCTGTCGCTTGAGAAAACCTGGGCAATCAACAGTCCGTCAGGTTAAGAATCTAAGAAGAGAAAGACAGACCAGGAAGCACAGGACCAGTGTATTGACTAACTGCCGTGTTCACCATTCGTTCAAGTGCCACCTTTTGCTGGAGAGGCTCTGTTTTCCTTTCCCGTGCTTGATTATATCAGTGGCCAATGCATTCTTTATTACTTCCTTCCTCCTCAAAAAAAAAAAAAAAAAAAAGGGGAGAAAAAATAAGTTTAAAGCCATGCTTATCAGGGATGCAGGGTTGAATTAATTTATGAAAATTATATTTTTTACAGTGCCCTATGGACAGACACGGTGAAAAGGTGAGCACTTCAATAACAGTGCTTAGCATTTGTGCAGTGCTGTGCACATTCAAAGCATTACTTTGACCTCAGTGATCAGCACAAGCCTCCTGAAACAGAACTTTGAGACTATTGTCACCTCCATCTAGAGCTGCTAACATGGATTTTATGGTTAGTTTAAATAAGAAGACAAGTTATGGTTTGTTCAATTGTAGAAAACCTAGGTCTAATAGCTGATCATAATATTCACAGGAATGATTATGAGCCTACGGAGCACTTTGCCAGCTGTGCTGTCTGAAAAGTAGTATGTAAAGACCAGCTTGTGGTTCTTCTTAAATACCAGTGGCTATTTTGTCTTCTTTTTCAGCTGCAAACTGGCAACCACATTTTGAAGAGAAATAAATGAAATTATTGCTTTATTTCACAAGAGCTTTCCTGGCAGCTAAGGCATATCACTTACTAACAGCTAGAGCTGCTAAAGGACCTTGGGATGTTCCTAGCTCTCACCACTACACTAGTTGCTCAGTTAAAGTTATTCAAACTTCTCTTTGTTTTTGGTCCAGCTCTAGAGGCACCTGACACCTGTAGAGTAAGACTATGATGGACCTACCTGCACCATGATGAGGGCACAGTGACTGGGAATCTGAGGATGACGCTGACCCTGCTCCTAAATGCCTATGTATATGTAGTCCTAATCCTCAAAACACCTTTCTGAGACAGTAAAGAAATAGCATCATTAAAGAATGAGACCTGACAGAGAGGAGAGGAGAGGAGAGGAGAGGAGAGGAGAGGAGAGAGGAGAGGAGAGGAGAGGAGAGGAGAGGAGAGGAGAGGAGAGGAGAGGAGAGGAGAGGAGAGGAGAGGAGAGGAGAGGAGAGGAGAGGAGAGGAGAGGAGAGGAGAGGAGAGGAGAGGAGAGGAGAGGAGAGGAGAGGAGAGGAGAGGAGAGGAGGAAAACGAAAGAGAAAAAGAGAAAACAAAAAAGGAAGAGAAAATGAAAATGAAAGAGAAACAGAAAATGAAAGACAAAACGAAAAAGAAAAAAGGAAAAAAGAAAAAAAAGAAAAAGAAAAAGAAAAAGAAAAAGAAAAAGAAAAAGAAAAAGAAAAAGAAAAAGAAAAAGAAAAAGAAAAAGAAAAAGAAAAAGAAAAAGAAAAAGAAAAAGAAAAAGAAAAAGAAAAAGAAAAAGAAAAAGAAAGAAAAAGAAGTTTTTTACAAAAACCCAGGGAAACCTGAAACTAGTGAATGCAAGACTTCAATACAAGCTGAAAATAATTAGATATCAAAGCTAGCTAAAAATCTAGTGGTATGTATAATGTCAGAAATGATACTGATTTCCTGGAAAGAGAAGGTCAAGGACAGGTGAGTTACATAATTTGGAATAAATACTCTTTTCCATCCATTGTTGCAATCACTGTAGCACCTCTGCATTTCCCATGAGTGCAAACACAAGAATTTAATAAAGCACATCTCTTTGCTCCTCAGAAGCACTCTTTTTGTTCGCTTGTTCATTTCTTTTAGGTGTAATAGTTGTACATACATGTGACAGAAAATGAAAGATTGAGGTACTGTTTAGAAAAACTGAGGCTCAGACAGTAAGTGTTTAAATCCCAGGACCCCTTTTTTGTTCATTCCTTTGCTATAAAGTCCCAGAGATTTGGTCATCTTTTAGCACCATGTCTGTATTCTGAAGCCATGCAAATAATCTCTGCTAGTTCACTCCTCCACTTGAATTTTTTTTTTTTTTTGTGGCTCACCAGGGAAGACATTTTCAAGCAGCTAAAGCCAGTCCAACAGAAAGATTCACAAAACGTCCTAGAAATTTAAAAAACAGGGCTGAAAAAGTCTATCTACACTCAGTCTTTTTTCCAGTCAGGGTATTAGGTCTTTCATGATCAGTTTGTCTAATCTATTCATTAGAGTCCTCCATCAAGAAACATTACCTTACATCTACCCTAAATTTCCCTTGCTGCTGTTTAAGCTCATTGCTGTTTCTTCTAGCCCTGTTAGGGATGAGAAAAAAATTCGTATACTGCGTCCAGCTCTGGAGCCCCCAGTACAGGAAAAACATGGACATGTTGGAAAGAGTCCATAGGAGGGCCACCAAGAGGGCTAGAACACCTCTCGTAAGAGGGTTGTTCAGCCTGGAGGTTGTGGCCTCCGGGCTCTGGGAACACTTTATTGTGGCCTTTCAGTACTTAAAAGGGTCCTATAGGAAAGATGGGGATGGACTTTTTAGAAGGCCCTGCTACAATAGGACAGGGGTAGATAGTTTTAAACTAAAGGAGGGGAGATTCAGGCTAAACATGAGGAAGAAGTTTTTACAATGAGAGTGGTGAAGCACTGGAACAGGTTGCCCAGAGAGATGGTAGATGCCCCATCCCTGGAGAAATTCAAGACCAGGCTGGACGGGGCTCTGAGCAACCTGATCTATTTGAAGATGTCCCTGCTTATTGAAGGAGGGTTGGACTAGATGTTCCAGCCCTCTGATCATTTTTGTGGCCCTCCTCTGGACTCTCTCCAACAGGTCCATGTCTTTCCTGTACTGACTGTTGCAGAGCTGGACACAATACCCCAGGTCGAGTCTCCCCAGAGTGGAATAGATGGGCAGAATCACCTCCCTCAACCTGCTGGCCATGCTCTTTTTGATGCAGCCCAAGATGTGATTTGCCTTCTGGGCTGCAAGTGCACATTGCCAGATCATTCCCCATCTTCCATCCACCAGTACCCCCAAGTCCTTCTCCACACAGCTGCTCTCAATCCCTTCATCCTCCAGCCTGTATTGATGCTGGGGGGTGGCCTGATCCAGGTGCAGGACCTTGGACTTGGCCTTGTTGACCCTCACGAGTTTCTCATGGGCCCACTTTTTGAGCTTGTCCAGGTCCCTCTGGATAGCATCCCTTACATCAGGTGTGTCAACTGCACCACTCAGGTGGTGTCATCTGCAGTCTTGCTGTGGGTTCACTCAATCCCCCTGTCTGTGTTGTTGATGAAGATATTAAACAGTACTGGTCCCAGTATGGATACCTGAGGAACACCACTTGTTACCAGTGTCCATCCAGATATTGTGCCAAGGACTACTACTCTCCGGGTGAGACCATCCATCCACTCCCTCATCCACTGAACAGTCCACCTATCAAATCTCTATCTCTCCAATTTAGAGAGAAGGATGTTGTGAGGGACACATGTCAAAGGCTTTATGGAAGTCCTGATAGACAACATCCATAGCCCTTTGTCCACTGATATAGTTACTCCATTGTAGAAGGCCACCAGGTTGGTCAGGCAGGACTTGCCCTTAGTGAAGCCATGCTGGCTGTCTCGAATGACCTCCCTGTCTTCCATGTGCTTTAGCACAGCCTCTAGGAGGATCTGTTCCACGAACTTCCCAGGCACAGAGGGGAGGCTGACAAGTCAATAGTTCCCAGGGTCCTCCTTTCTACCTTTTTTAAAAGTGGGTGTGATGTTTCCATTTTTCCCGTCACCAGGAACTTCACCTGACTGCTGTGCCTTCTCAAATATCACAGAGAGTGGCTTGGCAACTTCATCAACCAATTCCCTCAGGACTCTGGAATTCATCTTGTCAGGTCCCATAGATTTATGTATGTTCAGGTTCCTTAAGTGGTCACAAACCTAATCTTCTCATACAGTGGGAGGGACTTCGCTCCTGCATCAACTTGAGAAGCTGGTTCAGGGGAATTACCATCAACTGTATATGAGGTCTGACCTTAGGATGTGATAGCATGCTGGCTTCAACGAAACTCTGCTAAGAGCATTAAATGGCAAACAAACAGAAGCAGACATAAATTGAGATGGGAGATTTTGTCCTGATTAGAGTGAGTGACTGAAGCTGCTTTCCTTCAATGGAAATTCTGACTGGCTTGCTTCTGAAATTCCTAGTACTTTGTGACCTGAGGGTTTTGAGACATATAACAACTGAAAGTGATGGGACAGTATATCATCTGAATTTGTCTGAACCTGAGGAAAAGTTTCAAACCAGGGTGAAATTCCTTTATTCTCAGGAATGTGTTGAATTCACTTTTATTATTCTGCTTTTAATAGACAGAGCTGCCATTTATTGATCTGAAAGGAGAGTATCACCCTGTTACTCTTTGACATCCCATAACTCCAGGACACTCAACCATTTCTGCATTAACAAGAACAGGCTGAAGAAATATTCTAAAACAAGATATTTTGGATTATTTCCCAAAAGCTCCAAATACAATCATAATGTTCTTCAACTTATCATAAGCATTGATTTCACCTTAATTTTAAATAGGCACACTATGACAGTAAGACATTTTAACTTTACTTGTTCCATAGCAATATTTTTATAGAAAACTATCTAATTAGCTTGTATGTTTTTAATTTACTGCTTTAATGGTGATAAATTACATTTAGTTCAGGCCAAAATTATCATCATCACAGAATTATGCTGAAGAAACCACTGTTTTAAGTTTGAACTTCACTAATTTCTTCTCAATGAAGATGAAACATATTTCTGTCTGACGTATGGAATAATATCCTCAAGTAAAGTCAGATGCACTGAGTTTGAAGGAGGAAAATGCTAATGGCTTCAGTGTTCCCATAGTGACTTTGACAGGGGTAAATAAGTGATGGTTTTGGGATTTGGAGTAAATCTTAGTTTCTGAGTGATGATAAATGGAAGGCTGATGTGATGATCATACTTGATAGTGTTTGGGGAAAACGATGATGCATCTGTCTGTTTGATAGATTCTCATTCTAGCCATAGCTGGCAATGCGGAGTCCTGGGAATACTATTGCATTTTTTTTTTTTTTCCAAAAATATTGTCCAGAAAACAATTCTTCATTGTGAGAACGATGCATAAAAATTAATCAGGCATGTGAGGGAGTACATGTGTGTTTATATGTGTGTATGAAACAGCAATTTTGTATTAAAATAAAAAAGGCAAATTCCTAACACACTAGAAATCCTGTACTGGTTAAAATGAAATTCTGGGCCCTTTGCATACAAGATGCCAAAATTACTTAAGAGAATGCCTTGAGAAGCACCTTGTAGCCAGAGTTTTCTGTGTCTCATGGTAGGGACCATGTTCTCCTGTGCTCTGGTGTGGCACACTGAAAAGCCAGTGAATGAAACCATCTTCACAGTCACACTAAGCTATTAATATTTTTTAAATCAAAGTATTTTAATCTGTACCTTCATATTCAACTAAGCTCTGGGTTATGGAAGATGAGGGAACTAGTTTTAGGAAGTTGAAGGGTTTTTGGCAAAAATAAGATGTGCAGAAGGATACAGTAGTTGGAGATTTTTAGTCAAGCAAACGACTGTATGTTTTGATGAAAACTGTTGCAATTAAATCATTAAGACTGGTAATTGAATTACCACTTTTAGATTTCAGGATTAACAGTTGATAGATACGAATAGCAAAAGTCACACCTCTCAGATCTTTTGCTGCAGGCTTTTCAAGATTGCTTTCATTATCACAAAAGCTAGCACCTACTGCCCTGAGCAGCAGCAGTAACATGGCCTGGGTTCGGCAGCTTTGCATCTGTAGTCAAATGCTATAATATTTAATAGGGCCAGAAAGCAGAATGAGGCTTTGCATGGAGCTCTCCAAATGTGCCTCTCTAGGGTGACTCCTCCGCTACCTGTGGGCAGTGTATACTGCAGCCTTTCCATCCATGAAGTCATTTTGAGAGTCTTTCTCTCTGAGCCAGCTGTTGATTTCAGGAAATTGGTAGAAACACATCATTTTTCATTTGTTTGTACTTATGTTAAATTTGGATATTGTCTCAACTCTAAAATTTGTTATGATCAAGTAAATAGATATTTAAGGTACTGAAATGCACACAAGAATCTTTGTTTCCTCAGTAAGCAGGGTAAAAGACAAACCAACTTTTCAGGTAGCATCAGTAAGTGCATATGCCAGTTTGTTCCAGCTGAGGGTCAGGATTGTATCTGTTCCCTGCTGAAGGTTTGAACGCTAGATAAAAAACTGACAGGGGCAGCTCTGCCTTAGGAAATGTATTTGGTTTGCATGGCAATATTTTGGTAGTGGGAGAGCTACAGGGGTGGCTTCTGTGAGAAGCTGCTACAAGATTCCCCCATGTCTGATAGAGCCAATGCCAGCTGGCTCCAAGATGGACCCGCTGCTGTCCAAGGCCGAGCCCATCAGTGACGGTGGTAGCACCTCTGGGATAACATTGGTAAGAAGAGGGAACAGTTACCGCACAACAGCAACAGCGGCTGGGAGAAAGGAGTGAGAATATGTGAGAGAAACAATTCCACAGACACAGAGGTCAGTGCAGAAGGAAGGCAGGAGGTACTCCAGGTGCCAGAGCAGAGATTCTCCTACAGCCCGTGGTGCAGACTGTGGTGAGACCGGCTGTCCCCCTGCAGCCCATGGAGGTCCATGGTGGAGCAGATCTCCACCTGCAGCTTGTGAAGGACCCCACATCACACCAGGTAGACCCCTGAAGGAGGCTGTGGCCTCATGGGAAGCCCATGTTGGAGCAGGGTCCTGGCAGGAACTGTGACCCCATGGAGAGAGAAGCCCAGGCTGAAGCAGGTTTGCTCTCAGGACTTGTGACCCCGTGGGGGACCCACACTGGAGCAATTTGTTCCTGAAGGACTGCACCCCATGGAAGGGACGCACACTGGAGCAGTTTGTGAAGAACTGCAGCCCATGGGAGGGACTCACATTGGAGAAGTTCATGAAGGACTGTCTCCTGTGAGAGGGACCCCACACTGGAGCAGGGGATGAGTGTGAGGAGTCTCTCCCTGAGGTGGAGGGAGCAGCAGAGACAACATGTGATGAACTGACCACAACCTCCATTCCTTGCCTTCCTGTGCTGCTTGGTGGGTGGAGGTAGAGAATCTGGGAGTCAAGCTAGCCTAGGAAGAAGGGAGGGGTGGGAGGAAGGTGTTTTAAGATTTAGTTTTTGTTTTCTCATTATCCTACTCTGATTTGATTGGTTATAAATTAACCTAAATTCCCCAAGTCGAGTCTGTTTTGCCCATGCTGGTAATTGGTGAACGACCTCTCCTTGTCCTTATCTCAACCCACAAGCCTTTCATTATATTTTCTCTCTCCTGTCCAGCTGAGGAGTGGAGTGATAGAGTAACCTTGGTAGGCAGCTGGTGTCAGCAAGAGTCAACCCACTACAACATGCCAACTTTATAACTTTTAATAACTCCTTTCTGAGCCTGGGATACTTTTTGGAGTTTTCTTTGGGACTCAGGGTTGGAAACCCCCTTGTTCCTTGGTGCACCTGCAGCTTTGTGCCTGTGTCCTGTGCACTTTCGTGCCAGTTTATTGCTAACCTTTTGCTTCCCCTTGCTCCCCTTTTTTTTTAAATTTTTCACAAAACAGCTAATTGGGAAAGAGCTGACTACTGTGCTGACTCATACCTATCAATAGCTTTGTTAACAAGCTCTGCTTGATATTCAGATCCTCAGATAAACTAACTGAAGTTGCAGTGTAGAAAAAACAAGATACTTCAATTTGCATTTTGACTCAACTGATGCAGAGTGCTTATAAAGAAAGAATGCCATTTTCATGCTGCTTCTTAGGCATGAGAAAAATTTAAGCAAAAAATCTTTGTGAGTGATTCACAGCTCACTGCAAAAGCCTTTCACCAGCCAAGAGGACATCATTGGGTCACTGTAAAGATCCATTACTTGAGTTTTCTCTATCTACTCAGTCATGGTGAAGAGAAGCTGAAAATGATGTGTGTCTTGCCTTCTAGACCACAGAAGTAAACATTCATCACTTTCAGATATGCATTCCCAAAGGATGAATTAAGTGATGTGATATTCAGAGCAGCAACACTTAACATTTAAGCCTCGTTGAATTCACAGCTGCTGCACTAGGTGCCTAGTCTTATAAACACCAGGCAAGAAGGGTGGGCACCACAGTGCACGTTTCACAGCAGCTGGCGCACTGTGGGGAAAACTGCTGCTCCTGGTTAGCAGGAGACTGAGGAACTGCCTTTTCTATGTTTCATCCCCCAGGGCTAGGTTTAGAGTTACTTCAAGTCAACCAGAAAGTGCCTGTTACCAGCTGGGAAGCTGAATGTTTGTATCCTCTTGCTAATAGTTTTCTTTTTTAAAGACTAAGATGGTGGCTGTCATTTCTAGGAGTGGCTGGAGGCCATCCTGAGCAGCAATGAGCTGCTCAGTGTTCAGCCTCACTGCTGGCTAAACACCACACCTGGATGGGCGAAGGGAAGGCAGGAAAGGGAGAGAAAGGACTCTACTGGAATTAGAATCATAGAATGATAGAATGTCCTGAGTTGGAAGGGACCCACAAGGATCATTGGAGTCCAGCTCCTGTCCCTGCATATGACAACCCCACAGTTCACACCATGTGTCTGAGGGCGTTGTCCAGTCTCTTTTTGAACACTGTCAGGCTTGGGGCCGTGACACCTCCCTGGGGAGCCTGTTCCAGTGCTCCACCACCCTCTGGGGGAAGAACCTTTTCCTCACGTCCAACTTAAACCTCCCCTGGCACATCTTCCTGACATTGCCTCGGCTTCTGTCACTGGTCACTAGAGAGAAGAGATCAGTGCCTGCTCCTCCTCCTCCCCTTGTGAGGCAGCTGTGATGAGGTCTCCTCTTCTCCAGGTTGAACTTTAATGGCTTTAGCTTTACTGACCTTAGCCACTCTTCATACAGCCTCCCCTCTAAACCTTTCACCCACTTTGTAGCCCTCTTCTGGACAGTCTCCAGTAGCTTTATATCTTTTTATCCTGTGTTGCCCAGAACTGCACACAGTGCTCCAGGTGAGCCTGCACCAGTGCAGAGTAGAGAGGGCCAATCACCTCCCTTTACTGTAGAGCAAATGCAGTTGTTAATTTAATGCCTCCTTGTTATTAATGCCTACTCAGAGCAGCAGTCTTTTCCTCTCACAGTGAGATTTTTGTAGGCATGCTTATTTTGTGACTATGGATGGGATGTCAGGTTATGTCAGGGGCCAGCCCAACGTTTTGAGGACTTAACAAGCTGTGTGTTTGCATTCACACTGTAGAAATTTTGGATCTTGTGGGAATTTCTGGAGTGTCAAAATGTTAAATATAGGAACTTAAAAGTTTCTGAGAAGCTTATTTCAGTAGCCTGATGCATTCCGTTATTGTTAGACACATTGACTATTGTCTGTCTTGTATTGTCTACCAACTGTCACTCCAGTTGAATTAGAATCTCATGAGAGTCTCATATTCATATGTTTTTAGATAGCTTTAGACATCATATAGATGGTTACATTATTTGTATTAACTTGAAAGAAATATAAGCATGAGAAATCTTTATCCTCACACATGAGGTGCTATTAATTAGGTCAGATATAACCTATTGCCTAATGAGATCTTTCAGAGTTTGGACATAGCTTCTGTTTTATTCAGAGCTTTAGCCACTCAATTCTGTGTATTAACTACAGGTGATTACTGTGATGATATAGGCCTAGGAGAGTCCCTGTAGCCTGATCAATTCCAGCAGAGTCTGGAGTGCACCACATCATTATCACTGCCCCATAAAAATGGAAACAAAGTATTGCAGAGCTGTTTTTATGAATGAGAGATTTGATCAGACTGTGGTTGGTTGCAATCTGAATCAATGTTGTTTTTTAAATAGGGAATTTTGTAATGGGAAATCAAGAGATAGAAATGTGCAATATACCTCATTTTCTTCATTGGGGTTTTATCTAACACTTCTAATTGTACTTGTAGACTACCTTAAGTAATAATTCATTATGGACCTGATCCAAAGACTATTTAAGTCAATGAAGACAATCTCCTGTAATTCAGAGGCTACAATTCACTGCAAAGGGCTTTGGATCAGCCCCAGTAACAATAATGTCTGTGCTGGAAAAGCTCATGCCCAGACTGTATTGCAGTTCTTTATCAGCATGACTAGCAAATTAATACTGGAAATGTTACTTTATTTTCCCTGATTTGATTAAGACTATTATGTAAATATTCCCATCTATACTCATTAGGTATGTTAAGATGTGCAGCTCTGAAACCCAGAGTTGACTCTGAGGTATCATAATAACCACATTTAGTGGTCTGCTAAAAGTGGCAAAAAGAGTAAATCCTCCTTTAGTCTTTTCAGGCTGCACCTGGATAGCTTACAAGGCTATAGAAGTATTTTTTTTCCCATTAAATAAACCACATACATTCACAAAGACTATTAAAATGGTACTACTGTGGATGTTTACAGGATACAAGATGACATAGAGCTCCTTAAGGTCCCCCACAGGAATTTAAGGCAAACAACCAAAAACTAAATGTGAATGCTACCCATGTCTCATTTCAGTGTGCATTCAGATTCTTCACAATAAGAGCTAAATTTACAGAGTGGCTTCCCTATGATTTCTACTTCAGCACACAAAACTTCTTCACTCTGATTTGTATATAGAGGATGGATTGTAAATGCACAAATCTAGCTGTGTTCCATTTTTATAAGGCATGTAAGAGTTTGTGTCTACATAAATTATTAACACAAACCTGTGTGAAAAACTTGCACTGTCGACTGAACTGCACATGCAAGTAGAAATCACATTTTGAATCAGTGTGTCTTTTAAAAAAACACCTTTTTAAATTGTGGTTTTCAAATAGCCATTAATCTGAAGAGCATCTACACAGCAGGTATAATGTGCAGAGTTTAACACCAAAAATATTTGCAGCTTGCCTTTTTATTCCCAGCTTTCTAGCAGTTAATGAGTGAGTTTTGTCTTGAGAACATCATTTCTTCATTTTGTAATTTATATACTGTAATCTTTCAAATTCCCTAATGAAGTAGCACCATTTCCAGAATGCTGAGATACAATGCTTAGGGCCAGATCAGCCTGCCATTTCCACACAGCCTTGCACAGAGACTGGGGAGGGAGCAATGTGCAGAAGGGAGTGGAGCAGAGAAACCCTACCAGTCTGTAAGAGCATGCATGTTTTCTGCTTCAGTGATGCAGAATGATTCTTGGAAGCATCAAAAGGCTGTGTTAGGGGAAAAAAAAAAAATTCTGTCACTCATCATCTTATATAGGACAATATAACAACAAACCATTTTTCTTTACACTGATGAAGAAAATATTCTATTTCCATTTCCATTATGAGGAAATCAGTATTTAAATACTGCAGTGAAAATTCTTCTGTATATTCTATTCTTTAACCAAAGATTTGAGATCAGCTTGGTTTCAGACTGTTTGTTGAGAACTGCAGCAAAGTCTGTAACCATTACCATTATTGATCTAGATTCTATTTTATATAACCTCTGTAAAAATAAGCTAATTAAAGAAACCATTTTTATTTTAAAGAAACCATTACTACTGAGATGTGAAATAAGAAGAATGCAGTTTGCTTTTATTTGCCTTTGTATATTTATACATTTTTCTGGGCACTATGGCTATGCCAGAGATTTAATAGCAAAAGGTAAAACTGTTATTATGAAAAATGTGATGTGGAACATTACTAACCCACGTATCATGGCCCATGACTTAGTAATGGTTGGTTGAGGCAATAAGAAGACTTAAAATAATGGAGCAGAAATAGGATTGTTATAGGATAGCTGTCTAATTTTCTCACAGTCTTACTTTTTATTACCCTGACAATTACTTTGTAAGCAAAAAGTTTAAATAACCATGTTAATTACCTTGATTAGTGCTTGCTACAGCATTTCCCACTAATGATCAGATCTGTCCTAGGCCACCTCACCAATGCTTTACAGACAGGTCTCCTCACAAAAAGGTGTTTTGTACCATTGAAATGCTACTTGTCAAAATAAAGCTCTGTTGCCCTTCTACCAATAACTTCTCCTGTTCTACAAGGAGGTGTCTGTTCTACATCTGCACCTAAAGCCCCGCCTCGAGTTAAGCTTTGAAGGAATCGGGAATGGGTTTAAACCTGAATCAGGCTCACACTCAAGGTTATGTTTGCTTTCTGGTGGAGCAGAACTTCCCTGAGTCCACAAAATTGCAGATTTGGATTATATACATCCAGGCCAGGAAGCACCTGGTGATTTGCAATGCATCGTTGCGGTCCTGGATGAAGATACAGCGCTGGTGTGGCCTCACCTGGAGCAGTGTGTGCAGTTCTGGGCAACACAGGATAAAAAGATATAAAGCTACTGGAGAGTGTCCAGAAGAGGGCTACGAAGTGGATGAAAGGTTTAGAGGGGAAGCTGTATGAGGAGCAGCTAAAGTCACTGAGTTTGTTCAGCCTGGATGGGAAGACACTGAGAGGAGACCTCATGGCGGCTACAGCTTCCTCACAAGGGCAGGAGGAGGTGCAGGTGCCGATCTCTTCTCTCTGGTGACCAGTGACAGAACCCGAGGCAATGTCAGGAAGATGTGCCAGGGGAAGTTTAGGTTGGACATGAGGAAAAGGTTCTTCCCCCCGAGGGTGGTGGAGCACTGGAACAGGCTCCCCAGGGAGGTGTCATGGCCCCAAGCCTGGCAGTGTTCAAGAAGAGACTGGCTTCTCCTTTCCTTGCAGTGGATTGAAATGGAATTCACGTATGACTCTTGAGAGAAGATGTTGTCACCTACTATGTGGCTACTTACCAGCCTGCCCAGTAAAGCCCAGAATACACTTTTAAATATCATTTTAAGAGGTTGGTTGGCTTCAGAGGAGAGAGGAGCTGAGTTGAATAGCAAGTTACACAGACCAAATTATGGTCCAACCAGTGGAGGAAAGCTCTGAGGGGCAAATTATGCTCTTTGTGCTGCTGTGCATGTTGCCTGGTTTGCTATGTGGCACAAAAGAGGTGTCTTTCTCTTTGTCTGTTCTCAGTAAGACAGTCTATAGTCTTGCAGATCTTCATATGTTTCTGCAACATAAAGTTTAATTAAAAAAAAAAAAAAAAAAAAAAAAAAGCTTGTGTATTCCAGAACCTCAGGGTAGTTTTATATAGTACTGCTCAGCACTGCTGTAAATTCAACTGGAAACCTAATATTTTGGATCAATTCCTACTTCAGAACTAAAAGAGAGTGAAGTTTGTATATCAATATTAAGCTTAGAAATCTCTGCCCTTGAAAGGACTTGTACAACACTAGAGGAATTTATTTCCTTCTAGGTATATGCAGCCAAGGATTCCCTCCAAAGACCTGGTAGCACTCTAGGTAGTTCCTTTCTTGCACAAAATCATGAACCATGACCACTGAGAAGAGAGAAAACCTGACTAGCCCATATTTCCAGTAGGGCCCAATGCTGCCGTTCCTCCAATAAAACTATCACTAAAGAAAACCTTATTTATAACCCATCTCCTGGGACATGGCTTTTGCATGCATGGAAAGTGTAAGACATTTGTGCTGGTGGGAAGTGTCTCTACCTGAGCCCATGGGATGGCTGAGCAGGATCTGATTCTAGTCTAAGTTTGGACTTTTATTAATTTTTCAGTTTGGCAACAAAATTTCTTTTTAGTTGTTTTCTTATGTAACTAACCCTTGCATTCTCCATAGTTCAGCACTATTTAAGATGGCAGAAAATAATAAACAGAGGATATTTAGTAATGTTGGGTGCTGGAGCAAACACTTAGCAGGTAAACAGAAGCCCAGGAGTACCACACTGGAAGGACAGCTCAGGTACCATGATGCTTTACTCAGTGTCTAAGGGCCAGATCTATTATACAAATATCCATTTTCACAGCACTCTAATGTTGCCAGTGAGTCATATTTTCTGTGCGTGCATGACTGGACAGGTCAAACACAGAAGGGGATGGACTCCTCCTTGAATTGTTGTGAATGAATGTGAATCAAATATATGTGCTTACCAGATCTGTTACACAGCAATAGGCAGTCACCACTGGATCCTGCCCAAGCAGTAAGTCCAGTTTTCTGAAACTATCAGGCTGAACTGCAGATGTGCAGTGAAGGAGTCCAGGGTGGCCATCCAAGGCCACTGTAGGGTAACACTGCTTGGTCTGGTGTATGTCTACAAACTCCAGAAGAACGTGAGAAATTATACATGGAGATAAAATTGCCAGGTGAAAACAAAAAGCAAAAAAAAACCCACAAACAAACAAAAAGCAAAAAAACCCCACAAACAAACAAAAAAGAAAATAAATTTAAATTAAATAAATGAAACTAAATGAAAAGAAAAAAATGATCAGGCACTAATGAAGGCATTTGCCATGAGCTCTCAAAAAGAGGATCTGGTTGCAAAAGCAGTACTGCCAGAATATGAAGCATTCAAAAAAGTGTAAATTAGACTACAGAAATTCTGAGTTCAGTTTCAAAATCATGAAAATTAACAATAGCATTCAGATTTAATTTTTTCCTGCTGCAAGTCTGACCTCATAGGAGGCACATAAGTCATGTTTCTTAATTGTTGTCCCTCACAACCTCAACTTGCTGTGGGTCAGGAACCTTTTCCATTGACAGATAGTGCCCCTTTATCATCTGTCAGTCAGTTCCAAGAACCAGAAATTAAGAAACACATAATTCAACTCCTAATTAGTAATTCTGGCAATTCATCGAGCAGCTAACTGAGGACACACAATGCTGGCACCAGGTGCGAAAGGGAAAATCGGGGAATAGTCTGTAGCTTGGCTCTGAGGGAGTCAGGAAGCAGTTGGCTTTGACATCTCTGTTTTGTAAGGTCAGGAAGGGCTCTCATTTATCTAGAGAACAGCAATTTCAATTTTCACCTTTGTCCATGTCTCCTTTCCTCTGCATTAGAGCCTGGATACATCTCACATAATATTGTGTTACTCTACAGCAATTCAGTAGATCTGAATGTACTTATGCAGCAGTGGCAGTCTCAAAAAGTGCTCTCATATTACATTTGCTGTAATCTAGCATGAAACGATAGAATTCCCCCAAATTATATCCACTTTTGATAAAACACATTCCAGCTTTCAGAAAACTGCAGAATAATACAAAATTCACAGCCAGTTCAAAATCAGAGACCATCAATAAGTGCCTGTTCTGAGACTGATTTCCCAGAACATCTAAGAGAGCAACTATTCTTCCTGGATATTCATGCACAAGGAAACTCACAAAAGATGGAGAAGGAGATCGGCAAATTGCTGAAGAAGGAATGAATATGGGAAGATTATTTTTTGAACTATTCACTTACAAGTTTGAAAGAAAACAATTTGGGTCCTGGATACAGCTCATCCTAATGTGGGTATCCAGGAGCCAAGCTGACTTGTTTCTGAAGGATGTAGTTTAATTTTTTTTTGCAGCAAAGTGTCACTGAGAAATGAAAATATATTGGCACGATACTTACAGATTATTGTTCCATGTGGCTGTACTTCTTAGCTGGGAATTTGTAAGCAGGTCATGACTGAAAGCAATATGAACACATTCAGCTATTCAAATATTCAAAATACATCACGCTGTATTTATTGAAAACAAAGTCTGACAAGATTATGTGTACACTAGAAACTGATAATGAAACATTGCATTGCATTGGCACTGGCAGTGTCAGCAACACAGAAATTACAAACTTTAAATATTTATATACTAAAATGAAATGCAGCTATTAATGCTTCCAAGAAGCATGCACTGCAGTGCAATAGATAGACATGAAGAATAGAGTTTTGGAATAACTCTAACAGGATGATTTATCATTTTTACAGAATAGCTCCATGTCTGCGGAAACACAGTCTTAAGAAAATTAGAACAAGAGTTGCAAAGAACCAACGAGGTCTGAAGGCAAAAAATGGATCTTCCCAAGGCCTTAAATACACAATGGAAAAATTAGTGTCATAAATAATAATTTTTTCTGGATTGCTGATTTATTTGTGTTGATTTTAACACTGTAAGTACATACATTTCTTTAAAATGCTTTGGAAGCCAACAGTGTTTATGGTACTCCAAAGATCATATACTTATTTTCTTTTCATTAGTGTAATTCTTGGAAAAACTACCATTTCAATGTTTATTATTTTTGATGTGAGAAGACTGAGTGACAAACAGAACAGCCCTAAAACATAGAGTTAACTGTGCTTAATCCAAGTTGCCTTTTTATTGTTGTTGCTGGCAGAAATCCTGAAGTCCTCTGTAGAGCATGAGAAAGGAACACCGTGAGGATTTAGGATCTGGACTGCTATTTATTTCAGCAGCCTGATGGAGCAAAGCTTCCTGGTACTGTCCTAACTTCATGAACAGTTATATTCCCAAAGACTACAGGGGTGCTGGGATTTCACTTATTCCCAAAATGGGGTGAAACTACATTTCTGCCCAATTATGAGGAAAACCTTCTCTTTTGCAACAACAAAGTTAGTAGTTTCAAGTCCTGGAAAGTCATAAGCATCAATTTAGATTGCTTTCAGGTGTCGTGTATTAGCTGCTGGTGTATTTCACTGATGTTGCTGGTGTATTTCAATAATGGTATTTTTGAGAGACAAGAAGCACTAAGGAGATGGTGTGGAGTACTAGGTTTCAGGTCCTGTTCCCTGGATTTATTTCTTGGTTGTTATTGTTTAGTGTAAGCTCACTTGAACCATCTGGAAAGGTGAACTGGCAAAAGGTCTCCTCCTTTCTAAGTGAGGCTGTGAGTGACTGCCACAGTGGTGTAAATCACGCTAATCACCAAATGGGGCTGCCTTTCTTTTCTCTTGGCCTGCACAGGCTGGTACCAAGAGAGCATCCAGCTAAGACCTAACCCATCAAAATGAAGCAGCGCTCAGTCTGAAGACAGAACATTACACCACCCAACTGGGTGAACCTCAGTGTCAGCTCAGACAAGGAAGGAATTGCGTACTACTGTGCTCCTCTCAGGTTACAGTTTAAATTGCTGGGGAAACACAAACTTGGTGCTCATACAGCTATGACAGAGCCTTTAGTTGCCTCCTCAGCTCAGCTTCACCAGAAGCATCCAGGTAGTAACAAGGATGAATATCAGAATCTAATACTTTGGGATGAACAATATATGGAAATTTTTTTTTTTTGGTCCCCATTACTGTATCTCTTTACTCTGAAAAAGCATTGACAAAAGAAGATGAAGTGTTGTGCAAGTTTCTTTTCTCACTTATTTTCTATTTCATACATTTGACAAAATGTATCTTTTCTATTGCATTACATCATGACAAACATCAGATCTTTTCTGATGAGTATGGAAGAATGAATCTATCATACTGCAAACCAGCAGTGCACCCATGCTTGTGCTACATGGCCCCAAGGCTGTTCAGGATCTGGGTTTTCATGCTGGCAGAAGGTGAAGACACATTTTGATGTGGTGATTTTAAGACAAGCATGTTCTATGCTTAAAACCACAGTCATGGCTTCTGAGCTATGTTCTATCAGAAAATGGATTGATACCATGTTGTATATCTCACACAGCACCAAACAGCTGCTGGGACATATGCAGTGATCCTCACATCTTCAAAGTTTAAACCAAGCTTAGAAGCTTATTTGAAAATGAAGGGACTTGTATGGAGCTTCACAACCTCTGAGCAGAATTTAGCCTGTCATTAAACCCTTGACCTTTATTCAACTATCAGCTTCAAGACTTGAAAAATATTTCAACTCTTTTTTTTTTACACAGGCATAGAAATGCTAATGCTAAGCTTAGTCCCTGTGGCACTACATGCAAAGAAACATGAATTCTGGTTAATAGAACTGTATAGTGCCTAAATTGCATATTTTGCTTCTTGTCTTACAAATAATGTGGCAGTTTGCTTTGGTTTATCTTGGTGGATGATGGTCATTTACAATTCTAAGTGTGGTTGTTCCTTAGAAGATGAAATAGTCATTCTGTGTTTGTTACTGTGCAGCTAGGGAAATGTCATAGCACTAAAAAAAATTGAAATATTACTAAAAATATAGTTCTAGAAAATTCGGCCGATTCTAAATTTTAGGCTTAATGTTCCCTTAGCTTTCACATTTGAACCCAGTTTATGGCTATTTTGCAGCCTGGATCTGTCTCTACTGTCTGCTCTTCTACAATGCAAGTGGTCTACTTGATTAAACTAAGCACAAGGCAGAGAAATCCAAGAGTTTTACATGACTTTATGATCAGGGAATACCACAGTACTCAAACTGAAAAGTTGCAGTAATTGTTTCTATTGCACAAAAGAACATAAGTCTTGTTATCTAACCTTAGTAAATGAGAAGGCCCAGGTAAAAAGAAGAAATATATTTGCATTATGCATATTCTTCATGCCTAAATGATTACGTGAAATACTGTGGTAGAATAGGTCATGAAAACTTCAGTGTCTTTTGTGGATTTGCAGTCTGTTCCACTTTAAGAAATAATCTTCTTGTTTGAATATGCCCCAGAAGGATTGCCAGATCCTGGACTGGGATTTCCTTTTTGCCATTAAAGAGAAATACTAAATTACGATTTATAAGTCAATTTGCAGTCTATAGTGATATGAATATATCATCTGATACATATAAGTATTTCCAGACCTCAGGGTAACAGTTCTCTGTACTCTCAAAGTCCTGAATGTCTCAAATACAAATAAGGGTGTCAGCAACAGCATTTTAACCCTACTGCCACCTTACGGCCAGTGGTAGAAGGAAGTGGAAGGACATTTCACATTCCATGTTTCACATCACAGCTAAATCAAATATGAGCAACAGAGTATTCCTGCATATTTTAAGACTTGACATGACTCTGTGGAGATTTTAGAGTTCATTGGGTAATGATTTGTTGCTAGAAATGCGATGGTATTTCGTATGAGATGTCCTTCTTCAGAATTTTTTTCTTTTCTTTTGTGGAGGGACACAAACAAACCCTTGTTCAGATTGGATCAGGACATATTCAAAGGAAAAAAAAAGATTGTTTAGGATAAGAATACTCTTAAAACCCAAGTAATCTTGATTCTGACAGCATATTTCAAAATAACACTGTGTATATGTACATTAAAAAGCAAATGGTATTTGCTTATGCTTTGCTTTGATGATGAAAATAAGTAGATTACTAACATTGTTCATCAATCAGAGAAAAAATACAGTAATCAATATAGAGGGATAAGAAGAGTTTTATGGGTCAATTTACTATACAGTATCATAACTTTGACAAGCATGATGAATGTTGTTTTATTTTACTGCCCAATGCCATGGATGAACACACACAAAAAAAAGAGCAAGGAATACAAAATATGAATTTTCATTACCCTCCTGATATTTTGTAAATATATCTATCTTATGACACACTTCTCACATTTCTCTTCACTGTGAAAGAGCTGAGCTGTCTCTCTCTCTAGTTTTATAAGGATTAAAAATACCCTCACTACCTGGTGTTGGTAGCTTTATTGTGTCTTTATAATACTTACAGCACCTGATGTCTATAATTTTATGTTGTACAGCAGGCAATCTTTTTCTGTTCTGCTGAGCTTGGTTGGCAAACATGGAACTTAAACCCAATTTTGATGCAGTGAATGGAGAGAAAGACAACATACAGACAGCAATGCTTGTCTAAGGAGTTGAACAGATCTGCACAGTAATGACATTGAAGCAGTTCCTGGCCATAATGTGTACTGTGCTTTTCCTCAGGGATTGATTTCAACTCCATACAGAGATTTTCTAAACCCTTGCTTACTAGGATGGTTGGCTTAATCTTGCTTCCATGATTTGATTGTAACAACACTCCATGAACACAAAAATCCCTCAAACACAGAGTAATATTTTCTAGAGGTCTTGAATGATTGTGGAACATTTTAAAATGGCTTAGATACTTCGAGCTACATTTTTAATGGAATTTATGGAGCTCTGTGATGGCTCTTAGTCAAAGTATCTGATAGTGATCCACTGCATTCACCATTATTTCTGCTTCCAACACATACCTTTGCTTTCTCTAACCACCACCTGCCGGGGTAGTTTTCTCAGCCGTCATTTTCCAAGCAAATTTAACAAATCTGACAATGAGCAGTAAACATTTATGGAACATTGGCATTCAAATACATTACAAGCTTTCTAACTGAGTTTTTTACCAACAGCCTAAGAGCTCTTCAAGAACACTGCCTGCATGTCTCTTGGAGATGTCCCACCCTGCTCCTACTGGGCAGAGGCAGAGCCATTTCCACAAGCCAGACTCATCCACATTAGTTTACTGGTTTTGGTTTTGTTTGTTTGTATATTCATTTTGGTTTTTATTTTGTTTGTTTGTGGGTTTTTTTTTTTTTGCATTTGACACCCATAAGGAAAATAATGGTTTCAATCCCCTTATTCCCTTCCTTTGGAGAGCTAGAGAAACTCAAATATTCCTCTTTGCTTGACACCCATCAGAGGTAGCAAGCAAAGTGCCAAAAGGAGCCATTTTGGAATAGTGTGGTAGTTTTTAAGCATGGGTTACTATTAGAGATACATGTTGCCTCATTTGTTGGTTTTTTTTTTTTTGTTTGTTTGTTTGTTTATAATAACAATGTGAGGTTTCAAAGAAAACTGAGGAATTCTATATCGCTTTCTCATCCTCCCTGGGTTTTCATCTATTTACTTTCCTCTGTGGTGTCTAGCATGAAAGCATCTTTGGTATTGTATGAATGCAAGCACATTTTACTCTTGGTTGTTTTGCAGAGGAACAGAGCAGAGACAGGTAAAAAGTTAGCAACCCAGACTGTGCTATGAATGACCCTTACATTTCAAGTATCTTCACCAGATGTGTCACCTGTGTTGCATACTTTGGACACACAAGAAACAGAGAGATCATCTAAGTCTCTCAGTTTAACTTGTTGGCATATTTCTATTCAATTGCTTATAATCTTCTGTCCCTGAAACACATTACAGTTCAATAAAGGCCACCTCTTTCTGCTTGATCATGTTATTCCTCTTTTTCTTCTGTCAACAGTATTCTGTGAAGAGAGGTCTAAAGCATCTAAAAAGAAAGACGAATCAAACCTTTCAGCATTAGCACTTTTAGTTTGCTCCGGCTAAAAAGGTTTAGGTGATTTTTGTTCTTTCTCTCTCCTTGAAAACTCAGAATAGCTTTCACTAGTACTTCCTTATGATTCGTATAATTCAGAAATTGGTTATGATCTGTTGCACTGTTTCAGTTAAAATAATTTCTGCCTACTGAAGAAGCAGGAGGCAGAGTGCAGAAAGAAATCTGCAGATATGCAGGCAGACGCTTCTATTAGATACTATTTTCATTTATAGAGTTTACATTTTCATCACAGTTGTTGGTTAATGAATCATTTGGAAACCAGACATACTTTGCTTGAATCAATACCATTATTGTAAATATCCACCTACTAATTCAGCCAGTAATTTTCAGTGGAGGCATTGTTCATGACTGATTTGCTTTGTATGCTGAGGCCAGTTATCTTTGTTAAATGTAGTGGTTTCCTTTTTATGAGTAAAAGATTGAAATGTTTTAAAGAGTACAGTAAAGAATAATGAACTTCAGGTATCAGATTTGGATCAATACCTGCAATTTGGTGAATTAGACAACTGAGACATACTTGACAGCCCATGACAGTGACACAAATACTTGTGATTAATCAATATTTTAATCCTTTTTAGTCAGAGAGAGCTGGGGTCTTATTCATGAAGATATGTACACATTGATTCTTTCATAATTTAACATATCTGATAGCTTTAAACTGTAAAGTTATGATAAAGGAACAAACTAGTTTTTCACAGGACTTCTGACTCATTCAGTGGATTAAAATAGACTGTGCTCACTTGTGGACAGTTACTCAGCATTTTGTTTTCTCTTCATTGTTCAGTGTATACTCCACATCTTATTTATTGCACCTAAATCAGTCTCACTTTTAAGACAGATTTCCTTGTGTTCTCACAGCTTTTCTGTGGCTTTGATACCAAGTTTTGCATCCCCGTAGATGTTTCCCTAGCCCCTCAGCTCTTCTTTACGGAAGATTTCCATCTATGTGGACCCAAAATAGCAAGAGATACAAATTATCCTGTAGAACTGACTTCTGCTTATAATTATTTCCCAATCCATTAATGTTTGTGCCATCTGAAAACAGAACCAGCAACGATTTATATTTTCTTCCATATTATAGATGAGAATATTAAACAGCACTGAGGTAAAAACAGATCTCTGGGTGCTTTGACTGATAACAACCTTTTTGGACAGTGATTTTGTTTTTTAATCCTGTAATTTGAGATGTATCATTCACTCAGTTTACAAGCCATTTAAGAAGGATTACTTTTTATTTCATGGAATGCTGCTATTTCAAGCAAATAATATTAGGTCAAATGCCTATAGAAATGTGCTGATATCTATCCTTTCTACCAATTAAGGAATTCATCTGACAGATACAGCATTACTTTTGAAAAGCAAATTATAAGCTACAATTTTTATTGAGATTTTCGGCAAAGTGATGACATGACCATGAGTGAAAAACACCCAAAAGAAAATTTAAACGGTAAAAGTTGTGAAAGTCGAGTTCAAAAGATTTTGAAGTATTTAGTTTTATTTCTGTCCATCGCCCCCAAAAGTTGTTTTCTAGAGCAGTTTTCCCAGAAAAGCAGATTTTATGTTCTTTCTGCAAGTAGGTAGAAGGGAGGATTTATGTTCAATTTTGAGAAATTTTATGAAAAAAAAAACAGGCAATTGTGTCACAAAAAGTCAAATGAGAAAAGATAACTGACCTACTCAGGTATGCCTTAACAGACCTATTCAACAAAATCCTTTGCAAGTGTCTTATGGGTATCATTGGTTGTTGCAGATCACCTAGTTTATGAAGAACTGGCTCAGGTAAAGGAAGAAGATATTTGCAGTCTCCTAAACTCCTGTGAAATGCCATTTGCTCAGTTTTTCTGACATGAATATATGCAGTATGCCTTGAATGATTTCTGTCTAGAACTGCATATCAAGGTCACTGCTACTTGAATCTTAACTCTGGGCTGTTAAAGTTCCCAAGACTGTGGTGCCTCACCTCAGCCATGAGAAAGAGTGGAAAGTCTTTACCATATTACAGAAGCAGTGTCTGTCTGTTTGCTCCTGAGGCCTCAGTTCTTACTCTCATCTTCCTCTATCCCATGCCAAGGAAAATCCTGCCCTTCCTGCATTTCAAATAGTGACCAGACTGCTGGTTTATGGGACATGAGACAGGAGGTTTGGAGAAGTGTTTGCTTTTTCTGCATTGGTTTATGTGCCTGCTCTATCCTACTGGTTCTTTTGTTGCTTCAGTGGCATCACCAACTGTGACGGGAACATAGCAACAATGATGATATCCTCTTCAATCTGATTTGTAGTGGCTAAATCCAAATCTATTTAATTTGAAGATTTTATATGAGGCTTTACTTGCTATCCAGAGATTCAAGGAGCAGAAAATGGCTTACCATTAATTATGAATATCTGTGAAAAACAGAAATCCTATGACAAATTGTACTGGTACCCCCTCTCCCCCCTTCCCTGATGCCTAGTACACATAGGTCATGCTTATTTTGTTCCCACAGAGTGATTTGTCTGTCACAGAACTATCAGCTTCTTTTATGATCATTTTTGGGTTTATATTATTTTCGATTAGCTCATGTTTTAGATCATTAGTTCAACAAATAACCTGCAGCCCGGTGATAGATAATCTGTGTTGCATGAGCATCATTCAACCAAGTCCTGACAATTCTCCCTGATTTAGTTTCTAATAGTCATTTAAAACACTTTAAAGAAGTTAAATGAACATGAAAATTGTTCTCAGTTTCATATTTTATATATCCATCATCTATTAGACACCCACTCTGAGCTTCATCGTTCTAATCAATCATATGGTACAAGTTATTATATTTGTATTACATAGAGAGATAAATATGCTTCCATTCTTCAAGTGCTATTGTACCTGTTATCCTTCCTTGCATTCACAGACCATAGCCTTGGAATAGTTTAATACCAATTTCTGTTTAAAAATTGACATCTGAATGCCATTATTTTATTGATTTTTAAGTTTCCATACAGTTTAATGTCGCACCAATGACTTTTAAGTCACCTACTGTTCTTAAGCCTCCAAAATTTTGGGAAACAATTTGATTTGTAGCATTTGAGTTTTAATGGCAGGACAATGGACATTACTTAAACGTGCTAATGCAATTAGCAATGTTATCCATCAGAGCTGATGGTCTATGGAGGAAAATCAGCTGATGATTATATTGAAGAAATAGTTACCTCATTATGGAAGTAAAACCAAAAATGTAAGTAGGTATGCACAGACTATTGTAAATATATGCTCTATAGTTTCTTATCAAAACTGAGCAGAAAAAAAATGGGTGAACATTGAGGTGGAGGGAGATATTCAAAGGCTGCCTGAAGCTAAGGTCCATGTCCTGATTATCTGCTTTTCTACTCTGTTACGTACAGGTACTGTGTTCCTTGAACAGTGTTGTTTTTCCCAGTTGAATGGCTCTATGGAGCTGGAAACAGAGGGTGGGGCTCAAAAAAGTTAGTCATCTTCGAGTTACACAGTGCATCTGTATCTACAAAGAATATATATTAAAATATACTACAATAAAAATATACAAAATAGATATAATAGATACTGTACACACATGTATTCCACAGGTTCATCATGTGCTGCATAGGTATATGGTCCCACACCCAGTGCTAGACTCTAGCTAGGTCTGTGGGCATCTCTAAAGCAAAATTAAGGGCAAAGACAGGCTGAGAACTTCAGGCTACTAGGGGTGTTTGTGCAGCAAGCTACAGTAGAGAGGAGGTATAAAAAGCACTGGTTCTCAGTTTTTGGTTTACTACCTTTCATCTGAGACAGGATTTTCTATTTTGACCATGTAGACAGGCTTAGGGTGTGCTTGCTCATCAGCTAGGGGCACAACTTATCATATGTTAGCAGGCCTGCCATGAATGAGTGCAGGATTGACGGGTCATTCACTCAACCATTTAATGAGCCCTCAGTTCATGTCAAGAGACTGATATCAAAGATGTAACTGATACTGAAAGATCACTGCTTTGCCTTGCTAGATATCACGCTACACCATTCCCAGAACTGTGCCATAGTCCAGAAGATAAAATACTGGTTTGTAGATTTAAGACTGAAGTAGTCCAGTGGACAAATGATCTCAGACACAACTAGGAGACCACCAAGCCCAATAGACATGTACTGCAACAGGGGGTCTAATCACCCCATGCATATCTGCAAACTTGCAGCACTGTGATGGGAGGTCTTGCCTGGAAAATAGCTGTCTAATTTAGCCATATGTTACATAAATCAAGCCAATGATCACAGGTTAAATATCAAATTGTGTGATGAATAGATTTCTGGTGAAAGAGTCTTATTTGAAACACTAAAGAGAAATTGCTGTTTACCAAACTTCTGACCGCTATCCATTGACCCTAAACAGTAGAAACAGATGGATGGATGGATGGATGGATGGATGGATGGATGGATGGATGGATGGATGGATAGCAAGTGATTCAATCCAAAGTCTGGCACAACAGTTAAGTATATTAAAATAGGATGAATCAGTACCATGGAATAGCTTGTACTTTTGGGAAAAGAAGAAAATATTTCAGAAGCAATACCCACCCCCCCGACAAAAAACGACAACAACAAAAACAAAACCAACAAAACAAACCAAACCCGAACAACAGAACAAAAAAATTTTGTTGTCGTTGCAGTCATTGTCTCCAGGCAATTTTATTTCATTTTCCTGCATGTTTTCATACTGGTGCTTGTTCATGTGAGTTAACACTGTAATTTCAAGAGAGTGGCATAATATTGAGTTGGAGATTATGGAAGCCTTAAAACATTGCATCTTAAGAATAGTATACTCTCTGAAATTTATTTTATTTGAAAGCTCAACTTCTTACAGCAGTTATTTCTAAGTCTTGCCTTAAAATGGATTATCCACAATGAGCGGATTCATATAAATTTTGCTTGAATAATCTTTGTTCTCCTAAACCTGTACAGCCAATTTAGTGGCTTTTCAGTGCTAAAAGACCAAAAGCTGTCTTCCTTCCCAGTTTCTATTTTGTTGTTTTTTACTATCATTGACAGTGGAAGACAAGCCATTAGAGACGGAAATCTCCCTGTGAGGCATGTTTAGTTTAAGACACATTTCTCTTGCAAGAAGGATGGTGCAGAAAAACATCTTCTGAAAAACATTTGAACATTGAAATAAACAATCCTGTTGTACATCACCAAAGGCAAGTACATTATTTTAAAAACTCCATGAGAGAAACAATACTTATATGCAAAAATTTCTTGTTGAACTCCAAGCTGAATAGAATTCTCTGCTCCTGCCCAAAAAGATGACAAGGGCCTGCCCAAAATTCATGCATACTTACAAAGTGAATGTGCTTAGGCAAAATGATTTTATTTTTCTGAGTGGAGGAAATTTGTTGTGTGTGTCATCTTTTGAACACTCAATCGCTACCAGACATGATATCTGTTGTTATCAGCCAATAAATCCACTTGTTACTCCTCGGGAAATTTCAGTAAAAGGATGGAGAACTATTCTGACAGAGGGAATGCCTCAATGTAATGAAAAAACACTTGAATTACCACCCTCCTGGCCATTGCAGCATATGGGAGGTCTTGCTTGGAAAATAGCTGTCTAATTTAGCCATATGTTACATAAATCAAGCTAATGATCACAGGTTAAATATCAAATTGTGCATATACATATATATATATAGTAAGACTATAGAAAAACTAAGAAAGAATGGTTAAAAAGCAGAATAGCCATAATGGCCAAGTATGCTGAAATATAACTGCTACATTTATATTTAAGCATCTGATGACAGAAATTTTCCAGACATGACATAATGTATTCTGATCTCATTGGCAAAATCTGGCTGGAGAGAAGAGTGAAGAGTAAATTCAACACAATGTATCGACTGGCTATGTACTAGGTAAATTCTCAAACTATATTCTGCTTTATGCCTTAATTAAATGGCTAAACACAAATGTCCACATTGAACATTTTCAAAGCTTCTATTGTGTGTGTCAAGAAACTCAGCTTTTTCTTGTGAAATCAAGCACAGTGAAGTTTTCCACTTTTTTAAAATAATATAGTCATGGACAAGTGATGCCTCGTCAATACAAGGTACAAAATCCTTTCCAAAAGAAAACAAGCTGATATTCTGCCAAGTGTGATCCTTATTCTCACAGAAAACTTTAAAGCAACTTTTCTGGTGTATCCAGTCCTGATATAAGAGCTGCAAAATGCTGAGCATCCTACCTCAATTTAAGTCACGTGTAGACTTTAAAATTGCTTGGTAATATTTTATATGTTACCAAGTATGATGCAGCAAGGTAACTCAAACACACATCGTAAACTGATTACGATCTCACACTGACTTTGCACCAGTGGAGCACCATTGGTATCAGTCATATTACTTCCCTGATTTATACTGATACCAATTCAATCAGGAAGAGTCACGATAAGTAGATTGTGAATGACTGGATGTCATGGGCTCTCACTTTTGCTTTTGGCTAGAAGTACTAAATCAATTTTCTAAAGCATCATATATCTTTATGAAGGTGGAATTTTGTCTCCATTAGCTCCAATTATTCTTGTTTCCCTGCCTGTCATTTTTCAGGAATGCTTCACAAACATTGTTGCAGTGGCAAATTACCATTGCTCTTTCTTGGCTACAAAATTAGAGTAAATGTTTATAGCATTGTTATATAGCAGTACTATGATAAAATCTCAATGTTAACACAGGCAGGGAGATACCGCACTGAGCAGGTAATTGCAGACTCAAGCTACAGTTCAGAGCACATCAGAACACCAAAGGAAGTGTTTCCTCTGCCCTAGGGTCATCAAAACTAAAAGCTGGTGGGAGGCTGACTGGGTTTATGGATAAGAGATTAAAAAAATATAATAAATACAAAGAGTTATCTTCTGTCTTCTTCATATTTGACACACACACAAAAAACCAACCAACCAACCAAACAAAAAACCCCACAAAAAAACAAAAATACCCAGAAAATAGGCCATGGGTGAAGAATAAGAGTCTTTGGATAAAACTGTTGAAGAGACGTAGCCACTGGCCTTCACTCCCTCAGTCATATTTGGTGTCTACTGGTTATCAGTTGATTGACACTTTAAAAATATTTTTCAGACTCATTACTCCAGCTGACTATTGTTCCTCATTTATAGCCACCTTTTGGTCCGCCCAGTGTGTCTCCTCATGTCAAATACTTTTGTTTCACTTCTGCTTTACTTTTGTTTCACTTCTGTTTGTGCTCACACCTTCCTGTAATGGTAGTTGAATTTGTGAGGGATGTTTGCCATGCAATGTGTTTAATATCTTTTCTGCTTTTGGTACTTAGATAACACCCTCAGAGTGGTGGCGTTGGATGGACACTTCGTAGCTACCGAAGTCAGCATCAGAAGAAATACCACTCTGGGCCTTCCCAGCTACCAGGGACCAGAGCTGACCATACCACAGGCTGGCTGAAGCTTTAGACCTGGCTTGGAGAGGCTGCTAAGCAGTCACACCAAGTCCGGAACATTTTTTGGAGGTTGCAATAGAAGTATCTGGTAATCTGCTAGACACCCGCTAGAGTCAAGGTTTTTTTTTCTTCTAGAGATTCATCTGGTAGACTAGAAATGATACCTCCAGAGCTTCCAGCTCTTCTTGTAAAAAGTGTGAGGCACCAGATTAGTTCTTCACCTAGCAAGAAGGTTTCTTGCTACCTGGTGCACATAGTGCTCCATAAGATGATAAAAAGGACAAAATAAAATACGTAGGCATCAATCCTTTTCCAGCTTGGTCCTCAAATACAGAGAGATTCAAAAAGCCACAGGGAGGGCTGTGCTGAAGCCTGTGTGAGCTGATCCATGATCTCAAACACAGACAGTCTAACCAGGCACACAGCACTCCTACCGAGACAGGGGTATAGCAGAGAGAGACTTGTCTGGCAATGGAAGAGTTGTTTGGTGGTGCTTATCTGATCTGGCTACTCCTGAAAGCTGCAGTGAGTGGTAACTCTCATGTGGGCCAGGAGCTGCTGCTAGACTGACACCCACACTTCTGGGTGTAAGGCATAGAAATTTTCTGGTTTGTGTGGAGAAAGCAGAATGGCAAAACTGGCAGAAGAGGTAAGTTTCTGCTGTTTGAAGACTCCAAAATTCACAAACAGACAGGAATAAAAACAAATACTACAAAGAAGTGCTAAAAAGATGGGGTGAGGAGGGAAAACCACTTCACACTTATCACCTTTAAGCAGAGAGGAGTCCCATTCTCTGATAAGGTGCTCGCATTTAAGTGCTGACCTTGAACTTGGTGCATCTCCTCACAAAAACAATCATCAACTTCAGTTCCCTATCTGGGCTGTGGGAATGAATATTTCCCCTTCTTTTACTCAGTTTCATGTGCCAGCCAAAGGAGCTTATGAAAGAGAATAAATACATGAACATTCAAGTGTACAAAAGAGAATAGAAGATTAATTATCACAGAGGCAGCCAGAGCTTCATAGAGCTCAAGCAGCAAAAGTCCTGAGATGAAACCCTGCAAGTCTTCTGCAAGATTCTTCTGTATGCTAAATAGTTGCAGTGGGATTTCCAGGCTCAGCCCAAGTGTGATTACCCAGCACATGTACCGTTTCTTCACATTCCTGCTTAATGATGATACCCATGCCCTTCAGCCTGCAAGGCCCAAATATATCTATCTATCTCACCACTACAAAGACAAACAAGCACAAACAAATGAAAGATTCATGCAGGAAACCTGAACATCTGCAGGGTATCTGCCTTGGTATAAATGACATTTCTGGTAATTCCACTTGCAGCATTTTTTTTATTTTTGATGCAAAGGATATATTGTCTGCCCAGAATCTGTTTTGACAGAGGGAGGTGCAAATCTCCATGTTTCCCTCAGAGGCCTCGTTGATCACCATACAGAAAACAATTCTTATTGTGTCAGGTCTGAGGTCATTTTCACTACGTTTAAGAAATGTTGGGAGCAATGGAAATCAAGATATTAAAAATGTAAAATAGAGGACAACCCCCAAGTGTGAGGAAGAGATAGCAGCTTGTGTGATGAATTGCAGAGCCATGGAGTGGATGCTAGTTAAATCTTTGATGGCTATGGGCCTGTCTATGTCTGGTCAGCTCCTCAGACTTGGTGCTCAGAGGGCTCTGCACAACCCATTGCATTAACACGTGGGATGAGTAGATCTCAGCTGCGGGGCAGCTATGCCATATAGGTCCTGGCTCAGACCCTTGTGTGTAAAACAAATTATGAGCCTAAACTCTTTTTTTGTGATATTCACACGTAACACAACAGCCTCTGGAAATGTGTCTCCTTCCTCCAGAGAAACATTATGGAAATGGGTATCACCTGCACCATGCTCCTCAGGGCTCCCAGCATGGGAGGTACTCACTTCAGGAGCCTCTGCAAAGGAGTTAATACGGCTCCTGGCATTGGTCAGAGTTTACAAGGGTGGTGTTTTCTATTGCAGCTGAACCCAAACTGCACCTGTAATTTACTTAGCTGTCCCAGAATGGCTGTTGATGGGCAGGAAAGACAGAGGCCTGCAGGCAATTGAGTTGGGCAGCAAAAAGGAAATAGTAATTCTAACACATAACTCAGACCTGAAGCTCATTTCCAGGTCTTCTGTAATTCAGAAAAATCCTCAGATTGGAAAATTAGAGATAAGACAACTCTCATGCACTTACATATTTCTAGTATACAAGATGAAAAATGCTCTACAGATAAAGCACTCTGGTTGAAAAACAGGGCATTTGAGAAAATAGAAATGCAACAGAAATATCAGAGAATACACTCTTCAATCTCCCTGTAAAAGCAGGAAAAGAACTACAATGTAATTTCCATCCAATTTGTTTTAATTTAAACACTAAATAAAAAACATTGACTTACAGTACAGGTAGCCCGCTTGTTCTTCCTTAAAGCAGACACTTTAGAGAACAGTTTTATAAAAAAAGTCTAATCATTACAACTTTCTGAATCCTTGCAGCTTTGGATTTATTAGTAATCTTGGCTGTGCAGTAAGAAATATATTCCATCTGTATTTGATAACCTTATGTCCTAGTTTTGTTAAAAACAAGACCAGTTCTCTTTTAGTGATTTTTCTTTCAGCTAAGTTCTTTTAGGTCACTGTACTTTTCTGAGTTTTAGCCTGCATATTTTTCCTCGGATGCTGTACTCGGTGCTGATAAGAAGACCAACAGAATGCTGAAGAAGCTCATGTTTAGATTTATTACTATGGTAGCCAAGAAAGACTGATAAGTTTTCCCACGTTCCGTTGAGAGAGGGGCGTGTTTGAGGAGGGGTGGATGGAACAGGTGACTAGAACTGACCAACGGAAGTATTGCATCCCATAATCGTCATACCCCCTATATTAGAGGGTGATCACGAGGGTCAAGCTCTCTTCAACCATGGCCGGCATCTAGAGAGGACCCTGTCTGTCTGCCTGAGATCTACAGGCCTCAGGCCCTGCATCCCTGCAACCAGGTTCCGGTTTGCTGTGCAGTCCCACCCATGACTTCCGGGGGCCTGAGCTGCACCTGCTGGAGCCGCCAGCGCTGCACACCCAGCTCTGCTGCTGGAGTGACGCCAACTCCACATCAAGCACTTGAGATTGGTTTTGTATATTTTGTATATATATTTTCTATTTATTAGTAGCATTAGTAAAAGCCTTTAAAACCCTCCAACTTGAAGTCTAAGTCTCCCTTCCTCCTTATCTTCCCTATCATCTTTCTGATCTAACGGAAGGGGGTGGTGGGAAGTGAGGGGTTAACAGCGAGCATCTGCAATCGTTTATTGTTGCCTTGCCTTAAATCTTGACACCTTAGGTGTCTGCTGTGATAAAAACTACAGCAAAAATTCAGTGCCACCCATTCACCCCTAATATTTGCACAAATCATCTTTGCCTAGAAAGAAAATGCTCTTTGTTTTGTTTTGTGCTCCTCTGGCTTCTTCAGGAAATGTGGAGCACTAGCTTTTCTGGCAGCACAAATTAAATAAGCAGGTTTGTGGAAAATTACACAGCATCCTACATTTTAAGTCAGTTGCATGAGGCTATAGTCCTGTGGTGATCCCCAGCATGGGTCTGCTGTTTTGTAAGAGCAGAAAGTGGCAGAGCTGATCTGCTAGAGGCACTATATATGATAATTGCATACAGGTTAAGTGTTGTGTAAATTAGCAGTGCTTCATCATCCACTTTCTCTTTTCCCTCCATTGAGGCTGGCATACAGAGTGTGCTGAAGGCGACTTGTGTAATCTGCAGCAGCTGGAGCACCCTGTTGTCTCCACAAAATCATTTCCTGTCATTTTTAAATGAAGCTTATGGAGACGGCTATTGTTCCGTCAGAAGTGACACGCAACACCATGGATTCTGTCAAGGAGCATCTTAATTTCTGCTGATGTGTTTCTTATGTAATAAGACCCCAAGGAAGTCATGTTTCCTGCCTGTCAGTAGTCAGTGCAGAGCAATGAGAGGTGCAACCATGAAAAAAAGAGCATGAAGGTGCAAGGATGAAATAGCCAGATGTTATTGTGGCCCTCCCTGTCTCTCATTTAGCTCTGGGCTCACGCAAGAGTTGAGGTCTGGTGAGCGCTACCTCTGCCTTGTATGCCAGTCGTCCAACTGTTTGTAAGCGAAACCTAAATTCATGATGATATTTAGGCATCAGACTTCATGTAGCTGCCACTGGCACCCCATCACCCTTGAAGCTCCTCAGTTGCTTGTCCTTCAGATAGCTAAAACCCTTGGTGCCATCTCTGCTCATAGTAATGTCCTCTATCCCCCTATATTTCTATTGTCATGGCAAGCAGACCCTGGGAGCCCTGACCACTCAGGAGGGCTCAGCACCAAACTTGGGCTTAAAACCCAAAAGCATTCCCCAAGTCTTTCACTGCATCCTCTCCCAGGACCCTGCCTGGGAGAGACTGGTCTGTCCTTGTAGGTGGAGCTAAAGGTGAGTTATAATACCTTCCAAGGCAGTTGTACAAGTGAGATTTCCACCAACATCTCTGAGGAAAGCATCCAGCTACAGGGTCACAGCGTGTTCTTGCAGAAACAGCTAAAGGCACCGGTACAGTCAGGTGTACATCCATCCCAACAAGTGCAACCACTTTGCAGACTCAGTCCACTGTTTCTCATTGACTAGACTTGTTTTTGTAGATACTTACTCTCAGTATGTCCCAGCATTCCAGCTTTCTGGTAAATTAATTCATTCCTGACTGGGTGAGATTTTCTTTTTCTTCTATTTTTTTTTTCCATTTTAAAATTAAAAATTAAAATAGCAAGTCTTTATGATATTGAATAATACACCGCATTGAGACTCCAGAGAGAACAGCACTGAAAAACGTTGAGACTACTCTGACTATGTCATTCCTGAACGTCAGGATAAAGGGTCCTGATGAAGGAAGTGCTGCTTGTTGATGTTGGGAGAACATCCATCTCCCAGCTCTGTATCCTGGTTTCTGTGGTAGAACCATGGTCACTTGAGCCAAAGGGATGGCCCAGCATGAGCAGTCCTTAGGCTGGAGAAGCAGATTTTACTATATGTCACTGTTTACCTCTGCCCTGTGAGTTTTTTCTTTTCCAATAGGTTACTTACTCTTTCCTCCCTCCCATTTTTCTTATACCTGGATCTGATTTCCTACTTTTACTTTTCCTAGTTTATTTTTTTCTTTTAGGAAATGAAAAGTTAGAGGAAGTATTCTCCAGGAATACCTAAGAAAACCTAGCATTATTTCCTAAAATAAAAATCAACACCCCAGTGTTTGAGTTCTGTTGGTCAAAGGTGAAGAATCTTAGAGTATCTTAATTTTAATTTGACTCCTATTTATCTGGATACTATAATTAGAAATGTCAGAAGTCTTTGGCACTTGTCTTTGGGGTTAAAATTTCAAAATCATGCAGTGTGTCAGATTATAGGAAAGTGCAGATGATCCATTACTCTGCAGATTACCAAGTGATCAAACAGCTGTCAGAACAGTTGTTTCTTACAGCATTAGCTCTGTGATATCAAATAATTTACATTTTTAGCAAATTGGTCTGTGTGTCCATCCCTGTGCACCCTTCCCGCCCCCCCCCCCCATCCCCCAAAAGAAGTCATAGCAGTGATTTTGAAGGATATTTCTGTTGACATATTCTTCTTACTTGCATCACAATTTTCTAGCTCTGTTATGCCTGTTTCTCTCCTCATGTCTTTTGTCCTTGCAGAACAATGTGAATGCCATGTAGTAGTGAAGGTACACAGAGAAATTCCGGCTCTGACTGAAAGCACTTGATAGGTACAAAATCAGGAACATAGATTCAATAAGCTCTTGATGCTAGCTGCCTTCAGAAAACAAGGGAATGCCTTTCCCCTGTTTCTTTCCCGTGGTGTGGTAAGAATGATGTGCCCATAATGAGCTGGAAAATGTAATCTGTTGGACTGAAACACAGAGACAGGTGTTACTGTCTGTCTCTCCACCCATTTTCTTCTTCCTTACAGGGTACAACACTGATTTAGCAGAGGAAATCCTGTGCTAAAGAAACTCCCTTCCACCAGGCTGATTTTTGCTGTCCACAAGAAGGCATAGACCATGACGCAGGGGTGCAACCCACAGGCACACTTTTGCAGCCAGAGCCATGGGCTGGTGGGACTGCCAAAGAAGCTGTGAAGCACTGACTTGTCTTGTACCCAGCTTGTACTCAGCTGGCAGATATAAGATGGCACTGCTGGCTGCACTGCACTACTTAACATAACATTTTGGACGAGAGGAAATGACCTCAAGTTGTGCCAGGGGATGTTTAGATTGGATATTAGGAAACATTTCTTTACAGAAAGGATTGTGAAGCACTGAACAGGCTGCCCAAGGAAGTGGTGGAGTCAGCATCCCTGGAGGGGTTTAAAAGGTGTTTAGACAAGGCTATTAGGGACATGGTTTAGTGCCAGAGTAAGGTTATGTTTGGACTCGGTTATCTTAATGGTCTCTTCCAACCAAAATGATTCTATGATTCTTTAACTGCCTAACTTCTTGCCGTTAGGAGTGATCACTTCTGAACAGACTTCAGACAGAGTGATAGAATGGTATAAAGAATATTGCTGTCTGTGCTGGATTTGTGCTGTCATTGGAGGCAGAGGGATAGTATTTTTTTTAATTTGTGTCGTCAGTGCAGCACCTATAATTAGTACACAATGAAAAAAAAAAAGGTAGTCTGCCTGCAAGGGATCCTAGTTTTCTCTATCAGATTTAAATCAAAGTCACCTTCTCCTACAGGAAACGTACATGTTTGTTTCCTTTCCCCTTTCCCCTCGTTTCTTTTTTTTTTTTTTTTTTTTTTTTTTCCTGAAAAGGCAGATATTTGTGTTTTAGACGCATTGCTTCAAAGCTTCATCAGAAGGCACAGGTTAATTTCCACTAGTTTCAAATCATGTTTGGCAGCCCCCTTGTCTTTTCTGCTGTCTTTGACTCACTATTACTTGTAACTACCATAACTGTTTATTGCTTTTAGTACAGCAGGATCCCACTCCCTTTTCCCTCCTGCTACTTGCATTGTCATATATAGACATAGGTATGTAGACTGGAAAGCTGAAATCTATATGTAGGTTGGTAGGAGTAACTATGACTCCCTTAAGACAGGACCGTAGTTTCTAGTTGGGCTTTGCTGCAGAGGCTACACCTCCTCATGGCTCCATCGGATGCCTTTTGGGGTAACCAGCTTAGCCTCTTCCCCAGTGTTGAGTTATGGTTATTTCTTCCAGCCCTCCAGAGCTATCAACTGGCTTCACCAACCACTCAACAGTTCTCTTCTAGGTGAAATGAAATTTTGGCAATGGATCATATGGACCATTGCCCTGTGCCCATGGGTGATGTTAGGTGAAGTCATCAAGTGTTGGGTAGGTGGTTCGCCTGGCTTTTGTCTGCCCCTTACATAATTTATGACATTGACAGCTCTTACCAACTTGTGTTGTGACATGGTGTTCACAGGTACCATGGGCCACAGCAGACCAGAGGAAGAAGAAATGGATTTTGCAGGAATAGAGTTTATAAACTGGCAATATGTTGGACCAAAGCTGTGTCAATCTTCCTGTGACTGATCGGCCAGGCTGCAGGGAGCAGTGTCTTCTCTCCTCGACCTCATCCAGTTTCCTCATATTGCCATGGACCCCTATCTCTGTTGCTGGAATTGAGGGGAACATCTAGGTAGTCATGTTCCAATTCTGAAGGCCCTGGACAGGAATCCAGCATGTCCATGTTGCGGTAACCAGACAGGGAGCATCTCGGGACTGGTGGAACATCCAAAGACCAAACATAAGAAGCTGGCTGCGCTCTCCTTCGAGAGCTCTATTAGTGTTGGTGGACATTGCCCACATATTTGCAAGTTCCGTGGACTACTGTATTCCGTGGACTACTTGTTTTGACTGTAAATAAACTATATTTGTGGGGTTCTTCATGACCTGGGAAGGAAACCATGCAAAGCATGTAGGAAGTATTGTAGGTAGGATGTGAAAAGGGAATCATATAGTTATGATTTTAACCTGCCAGCATTAACATACCAGCCTCATTCAGGTGGAAAGGCCACCTTATCCAACCCAGAAAAAGAGAATGTATGTAAATTATATGTGTCCAATATTTAAAGAATGAACCAGGATGCTTTAAATGCCAGAGTTGCAAACAAAACTTCTCTGAGGTATTTGAATAACTATTTATATCAGTCCAATAGGCCTTCACAGGTGAGCAAGATCTTATTTCTCTCTCCAGACTTCTTTCAGGCTTTATGTAAGTCACTCACTGAAAGAACTGAGAATACATAGTTTGGGCTCTGAACAGCACCTTGACATGTTTCTCTCTAGACTTCTGAAATCCACTTCCATCCTTCCCCAGTTCTCCCCATCACAGCTGTATGGACAATTATCTTTACACACTAGCAGGAAAACTCATACAATGGCTCTTTTATGTGACATTTTCCTGGACCTTTAAAGTGTACTTCAGTGAGCTAATGCAAGATAGGTGCTCTCTGTGGGTATCTAAGGTAACAGAAAGAGATTATGTTAAGTGCTTAGTAAGAGGCATTTTCCATTTGCAACACTCAACTTCATTTAGCTGTAATGCATGAAAAAATTGACCCACATGGGTCTTAATCTAGCTATTTAATTGTACCCCTCAAGTGTCAATATGATGAGCATCACAGATTTTGGCACTGTTGACATTTCTTTCAAGCAGATGACAGTCTGAAAGGATGGTAGCATATCCTTTTATCGCTGCAGCAGATAGGTATGTTACTGAGGGATGGAAACAGCTTTATGTACTGGCAAGTGACAAAAAAGAAAGTGGCAGGGAAAAGACACAAAAGGCAGGACAAATTAAAATAAAGAAAGCAGCATAACACATATAAGTATTCTTAGAGCCTCTCTGATAAATTCACACCATGAATAACCGGTGCAGTTGATCAGCAATCATCAATGAGGAAATTACAAAACCCTTAAAGCTTCCTCAGAAATGCTATTAGCAATGTCTTTAAAACAGTGGATCTTGGATACGTGTAGTGGTAAAGCTGAAGGCAGAAAAGGACCTTTGGCAGAGCACAAGAAGGGCAGCTGTGACAGCACAGGCTCTTGATGTTCCAAATGAAGTCCACTCCCACACCATTGTTTTTTAGTAAAGCATTTTGTTTCTTCACTTGAGAGTCTGAACATTTTCGGCACCGCAGTATAGTGGCTTTCCTAGACAGTAAGACCCAGGAATTTTATGGAAACAGACTTTTTTATGGCCAGAAGCAATGTTTTCCAAAAGTGGGCTGTGGCAGAAGAGGACAGGAATGGATAAAGACAAGATTTGTATGAGGATCACCAGGACTGTAGAAAATAGGAAACCTGTGATTTTAAGGTTGCAGTAGGGAGTTGCCAAATGACCATTTTTGGGAAAATCCTTCATATTTTCAGCAACACATTATGGCATTGACAATATGTTTTATCCTGCCCCCAAATCATCTGCATAGCTAGCACCTTGTGAGAAACCCAGTTGAAACTGCAAAACATCAAAGACACAGCACCTATTGAATCAACTGAAATCAGGCAGCTGAATTTTCATATTTATCAGCCTAGATAACCAAAACACACTGCCAGCTCAGGAAGATCTCGGTACTGAGAATCCATTGTAGCATTTCATATCTCAGGTTCTGTAATTGCTGATTGCTTCCTCATTGTGTACTTTCAGGGTGCGAAAAGAAGAGTTTAAATGCAGATAGTGCTAATTCAATCACATGCAGGCGCCTGTCTAGCATATGTATGTAAGCTTATCACTAGCTATCAACTAGCTGTCAGGTAACTTGGCAGAATGAGAAAATCCATTACCAATGTAGCAATAGGCTTCCAAAAAGCATTAAAATGGGACTCTAGAAACAGTTCATGTGAAAAATGCTGTCTGCATCTAAGAGAGATGCTGGTCTCTTTGTAGCAAATTGGTTTCAGGAAGTGATAAATCTAAGGACACATTTACTGCAAAAATAAAATTATTTCCTCACCCACTTTGTGAATATTTTCTGCTCCCTACCCCCAGAGAAAACCCCTAATACTAACCTTGTGAGAGAAAAAGGAATGTAAACAACATTGATGTTTCAGGCGTGTAATATGAGAGGAAGTTTCTCCTCTCTTGCCATAAAGAATGGATCATAGAACTTTTGGGGAACCTAATTACGTCACTGAGGAAACACTGAGATGTTGATATGAATGTTTTCTTCAAGCTAACATGATTTTTGTGAGAGCATTCTTTTATTTAAAAAATACTGCAGAGCTCAACTCCAGTCTATATTTAAAATGATAGATTAAACAGAAAAGCTGTAATTAAATATTATGCTAGTTGCTTTGCCACAAAGAGACAAAAGGCCAAATGTCAATTTGAAATTAAACTCATATAGAAGCTGAGCAAACAATAAAGGGATGTATCACTAAGCAAATTATGGCAGTTTGAGATAGACTATCTTTTGCTTATTGTTGTTAAGCCACTAGGCAAATGCAACTCTCAGTCATACTATGTTTCATGACAATACTTTAGAAGAACCTGAGGCAATAAAAGCATGTAAGTATGCTCAGTATGTATCCATGAAGACTTAATGGTTCATCAATACAGATTTAAAACAGTTGTAAAAAGGGCTTCAGCATTGTTATATTCGATGCTGCAAAGCCTTGAACTTGCTGTGCTCCAGATCAGGAGTCATGCTGTGTCAGCCTGTGTGCTTCCTACATGCTTAGTGGTCAGAGTTAAGAAGCTTTTCATGGGACCCACAACACCTAGTTTAACAAGCAATCCAAAGAAAGAACTAAGAGAAGGGTACTGCCAGAAACTGTGAGACTGATTTATAAATGTGGGTACACTCTGAGGGCCTGTCTCATGCTACTTTTGCAGACAGGCTCGGGACCACCACAGGAGGTGGACATCTCCCTGATTCCCAGGTGCAGATGTGTCTGCCAAGCTGGGACTTAAGGCCAGAAATTGCCTCATTCATGTCAGTCCTAAGCATATAAGAGCAGACCTGCACTCTTTTTGCAGCACAGCTTCCATCTTTAAGTTTTTATGTGAGAATGAGGGAGGGATCCTTTATTTCCACCACAGGAGTATCTCTATACCAGTAGAAAATTAGATACCACAGGTGTAGTTTTCAACTCTTTTCAGAGCAAAGACAAACAATAATTTGTATCCCCTGCTTTTTGAGAAAGTGCGTTTGCAGCAAATCTAATACAAAACCAGCATTCGCTTCCTCTGCTTCCTCTCTCCTTCTTCCCTTGAGTGAATAGTGCTGCTTAGGTGTCATTTCAGGATGACAAATGAGCCAGGAGACCGTGGTGGGGCGCCTGCCAAATAGGTAGGTGGGATGTGAGTTCAGTGCGCCTAAGATGGCAGCATTTGTAGGTGTATGCAACAGTAAAACTGAACAGTTAAATGAGTTTGCACTGGAAAATCAGGAGGCTACCACCTCTCAAATGCATTGGAAAGAATGAGCAGGGTTTTCTTGGATCATGCTTTTGGAGTTAAATGCTTTAGCTCTTAGTCACATTTGTTGTGACAATAGTTATTTTGGACCTCACCCTAAAAGCTTTACTGTAGCAGGGAGAAGACCGGCACTGGACAGAGCCTGAAGCTGGAAAGTTCTGATTCTTAGTCTAACAAGGAACAAAACCCCTTTACAAGTGTTATGACTGTCTTTTTTTTTCTTTTTCTGTGGTAGGAGTTAAACCATAGTCAGAGTATGTCAGGACAAACACCTTTGTACGGAGTTTAGAAGCAATAATGAAAAAGACTTTGAGTTCATGTTGAAACAAAATTTTGAGTACCCATGGGGTTTAAATTATGTTTATTTATTTGTTTGTTTATGTATTATTTGTGGACTATTAAAAACATTAAAATAGAGGTTCAATTATTTGTACAGTATATTTAAGTCTATTCATCATGTTCATATATTCATCATATGAGCTGCCTGTAGCGTCCCTCCTCAGTTTTTCCAGATTTTCTTAGCCAGAGGCACTTTTTTTTTTTCTGCATTCCTGCTGTTTTTATGGCAGATATATTCAGGCAATTTTTTTGTTTTCTCTTACATAAAGCTACAGTTTGAGACCCTAAGGGCTTCCAAGGAAAATGCAAAAATAGCATGAGAAGGAAGGTTCCAGATTATTTTTCTTCAATCTGGGCAGAAGTGGCAATATTTTTCAGCTCATTCTTCTATCTTTTTAAAGTCGTCTTTTTTTCTTTTTTTTTTTTTCCCCAGAAGTATTTTAGAGCCAGAATCTGCATTTCCAAATCCATTTTTCATACCTGTCTTTGAACAAAAACTGTCCATCAGTAGATTCAAGTGTAAACAGTGAACTCTGTTTGGGAAAAAAAAAATCACTTTTCAAGTTTCAATATAATGTTTGTTCCACTGCAAGCTAGTGGAGCTGGGAACTGAACCCACACCTTCCCTTCTCCCATGGTCTCAGCACCTCCCTCTTATTTACTGGCACTGCCATGACTGCTTCCATTCCTTCTCATCTCCTCTCAAGCTTTCCTGCTCTTCCAGGGCCACGGCTCCCCTTTAATGTCTCTACCAGATAATGCCTTGTCCAGTTGAATCCTTATTTACTGCTTCATCTGGCATCTTTTTTACTGAAATCTCCCCCAAAAATCCCTGAACCTCAGGCTTTGCCTTTCGGGATTTCCTGTTGTTATCTGTGCTGAACACCTTCCTAGCACACCTTCCCAGCTTACAAAGACCTTTCAGGCTTGAATTAATCCTTTCCTCTGTCTGGGTTTCCACTGCACACTCTCCTCAGTGTACCTTAGGAAGCTTTTATTTTCTGCTTTGATGTAGTGCAAAGTGTTTAGAGAGGAAGACTGAGATCTGTAAGGCAGGGCCACTGATCTAAATGTTTTTAAGCATGGATCAGAGCATTTAATGAAGGCAAATCACAGGAGACAGAAAGAGAAGGAATCATCAGTCAAATAAACTGAAAAAGCTAAAGAAGGTGTTTCGTAAAGGCAAACATATCTGCCTTTCTCAAGCCATTCCTTCTACATGGAACAGATGGCCCCATCTCAAAAATAAACATAAAAAATAGAGTTGCAAGAGCTGTGAAGACAAACCCCCTTCACAAATGTATGAAGAGCTGGAGGTCAGAGAGGGTGAGGCAGAAGGAGCCGTGGGGGGCAGCACAGGCAGCGCAGTGACAAATGAGGTGCTGCTCGCTGGAAGCCAAAATTATTCTCCCATCACAGTGTTTGCCTGGGGTAGGGAGGCAAATGTGCCTGAAACAGATGTTTCCTGGGGCACAGAAAATGAAACATTAATGAAAGCATTGGAAATACCTGAACATCAAAAAAAAAGGTGTATCTGGGTGGAAGGAAAGTTGAACAGAAATTGCTTCTGTGCTTAATTTCCTTCAAATCAAACTCTGAAAGAGGCTGTGATAGTAACATGACTTCTACGTGTCTTGAGAGCACAGAGACAGCATGCAGGGGTTTTTGCTCTAAATTAAACATGGGGAAACACAGGTAATTTTCCTTCTTATAATACTACTACAGCCACTACTACTACTAGTAAAATAATAATAATAAAACAGATCCACCCCAGTCCGATGATTTTGAAAGGAGCCAGTTTTAAACCAGAGCAGTTTCTTGCATATATAAGGTAATAAAACCGCTCTGTAATAAAAGATGTGGGATAACTTCACCTACTATCTTCTGCCCAGAAAAATGCAAATGTGATCACTGCCTTGAAAAAAACCTGGAAAATTGCCAAAAAGAAATGGGACTTTGCCTAATGACTAAAAGTTTTAGTTCTTTCTCCAAGTAATGAGTCTAGTGGTATTAGTGTAATATGCTTCATATCCTTTGAAAAATAAATATTTCTGGTTTAGATACAATCTAAATTAGCTTGGAAATTAAAATAATTCTTCTTTGGCTTCAAATTAGATGGATTGTCCATGTCTGAACATTACTGCTGCTTAATTTAAGATGACATATCTGCCTGGCATTTTCATTTTTAATGTGGGAAGCTGCAGTTATGAATAAGACCTTTCATCTCAGGGACAGCAGTTTCAATTTTTGAAAACTAGCAGAGGTCTATTTAAATAGTGTCTTGTACACCGCTCAGACTGGGTACCCTTAGAACACGTAAATTCATCTTACTTGTGATAAATGGACCCATGAATAGCCATACTTCCAGTTTTCTCCTCCTGCAGCTCTTCATGCCAGGATACATAATGAAGTATTTAAAATAAAATATTTATTGGATCCTTTGATAACACTGAGGAAGGTGTGCATTTGATTGACATCTTTCAATATATTTCTGGCCCAACATTTTTATCTTATAGCCTCTAAAGGAGGCATCATACAGACAACATGCAGGGAATTTTATTCCTCCCCAGTTACACAACCAAAAGCTACCCTGAACAATACTGTGGGAAATGGAGCCTGCAAATGTTTCTACCCTCATTTCTTCCAGATTTCTGATAGTATACATAAAATTGTTGCTACTTTGGCCACCAGGAATTGAAGCAGAGCAGTGGGTAGTTCCTACCTGTCTTCCTTGATGGGTAATCTTGAAACATGCGATAGCACTGAGCCCAGCACAAATAAAGCAGCCACAGCTACTTTGACTCCAAAAGCATCCTACATTTTAAACACTGGTGTAGAAGTCAGAGCAGTGCCTGAGAAAATGAAGTAACATGATCCCAAAACCACCCTAGGCTGAGAGTATCTTCCAGAGGATGCTCTGCACCACCAAGCTACAAGCCAAGATTCAGTGAGGAGAGATGCAATTTCTGTTTTATCAAACGGTAGCTGAATCTGATAGAAAGAGACAATTCTGGGTGCATCTGCTCCTGGACAAGGGAACTTACCATTAGGATACAGCTGTGACATGGGTGCAGTCGGGTGCCCAAAGTCCAGATGTGCTACAGGCTGGAAGGCTTTCCTCGTGAAGTAGAAGTGAACTTGCACACTTTGGGAGACTCTCAGTGACACTGACTCTGGTAACACATCAGTACTCAACACCAACCTAAGAAGCAGACAAATACTTCTTCCTTCTGTTCTCAAATATCCCCTCTCTGCTTGAAACAGGCGCAGGGGTGGTTGACCAACAATTCAAAAATACATGAAAAAAAAACCCCACCATTGTAATGACGATACCTTAGGAGAGTAGAGTAGAAAGCAATCTTAGACAGGCAGAAAACAATTATTCCTTTAGTTTCATAAGCCCTTTCCTAGTAGTTGGTCAGCAGAGGTAAGCAGGAGTTGTGTCCAAATCACAGTTTCAAGAGAGCCAACCCTGCACACCGAACATTATCAGCACTCTTTGGTGAGAGCTTTGCTATTTGGGAGCCCTCTTCTAAGATGCAGTAGAGCAGTTATTTAACATGCTGGTAATGCAACTGAATGGGAGCCCACGGGAAGAGCTGTGATGCTGGGGAATAAAACAGAAGACAGCTGGTCAGAGGATATAATTTTATCACTTGTACTGGGGCCCATTGCAAGTATGGCACGTCAGAGCATACTGAAGGGCTACTTCAGATCTGGAGTGAGGACTTGGAAAATCTGAGAATCAGCAGGCAGCTTTGTGACTGGGAAAAGCTGACCGGCAGCCTTGAAGTATATTCTCTTCCAAGGCTGGGGAAATCCTCCTGCGAAGAGGCTGTATCCAGGGTTATTCTTATTTAAGTGAGAAGGGGATCTCCTGTTTTTAGCTCTCTGCTCATATTAGGTCCCTGTACGTAAAACATTGAAGCTGTGGCTCCACTGCAAAGCAACGACAAAGTTGCTAAGGATTTTAGACAGCTTCTCTCAGCAGTCTCCATAAGAGTAGCATAAAAAGCTCAGCTAAAGCCAAACTGCCATAAAACATGCAATAAAGACTTCTCTTTCTGTAATGTGCAGGGAGTAGTGATGAGATACTAGTCCAAGGGACTCTATATCAAGTTAGAACTGTGCTCAGAAACAAAATTGCTGCTGTCAGTTATTTGCAGTTAAAGCAAAAGTACAGCAAGGGGAAATATCAAACGTTTTACAGTGCCCTAATGACCATAATTCAAGAGCATTATTTACGTTTAGTGGAAAAACACAGTGTGAATCTAGCAAGGTAGAACACAGCCGCTGCCAGCAGTCAAGACAGCTGTTCAGCAGCTGACCTGCCTGCCTCTAGGGATGCCCAAAAGCAAAGCTCAGGGTGTGATGGTCTTCATGCCTGTGAGCAGCACCAAGCTGCCCTGTTGAGCTCTGTGCTGTGCTGTTGCCTCTGCATCTTGCCTGTACCAGCAGCACTCAGCCACCTTGGATGTAAAAAACAGCCCAAAAATTTTTATATGGTTTTTAATTTCTACAAACAGAAACTGACAAAATTAGACTATTAGATTTTGCTACCAGCAGCTAAACAATCTCATACTGGCTGGAGAACTATTGAAATGTGCTTTGATCACTGAACTGGTATATGATTTAATTTAAAAAACTGTAGATTTATCAGGATATCTTCTCAAAATAGTTTGGAAGACTACTGATACATTTCGAAGTGTCTATTCTTCTATTCTCTGGGTTATTTTCCTTTCTAATATAGATGAAGATTCCTTTTGACCTTCTAAATTGTAATTTTTTAGGTTTATAGATCATGTTAATTGGAATTCTAATAATCTGGATACAACTCATTTAATGTCTGCAGTAATTTTATTTAGGAGTTGCATTTACAGAGAACAGGGAGAAAGCAGATGGCAATTTTCTGTTAATTTTTTTGGTATCCTAAAGTGTGGAAGAATGATAAGAATCCTTCAGGCTTGATATTTCAGACTGGCTTTCTACTGATGTTATATCCAAAATGTAGAATTTAATTCTTGTGCTCCAGGAGATATTCAGAGGATTCTTTTATGGAGCTGCTAAAACTGCAGTTACAGTTCATCAATAGTACAATAATCAACCAGTCTGTATGTCCAGGTCAGATTTCTCGTATGTAAATGCAGCCCTGCAAAATCCATACATGAACTCTGTGTACTGACCTGGACTGTCTTCATAGCTCCTCACAGGACAGAAGGTGATTAATGTGCCCTCAGGTAGCCCAGAAGCAAGGTACTGCCTTACAGAGGCCCATCTCCCTGGCTGGGCCCAGGTGCCTCACTTGTAGGTAGCTGAAGTTAGAGAAGATGGATTTACACCTCCACCTTTTGGGATCAATGAAGCCATTTTTTGTAGAGTACAGGGTATTCTCTTTATTTTGGTAACTTCTAGTCATGTCAAGCCTCATGAGAATTATACGTAGCTAAACCTCTGGAGAAGAGCATCAGTCATATGCCACAAATTTAATTCATGAGACTTCAAAGTAAAGGTTATAATTCTGATTTATGCTTCCTACATTTTCTTCAATGTGTCTGTCCTCCCCGCAGAAGACAGCTTCAAGATATTGCTTTTACAACTAATATACCTATAAGGATAGGAATATGCATACTGGGGTGTTATTCCTGTTGGCAATATGTCCCATTTAAACTGTTCATGGAGAAATTATATCCTAAACTGGTGCTATAACTTTTTTCAAGGTTCACATCACAGAGATAAAGAAATGTATTTGAAGACATTTATACATGCTGCACATTCCCAACATTTGTATGATATATTGCTGGGCTGGATTCTTAGTTTATTTATCTTTATTACAAGTCATGTCTTGGTAATGCTGCAGTCCAAGTTTCTGATTCTCAGTGGTATCTTAAAAGTATTGATCACTTATTGAAACTGGGTCCCTTGGGACTACAAAATAGTGACACCCCAAAGAAGGAGATGGAACTGAAAAACTTGTCCTAGTTTTTTTTTTTGTGGTGATATCAGGTTATATACAGAAAGTTACTTGAATCATAGTGTGTGCGTAAGTATTTCAAACGGTTATTTCAAATACATGTTTCAGAGAGACATTTTGAATATAAGATCCCATGAGGCCTGTAACAGTAAGACCATTAAGTATTTGTGTATAATATATGAAAAGATAAAAGGGTAAGATGAAAAGAATAAAAATATGGCCATGTTTGATGATCTGCCAAATATTACAAATTGAAACTGAGGATTGATCTGAAATATAATGTTTGTGAATTCTTCCTACACATTAGCAAGAGTCTACCTTTTAATGAATTAGATATAAAGTTTTATGGTGTTTCATGTTCACTGCTAATTTTCCTTTCCTTCCGAGACACTTAGGACATGTTCTTCATTTCTAAGCAATAAAAAATTTCAGGTAATATTTCTGACTTCAAACAACCATCTACTATTCCAGCTGCAGACTTATCATTCAACTCTTAAATTTGTCTCTGTAGCGGAATAATTTTGCCTTATCTTTAAATACAGCTGTGTTCAGAGAGGATATAGCCTGGAAAAAAAAGATGCCTTATTCATGAAACTGTTGTTATAATCTAATCAATTAAGATCTTAATGTCTAGGCTTTTTAGCTAGTTTTGAGAGAGAGAAAAAAAAAAAAACAAGCCCCAATAGAATTCAGATTGTGGTTTTGGTAACTGTAGCATCAACTGTGAAATTAAAATCAGGGCTTGGGTGGGTTTTTTTTTTAATAATTATGGGTTTTTTTTAGTGAATGAAAGAAATTGCAGTCCTAAAAAGTCAAAGCATGTAATCAGAACTTGTAAAATGTTCCATTCTGTTTTATGACATCTCATCCCCATTCAAACAAACAGAGCCAGAAAGAACTGGAGACTTGATTGACTGTTTAAAGGAAAAGCTGTCAGTTTGATTACAGGCAAGTGAACAGACACATTACCAAATGTAAACTGTATTTAATTTTATTATGCAAGCAGCTTTAATAACAATTCACAAATAAGTTATGCAAAGCAAAATAGTGGGTGCAATTCCATACAGATTTCTTACATTAAGTGGGGGCTGTGAAGTGATAGCTGTTTTCAGTGGAAATTTTTTAAATTTATTAGGAAGGAAAAGATAATTCAAAATGAGAGAGCATCAGAGGCAAAAAAACCCCTCACATTATATTACTTCAAACAAAAATGGTAGAGACTTCAAGTAGCTCAGTAACAGAGGATTCTTGCAGTGCTGTGAAGAAATGTTCTTATGGTGCTTCTATTCAAATATTTGCAGCACATCTCTACTACCTTTTTGCTCTGGTTTCATTTCCTATGCCTAGATATTTTTTTGAAATTCAAACCAACTCATTGAATATGGTGGATGTTGGACACAAAGCTTGTGCAGGTTTCTTGGAGGTGTGCCCATGGAAGAAAGCCATGTCCTGTTCCCCCTCACTTTGCTGTCCAGGGGAGACAGTTCAAAGCAGATTCAGCTGAGGACACCAGCCTGGTGTTATGATACCTCAGAAAATGCCAGAGTCCAAAGCTGGACTTTGCAGCAGTGGCAATAGTTTTGCACTGCTGCATGTTGAGGGGAGCTCAGACTTGAGCTGGATTCTCCCACACACTGGGGGACACGGGTCTGACAAGCTGGAGAGCTCGTCTCTTGCTGTCTGTTTCTTCCTCCCAACGCAGCCAGCAATGCAGACAGTTATAGACCTGGAGCTGCTCCGGTACAGCACGACTGAGAGAAGGGCAGAATTACAGTCTGGTGCATGACAGACAAAACCCGTGAGGGGAACCCGATTGTCAGAGGTGAGCAGGGGTGGCTGCTGCTGGCCATGGCATGGATCAAGTGGGACAGCAGCACAGGTGTCTTTCTGAGCACTTGTTCCCAATGCAGGGGAAGAACAGAAAGATATTGGAGAGATTGTAGGTTTTACCCAGGGAACTTGTAGTAAAACACCACAGTCCCAAAGCAGTAGATGGTACATTCTTACAGCAACAATATTGTGTCCATCACAAAGCAATTCTGTTGCGGGCTATGTTGTGTTCATTTAAAAAAAACCAGTCACCGGAGGGGAAGCTGCAAAAGCCTGGAGATCAGCAATCACAATCTGATTACATTCAGTGTGGAAAAACAGAGAATAAGGGTTAGTTTTCTCAAGCTGAGGGAAATTATGAGAAGTAATTATTTTCTGTCTGGCAGTCTCATTTTTCTGGCTTCTCAGAGGACCCTTTAGAAACTTATATTAGATGATTAAAAAGCCATGGATGTACAGTTAAAAAGATGTCATGTTTTGCTAAAAGCTCCTTTTAGTTCAGTAGCAAAATGAAGATGAAGATGATAAGTTAAGCAACAAATGTTGCAAATAAAAAAAAAAAAAAAGGAGGAATAGACAGCAATCCTTGTAAACCCAGTGTAAGCTTTTGAAGCACAGCAAATTGAGAACAGAAGTCAAAAGCAAAGAACTTTGGAAAAAATTTGAATGGGTGGCAGCTTGAATGGTGATGTGAAATTAAAGCAACTATATTAGGACCAAAAGAAATCTTAGTTATACTAAAGACACCTATCATGAGACAGAGGTATGACAGCACAGGTAGTAATGAAGGAAAATAGTAGAGCTTTTAATAAATAATTATTATTTTTTCTTTGGAAGGAAGCAGTATAACTCACTACTTCATGAAGAAATGAAATGTGTTTATTACTAAAAAGGGACTGAAACCAAGACGTTATTTTAATTTGCCAGCTATTTATAGAGTAGTTGGCCTGAGTAACCATCAGTATAAAAGAGTGAGGCAAGGAGACCTCCAATTGACGTACATACCTTAATTACTGCTAATTCATAGTGCTTAACAAAATTCCTGTAGTTAAGTGTTCAGGCCTGACCAGCAGCCTGTTGTGGGCAGCTGTAGACCACAGTTTTTCTGACTTCAACTCCAGACAAATATAAAAATGAACTTATAAGAATCAGACCAATGAAAGTCACTTGATGTAATTGGATTGCAACAAGACTTGTCAAAAGAAACGTAATTTCATTCTCCAGTGAGGTCACTTGCTGGCTGATTGCTGTGCTCTATATGTGTAACAGGTGAAATTGCTGTATCTTTTATTTGTTATCATCACACACACGCATACATATGCACACCAGTTGAGAAATTGGCACTATACCATATCAATAATGTTATACTAAACTGTTCTAAGATCTCAAAGGGCAATCCATGAGGGCATCTCTTAAGTGTTTTTCACAAAAATTAGTGCTAAGTGATACTCTTCATCATTTCTATTTGTGTTCTAGAAGCAAATATAAAATCATTTCTAATACAATTTGGCTGATTTAAGCCTACATACAGGAATGCATCTAATGATGTCTACAGCAATGAGGGCAAGGCACCAACAGAGAATGCTCTTGATAGATCATAAGTTGAGTCCAAATCATTTTAATAGAGCCAAAAGAAAAGCTGTATGTGTAGGAATATCGGATGCAGGCCACAGAAAGAGACTAATGCCCTCTGTTCCAGCACAAGGAACTTCGAAAAAGTTTTACGTTTTAAGTGAATATTACTATGAAAGGTAACAGTTCTGGTGCCTACATTTTAAAAAGAAAGTCAGATTATTTGGGACCACAAAAATTATCACACTTTTTGAAAAATACTACATTAAACTAAATCAAATTAAATTGAAATTAAAATGTTTAAAATTCATTTCAGTGAAAAACTAAGACAGTCTGTTTAGCTTGTCAAAGAGAAGAATGAGAAATGCCATGAGCTGAGTGCCTTCCTGGGGAAAGATGCAAAAGGGCTCTCAACTCTAGCAGAGACCAGCACATCAAGAGTCAATGCTGAACATTGAGGCCAGCCGCAGCCATTTGAGAAATAAGGCACAATCTTCTAACAATAACAGGCCTCAATCACTGGAGCAAGACATTAGAGGAATATATTTTATAACCACAAGTCAGGACTAAGTGGCTTTCTGGAAGCAGTGCTTCAGTTAACCAGGAGTAACTGGTCTCCAGGCAGGGATAATGGGGCCGATATTAAGCCTTTGTGTGCATATAGTCAGACTGCTTGTTCAAAGGATCCCCTCTAATCTTAATCACTAAGGCCTGGCAAGACAATAGTGAAGTGTTAGGAGGATGAATGCCAAAAGTAAGTATCAGAGGACAACAGTGGGAATTATCCTATCTTGGGTAAATAACAGTATAATCTTTGATTCTGCAAAGCCCTTAAGCATGCTTTTGACATTATGTGGGTGTTTAGTCCTTCATGTTTCAACTGAATTAAGCATCTGTTAAACCTAGGTTAAACCTAAATTTGGGATTAGCTCAATCAAAATTTTACCTGAATAGCTAAGGTTGGGAAATTTTCCTTTTGAATATTGAAGGATACCTTCTGTCAAATTCATCATTTGACACTGATCATGATTGATTTTCACTGTCATTAAGGACAACCAGACTGAACCCCATGTTTACAGCAATTTAAACCTCTCTACAGCAAAGAAATTATTAAAACAGAGGTTTGGCAAAGCAGTCAAATGTGAGGAGGATAAGGGCAAGAACTCAGACTTGAGAAAGAGGTTTTGTGAACTTATTCAAATCTCTGTAGCATGAGAGAGGATGAGAAAATCCAGAAAATCATACTTAAAATCATGGCATTTCAATACATCCCACAACATATTCGATGTACATTGTGGAAGAGCCACAGATACTGTCTTTCTGCCTGTGTCAAGCACATTTGGTCTTCAATAAAATCAAAATGTAGCTTTTCCAAATTCTTCTATCCTCAGTCCTTTTCTATATCTTGAAACTGATCCTTAGTGGGATACCCTAATTAGTGGTAATGGAGAGCATTGGTTTATATTGGTCATGGCTCTACCCTTTTCTTGCAGGAATATATGGTAAGAATTTCAAGTTTCCCACTTTGGCCTCCAGAGGTCATCAAGACCTTTATATTGGAATCCAGCACGAGAGCAAGGGTGGCTGGATAATCCTGCTGCTAGCGTTGGTGGCTCATCAGTCTTATTATGGGCTATGGTGAAAAGTGAGAAGTTATATTCCTAAAATAAAATATGTGAAGAAAAAAAAAAAAGGAAAAAGAAAAAATAAAAAGAAAAGGAGAAAAAAGAAAAAGAGGAGGAGGAGAAGAAAAAGAAGGAGAAGTGGGAGAGAGAGAAAAGGGAAAGGGAAAGGGAAAGGGAAAGGGAAAGGGAAAGGGAAAGGGAAAGGGAAAGGGAAAGGGAAAGGGAAAAGGAAAGGGAAAGGGAAAGGGAGAGAAAGAGAGAGAAGGAGAGGGAGAAGGAGAGGGAGAGGGAGAAAGAGAAGGAGAAGGAGAAGGAGAAGGAGAAGGAGAAGGAGAAGGAGAAGGAGAAGGAGAAGGAGAAGGAGAAGGAGAAAGAAGGAGAAGGAGGAGAAGGAGAAGGAGAAGGAGAAGGAGAAGGAGAAGGAGAAGGAGAAGGAGAAGGAGAAGGAGAAGGAGAAGGAGAAGGAGAAGGAGAAGGAGAAGGAGAAGGAGAAGGAGAAGGAGAAGGAGAAGGAGAAGGAGAAGGAGAAGGAGAAGGAGAAGGAGAAGGAGAAGGAGAAGGAGAAGGAGAAGGAGGGGAAACCTAACCAACCAATTGAAGTCCTTTAAATCTGTGAGAAAGATTTTTTCAGTCATTTTGTTTCCAAAGTTGTCCCCAGTTGTGTGTAGGAAATGCTCTTCAGTGGCCTGGTGCATCACAGAGTAGTCTTTGACCATGCAAGAATCAAATTGAGATCTCAAGCAGTCAGGCAGAATAGTCCAGATGTTTGGTAGAATATTATTTCACTCATTTGGAGACAAAATGCCAGGCTGTGCCAGTTAGATAATTTATCTACCCCAGTGCTCAGTGCTGGAGGAGAAGATATTAGCGCACTTGGACTTGTAGCACCACATAGGTGGCCACCTTACCCCAGCTGACCTCTCCCTGTCCAAACTGACCAGTGGAGCTGGGCTGTGCTGGAGAGACTGAGGGATGCTCTAGCCCTTCCCCTGCAGTGGTGAGGACAGAGTTTGGCAATGAGGTATAAGCAGCAGTCTGGAATCAATAATTACTAAATTCAAGAAAGTCTTTAACTGTTCTGGCTATTTGCAAAGTTAATATGTGTCTGAAGCAGTGATTTGCCTCTGAGACTGCCTCAATTTCTTTGTAAATCTGGCAGAATGTACTCAGAAAGTACATTACTTTTGTTCTTAATTAAGAGCTTCCAAGGAAGTATTTAACCTGAGATCTCAAAATGTGATGTGAAAGTAGTTAATGAAAATGAAAATCCAGTCTGAACCTGTACAGAAATTTGTAAAACTTTTCTGTAAAAAGATCCATTGCAATGTATCTTTATATGGTATTGAAATTTTCCAGGGACTACACAACGGCAAATGAAATCCAGGCTATTAGGCTACTTAAAAACGCAGTATCTTTGTTTCACCATTCCTCACAATGTCTTTCTGCATAATTCCTAGTTATCATTCAAAAACCGCCTCACTCTTCAGCCTTACTAATCATGTCATTCCAAGGGTGTCACTAGACCATGTTTCCTCTTCATCCAGACATATTGCTCAATTTAACAAAATCAAAGGAGTGATGAAATAATCCCCCAAATGTGATATGATAATATAGAGTAAGGATAATTGCTCAAACTGGAAGGAGACTTGCAGAGAACTAGAGTATACTGGAGAAAGTACTTTAATTTTTTTTACAAGTTTGCCCCATTTCTACCATCCTATGGCTTCTTCTATCTCTTAATAACATTGTCTAAGTTTTTTTAACAGGTTTTGAAAAATAATGGGCATGATTTCTGGAATAACACTATCTATTAAGGTGCTGCAGGATGTAAAATTGAGTGGTATTACCTTGAGATTATTTCATATATCTCTTTCAATGCATTTGTCAGCTTCCATTTTTCTTTTCATTTCAAATTTCTGCCATTTAATTATCAGGGAGTCTGTCACAGAATGCAGAAAAATCCAGGTTCATGATAACCATCAGTTTTCTTTTGCACATGAAATCTAAAAGTCAGGGCTGTTTAGAAGTAGAGAAATCCCAATAAGCTAGAGACAAGGAATCTCTTACATTTCTATGATGGTGCATTTATTCTTGTCAAATCTGTGAGAATACGTATATCTTCAATTTGTATGAAAACTTTTCTTGCTTGCTTTTACAGACAATTTAATCTGCTCTCAAACTTCAGAAGTGCTTTAAGTGTCTTGTGTTGAGGTCTTGTGATCCACCTTCCAACACTGATTTCTGCCCTTCCTCCTAACCACACTGTGGTAAGGGTGTCCTAAAAATGCCATGTTAACATGAGAGTCATCCACTGAAACCACTACAGAAATGCATTTCATAACTGTGCTTCCAGCAGTTTTTTCCAAATACCCTGATTCTTTCTGGTCTTTGGTTTTCAGATACTTGACAACCATTTTTCCAAGGTCTACATAAAAGTGGAGTCTAAAAATCTAAACATTACTAGCTTCCAGTCTCCACAGTGAACTCACAGGGAGAGTGAGTCCATGGAGAAACCATCAGATGAAGAAAGCACATATAAATACAGCCCACCTTCAGACAGCTGCCGGTCATAAGATTTCTGAGAGAAACATTTTTGTGTCACTTACTCACTGAAATTAATAGGAAGAGGCATACATTGATATCTTAGTATCTGGTAATTAAATTTATCTCTTTGCCTTTTTGTGAAGGATCAATATTCTTTGTAATTCAGATGTAAATCAGGGACATGATTATCAGCAATATCAATAATCAAATCCCGGCCAGCTATGCTGTGTTTGGCTTGTGTGATATTCAACAGTACAAAGAAAATTGAGAATAAACACATGACACTGTGTGTTCTCTATATAAAAGGGCAACATATACTACGTTTTAGCTTGTTCCTTTCCAAGTTTTCAGTCTTTGGGATATGTCAGTTACTAAAAAGTAAAAACTTTAAAAACATTATGTAAGAAACTACTTTCAGATAAATGGTTCAGAGTACATATTTCTCTTTGGAAAACCACAAAACAGAGAAGGGAGAAAGCCTGGAAGACTTGCAATTCACCTTGTTATCAGCTCCAAGCACAGTAATGGCACTCAGCCTGAATGTCCTGGGTAATAGTAGACAAGCAGTCAGGGAAAGCCAGTGAATATTTAAGAAGCAGAATTTGGTTTTGTAATATGTCAGTGATATGGTGGTATTTTGTCCTATAAATCAGTAATAAAACAAAAATTAACTTCAGTTATAGATGCAGTGATGATGCAATGTGTTAAGCAGTGTGTATATCCAGGAAACATTATCTGATATGAAACTGAAATTTCTCATTTGTATGTTGTTGTGGTTTTGTAACAGGTCTGGGTGTTTCATGGCCACAGAAGATGAAAGCTATGCCTCTGCAGAATTAATGCATGTGGTATATAATATCACTTTAATAATACAGGAAATGTTGAGAACTATGGTATTAATTTTTTGCTGAAAGAGGTGGTTCCACCTTTAATAATATGGGAAATTTTAAGAACTGTGGTATTAATTTATGCTAAAAAAGGTGGTTCCACCAGAATTCAGATGAGTCACTTTCTTGGGATAACACAAAAAAAACTTACTTTGAAAGTTGTATTCTCATACTCAGTCTAATCTGTGGTCAAACCAAGCATGTGGAATAAGCTGCTTTTGGTGTCTTTTAAGCCATGGCTTAGCATACTCACTACCAGCTTCACTTCAGAAGGGGGTTTAGGAGCTCAGCTGTTGCAGCTATCAGAGTTTCTGTCTTGCTATGTCATCCCTAAAATACTTCTGAACAATACACTCTTGTTCTAGATATGTAAGATTTCTGTAATGCTCAAGTTGTTGCAATTTATTCATTGAATGTAATCCCTCAATGACTTAAGAAGGTGACCTGCATATAAGGCTTTGTGCATTTCTATTGTTAAGAATCTAATATTTTTCAAAAGTTCTAAAGTCAACTAAAAAGGTAACTAACGTTGTTAAAGAGACCACTATGCATAAATTATATCCCTCTGGAATGGATAGATAAGATGGAAAACATCCGGATAAACTCCGTATTTCTTCATTTAAAATCTTGGTATGTTTTCTTGAAGATAGCACTGACAAGCACAAAAAATACACACACATTAGAACTGAAGAGTTGTATTTCAGCAACAATAACCTCCACCAGCACAATTTACCATGGTATCCTGGGCTGACAGTTTAAGGACTCAGTAAAATACTCTGACAGGTTAAATAAGTAGTAACAGTGTCATTATAGCTGTGATGGTCCAAGAATCCAAGTGAGGAAAATGTGCAGGGAGTGGTACAAGCATTATAATAGCTGTTGGAAAAAGCAGTATAATTTCCTACACCAGAATAAAGTCCTCCCTAGGCAGAGGTCCCTTTTCGCTGGTGAGGTGAGGGCCACAAGTGCAAAGAGCAATCGCAGCAGCACCTGAGGGCCTGGCTACGCACTGCTGACTTTTTGGTGACTCATGGTTTATGCCTGATTTGTGGAGGTAATTGTGTCAGCGCATGGGAGCTTGATAATTGCTAGGTTATTGTTGCTTGTTTTCATTGAGATGTCTAGAAGGCTGGTGCTGGTATAAGAGGAAAGAGTGGTGATTAATGGCTTTATGTTGAAGTCAATAAGTGAAACCAGACTTTCAGTCCTGACGATCAGCAGGTCACCTATATGCTCCAGGAACCCAGCAGTTCCTAATTAATTGAACAACATAATCAAGTTAAACTTAGAACAATTGTTCTCCATCCCTACTTAGTTGAAAGATTTCTGCTTCTATTTCAGACAGGAAGGTGATCGTTTGTGCCAGAAAGCCGGACCAATATCACTTCTGTTTAAAAACATTTTTTACCCATTTTATAGCTATGTTAAAATAAGTCTTTCTGGTATGTTTGTGAATTCAGATTGTTTTCCTAGTTTCTTCCTGATAATCTGTGCACTCACAGAGTTACATGCTCCAAAATACGGAGAAAATAACCAACATGATGAAGAATTTGTTTAAACCCCCATGTCAAAGTAGTATGTAACTAAGACCTCTTCAGGCAGGACATTCATCCAGTCAGTTCAGCAAGTACAAAACAGTAACTCCACCACTGCGATCAAAGAGTTCTCACAAAGTCTGTGCTCAAATGAATACAATACTGGGAAATAAGAATCCTCTGCTTGGAAAAAGTTGCTTTTAAAAGCAGGAAATTCATTGTATCTGTACCTGTACCTGATTATGCCCATCTTTTTAGGTGCTTATAGAGCGTTCATCTCTAGAAGGGGTAATGTAATTAAATTTAACCTCTGACCAAAAGCTGAAAATGTACTTTGGGATGGAAAGATAAAACAATCATCTGTAATGTACAGTATATGGAACTGGATAACAACATTCGCTGCAAAGCTCAAGGACACCTTGACGTCTATAATTAGAAGAGCTCTCAAAGGGCATAGACAGATTCTTTCAGTTGAGATAGGTGACACTTCTTTTAAAACAGCTTCAACATGAAAGTCTGAATTATTTTTAACCCTTTAAGGAAAGTTAGTGAAAGACGAGTACAGCCAGTTCTGCTTTTGACTTTGCCATCTCAAAGCAGAATCACATCAGTGAAAAGTCAAATGGCAGGGGGATTGGACTAGATGATCTTTTGAGGTCCCTTCCAATCCCTAACATTCTGTGATTCTGTGATTCTGCGGTGCAGGCAATAGCTGTATTTGGCTCTTAAGCTGTAATTTTGAAGTCTAGTGCAAACTGAAGGAGGTTTCCAATCTTAATTTATTGAGGTGTCTGAGCTTTTACAATCTTTCTGGAATTATTTCCTCTGTGTTCTTCAGCATGCTAATAAAGATTTTTTTTTTTTTTTTTTTTTCCCCAAAACTGAAATACAACCCCCTCATTTCACAAAACTGATAGACTACAAAAGAGGCTAATCCTCATCTTGGAGGAGATAGCTTACAGAAGGAAACAGCCATTTATTTAGAAGAGGGCCCAAGAGAGACTGTGTCTCCATTCTCAACACCAAATGGTATGTGATGGACATCAAGGTTTCAATCCTGTGCATAACAAGCGACATTGGAACATCATATATCCTTCTTCCTTCTCACTTCCTTATGTATTTTAAGCTCATCTTGCATCTGGATAATTGAGACTCCCAGGGGAATATCTCCCTGCATGATTCAGATACTGGAAGTATCTGTGAGCTTGTAATGGGATCTGCATCTTCATGCAATAAAGTGAAATAGCAGGATTTTAAAAAGCTCGTGATTCTGATTATTGAGGTATTATCCTAATATTATATGCAGTACAGCCACTGTGGTACAAGAAATATATTCATCAGCTCTAAAGGGCATGCTGTGCTAGCAGGTAAATCTAAACCAAGTTCCTCCAAAACCACGTAGTGAAATTCTCCTCACTTTCTGAAGACAGATTGATTTTAAAGCATAAAATACATACAGCTGGTTTAATATTAAACTGTTGCTATGCTTTTAATAATTAGACTGATGCTATGAACTTAATAAAATATTGTGTGTTGACTTTATATATTAGCTCTTTTTGAAGCTTGCATATTATGCTGCAGCATACTGACAGGATACAGGCAGTTTTGGCTAGCATCTAGGAGACTGCAACCTCCAAAACCTGTTTTTCTTAGTATGAATAGGTATGATGCAGATTCTCTAAAGAATGGTGGAGACTCTAGAGTGGTAGTCTTGTAGCTCCAATGGTCTGAGAGTCTGCACAAAGCAAGGCTTCTGGGGAAGAAGTAAGAGTAGTCCTTGGGAAAAGCAGGCAGGCATTTGGCACAACAGCCCTTCTTTCGGGAACACCAGCTCCTCTTCGGGTCTGAAATAGAAGCAACAACACAGTTGCTATATAGAGGTTGAGAGAAATTGCTCCAAGTTTAGTTTAATTCCATCAATCAATTAGGCAAATCTAAAAGGAAATGCAAGGGGTACCTGGGGAACAGAGCAGGATTTTAGCAAGGAAAGAAATGATAAGGTCATTGTCTCCTGTGGGACACAGAAAGAAAAAAGACCACTGATTAACACCTGTGGAACATGCAGATACAGACTGAAATAAATTCTAGGAGTTATAAGAGTATGCTAATATTAAACAGTAATAAATAGAAATAATTTGAATTGACATGTGATTAGCAAACAAACTATTTTGTTTGTGTAATGCAAGAAGATGGTGAAAAAAATAATTTGAGGGACATGACTAAGGCAACTGTGAAGTGAACTACTCTTTCTAAAGATCTTTTTTTCCAGTAAGAGTTTGAAATCCAGCATATGGCACATGACAGGAGGATCCCTACACTCTAGGGGGGCTGATAAATCTCTCCATTCTTTTCCAACCAGTTGTAGGGACAGATGGGTTTGGCCTGCAGTATCTAAGGTATTAAAAACAGCTCTTTTCATCTACACCCATGTTGTAAGGACAACATTTAATTACTCCCATCAAACAGAAACCTAACTGGTTTTCAGCTGCATCAGTCCAAATGTCTGCCCAGGTCTCAGGGTGATGCAAAGAAGTGCTGGCTGTGGTTTGCTTTCTGCAGCTGGGTGCCAGACAGTGAGTAGGGTGCACTCTCAGTCAGGTCACCCCAGGCCCAGGGGATTTCATGTGGCATTTGCTGCCATGCTCAGCATTGCAAATGACAGTCTGCAGCTGAGGTGCAGAAAGCATATTCCATCTGAAGCCCCTAAAATAAGAATAATAACCTCTGATGGGTCCTGTGACTGTCACAGAGTGGACATGGTTCAGTAACATACTAAACAGTTGGAGAAAAAATCGTCAGAGCTTGTCTGCTGGACTTCAGCTTACACCATTTTAAGATACTTTTTTAACACAGACCTCCTGCATTAAGTTGAGATTCACAACAACAACAATATAAAGGCTGAATCTTTTCACAAATAGGTTTGAAATGGGCAGAAAGCAGGTAGCAATATGAAATTAGGTTTTTGTTCCAAGGAAACAAAAGTAAGGTAACAATAAAACCACTGTGCAGTTTTGCACACAGGTCTTTTCACTCACAGGCAAGACAATTCTTTAGAGAAGGAAATATGAATAATAAAATGAAAAACACACTAAGCTACCTTTTAAAGCCAGTTTTAATTGCAGAAATATCATCTTTAATTGTAGAAATAGCCTGAACTCTGAGGATGGGTAATATGATCAATCTTTTGCTCAAAGTAATTATATAAATTCAAAAAGAGAGGTGATTAAAGGCACATATGAAATAGTCATTAGACTCTCTCAGAACATTACTTGTCTGTGCTGCAAAGGAACAAAGCATTTTTACTGAAGTGAAACAATATCAAGTCCCAAGATGTCATGTGAAGAGGAACTTTAATCTGCAGTTGGGATGACTCCTGGTCCAAAATGACAAACTGGTCATGGTCATTACAGCTGGGGTGGATAAACTACTAGAGAGCAGAAACAGCTCGTGCCTTGCCAGTGATTTACACAACTATTTGCTAGCAGATTCTGAATTCATGAGGATTTTTTCTGCATACTGGAAAGGTTTTAAACAACTCCAGCACAAACACGGCCCTGACAAATCTATTCTGAAAGGCAGTGAGCTTAACGGGGTAACAGTGGCATCAGGTCATATCCCTAACCACGTCAGAGTTGACTGCAGTCTCTTCCCTTATCCATCTGTCAAAAAAGTGGGAGTCCTCTGTTACTTGCGAGATAGATACAAAGCTGCTAATTTTATCAGTGGTAGCAACAAGCAGCAGAAGGATCTTTTCTGGACCCATTCTGAGCACTTCACTGCCTTATTTTGCCTTAACACTGTGACATTTCAGCTTTGGGCAGCCTGCAGAAAGAGCCAAGACACAGAGGAACATGCTTGTTATAAGATGGCTTAGAGATGCATTGAGAACTGGATTTGAGCAAGTTTTTTCAGAAACTGACCATCTAGCCAGGTCTTGGCCCACCACAGTGTACCCACTGGCTATTTTAAATGGTCAGAAAGATTAACAATGCCTTCACCATCACGATCCTGGGACCTCATTCAGGGAATGGTCCACTAGGCAAGAGGCTCTGACCTCAACTTCTGTGTCATCCAGGCAGGTTGTGTGCCAGCAGCAGAGAGAGGTTAAAAACATCTTCTTGCTGCTGAGGGGAGTCTTGCCAGGAATGACAAGTGAACATGTAGCAGCAGCTTTCAAGGAGGATGCCAATGAACAGGTCTGAATACTAATGATTTCCAGGGCTAGTGACTCACTCCAAGTGATGGGCATCCTGGCGTGAAGAGCTGCAGCGCGAACCCTGAGAAAAGAGTGACTGCCTGTGGGACTGAGGGCTTGGTTCGTATTTATGCAGCAGCTGAAATCACTGTGCTGAGGATAACCACGCCGTTTGTTTCGGTTGACTTGTTAGAGCAATCTTCTGTTACTAACCGTGTTCTTGAGTGGTTGAGGGAACCCAGTGCCACCATGTGGCACCTTGGCCAGGAAACCATGCTGGTGACTCCCTTGGATGCATGCCGGATGGACGCAGGTCTCCGCTGCTCTGCCACTGTATATGGGGGAGGAAGGAAATGTTGGCCTGGCTTCCCTCCTCTTCTCCTGCCAGCCCACCCTCTAAACAACTGAATCTGAACTTCCAGTGGCACCCTCTGTCCATTTGGTCCTGCCACAGTGCACCCCTATCCTCAACCAGAGCCCACAGATCCTCCAGAGAGACAGATGTGTTGTTACAATGCGCTCTCCTGGCAGAGGGTAATCAGCAGCATTTCCCTAGAAGCAACACAGCTCAAATGTCTGTTGTTAGTGTTCAGCACACTGCCCAAGAGAAGCAGAAACCATTTAAACGTTACTTATCCTTCCTAAATTCATTCTTGGGAACAGCTGAGGAATTATTGTTGAAATATTTCAAAAAACCCTACCTAAGGCAGAAGCAAGCATGGCAGATTTCAGCTTGAGCAATTCTGTGTAGCGATAAACTGATGAAAATAGGGCTAATGGCAAATGTTAAGCAACCATAGCCCCCGGCAGTTTTACTATCTCCAGCAGTAATATGTGGTGTTTTTTCCATAAATACTGCATTGAAGTGCTGTATCTCTCACTCTGCTTTTTTTCAGCTAGCAGCAAAACCCAAAGCAAACTTCTCTGTATGCACAACCCTAATTGAAAGCAAAGTAAATTAAATGAATTCTAAGCAGTGCCAATAATAGCTACTAGTTATTTTGCAGTAAATATACAATGTTTTATCAGTTTTAATAACTATGTTTTCCTGCTGTTTGCAATTGCATGAAACTTCTTCCAGTAACAGCACAGTATTTCACATGTAATTATTCAGCAGGCCCCAAATGAGCAATATATAAAAAACACGCTAAACAAAATTACTGAAATGTAATTGTGCTGCAGAAAACAGATATAAAGGAGGGGCTATTTCAATTTCCCTTTGCTGGCTTTGCCTTAATCTCACTCGCAGTGAAACTCTTTTGTAATAGTTTCATTTCATTAATTTTCACCATCACTAACAAATGGAAAGGAAGATCTAGTGGTGCATAGCCACTTTTCTATTTGTAACTTATAAAAACAACTTGTAATTTTTTGAAACTATTCATTACCTGAAAAAAAATATTTAAACCATTTATACAACAGCCCTGCACCTCTGGATGCAAGCATTCTGAATTTGCAATCAGACTTTTTAGGTAAATTGTCTTAAGAAGTTTATCTAGAATATTTGTATTCAAATATTTTTGGGAAAGCTAAAGTTCTACAAAAAAATGAAAAGCTGATTCTTCAGCTGGGCTATATTCTCACTCCAGTGTCTGGATTAACGGTATGTTTCATGTGCCTTTACTTTTTATGAGATTTGCCAACTGAAAATCACAAGAGTTAGCAACATGTGGCTGTCCAGGAACGAAATTCTTCAGTTTCATTTGCAGAAAAAGCAAAGAAAGCATTACTATTGTTGATTCTGTTCTGATGTGTTCCTAGATGGAGCCACTGAGCCACTGGCTCAGGGCTCTCCCTTTGTAGCAGACCAGAAGGGCTCATGGCACAGGAGACGCTTTCAGTGTGTGCCCTGGTTGGGGACGGGGTCTTGTTTCTTCAGTGATTTGGGAGTTTGTAATATTAGAATCACCATCCCGGGGAATATTCAAATCTATTCCAGTCTTTAACACTGTAGTGAAAAGAGTTTCTTTGGTTGCTGCTGAACAGAAATACTGAGAAAAAAAAATCAAGTGTTGAAAGGTTTTGTGTTGTCAGAGTATTTCCCAAGTTGAAAAAAAAATAGATTCATTCTGGTTTATTAAATATTCCTCCAACACTCATTTAATGTCAGTTCAGCCCCAAACTGTATTTCTCCTTCATGGTGCGCTGCTCTACTCAGAAGCCAAATGATCTTATTGTCTCTCCTGGTGAGCCTGGGCCACATGACAGAATGGAGATTTTGCAACTCCCATGCGGTAACAAGGCTGATGGAGAAACAGCTTTTTATAACAAAATCATTCTTACAGAACTTGTCCATCCAATTCTAATTAGAAGTAGGAAAATTTTAATGAAACAAAACCATGAATATTTTAAAGACAATAGCCTGCTGGTAAAGTATTTCAATTCAGCGCATCTGCTTCTCATATTTTGCCTACCCTCCAGCCTTTGCCAGTGCCTCTCTTAGGAGACTAGGAGATGCACAAATGGTAGTCTCTCCTCCAAGCATTGGCTGTGATTTCCTCTCAGCCAGCTGTGGTCAAAAGACTTGCTCGGGAGAAAAGCTCCTTCTTGCAGAACAGTATTTGTGAGGTCTTACCAGAACAACTAGACTTATCTCTCACTACTTCAGAGCCACTGGTATGGATTTCTAGTGAGTCATTGCTTTTGAAATAATTGCAAATGGTAGCTACACAAGCTACCCAAAGTATCCTTACATCGGTGACAACATTATGGTTTTGCCCCTAATTTTACCAATCATTCCCACAGTAAACATTATGCAGTACGGCTAGAGTTTGCATTCATGATCAAATACTATTTTCAGAGGTGATATTAATACTTAAGGCTGAAACTCTAAGTACACAGGCACATTAGACACCTCAAGGCACAGATAGCAGCTGGGGAGATTTATTAACTTGGCTCAATGTGGTAGGTGCCTGACTTCCCCAAACATTACACAAGTTAGGTACTTAGCCTGCTTAGCTCTTTGATACACACTCTTCAATGTGTACCTGCATTGGCAGGTCTCTAGATACTTTTAACACCTACTCCATTAAAGCATAAATCTCCTTACATCCACTTGAACTTTATTTGGGCTAGGACTACCCCCTGAAGGATATACAGGCATATCTCTGCTCCTTCACCTCTTGAAAGCCATGTGGAATTATATGTCTCATTCTGTAGCCTTCAGAGTCTGGGCTCTTGCACATGAATCAGATGTTGGAGCTTCTTTATTCTTTATTTGACTGTATCTGGATTTTTTCAGTTAAAGAAAGCAGACTACAAAAATTACTCTTGTATTCAGACATACTAGCAGAAAATCAGCTGGAATGTATGGAAATATAGTTATAAATTAAAGTCAATGAAGAAAGGAGATTCTATTAAACACCAAAGTGATCATAAGCAGTAGCAGTTACTTGCTTTAGGCTCTTTTAACCACATTTTCCTATTCTAGTTTCCACCTATTAATTTAAACCAAATGTGTGTTTTCTCCACTTCAGGGTTTTCTGTTTGTTGTTGTTGTTTGTTTGTTGGGGTTTTTTGTGTGTGTGTGGTTTTTTTGTTTTGTTTTGAGCTATAATGGTTCCCATGGTTATCACAAGGACAACTGAAATGTAAGGAATGCACAACATCGATTTTCAGTGGTTCATTCTGGAATATACTTAAAACCCTTGAAGCCTGTGCATGACAGATCTTGCTAATGAAATCTCTCTGCTCAGTTATGTTTTGTGGGTTTTTTCATTCACATGGAAGGTTAAGAGTTTAATGGCTAGGGCACATTCCTGGGAGATGGAAACCTGCATCTGGCCCTTAAACTGGCTATGTGTTTTACAGCAGAGAGTCATCACAGGTTGGAACCCAACAAACAAAAGAGTAGATAAAATCCGGGGAACAGGCATGAGAGCCTAGGACTCTCTCCTTTTCAGTTAGTAATTGTACTAGGCACTTTCTTACAGAGGGGAGAATTTATTACTTTTGCTTCCTTCAGCTGTGTCTGTTTGCCATTCTATGTAGCTTCAAGCTTGAAGAGGACGGTGTTGTAGATTCATCTGGAGGGGAACCAGGCACTTACCAGGCACTTGACTCAGGTGCCTAAAATACAAGTAAGCAAGGATTTTTCTCTGCTGGCTTTCAGAAAGTACCCAGGTGTCCCTCCGCTTAAACTTGAGCACCTGAACATTTACTTTAGGAGGATTCCTTCACAAGACGCCTATAATTTAGGTGCAAGCTTTATTTACACCACTTTTAAGATTTGGCCTGAACTGGAGGTCCTGGCTACCCCCATGCAGACCCTGCTAGAGGTACTGTCTCAGGGGAGTAATTTAGGGTTCTGCTTGCTGCAGAACAATGTTTAGATTTCTTAAAGAGAAGCGCGACTTAAAAGAGTTCGGTGGCAGGTTCACTCTATTATTTACTGCATGGGGGAAATATGCCAAGCCAAATGCTGCTTACCTTCTCTCCAGATGCCTGTACCCATTCATGAAGCAAACTTTCAGGCCTGATAACCATTCACTCTGGAGTCTGTGTCCTGGAGCTCCAGAGGCAAACTTTCAGGTGAGGCTGTATCCATCGCGGTGCAAACCGTCAGGATTTTTCCCTCCCTGATAACCGTTCACTCCGGAGTCTGTATTTTAGAACTCCAGCAGCTAACTTTCAGGTGAGGCCTGATAACCATATGCAGAGCAGACTTTCAGGAGACAAAATTCTTAAAAAAAAATTAATAGAGTAGAATAGCAGAAGGGCTGGCTTGAGCTGGGTGCCTGTGCAGAGGCCCCCTCAGGCATAGAAAGCTACAAACTTTTATATCTTTATAGACCATTCACACCGTGATTCAGTCCAATAGCAAAATTTCACCTCTAGGTCCTCTTGCTCCTCACTGGATCCTCTCTCTCTGATTCCATGTGGGCCTTTGTTTTGTTCAGTTGTAGACACTGGTTTTGGTCCATAGCCTTGCAGATACTGTTTTGTCTGAATAAAACATTTCCTCTCAGTGAAGTTCAAAATAGGCCTTATCTTATAAGTGTTCAGTGTATTTTGTAGTTGCTTTTAGTAAATATGAGAACTTCACACCTGAAGATTTTAGCAAATCCAGCTTACCAAGTAACATGAAGCAAAGTGTATATTGAAAATCATACCACCTTATATCTCTAAATAATTAATTACATTTAGTATGCATCTACTTAAGCTAAATTATTAATATTGAACTTGAATAGGGCTCATTCACCGCCCTGTGAATAGTAAAACCGTTGCTTATTTAGCAGTGAGTGCTCAAAGTGGGCTCATGCAGACTGCCATATTTATAGAATAAAGTGGTTGACTCGTAGTCAAATTGTATACAGTAGGAAAAGTCTGAACAAGACTCCATGCACCCACAAGTTACCAGCATTCAATGTGCCATTCTACTTCCTTGTGTTTCTCCTGGAAGGAGTTCTTGGCCTGGCTATGGCTCAGGCCTTTCCCTCCTCTGGAGCCTGGACCAAACTGCTGCTGGTTTGGCTGGGGGGGGTCCGCCACAGGTACTTGCATCTCCTCTCCTTCCCTGTCTGCCTCCAGCTCTGCCCCATAGTCTTCCATGCCTGTGCTCATGGGCATCATGGGCAGCAGCAGGACTTCCAGAGGTTTTATGTTGCCATGGGGAATGTGCCAACTCAAATCATCCCCACCATGGGTATCCCCTGTTAGATTATTTTCAGCTCTCCAACCTCAGCCCTGATTGCTGTCTTTGCTATTTTTTGTGTAAAAAAAAATCCCTGCTGAGCCTTTTGCTTTTCCAGAATTGCAATATACAGCCTGGCACAGCTGTAATGAGAGTTTCAGAAACACAGAATCAAGCCAAAGTTGTAAATTCCCATTGGAAATGTTCACTGGCATCTGTAAAGTTTAACATTATCCTCTGTCCAATATAAAATCTCTTGGCAGAAATGATGTAAACTTGTCTTCACTAAATGTATTAGCAGACGCGGGGGATAACCCTTGCTAATAAATAGACTGTAAACACTCCATAGCCTGCCTGCATTTGGAAAGAAAAAAGGAAATAGAAAACTAAAAGAAAAAGAAGAGGAAAGGAAAAGGAAGAGAAAAAAGTATTTTCCTGTTCTGTTCAGGACTTTTTTTCTCTCTCAAGCCCAAAGTAGACTCTACACCTGCAAAATCATTTTTCCATGCATCTTGCTGGAGATGGCATAAGATGAATTCCAACTTTTAGAACAAACCAAGGGTTTGTGAGGAAAGATCTTCAGGATATGTGGGCACAATGGGTTTTACGTGATCTTCGCCAAGTCACTTAACTCTGTGTTTCAGCCTCGCTTGTGCTCTGGTAGTAATAACTAAAGCTAATTGGGTTTTGGAACTATGCTTATTCATAGCATAACCTGAAGATAGGTCAAAAATTACTATTTTATTTGTTAGTTTGCCTTTGGAAAGATAGAAATAAGGGAGGATTTTCAATTGGGAAAAAATCCAACATACAGACTCAGACCAAGCTGATATTAAACAGTCTGCTAGTAAAGCTTCAGCTCAATTTATGAGAACCTGTCCTGGTTTTGTTAAAAACAAGACAAGTTTCTCTTTTAGTGAGTTGTCCTTTCAGCTAAAGTCTTCTTAGTAACTGCACTTTTCTAAAGTAGAGTATGTGTTTTGGTAGACATAGCAATGGGATGCAATGTCTCCGATAAGGATGCATGTCTCGTAAGTGAGAGGGGCAAGGAGGAGTAAACTGAACAGGTGACTAAAACTGACCGACTAAGTATTCTACCCCACTCATGTTACACTTCATATAAAAGTGGGATATCACGAGGATCTCGGCCCTTTTTCTCTTCTTTGACTATGGCAGACATCTGGGAAGGACCCTTCATGCCGTCCATGTAAACTGAGGCCTAGTGACAGACTGAATCCAGTTCTGGTTTGCTGCAGAGTCCAACCCAGGGCTTCTGGGGGCTTGCCCTGCGGCTGCTGGAGCAGTGCTGATCTTTGCCAGGCAATTCAAGACTGGTTTTGCATACTTTGTATTATTTCCTCTATTTTACTAGTAGCATCAATAAAAGATTTCTATTTTTTTTCCCAACTCTCTCTCTTTTGGTCCTTCTTAGCCCTCCTATCACCTGTACTTAGTAGGGAGGGAGGGGGTGAGGAGGCCTGGGTGAGAGAGAGGGTTAACAAAGCATCTGCCACGGTTTATTGTCGTCCTGCAATCAAACCTTGACAGAACTGTAGTCCCTTGGGACTCCTGTGGGTCCCATTTCCCCAGGAGACACAGCGTGGGGCGCATAGCTGTCAGTCTGAGGAGCTGTGTGATTCAGAGTGGTGGCCTGAGCACAGACAGAGGCTCCAGGGTGCTGCAGTTGGTGTCACTGAGGCCAGTGAAGGGATTCATGTGACCATTTCCATTGCAGACATAAAGATGAAACTTTCTGAACTCACAAAATTCACATATATTTGGAGTTTTCCATGCTGATTTGATTTTCTAGCCAAAAACAGAGAGCAACAAGGAAACACCTGATTTCCCAGAAAGAACATTTTTTCTTCCTCCTTATTTTCTCTCCTATCATTTTTTTCCTCTCTCCTTGTCCTACACCTGCAAAACTGTGTGCTACCTTACAAGCTTTCTAAGGAACTCCCTAATACTAGTGATGCCCTAAAAAAAGAAAAAAAAAAAAAAAGCCAACCTCAAAAGGAAGAAAGAAATGCATTAAACTTAACAAAAATCGAGGTATATGGAACAAGCATATACTGCCTTGATTGAACATCGGAAACATTTTAATTGTTACAAAATGCTAAAATCAAAACCACTGGTTCCTTAAGTGAACATTTTACTAAATCACAGGCATTTAATTTCCTCTCATGCATTTCAACAGCATGAAAATAAAGCACTAAGAGAAATCTGAAGATTCTGTTTACCAAAAAAAGATTTGTTGTGACAATTAGAGTCTTTTCAAAATGATATTTTAAAATATTATCCATCAGCTAAGCACAGAGAAAGCACATAATTTGGCACTAATTTGCCTCTAGCTCGAAAGAGAGGGCTCATTTCAGTAAACTGTCTTGAGTAACTTTAGCAAGGGAATGTAAAGGAGCTCCTCATATGACTAAGGAGATGGAAAGATTTGGCACTTTGGAGCTTCCAGGGATGCAATATCCATATATTTCTAATCAGAGCAACTTCATTAGTGCATTTTTGAACAAATTGTAACTGATTAACTGATAATTAACCAGCAGAATTGATTTTTATTTCAGACCATCAGCCCACACATTGTTAGGGCTATTTCACTTAGGGACAGACAACTTGTCTGCAATTTGGAAAAGTAGAGTCATGGAACAGAATAAGATATTTTCCCCAGAATGACTCTGGAAGGTTTATGTTAGTTATCTATGTTTGATACAACCCTCGTGAATCAGAATCCTTTTTTATTTCATTTTATTCCTCTGACTTTGCAATATACCTAGTCTTTCTGCTCAAACACTGGACTGACCCACAAGGTAAACTCCATTCCCAGCCTGCCTACAAATTTCCTCTGGACAAATCATGCTTGCTAAAGGACGACCTAATTTCTTATCTTCCCTACTGAAAAAGATGTGGTAGTAAACCCTGCCCCATATAGCCATTAAGCCCTGGGAGATATTCAGACACTGCAATGACAGATGCCACCATTTAATTAAGGCTAAGCATTAAGTATTCAGATAATGAGAGTTTTCAATGAGTTCAGTGCAGGCGTGGGTTGGCATTTGCTGTTTGCTAACTGATCATCCATCTCCTTTGTCCACAAAACCTTAAAAATTGAGCTGGAGTTATTAATATATGGGAAAATGTATGCCCCAAGAGTATTGGTACAGACAACACGAACACTGACAACTTAAAGGGACAAGCTTTTGAGGAATCAAGTCTGTATTTGGGCTGAAACTGCTGGTCCACAGAAATGAATGGCCAAATTCCCAAATAACTTCAAAAGAGCACATTTTTCACCTTGGAGGTGTTTCAAGGTATTTAGTAAATTCATCGAAGATACAGAAACCATTAAGCATTATTCTTCTATAAGTGAAAGTTCAGCTACTGATCTTTTTACAAACCTAGTTCAAATAATCTTAATGGACCTACACCAACAGTCAGAAACCAGAACAATGAGACTAGGCCCTTTGCTTTGTCATAAAACAGGCAATAATTACAGCCTTATGAACTGCATAAGCCAGCCCAATAAAAGTGCTGGTGTGCAGAAGACTAGTGAAACTCCAGCAAAAGCATAGAAAAAATAAACATTAAACAGTTCAGGCATCTCAGCTGTGTAAGTCTTATAGCAGTACAACATATTTCAGCAATAAAAAAATACACCTACTCAAATCTACATAAAAGTGTTTTATGAAGGAATGCTGTGTTGTGTTCTGACTCAGTTGAACTTCCCACACAAAACAGACATTTTGTTCAACCTTTACTCAAATTCTTTCCCATCCACTATAATAAGAAAAAAATTCAACTTCCCTCTTTCAGGTTTACAGATTTTTTTTCCCAGATTCCCTGAATAGGAACTGATCTGTTTGATCAAGGATGGCAGGCTGCTTTAAGGACACTGACACACATGTGACATCCACAGAAACCATTCCCATTTCCTGGAAGCCTGGCATCGTTTCCTCAGTCCTCCATTTCTCCATGCTTTCTCACAAATGTGAGTAACTTGCTAAAGGACAAATTTTATAGATCTAGATTTATCTTAATTTTCTGTAAACAGTCATTCCCACCGGCTGTGTTTGCTGCTCTGCTGGGCTATGTCATCTCACAGCAGGCCCTGAAGTGCTTCAGCTCCATTAGAAAGAGTTTAGTCATGCACAGGATTCAGGGATGAAATGCTTGCTTAAGTCTCTCCTACTCCTGCACGAGAAAACAACCAAGAAAAAAACACACAGCGCCTGATCATCTGCTTGCAGGGCCCTATCATCAGCTGTTTTAGGGCAGTGTCATTCACCTAAGGCAACCTCTCAACCCCAGTTTTGTTTGGCAAATTTGTCTGCCCAAAATTTCACTACGTGATTCTAAGTACTATATTCACATTATAAATAAAACTTCTTTTTTTTTTTTCTAATATTGACCTTTATATTTTGACTTCTGATCACCTTAAGTTCAAAACTGCTCTTTGGTTCTGTTAGGGAACTGCTTTTTCACAGCTACACCCCAAGGCACACCAAAGTAACAAGGAAATTCAAGCTGGCGTGCTCTTCTTTGCACTCCTTGCTTGCCAACGGAAGCCGACAAAGGGCTGCTGCTGGGAGGCCAGATCAGATGAACCACCTGTAGCAATGCCCGAATTGAGGGTCGTGCTGGTGCATATGGGCTGCAATGTTTTTCTAAATGTCCTCAAGCACACAGAGATTTGTGATGGTTATCTGAAGGCTGTAGGTCCATCTGGCATCCTCAGAGCACCATGGCTGCTCTTCTGTCAATAACTGAACCCCAGAAAGGAGCTCATGCTTTCAAAGCATCAAGGTAGCCAGCTCATGTACTGGGCAAAGCATTAAGAATTTTGTTGGCCTAGCCTGGCAGGCAATGCCATGAACATGCTCAGTACATCCTTTTATGATGCATGGTCCACAAAGATATAACAGATGAGAATTGTTCTAAAAAATTCATTTTCCAAAAAGAATATACACATTTTGATTTGTGAGGGTTTTTTTGCCCAACAAGGGATGAAAACTAAATCACAGAAGTTCTATTAAACCCCATTCTTCCTTCCCCCTGAAAAAAAAAAAAAAAAGTGCCACAAAAAGAAGATCATGAAGCTAAAGTTCTTTTACAAATAATTTCATAAATATATTTGTGCTTAGCAAACACCCAGATACTATGGAACAGGTATGTTTACACACTTAAACAGGAATCCAGGGTCCAGAGAGGATCAAGGAACTGTGTACTGTTGATGAAATAATATGAGAATAAAATGAACATATCTAAAGTGGGAAATGAGATTTACATTTGAAAGTCAAAGCCACAGTCTTGCCCTTTTAAGGAAACTACATTAGCAGGAAAAATATATATCCCAACACTGAGTTCATATGGAATTAAATAGGTTTCTACACATATATGTGGAAACCTGCTTACATAAACTCCAGAATAACAGGAATAATAGGTTTCTATTCTTAGTACTGAATCACTAATAGTGAAGGAAATTAATGTAGTGCAATTTCTTTTTCAAATACAATTCAGTGATGTCAACAAACACCATCCCAAACTCATCAGGAATTCTTCTGTGCAAGGCTGCATGGTGGAGAACATCTATTTTCATTGCATGTACAACTCTTAAAAACACCATTGTAACTGAAAAATTGAGAAATACTCAAAGCAATTATTTTTCCCAAGGCTACAGAATGGTGTTTCAAAATCCCAACAGAAAGCCCTCATGAAAATGTAGGGGTCCCACTGCATATGGCGTCAGTAAAAGCCTATGGTTTAACAGTCTCCATGCTCTCTTCAACAGAAGCTTTCTGGGTTTATTTGCCCTAGAAGCTGTCTCTACATCCAGCTCTCCAACACAGGCATGTCAAAAGGCTGACTCCCCTTCTCTGGCACACAGTTCCCAGGTGGCATTAATGGAGAAGGCATAAGCTAACATACTGCTTTCCCAGACTCTGCTTAGCATACCAATACCATGCAATCAGCCATTCAAGCTTTTTGGTGTCTCTCCAGCTCCTCTTGTCCCTCCTTTTGGGAGGTGGCACAAAGACGCACATGTGCAGACCCTGGGGTCCCCAGGGAAGTGCCACTTGAGAACTTACAGCTCTCACCAATACCTACACACTGTACTGGGAAAGCCCAGCTAGTACTAAGAATGACCCCAGCAGATTACTTCCTTTGACAGCTTTTGAAGATATCTGGCTTTCTTAGTGGCTTTTTTCCCCCTTCTGTCTTTATTAACTTCACCTTCTAATTAGGTCCCATGAAGATGCATCTCTTCATCTTACTTAAAAGGTTCATTGACCCTCTGGCGTACTGTTATAACCCAGTAACCTGTGAGTATAGTAATTAGGACATTATAAAACACTGAGCTGATCTGTACATGTTATTCATTCAGAGGAAAAGACGTGTGCTGTGTTGCAAAGAGAACTGGCTGAAGCAAGACAAATCCAAGTGAAGCACAAATTAATATTTTAAAAAAGAAAGTGGGGATTAATCATGAGAAGAAGAGATTGATTGGAAAAAACAAATTTCAAGGAGAGATGATAAGAGTACCACTGAATTTGCTTCAAGAAAGGTCCAGGGGAAGGAGCTAATAAAAAGCAAGCAAAAGACAGGAGAGGAAAGGAGCAGCATTCACTCATTGGCTTTTGTAATGCATTCCTACTGCATCTGACTAACTGTAACAGAGCACATGATAAAAACATAGTCAAGAATCAGCTCCTGTCACATACTGCTCCTCATGTGACCCGTAACATGAAGATGGTGACAAATTGTCTTCACCACATTCCCACAAATAATCATGTAACTCTACAAGGATATTCACGCAAATTCAACAGGAACAACTTAACCATAAAAAAAATCACAGCACCTTTCCTGAAGTATTTTTCTTGTGAAGACAACAGGCTCATTTTATTTTTATTTACTATTTCATTGTTTTTCAGGCAATAAAAGAAGTAGAATGTGTCAAAATGTCTGACAACACCAAACACCAACAGAGAGATGAAACTGCAGATACAGTGCTATAGATCACTGCAAGTATGAAGCAGGATTTCAACCACTTGTTTCAGACAACCCTGAAAAAAATGGTTTATGAACCACATACAAGTATTTTTAATCAACAAAGCTATGCTGCCTTCAGCAGGAGTACCCTGCTAAATATACGTGTTAATGCACAACATGATACACTAAAACAAGGATATCATGCTTAGATCTATGTCAAAGTACAAACCACATTCAGCATGTACATGGAACGGTACCTAATTGTACCAATGGAGAATGTAGCTCATTAAATTGCTAGATTTAATGACAAGATTGTTAACAGTACAGAGATATCTGCAAAATCCCTTGGATCATCCTGGATTATCTCTTCAGCTTTTCCTCGAACATAATTTTTAATTTCCTTGGCAGTTAATCCTGTTATAGAGGAGCTTTTGAGCAAACACTTTAATTTTTGAAATTTCTTAGTGGTATATGATGTGAATTGATTTCCATGATATCCTTTTTCCCTTGTGCCCCTTTGCTGATTAAGCTGTGCAATAATATTATGTAATGGAGCCCACACATCACCCTTCCCTCTTTTATAGAACATCACACCACATACTTCTACAGGCACCTCAGAAAAATGTCATGCTGCTTATAAAACCCACACACCATTCTTCTTTTACTGGTGTTTGCTTTTTTTGATTCTCCCCCCCCCGCCCCCGAGATCCTGAGCTGTTTTTTTTCAACATCTGTTAGTTATCCCTGTAGCTGCCTGGAAAAATAGGCAATGTCAGTCTTGCTGGTAAATCCTGAATAAGCGACGTTAATGATTACAGTTTACAAAATGTTACCACAGAAGACACCTCAAAGTTCATCAATGAAATAAAGTGTGCCTTAAAGCCTAATGCTATTCCTATTAATCAAAGCTTTTCCACTTCGTAGAAGCAGGCACAGTTTGAGAGCACGTGTATCTGGGGAACTCAGCTTGCTGTAATTCCAGAAACATTTGTCTTCCCCGCAGAATCATGTAGCTGAAGGAAATTGGTCAGGTATATTATGACCTGCAGAGAAAATGCTGGAATCTGGTCCACTGACTTAGGTGAGCACCTTCTACCTCACCATTTGCATGTCTGTGAAGCTGGTCCTTTAAAGCAAAGCCCTTCATGTCATGTTTGGTTGGTAGAAAGAGGAAAGGTCATGGAGATGCATAGACAAATTTTAATGCAAGTTCAAAAATCTTTTTTCCTCCTTTTTTTTTTTTTTTCTTTTTTCCCCCAATTCTCAATTATATTAGAAGATCTAGCATAAGACCATTACATCCATATGTACCTAATGGTTTGAAAGGGAGGGGTTTCTGGAAGAAACAGCTATTCCAGTTTTACTAGGTATCTGGCTAGTGACTTTCTTTCAAATATCATCTTTATCAACCATGCTTTGTTTTTACATGTGATGGAAAAAGCTTTTTCTCTAGATGGAGATAATGAGATCCACGTAAGTGTGCGATTATAATTTGGGCATTTGGTTGTTGTTTTTTTTAAATGTAGTCCATGGCATTGATAAACAAACTTCAAAACACACATTCTGGGCAAAGGCTATGTATTTGTGGATGCCAGGACTCCATCTCTCTCCAACAGGCTGCTACCCAGTCTTTCAAAAACCAGCATAAGAACTCACACATTTCCATATTTTTGTTTTTGTGAACCAAAAAGGATCACAGCAAGCTTTAGAAAAATCTTCCTAAAAAAAGATTATGCAATGTGAGACATTTTCTCTGCTTGTCCAGATGTGATCCCCAAACACTGCAAAATCTTGCAAATAACTGGAACTATAGGAGCCAGTTCTTGTCTAAGCTGTCAGAAAAGATTGGGAAGCACCTGCAGAGGAGTAAGGGCATCTGGAATCATGTCAGAGGGGATTAAATAAGGAATAAGAAAATTGTGTGGGTCTTTGAAGGAGATAGGACAGAGAAGAAAAGAATGGAAAGGAGAAGACAGTATTAATAATGTTTCAAAGCTGGAAGTGTCAAAATCAGGTCAAAAGGAAAAAAAAAAGATGGCTTTAGCAATCTTTGTGCGTATAGCTTGAAGGGAGATCAGAGAGCATGTTGTTATCACAGACAAGGAAGGATGTAAAGGGATCTGGAGAAGGAGATTTAAAATTATTTCTATCCAAGTTTTCTCACTGAAGCATTCAGAGTTTCTGTGTTCTAGGCTTGCTTCAGAACACCATCATAAAGATATAAGCAGAATTCACAACCATTTCTGCTCCTCCTTTTTTTCCAAACCCTCATTTCACAGTTTAAATAGTAATTTGTGGTGGATGAAAAGACTACAGCTGTATTTATAATACTGAGTTGTTGGTCCATTTAAACAGCAGGTGCAACAAAAAAGCTATCCTTGAGTTCCTATTCTCCATTAGCCTTGCCAGCAAACATTATCTGTACCGCTTTAGGAAAACATCTCACTTTATCTGGCTGTGGGTAGAGAAGGAGGGGAGGAACAGGCAGGAACAATTTCACATCTCTCATAGTTGGGGATTTCTGCCAGTGGAACTAAAGCAACATCTTTTACAGTCACCCTGATATACAGTCTCTCTGGCTAAAGAGTAACCAGTGTTGTGCCCCTTCCTTTCGCTTTCTGATCACTAAGACTTGCACACAAAAATCCTCCTGGCCCACAGAGGAAGCACCAGTCTCTGAGAGCTTCCCATTCCTGAACTACATTTCTGATCCTGTCCCCATTCTCCCCTATCTCGTTCCCAGCAATGATGGGTGCTCTTTTGACACTTTCATGGCAGAAAAAAAATTTTTTCCTTCATTTTTTTTCTTGGAAACAGCTCTCTCACTTTAGGTGAAATAGAGAAAAAGTCTTGAAAGGGAAGTCTGCTCTTAGAGTCATTCATCTCTGCACAGATGGCCTGACTAGAAGATCCAATCCAGGCCCATGTTCTTCAGAAAATCCTGATACTGTTTACCTCAGATCATCAGGAAAAAACAAACCAACCAACAAACAAACAAACAAAAACCCCCCAAAACCACAACACTGCAGCACACTACTAATTGAAATTCACCCTGCAGGAAATGTTATTGAGTGAGCTGTTCCATAGCCCCTGTGGTCAACAGTAAACCATGTTTATGGACTCTGACCACAGATGAATTTCACGATAGTGATATTTTAAAAAAAAAAAAAAAAAGGAAACACGAACTTCTGTTTGTTCAGCATGTCTACAGTCCAACTTCTGGGAGCCAGCATAGTCATTTCAATATATCACTGCCACTGCTTGAAAAACAGCCCCAAATTTATGGCAGGCACAGAGCCCTAAAATAAACACGTAACAAACAGTTCTGGGAATAGTAGAAGCAGCAAAGCCTGATTTATTATGGATGATAGAAGTCTGAATTTGCTAAAACCTAAGCTCTGACCAATGCTCTTCCCTCAATTGAAACAGGCAAAACACCTGTTTCACGTGTGGCCAGCCTAGTGCAAGCGGGGATGAGCTCATGTCAGTCTGTTTGTTCCTAATCTCCTCGTTTTACCAGTCACTTATCAACTTCCAAGCTGTTAGAAAATGGCCTATCTAAGTCCCCTAGCTCTATGTCAAAATCAAGAAACCAGCTTGAAAGTTGTTGCTGGAATTATATGTGTATGTGTATTCTCTTCACACAGAGAACAGTGGGAACAATAGAGCTATGCAGGAAACTGGAGATTTTTTCATCATTTTCTGAGCACTGACACAATTTTCCTTTCCTAAACAACTCTAGAATATCCATTGATTCTGCAGATCATACCTGAGCTATTTTTAGGTCATACAAATATAAAATTCAAATAATAACGTCAGGGACCTTCAAATACCCTAGTGAGAAATAACTGTTTGTAGAGGAATCTGTGAAACCCAGCCTTTGAGGCCACTCACTGCTAATACTTGTTTATGCAGCAGAGACACACACACTAGGCTGTGGGGGCACTTACCTTGGAAGCTGCTGGGTCAAGCAACTAAAGGACTTTCAACTTGGTTTTCACTTTGTTTCTTAGATGTCTTAGTGAGGATATCCAATATAAAAAATCCTGATATATTTGACATATTTTCTCCAGATTGCGGGAGGTATGTGCAGAATGATGGCACCTTCCCATAAGTGCTATCTACACTCTGGAGAACAAACGATTCCAGAAGTTAATGACAGTGAAGACAAAGACCTCCTAATGTGAAGTACCAGAGGTGAAAATTACTGGGGAAACAAGCAAGGGGAGAATGAAAAACTGATAAAGCAGATGGAATAATCCCAGACTACTGAATAACCTACAGTAATTTTCACGCCACTCAGAAACACGAACATCTCATTCTACCAGTCTGTGTGAATACAGATTTCAGCCTTACAAAGGCTGTTCTTTCAGGGTAGTCATCAACATGTTTGAATACCTGTTCTGTTCATCCTATCCTATCCTATCCTATCCTATCCTATCCTATCCTATCCTATCCTATCCTATCCTATCCTATCCTATCCTTCTTACAACATAATTATCACTGCATCTTGTCAAAATCTTCCAGCTGAATGTTACACAACATGACTCAAAACTGTTACATACAGTATTCACAAAGTGTCAACAATTATTTTATTCTACAGAGAATGTTCTCCTGAAAACATAAACTCAAAAATCTACATTGCACCCACTAATCTATATTTTTAAAAAATCAGGATAGTTTCACAAAATACAGAGTCCTCACATTCCTGAAACGACAACGAGACTCAATTAGACAGAACACAGCTCTCAGCATTCAGATGAGTCTCCAGAGTTAGCATCCCCACAGCCATTCCTATAGTGAGAAAATCCCAGCTGATAGTTTTTGGTGATTTTTTGTGGATCGGACACCATCAACAAATTTTGAACCTGACTGTCTCTATGAAACTAACTAAGTTATTTGGGTGTCCATTATCTTCTTGATTTCAAGGGGAAGTTCTGGGTGTAAAGTGGGCATCTAGAAGTGTCAACGGACTTCACCTCTCGTGACTGTAAGTTATAAATTAGAATTGGTTCTGTTTTGTTTGGGTTTTGGTTTTTTGTTTTGTTTTGTTTTGTGAAAGGTACCTGAAAGCTGCCCCCTCCAGAAGCAAAATGGCATTGTGTGCTTTTACTCAGAAGTTACTAGTAGGAAGGAATGCCATCCGCTTGAACATCAGTATTTGCTGTTTTAGAGTTTCACAGCAGGTAGTTCCTGACCCAAGTGAATTCAACCTGCAAGTCTAATGACGCATAGCACAAAGTGGTATGACCTTTCAGAGTAGACCTCAGGGTCCCAGTGTTACAACAATGACACAAAAAGATAGTTATGAAACTAAATAAAGAGCCAAAGTTAAAAATTCCCTTTTAAGATCAACGAAAAGATTTTATTTGAAGAAGTTATTGCCCATTTCTGTGAATAATGAGGCTTCTGCCAGACAACCTAAGAGATATGTCCCCCCAGGCAGTGGTATAGAACTAAAACTTGAAACACCAAGTGAAAGAGACTACAATATATTAATTAATCAGTGGACTCCCAGCTTCTCATTAACAGTCTCCACTGAAGTTTCAGTAATTCTGATGTATTCAATAATAAAGTAGAACCCACTTCAGGGATCCAAGAACAGTGGATTGATTTAGAAAACTTCTTTACCTAGAGCAGGGATTGAGGGATTTAATCCAAAATCTAAGGAGGATTAATGAGGAAAATGCCATAAACAGAGAAAAGCTAAGACAAAAACAAACAAACCAACAAACCCCAACAAAACAAAAAAGAATAAGGGAAAACAAAGCAATTTTTTGGTCATAGGGTATTGAAAAAACTACAGAAGCTGGATTGCTTGATCCCATTAAGAGTTTTCTCAAAGGAATATGACTACTACCACCTACAAATTACTGTATTTTCAGTTGAAGATCCCTAAAATGTTTGGGGGTTTTTTTGTTTGTTTGGTTGGTTGGTTTTATGTGTGTGTGTGTTTTGTATTTTTTTTAATTTTGACATAACACATGTAAAATAAATAATTTAGTTAGTGGAGCATCAAAAGCATTAAATTTGCTGGGACATTCTGAACACCTCATGTCTCCAGTCAGACACCAGGTTCTCCATGAGAACGCTGAGTAAGGAAGCCTGGGTCTCAATTTCTTTGCATCTTGTAGTTGACAAAGATTTCAGCTGAAGCGTGATTGCAGGGCTGAAGCGTGAACTTATTAGACTTAATACCACTTATTAGACACAAGAAGATTTATAAATGGAGGAGAGGACAGGCAGAGGAGGAGGTAAGGAAGAGACATGCATTAGAGTGCCTGACCACCCTTTCCCCAAATTCTCCAGCTTTAGTAGATATTTGAAGTTCTGTCTCTCAAAACAGGTCTCTCCCATGTGGACCTTCATGAGATTTCTCAGAATTAATCTAAGTACTCTGGTGTTCTGTCAGATGTCACTAAGAGTGACTGAAGGCTGTAAAACTACCAAGGATGGACAGGACACATGCATATTAACCACAGTGGCATAAACCCTTTCCTTAAGGAAAGCAGGCTAAGACCACATCCTCTGGTATATACTCTCTGTGGCATAAAACAACTTATCCTGTTTCCCTGAAAAAAAGACCTATCTGAAAATAAGCCCTACCATGATTTTTCAGGATTTTTGAGGATGCTCGAAATATAAGTCCTACTCCTAAAATAAGGCCTAGTTAGAGCTCACAAAAAAACTCAATTTAAATAGTGTCCAGGCAGCTATACATGTAAAAAAGTAATAAGTTTTGGAGCAAAAATTAATATAAGACCCTGTCTTCTTTTTGAGGAAACAGGGTAGTCAGGAGCAAGTGATGCAGGACAAGAAGGGGTCTTCTTTGGGAGGCACATGAAAACAGAGTTTTCTAGGAAATTTTATAGCACGTTCAACTATTGTACATTTTCCTAAAAAGTCCTGGGTGCTTTGAAAGAAAAAAACAGAAAGGTACTTCACTTTTCTTAAGAGTTACACTTTGCATCTTCAGGATAGTGTTACAAGTCCACGATGACAAAAAAAAACCCCAAAAAACAAAGAAACAACAACAACAACAACAACAAACCAACCAAACAAAAAAAACCAGCAAAAGCCAAGGCAAAGCAATAGGTCTGTGCAGCTTATTCTAATAAGCAATGTTACCATTTCAGTCAGCCATCTGGCTAAATGGTCCTCCACTTTGAGCTTTAGCATTACAAATTCCCAAGAATGGTAATTCTATAAATTTTAACACTAAAAAAAGTTCACAGAATATGTATAAAAGCCAATAAGAATGCATTCTTCTGGTAACTTTGAAAATAGGTTTGCCATAAATTAGAGGGCTGTAGAAAAATGTATTTCAGGGAACACCAAGTTTCTCCCTAACAGCCATTTTTTGCCAAACTACGTCAGAATAACCTAGAAGGGTTCTTCTTCAGTTATTCTGCTGATAAGATACTGTTTATGCAAGGCAGCAAAGACCTAAGGAAGTCACAAAAGTCTCAAATAAACATAAAGAAAGAAACCTGATGAGTGTACCAGTGGTTCTCTCAGCTGCACAATGTAAGTTTGCACATTACTTTTTCCATATCTCAGTCTCAGTGCCAGGGTTTTATTCAATGCACGGAAGTATGAAGATGAACAATGTCTTTTCTCACCTTACAGAATGCAACTCCACAACTACATTGAGCAGATATTCTGCATTATGCAATGGCAGCGACGGAGGCTTGAGTTTTAAGCTCAGTTCCCCTGTGCCAAAGGAGCTGCAAAAGTTTTTGCAGAAGGTGAGGAATTTCTCAATATGGGAAAACTGGTGGCTTACGTCAGTTTAGACTCAGTATCTATTCTTATTTTTGCCCATATTTTAGAAGATGATGTTAATGATTCTGTTTCAAGTCTGAAAAGAAAAGCAAGATAGGAACAGTGTAGAGATATCTAAGAGACCAGCCAGGCTACCCACCTAAAATGGAACATACTTGCAATATTCGTGTTACTCTTCAAAGAGACAGTGTATTAAGCAAAAAATTAATGTTTAAATCTGTGGAGCAAAAGGTAGAAAATATGGCTGATTAATAAATGTTCTTGACTGAATAATTCAACAAGAGAAGACCTAGAAAGGTAAAAGATCTTAGTCTTGTGTTCAACTGCTCAAAAAAAAAAAGGCAGTGAGAATAACATCTGTGAGCCAGATATAGTAGGGGGCAGAGGAATAACAAATGAGACAGCCACTGTGAGAGGTGGAAAGACTTGCCTGAAGGATAAGTTACTCCACCTAACCAGCTCAAGCTCAGGGACTTACAGATCTCCCATGAGCTCTGATTTTTTTTGCCAGTGTATAATCTTCCATTTCTTGTCTGAGTTGCAGTACCATGAACATGCTATATAGCTCCTTTATATTGAGGATACCCTGATTTTTTGTTATATCTGTTCTGTGTCAAATGAAAATCTCAGGGATATTATCTGTATTAATGTATACAATGAAAAGCATTTTTTAACAAGTTGAACGCCATTTTGTCAATTTGGAAAAGACTGGTAGGACAGCAAGGTGAAAGCTATCATCTGCCCAGACTGGGAATAAAAATAAAGTCAGCTTTTCAGACACAACTATTAACTCCTGGAGCTCTCTCACCTTCCTCAATACAGATGATGAACTACAACACATGTGGTTCACTGGTTGCTTCACGGTAATATCATTGCACAAAATCTGACAACACATTCATAGTGAGAGACAACAAACTACGCAATCAAATACTTTCATAAATTCGGCATTCCTTTGATAAAAAATTTTTAGAAGTTCAAGCTAATTCAAAATAGGAAATACAAAGAATATGTTGTTAAGCTTGGACATGCTGATAGACTAGTTTCACCTGTATCCAGAACACTTTTTATAGGTATTTTGTATTAAGAGCAGGTAATCCACTTTTTAAATTTATTCCTTCCTCAGTGAAATGTCTGTGAAAATCCAGAAGATTTGACCCACAAGTGACCTTGAATCGTAAGTGTGCTGACCTCTAAAAATGAACAACGATTTGTGGTAGTTATCTTGTCCCACAGTGGCAACTACTATAAAATGGTTGGCAGGCTGTCAATATCTTGGACCACAGACTTTCAGTAAGACACCAATTGTTCTGATACCTTGTCATTCACAGCCCAGATTCTCTCTCAAGCCAGGGACTGCTGGTGTGCGAAGTGCAAGATGTTAGTTGTGAGTCTAGCTCTGGCACCTTGATAATAAAGCTATCCTTCCTTGACCCCTAAGACAAGAGTGGCCGTCAACGATATCAGCTGACCATATGGTACCAAAGTGGCAACTTGTTAACTTGAAATTTATTTTTTAGGGACAAATACTGCTCCAACTCTACCTTAGTGGTTCTCAGTGTAACATATTTGTTATATTCTTGTAACACCAGACGCATTGGTGAACTCTGGTGCAGTAAAGATGTCAGCCCGAGTCCATGAGCTTAGTGCTATTTGAACTTATCTGTTGAAATTACATAAACACAGTGAACTTCATCATCTCTTACCTGAGAGAGGAGGTGCAGGAAGGGTCATGCGAAAGGACAGGAACAAATGTTTCGTCCCCGCAATGAAGCCACACCCTCACCCTGAGCTGTGGTGATGCTGTTCCAGGTGTCCCATGGGGACCTTGAGCAAAAGGGAGGGTAAAGACAGTGCAAGATCCCCCGAGGTGCTGGAGTGTATGAGCTGGGGATGAGAGACGGAGAAAGGCTTGGCAGGCTGAGTATCTGGGATAAGCAAGGGGAAGAAGATCAGAATATGGGGATTTGTTTGGTGAGATGTTAAGTGAGTGGTCCAGGGTTGAGGCTCTGGTTAGGTTAGAGAAAAGGGGTGTCAGAAATTCTTTCATCATCAGCAAGGGGCTCAGTCTCAAAACAATAGAAATCAGCATGTAGCTGCCGACCATGATGACCTAATACTGTTTCACACAAGCTCAAGACCTCTTTAGCTAATATTACATCCTGTGTCTAATCAGGTCATGGCACTTTGTTTCAATGAACCTTGTAGCTTCTTCAGTTTCCTATGGAGATCTAGTAATGTGTTTATTTTCTCTCAATTATCAAATCAAGACCAGCAGCAGGTACTTTTGTACAGCTGACTAAAAAGACCCCCCAAGTATTTGCTTTTGACATGAGTAAATGAATGTACCCAGTTATCACCATTGAGAGGGACTACCAACAACATTCACTAGTGAAAAACATCATTGTAAAACAACAACAAAAAACCCGAGCAACACTCTTGTTGAAAATCTACCTTTGTGATTTTTGCATTATGTAGTTGTATCTATACAGTATTCAAAGTCAATTTCATATTGTCATATATCATACCAAGTTGAATCACACTATTAGCTTAGTAAGAAAAGAAACACTGACTTACTAAAGAAATACAATAGATCTATTATCAGATCTTTGTTCTAAAGTACCATAAGAGGTGTCAGAAATTCCCCATACTTGAAAGTTTGGCCCAAGTCCAACCACTGCAGCTCAATGCCATGTAAAATTATCTGCTGAGGTCAGAAAGAGCAGATCCTTGCTCACCACTACTGGCAAAGTCTCTGAACAGCTGTTGTATCAATGGCAGCTAGGGACCATTTGATGACAACCCTAAAGCAGTGTAGGAAAAAAGAATGGAGAGAAAAGCTTTAACTTCATGTTAGCTGTCCTGCATTGACATGACTGCAATTAACGTTCCTTCAAGATTACTAGGTACAATTTTTTTTCCTTAATTTCACCATCCTAGGCTCTTTCCCTTGTTTCTTTAGCAAATTTGAGAATAATTATGTTTCTATTAATCTTCTATTAAGACATTTTTCATCTTTTCTTTTATGATCTCACATTCGCTTTCCTTTGATAGAACCTCTTTTGTTAAGGCATGTCTCTGTGATATTTGGACAGAACACTATTTGAAATAAATGAGTCCTTGATTAGTCCCTGCCTGTTTCTCCCCTCTATATATGCCTTTCCTTAAACTTATACCAAAATACCAGTGAAATAACAGATTTCACTGAAAACTTGAATTCCTGAGATTAAAATACATGCAGTGAGATCTATTGCTTTTTATATGAAGAGAAGTAGATAGCAGGTAGCCTTTAGTGTATTCCTTTTTTCACTCTATCATTATCTGTACTTTTTTCTGCTGTTGTTGTGTACCTTTGCCATATCTGTATTGGACAGCACATTAGAAAAGGAAGAGGAAATAGATTTTTTTGCCTCTCTGGTGCCATTTCTTTCCCTCACTGCTTTCTGCAAAAGGATCAAAGCCATCTACTGGGATAGCAGAAAAAGATTTAAAAAGGTGTTTGTCTGCTGGTTTCCTGCTGCCTTGCCTGAGTCTCTTTTTCCCTTGGTCATTTACAGCATTGGTACCTTCATTAACAAGGGGTTACAACAACCACAGCTGCCCCAGTTCTCCAGGGAGTGTCCTCTCTCCCTGTCTTCGATTACCTGATTTGCTGCACATTCAAACCAGGCCCTTTTACAGCCAGTTTGACCTGGTCAACCAGACAAGAGCAGCCCTATCCTGAAGGAAGCCCTCTTGAGTGACTCCATCCTCACCTGGCACAGAGCTTCCCCAGCTGCATCTTTGCTTACCCTGTAGAGCCCCAGGAACACAGATGCAGGCCAGAATCAGGGGCACTGCTGCAGCTCCTGATGCCTTGGGCATTTGCAGCTGGTTCTTAATTGTGTGTTGTATCTGTGGCTCCCGCACCCTAGCAAAAAGTGGTCTTCATGGTAGCAAAATTTAAGCAGAAGAAACAGATTTTGGAGCTTGTGACCCTGCTCTGCCCCCACTCTTCTTCACCATCCAGGGACCAAAAGTTTTGTCACTGCTAACAGGCTGTGCTCAGATTAGCACATCACACTTACTTCAAGGAGTTGTAAGATGTCTGGCTTTTCTGCATAAGAAAAGGGGGATTCAGATGCACTGAAAGGGAACATGCAAGATAAGTCAGCTCAGCATAGAAACCATAAGAACAATCGCTCTCAGTCAGTGAAGGAAGCTGACAAACGATTTAGCAGTAACTTCTGGAAGTTCAGAAAATCAGTAGCAAAGTACGCTCTGCCGTCACAACATGTAGCTCACCAATGGATTTTTATAAAACCCAGATGATGTCGAAAATAGAAGGACCTCCCAACATCTTGTTTTGTACCAAGAGGTTGCCACTTCTTTTGGGATCTGAATAAGAAAGGCACAACTAGCTTATTGTATAAAAAATAGAAGTACTATAAAAGGTGACAGCAATAATAGAAAAGGTGACAGTGCTTCTGATTCTAACAAATGTACTAGAAAAGGTAATAGCCATCTTACCTCCCTTCTGATGCTGGGAACCCCAGCTATCACAGCACTGGATGAGCCCCTTCACATAGATCATGGCACTCTGCACATATCCCATCTCTGGCCATGTTCACCATCATTGTGGTCTGTACAGCTTTTATAGGATTTTCTTGAAAGTAAATAATTCTATTTATGATTTCTGATCACAGGTAAAGAAATGCTACATGTAGACATGCTGCTTCATCTCAAGATAAGACATATAATGTAGATGATGTTGTCCACATGTATGGCATGGGGCATCACACACAGGCATCATCATGCGATTTATCATTTAAGTTAGTCCAGCAGCCACCAAATTGGCTGAGAGCAGTACACGCCCACACATCTCCACAGGAATGAGCTAAGGACAGTCATGGGATGGGATCAGGCTATTCATCAGTTACTCATTATAACATATGGGTCTCTACAACCATGGCCTGTGGTCATTCTCTGCCTTCATTTGGCTCGAAACTGCTGTCTCCTAGTTACCATGTCTTCTGCATGGGCCCACTACACAGATCAAGTGAATCACAGGAAATCTGCTCAATCTCAGAAACCCACTTCCCTGTGTATTGTAAACAAAATGTCATATTCTGTAAAAATTAGTTAGGTACTTTAAATCTTTTTTAGCTGAGTCAAAAAAAGAACTGGAAAAAAAAGCTACAATCTACAATCTAAGGATATTTAAATGTTTCCTTGATTTTGTGAACAAGGTTGAATTGTCAGGTAAAATAGTAATGGCCATTCTGCGTGCTTATGAAAACATCTGTCGAGGATGATCAAAACGAACACTTCCAGTCTAAAAGTAAGCTCTGAAAAGGACTGTACTCCATGTATCCCTCAGTCATGCTTTGTTCCTTTTCCACCGCTCCAGCACAAATTGTCTCTCAAAACAGCTGATAATGCTGATCATCTAGGAGGGAAAGATAAAAGGAGTCTCTTCTTGAGAAAACTGAGAACATTTTTCACTTCTAGTTCTTGTCTGTCTTGCCACTGGGGAAAGAGCTTCCACCTCGGGAACACCAATTTCTGTGCCAAGGAATGTGCAGGTGGCCCACCTGCAACTGCAACATGCCTCCACCATGGGCAGAAATTGCAAGGGAACTCAGCACATCCCCATCTTTGAAGATAAATTGCACAAATTCCAAAATCTTAACTTTTTCTTATAGCATCTGGAATTGATCAGTTAGACCAGTTCTGCATAACAAGCTGGCTTTTTGACTAAAATAACACTAAAATTAAGGGACTTCTAGAATGACGCTCTGCTTTACCCATACTGGGGCCCTGATTTGCAGAAGGCAGATGAAACTATGAGTTGGATCCTCTCTAGCTCAGTGCAGAGTGCCTAACAGACACATAGAAATCTTAGGCTACCATCAAAACTTTGTTGATAGCAGGATAGCTGGCAAACAAATCTCTCATATAGCTATTCAGACAGACTCAGAAATATTGGAACCATTTAGGCATATTCTGGACAGCGCTATCTTTACCTTTTGTGCTGAAGTGGGAATTATATCCACCTTTGTTTGTGTCTTTTCACAGCTTTTTTTTGCATGGGAAAAAAAAAAAGTGCTGTGAATTTGACATGATTTTGATCCAGATACCACTACTAATTCAACACAAAACATCAGCACTCTCTTTACGTGCATCTTCTGAAAGACTTTCCAAGCACAGTGCTGGTTATTTGTAGTATTTTATGGCCACTTACAAGACCATTGGCTACCAGATTCTTGTTAGACACTGTGGGCCCAGAGGGAAGCAAAACCTCAAACTCACTGAAGCCCAGGACTATTGCGCTGGTCTAGCTCTACTCACCCCTGAAATGCATGGCAGTCAGAACCCAATGAGCTGCCTTGGTAGGGCTGACCTTGAGCTGGTAACAGTGAGGGTCCCCCACAGTTTAGTGATTGCACTAGAGGCAGCTGGAGAGTGGCAACTCTTGTTGCACATCAGTCAGTTGGATAAGCACTACAGCCTCCTTTCTGCATGGACTTCTCAGCTGCACTACCATCCCTTTTCATGGTCCCAGAAGGCAAATGTCAGTCTATTCAGACCTTCACAAACCTATTTTATTTGTGACACTTCTACAGTGAGTCAATAATTCTGCCATGGTGGCTGTCCCCCAGTGCTGGTACAAACCCTTTAACCCATCTTACTCAGAGCATGTGGAAAGGATGTGCAGTCTTTCAGGAAGCTTTTCATATGCTATTCACTTCCATCAGAAAGAAAGGCTTTATCCACTTTCCATTTTAAATATTGAATCAAACTGAGCTGAAGATTATTGTTTCCTTATGCAAAATGAATGAATAATTAATTGGCATGGGAGTTCTCTGTGTAGTTCCCATCTCTGAGGAATTTTAGCAACTGATGGAGTCCTCAAGACTGAACACAATTCATGAACACATGAAGTGCAGTCTCTGCATGAATATTTATGATTATTCCACATCATAGTCTGCCAATAATCCCACTGGTGCTAAAGCATGTATCCAAGGCTCACAATTTACGGCACATGTGATGATGATACATTTCAAATAATGCACATGATGTGATCACCTGTAATTTCAATGGAATAGCTGGCAATGATACACACTCAGCATGTATTAGAGTAGCTGTAAAAGAGTCATTAGGTCACGATGCAAATATTTGAAATGAACAATGTACAAAATTTGGCAAGTGCTAATAGAGCCATTAAAACACAGCTGAATAAAATGGCTGTGTACTGTTTCATACAATGGGAGTGTTTAAAACTATTAGGACCCTGAAAATTAAGCTCTGTGTGTTGTTCAGGAAACACAGCACTGTTACCACCCGTAGCATTGCAACCCAGCCTCTCTCAACCACATTCCTGCCAAGCGCTCTCTCACTGGTGCTCTCCATCCAGCTGTCCCAGCAGTATGTCCGCTCACCTTCCCTATCAGCTCCTCACCCTTGGGACAGACCCAGCCTAAACCCAAGGAAAAGAAAGGGTAGGAGTAGTTCATAGTTATCTTAGATCTCTCTATCTCCCCACTTCGCTGCAGGCACACCAATGTTTTCCAGCACAGACTCCTTTACAAAACCCTAAATCTGTAAACAGATTGTCTAAATATAGAAAACCTTCTGTGGCTTGTGGGTATCCTTGTTCTAATATTAAAGGACATCCCCTTCTTATCTGGAAAGTGAATGGCCATATTGGGTTTACTACAATTCTGATAGAACATATGTAGCGATAACACTTATGTAGAAGTATAAAATTTTGCAAGCTGAATTAACTTAAATTCCCAGAACATCTTGGGTGTTACTTCCTAGCTGTAGATGTTATAAAGCAAATCCTAGCAATTAAGGAGTAAAATCCAAGAAGGCTTGAAGTTGCTTTCAATGAAGACTCAAATGTTTTGAAACTTTTTCACAGCGATCAATTTCCCAATGGTAAAAGACTGATCTGGGAATCTCACAAGCGCTGTCATTGCAAGGTCAGCAATTCAAGCCTGTGATGCCACAAAGCCTGTTCATGATATCTTGAGGGATGCTCCTGACAGTAGAAAATGAAGGTGGATATAAAAGGAAAAAGTATCTTTAGAGTTGAGCCAAAATAAAATTTCTCCATCCTTTACGAAAACAGTGGCCAGACAAAGGAGATCCAAGAAGTGTCCCACCTGAGGGGAAAAACCTTCAGTCTGCATTCATATTTTTGTAGATACAAGAGAAACCAGGGTAGAAACTTTGCAGAAGCCCCAGAGACAGAACATTCTCAAACATAATCAGTGAGAAGGGAGAAAAATTCACAAATTCTGATATTTCTGGTGAATAAGTTGAACTGCTGGGATTCACTCAGCTCTGATTTTCATAATTGTTGCATTTTGAATTTGAGATGAAGGCTTGAATAGGTCATCAAGTAACCCGGACTAGTCCATCTATTTTCCTCTACCCTCTTTCTTAACACATTTTTCATGGAAGACATTAAAGGTATACACTGTATGAAAGGAATCAAAATACCAGATACCACCACATAAATCTGCAGAAATGCAGAAATACAGAAATAACATCTCAGTGGATCTTTCGGAAAAGGGAATGGATCTTGACTGAATTTCGTAGGAAGCAGAATTGAAAAAGGGGAGGAGGAAGGGCAGGCGCTGATCTCTTCTATCTGGCAACCAACAACAGAACCCAAGGGAAGGCTACAGCTTCCTCACAAGGGGAGGAGGAGGGGCAGGCACCGTGAACCTGAGGGAATGTCAGGAAGACGTGCCAGGGGAGGTTTAGGTTGGATATGAGGAAAAGGTTCTTCCCCAGAGGGTGGTGGAGCACTGGAACAGGCTCCCCAGGGAGGTGTCACGGCCCCAAGCCTGACAGTGTTCAAGAAGAGACTGGACAAGGCCCTCAGACACATGGTGTGAACTGTGGGGTTGTCCTGTGCAGGGACAGGAGTTGGACTTGATGATGCTTGTGGGTCCCTTCCAACTCAGGACATTCTATGATTCTATGTGTCCTCTAGGAATGGCTTTGTACTGAAGCACTCCAGCTACTGTCTTTGGGCAGCCTAGGTAAAAGGGCAACTTAGTCTTGGGACTAATTCACCGGATTAGGTGGTTCCCTCTCTAAGGCAGGTGTCCTAAATGCAGATATTATTCACTTGTAGATATTATGCTTTTTGTGAAGAGAAACTTGTTTTATACAGTTCATTTGTGCCTGGGAGAAGAAGCGCCACTCTTTTTGTGGTAATTTCCAGAAGCGGCGTCCCTGAAGGTGGCACATTTGGAAATGACATTATTTCATACTGTTGTGTAGCAGTAATGTGCACCCCAGTCTATCAAAGATGCTACTTGAGCAATATAAAATATTGGCCAATACCCACAAGAAATGATTTCTTTGCTATCCCAAAATATACCTCTGCAGAGTATCTGTTGTACTGCATTTAATCTAATTTACTATGAGGGAGATGAATCCATCCCTGCAACCACGCTATTTTTTTAAAGAGATTGGTGATTCAGCTGAATGGTGACTAAGCCACTGACAAATTTTCCATCAGCTTGTGTGTATAAAAAGATGCTTTGCGGGAATGTATCATCTGCAGATGCCACTATCGTGGAGTGAATGGGGGTTTTCCAGTCAAACTACATTGCTTTTCAGTTAAAAAATATGTTTGTGAAGCTTTTAGCACATTTCAAGGAGGTATTGGGTCATACAGTTGAGCCACAACAGAGAGAGAATGCAAATCGTATTGTACACGACCATTTGCTGACACTACTTGTTTAATTTACTTCATATGAACTGGTTGTATCTTCTGAAAGGATAAACAGAGATACATTCCAATGAACAGAAAATCAGAATCATCCCTCATTTTGGGTGTTAGTTTGCAACTAAAAAGATGCAGGCTAAGTCGCTTGCTCTCTACAAATGGCTGCCCTCACCAAGTACAGCACTACACCTATGAAACAGAGATGAAACTGCCTTCTTCTACAGCCATTCCTGCCTGCAAGCTGCCAGCTAATACTGCAGAATAAGGAGGGGAGAAGGTGAATTCTTAATTTACATCAGCAGAGGGAAAGAAATTAAATAGGTGAAGTAAGCTAAAGTGGAAACGAAGACAGGGAACAACTATTACAGTCTCTTCAGTGGGCCACTTAATTCTTCTATAGTTCCTTTGGAAGATTACTTTTAGGGACTACAGTGGAAACTCCTGCTCATGACATTCATCAGGATGTTCATTTGGAAAAATCCTAATCCTGGCAGTTCACTACTGGGTTTGCCTGGTCCTGAAAAACTGATTTCCCCAGAAACTATTTTTTTTTAATCTACCTGTAGTTCTGTCTGGTTCCTCTGATGATTTACAAGACTAGACATCCTATCTCCTTGCTATGGTGAGAATGAATCTTACAGACCACAGCCTAGCACTTGTCCTTCTCCTCACCTTGGTTTGAAAATCTCCCAGCTTGTGTCAATGAAAGTTGTTACACATTTAATTAGCTGGTTTGGTTGATGCAGAGTTAAAGACAATTCAGTAAATAATCCATCTATTATTTCTATCCTCATAAGTCAATAATGAAAACAATGTCACTCACCAGACAGCATATGCAAATAATATGCAGCTGAATTTTCTGGCATCTACTAAGTGTTTAATTGCTTTGGAGTGCTGCTAAAAACAAGCAATATTATTAGGAATTTTTTCTTGCAAATTGGTTTTAAAAGCATACGGTCAGAGTTGTATAATCGTAGTCTTACAATTAAAAATAAATAGGTTAGAAATTATAAGGTAGAAGCAAATAAAAGTTCAACAGCATGTATACATATGGCCAAGAACAGATTAGTGTGTGGTGACGGGTGCTTTTGTACAGGTCTAAACATAGTGCTCAAGTGCTATACCTGCTAGGAATTACCATTATGGCTTAGGAGGAACTGTGGTTATCTAAGGAGGCCTCAGGGAAATGAATTCTGAGCTGGGGCTGGCATGAGTATAAATTAACCAATTAAGGCACCTGTATCAATATAAGCATCCTGACTCATTGTTTAATGGGATAATTGGAATTCTGTAGAGGAAATAAAGTTGATTACAAGGATCAAACAGAGGGAAAGCCCTCCAAGCATTTGTCTCTTGCTTGCGATTAGCTGTAGCTAAGGGGCCAGTGAATCTGTTATGAGGATGCTGACGTGGAACAAATAGCAATATGGGGAGTCAAAGATCAGATAATTACTTTTTAATGCTCACAACAAAATTGTGTGCATACTTATCTATGAAGAAATAGACAAAGCTCTGCATGTTTAAGAATAAACACGAAGACTATATTCCAACTTTTTTGTATGTATCCAAGTTCCCAGAATGTCCTAGTTTTACCTGATATAATGCAGCAGATGATTTTTCCTATCACTTTATATGCCTCTATAAAATAGTTTGCAATATGATTATGATCCTAAGTACTTATAGGTGTCTGAATCTTGCCCTTGATGGGTAGATTTGACCATCAAAGCAAACGATGAACAGATGGTGGAGAAGAAAATGTCAAAGAGATGAGGGACTAGTTGGTTTCTTGAATCCAAGGAGGTATGACGTGGATGATTTACTCTCTATAAACAGAAGACAGACTGATCTCCAGAGAGAAGGAAGAATAGAAGGGAAATTCACTGTATTCTCAGGAAGCCATCTTTCACAAAAATTCAGCAGCCTTTTCACCAGAGTACATTTGAAGAAGAAAATGAAACGCTATCTGTGGATTCCTCTGTCCAAATGTATGCTTTCATTTGAAGGATTCGAAATATTTTTGGCCAATGGAAACTGAGGCCTATGTAGCTTGTCTTTATGTTTCTCAAGAGTAAGAAGGTTATTTGGAGGGAAAAAACAAACAAACAAAAATAACAACAACAAAACCAACAACAACAAAACCCACCACCACCACCAGCCCCCTACACACAAAACAACAAAAAGAAAATAAAGTAAAATAAATACCTGGCATTATATTTTATTCATGTTTCTGATGAAAGTTTTGGGTGTGCCAGACATGCTGTATCCCATATATATGGGATATTCATAGAGAAACAACAAAGAACATCTAATTCTCTCTTCATTTATTCACATTCTCCTTTTTTTTTTTTTTTTTTTAAATATCTGGCAACAATCATCAGAAATGGAGTTAAATTTAAGCCAGTTCCTAAAAAAAGTAGAAGGTATGGGTATCCAGTAATACTGTACATCCTTTCTTGAGAACTACTGACTGTGCTCTGGGATGGCTTTGGACTCAGGAGGTTCTTCAAAACAGGCTAAGGCTCAAGCCAGGGCTCCTTCTCATCTCTCACCCTGCACAGGATAAGTGGCAGCACTGCTTGATCCAGCCTGTGGGACAATTTGTCATTGAAAGTTTTCACTATTATTAATATTTATTCAGTGTGTTTTCCTGCAGTGGGCCACCTTGATGTAGTGTGTTTCTCCCTAAAATCTGTACTGAACTAGTGTTCTCCATGTTCAGAAGATGTACCTGTGGACTGAAAGATTTTACACCTCATTTAACCTCTAGTGTGGTATTCGCCAAAACAACAGTAAAAACTGTGATGCCTTGAAATTTTTATTTATAATAGAGCAGTTGTTATGTAGCATTATATTTAGCATTATTATTATTTAATACATAATTATATATAATTATTTATTATTTAATATATAATAATTATTTAATTGTGTTATATAGCATTTCACACACCTGGAAATAGAGTAATGAGTAGAGCTCAGTAGAAACACTCCGTTGAACTATACCGGAAAATAAGGAAATCCAAATGCTTGTATTTTACAGCACATTTTTCCTACATTTCCCCATATTTACATTGCATTGTTACTTTTTCATTTCATCCCCTACCCTTTTGGGGCAAGGGTCTCTAGAGGACTCCAGCTGCAATGCAGTGTGTCACTCAACATGTGTTTCTTCCATGTGGTGTAGTATAAGAATCCTACGGTTCAACGTGAGGACTGTAGTAGCAGAGGGGAGCCATGAAATAGTATAAGGACCAGTACTATAACTCTCTTTAGGCTACAGAAATTCTGTTCCATTTCAGGAATGTAAAAATATATTATTATGATTGAAAATGTCAAACAATTCTGTCCCAATTTAATGGAACTCTGGCATTTCAACATTTTGCCTGATTTTACATCCAAACCAAATGTGAAAAGGGATACAAATTCTCAGTTTCATAATAACTGACACGGTATTTTTGAAACTAACAATAAAATAAATAAAAGTATTCTGTGAGATCTGGAACACATGGTGAAACATTTACTGTTATTCTCCATAATGAGAGTCTACCTACCTTATCAAGCTTCTGTGATAAACTTTTCCCCTTATGGACCTTATGATTTTGCAAATTGTATAAACAAAACTAACAACTCTTCCTCAGAATTACCCCCACAGAAATAAAGTGCATGCTGACAGAAACTGAGGACACGCAGAAGTTCTTTAAATGAAACCACATTGAATGGGCATTAGAATCCCTCTGTAGAATAAAATCAGAGGAACAATCACATTAGGGGAAAAGGATGATGAAAAAATATGCACTTCTTACAGGCATGCAATGAAGTTAGTGTCTCAGCATATACCAGATTCTGCTTTGAAATTTGTTTTACTGACCTGAAGCTTAAGCAAGTGGGATGACTCCAGGGTAATTGACAGGAGAGAGAGAAAAAAGTGAGGAGAGAGAGAAAAAAGTGAGATATTGTCATATGGGCCCTCAGCTGTTTTCTCGCCACAAAACCCTCCAGTACAGAACTCTTGTAATTAAATATTACAGATAAAACCTTGCTGAATACAACTATCATGGCTTTCAGATACACCTGCTCTGAAAAAACTCCCACCCCCCAAAAAAAAAAAAAATCACAATAAAAAGAATGCATTCTGCTCTTGGCATTTCATATAGTATAAGGTAAAGTATACTCTATGTTGCCACTTGCAGCAACAAAATCAACAGCAGCAGCATCTCTATCTGAGATTACTTTCTGAAATCAAATTCAGGCAGAGAGAAAAAGAGAAGCAAACAAGTTTACCCCAGCTTTGCCATAGTAAATAATCAAGAGGACTACTTGAGGAACATGAAGCAAAGCACAAGATTCTTCAGATAACATGACAATTGAAACAAGGGTGTTGAATATCCAACTATCTGCAGATCTATCTTCTCTCAGGGAATGAAAAGGGCACAGAAGGGCTAGTCTGCAGTGAACGACACTGCAGGAAAAAAAAAAAAGAGCCAGTCTGTGAACTAGAGGACAAATCCATCTCAATCTAAAATTTGTCATCAGCTATGTTGAACAGGCAATCTTTTCAAATACATGACAAATGACACTGCTATTCATAGAGCAGGTGTAACACAGGTTGCCACACTGTAAATTGTTACCAATACTGCCCCAAGGACCGAGAGATGCTCTGCATTCAGCTGTAAAGCACCACAACCAAAGGTGTGCTCAAGTGGAAATTACAGCTAATACAGTAAGAATTATCTAACAGTTATGTGTAACTAACCTTTGTGGTTTGTTGCAAAAAAAAAAAAAACGAACATCATGGCTTTTGGCATCTCTTTTGGCACTTGCACTGCATTTCAGGAAATGAGAAACCTTTCATCTCTGGCTATGAGGCTGTAAAGTTCTGTTTTGATGTCAGGTTGGGGGAGCAGATTAATCCAAATGCTTCACATCAGTCCTTGATTTGCACAGCTACAAATAAAAGGTGCACCTTCAGCCCATTTATAACCCACTACTGTCTTTTAAAATATGTTTTAAGAAGGGCACAGGTTCATGGGCCAATCAGTTCAATAAAGCTGTATGCATAAAAAAATGTGGATAGTTCTCTTCTGGCTTCTTCATGCAGCTCCATAGGGAATTGTGGTTTCAGGCCAAACAACTGCAAAAGCAAAGCTATTTTTCTCTCAGCATTTGAGTGAAGTGCACGTAATACATCTTTAAGTAAATCAGTGTTGTAACAGGTTTCAACTGATCCATCTTGGGAAGTCAAATGAGAAACAAAAATAGATCCTGTTTTCAATTTGCGCTGAGCAGCAAAGTGATTTGAAATCCTCCCTTGCCACAGGAAACAAAGAAATAAAAAACAAATTTGGCAACTATTGGTAAATACATGTGCTTATTCAGTATATAAATTCAGGACCCAAAGAACTGTGTATTAGAGAGGGCCAATCCACATACCCAGCAATGTTAGGAAGTGAGTGCAACCCTCCAAAAAAGCCCCTTTCTCTGCAGTCAGGCCCTCTGTGACAGAGTATGCACCAGTTGTCAAAGCTGCCTCTGCGCAGATATGCAGAACACCTAAACAGCCATAATGTACCATAAGTATACCTATATTCTAAGGGACAGGTGGAGTATAGGTGAAGATATGAGCAGATATTACTTATAGGAATAATCAGTACAGTACAGTCTAAATAATAGAGATTGTAACTTCAACATGAATTATGAAAAAGGGGAAAAAATACTTGGAAAATTCCTGCAGAATGGTGTAACCATCAAATCAGTAACAAACACAGCAAGCATCCTAAAGCAGAAGAGCCCTTACCTTTATTGCTTTAGGTCTGATAGGATTATATGCATTTTCTCAAGTAACTGCTACTGGAGCTATTGGAGATAAGTAACAGTGTTTTCAAAAATAGAAACAAGATGGTCACACTTGAAAGTTTACTATTTCCTTAAAATATTTCTGTAATAAAGTGGTCCCTGGTAAGGAAATCTCTATGTGTTGAACGAGAGGACAAAAAGAAAAAAGAAACCAAAACAGTAGCTAAACTTTTAGATCAGTTTTTAGTGCATGACTTTTCTAAAAGTATAAAAAGATAGTGTATGATTTCATAGAAATAGTTGAGATCAAATCCCTGAAAGAAGGATTCTGTTTCACTAAATGTACTAGACTAGTATAAACCAGACTGTCACTAATTTTGCTAAAAACACATGCATGTTAAATTATTTTTCTTAAAGTCTGTTAGTAGAATTGGCACCAAATAATTAAAATTAATCATGTTTTGTATCATTGTTTCTAATGTGAGCATGATGTTCTCCTGTTTGCTTTTCCAAAGGTCATGTCTGTAATACTCATCATTAGTGGCAGTTTTTCTGTGTTTAACAAGACAGCGTGGTTATCATGACATCAAGCTAATTATTATTAGCTTGAAGAAAGCAAAGGATCCCTTCATCTCTAGCTCTGTAGGACAAAAGGAAGAGTGAGAACAAGTGGAATATTAATACCATTTTACACAAAAAGGGCTTGATTTTGCTCTGCTCATGTGGAATTACATCTGAAGAAAATGAAAGGAGAGAAAGTGAAAGGAGAGAAAGGGAAAGTATTTCCTCGGTTCTCAGAAGAATAACAAATGGTTGTTAATTGGCAAGTGTTTAAATGGCTGGTTCTAATCGGAGTAAATGGGCTTGTTTTTCCAACACTGGGTCTCACATCAAAACAACAAGAAACAATTGAAAAATGCCTGCTTAAGGAAGCAAGAGGAAGTGGGTTGTCACCAGCTGTTCAAAGACAAGATCCTGCAACAAATGTGTAGCAGCAGATGCCATGTGAAGTGCGGGGAATGTAAATGCGTATGAGTCATCCCATGAGTTTAGGGGAAGGGAAAAGCTGCAGGCCAGATCCTGGGGGAAAAGATTTTTGTGGTTTTAACTATTTCTCCACTTGCTTTGCACTTTGTTCAAGTTAACAGTATATTTTTGGAAGAAGGTGTCCTTAAACCCTGTTAAAGAGCCACCAGCACCAGGAAAGTCTCTTACAGGATATTATGCTTTGGGCTTATCACATCAAAAAGGAGATGATCCAGCATCATTGTCCGTCCATCAGGGAAAGTAGTTCAAAACATTTCCCCTTCTCCTCTCTCCTTTTAGACTAGCCTAGATTAGACTAGACTAGACTAGACTAGACTAGACTAGACTAGAATATTTCACTTGGAAGGGACCAACTAGTCCAACTGCCATTTGGGTTCATGGTAATAATAAAAATTGTTAAAAGTATAATTTTACAATTTGCAACATTTCACTGATTTGTTTTCCAGTGCAGATTCATAAATAGGTACATTGGCACACTGGGAAAAACAAGAAAATTGGTCTAGTGGCAGAAGTAGAACAACTATGCCCTGCATCTCATAAGGATAAGCCCAAGGATCTCATCTCAGGAAGGGTGCCCCTGGGCCTGGAAGTAAATCCTTGTAACAGTTGAAGTATGATGGAACTTGAACTGCAGATGACAGCTGGATGCACTCCAGGAGATTTCAGTAAACTCCTGTTTCTCTAAAAGAAAAAGCAAGAAAGCGACAGGGAGGAGTCCCAGACTCAGCTCCTGCACTGGCTGTCCCAGCCATACATATCTAAGCACTCTTATTCTCTAGTCATTACGAAATACACACTGATTTACACTGTCCCATCATTTTATAACAAAATAGATCATCAAGAATTATCCAATTAATTGCAAAATTGTCTTATTGTTTTTCCCCAACAACACCAACTGTCATGTAGAGAGAAAAAAAGAGGCATTAACAGTAGACTCTGCACAGAGATCTACATTTGGAAGCAATTTTTATGTCCTGTGCTACTGTGTTCCACTGTGACAGATCCCGAGAATTCCCTCCTGTGATTCACCCTCAAGGCTCCCATCCCCAATTCCTCCGCTGAATTCGTACCACTTAACAACTCACAAACTAGGAGAGGCTTAAAGCTGAGCTCTGAGTTTGGGGTGAGTTTTTTTGCACTTCTTTAAAGATGTACTCCAGCACTAACAGGAAAATATTGATTTCATTTTGTGAAAATGTGTTCACCTTTCAATATTAGAGTATTTTCTGGTTGGGAAAAAAAACCACCCAAACAAACAAACAAAAAACCTTAATCAAACATAAAACTCTATACAAACAAAAACAACAGCGACAACAAAAGAGAGAGAGTGAGGAGGAATGGCCCTCAATAGCCAGTGGTGTAAAGATTTAGAGATTCACCTGTGACCCAAGGGACATCACATGAGTATCAACCCAGTGCGAAAACCATTACACTCTGAGCTGTGCAGGGGCATGATTTTCAGGCTCTGGCAGGGTGATCCCATGAACCCAGTGGCAGTAGGGGCTCATATTGAACTTCTGCCACATAAACTTGCGGAATCCATCAGTGATCATGGGGAGGTATATAAGATTACAGTTTCCACTGAAATGAATTATCCTCAAAGCTAGTTTCTAAGATAGAACGAACTCAAACATGTTTGTATCTGGCCACAAGAAGAAGGCTTGAGGACTGGGTTTTGCTGTATCTTGTTGCAGAGCACAGGCCAAGCATTAGTGAGTCCTTCTTCTGTACCTGGACAAATTAAGTAGGAAAGGAACAAAATGAGCTCCTAGTGCTCTTCATCCCTTACTTGTTGGATATATTTGTTGAAATAAACTGCTAGTGGCATTACACACAATTCGAGCTAGATTTTTCTCCAGGCCCATGATCTGGTCACTGCTCTGATTTTATTTCCCATGGCTGGTGATCAGGTCTCACCATGGAAAGGGATGGGACAGCACGGGGGAGGCTGACAGCACCCACGCTTGCTCCTCAGACGGGGAGGCAAATTGCGAGATGATCAAATCTACAGGTCATGGTGTTTTGTTCTTCAGTGATGAAACTGAACGGCAAAGCAGTTATTGTATTTCCAAGGGAGGGGAAATCTAGCCTGACTTGGTTTTGTCATAAGTGATTAGATTTTATATTGTGCTTATGTACTTCTCCTAATCAAATTGGCATGTTGGTTCAAAATCAACCTAGCAGAAAAACTTCCATTTTCTTACCCATTCCGCTTTATTTATCACCTGGATTTAGCAAAGTTGTGAGGCTTTTAAAAAAAATTCTCTGACTAGGCCCAGTTCGGCTTAGCTTATAAAATTTGAAACATTCATAGCCCAAGGTTGCAAAAGCAATGAATATTTATAATCCTATCTTCCCAGCACACTCAGAGGTGTCTCACAGCGTGATTTCACATTAGAAACGTCCCACCTGTGGGGATCATTCAAAAAAACACAGATTACAAGTCTGTACAACATAGAACAAGGTCAATACCCAAATTATGGGAATTATCACCTAAAAAAGGTTGCATACCTAATGATGCTCTGTACCAACTCTGATTTATATGTGCTGTACTAGCATGAATCTCCCCTGTGAAGACAGTACTTCAACTACTAAGCTATGACATTACTTCCTGGTACTTGTTCTGAGCTTTCTCATGAATAAGCTGCAAACTGCATAATGCACTTCTCTCACCATTTACAAAGGTATGCCTTACCTCCAACAGCCAGGAACAAAAAAGGGTTTCTCACCTAGTATCAGAGCACAGGGAAATATTACACTGTAAAGAACACAGTGACTAGTGACAAATCACAGGCAGGATTCCAGTGATGAGAGCTGCTTAGAAAATACTGCAAGTGAAACTGTGTGACCCTGCAGGTATCTTCTGTTACTCCGTTGCAGATATCTTTCCTCTCCTAAACCGATGCCACACTTAAAAAAACCACAAGTAAAACATTAATTCATTAATTAATTCATTATTTTCCTATCAAGACAGACCTATGAGGGGAAGAGTCAGTTTTAATACATTGCAAGCAAATAGGGTTCCTTCCATTTTGCAGACAGGAAATTAAGGAACAGCAGCACTGGAAAAAGAAACTGTCTAGAGGCCATTTTAGGCCAAGGAAGTTTTGCCATCGATTTTAATGCAGCAAGACATAATGTATCCTCTAGTATCCTGCCCTTTCCTATTTTCCCCAAACTTAGGGTGAACCATTAAATTGATGCTTGCCCTGTAAATCCCATAAGCTATTAATGTAGTTCCCTTAGCTGGTAGATAGATTAATGACCTGAAACTACTGTAAAATATTTGCGACTTCAGTGCAAATTAATATAATATTTTATCCTCATTTTATACCCACATCTGGCGCTTCCTTCTGCAAAGGATACCAGAAGGAGCTGGACTTTTAAATGCCGAAGTTCTAAATCTCATATTAAAATTTTAAATCAAACCGTTTAACACATTAATTTTAAATTTCTGCATTTCTATTTTTTACAGCTCTCTCACCTCATTTTTGTTTTTCTGCTAAGAGCAAAGAAAAATTTAAAAAATCAGATCTGTTTGGGAGTTGTTTTAAACACTAATAAAGTTTGTAAAATGCCTTATGTGTTTAAGGACTCTGCTCTCCTCTGCAGTCCACAGCTTGGGCTAGGTCTAAGTATGAATGTCTTCATGTTACTCAGGTTTGAGTTTTCAGTTTTAAGATAAGTACTTTTAAGTTTTCCGGGTATCGTGTGCTACCGTGCAAATAATTTTTATTAAAATATCAAGTCTTCTTCCACTCCCTAAAACAACATAGTTCACTGAACACATTTCTCTGATATTGGATGCAATTCCTGTAGAAAGAATAATCATGAGAACATTAAAATGGCTGAATGCCTAAGGCATGTTAAGTCACAGAACACTCTGGTCAAGTCTCATTTCTGTAGGAATTAAAACTTACAGCAAGGTCTCCATATCTCAGGCAGGTACAGCAGGCTGTTAGATTTTCTGTTGGTGGCATTTAGAAGAAATAAAGGAAGTGGCAGAGGGGGAAAAGGTAAAGTTGATTTCTCTCACTGTTCCTTCTTGCCAGCACTTTTCAAAAGTTTGGCTTTATTTATAAACAGCAAATATGGGTTGAACTTCGAACTTTTAGGAAAATTGTTATTTCTTTCTACACTTCAGACCCTCAAAATTAAACAAAAAAGTAAGTATTATGAAAATCACAGAAAGCAAACGACAGTTTGGAATGAAACTATGCATTTTATTTCTGCTCTGTATTCGCTATTATTATAATTTATGAAGAAAACGTAGCCACTTTACAAATGCTTTATTGTTGAATCCTGATGCTCTGTTTTGGCACCAGCATTAGGTACCAAACCACAGGCAAATCACAAGATAAGCTGAACAGAGACTTGCAACCACATTCACTCACACTTGATCAAGTTGTCTTGTAAACCTCACTAGCTGTTATTGAGGATCATTTTGGCCAAAACACTTTTTGGAAGCATATTTCAGACACTGACCCCTCTCTTGATTAGAAACATCCTTCACATCCAGTCTAAACATATTCGTGCCAAATTTATCCCTATTTTTTCTCGTGTCAACATTTTCTGCTGATTTCTTTGTGGTTAGATTACAGGCAGCAAGCATGTGTCCTTCAGTACCTCTTTGGCGAGGCTGAGGAAGTCAAGCTTTTTTAGAATCCTAAAAAGAAAAGGGATTGGGCAATCTGCCTGATTACAGCTCCTTTGTTTTAAGTCTGTTTTTCTTAAAGGTAGGTGACCGGAACAACATGTGGTCATCCAAAACCACTGTCAACAATACTGGTGAGACCTCCTACCCTCTCCTGCAGTACACCATTCAGCACATCCACAGAATCTCATTAATCACTTTCATGGCTGCATGACATTTGTAATTTGTAATCAGACTGCCCAGGGAAGTTGTGGAGTCTCCTACTCTGGAAGCATTCAAGACCTGCCTGGACGCCTTCCTGTGTATCCTCATCTAGGTGTTCCTGCTCCGGCAGGGGGATTGGACTAGATGATCTTTCGAGGTCCCTTCCAATCCCTAACATTCTGTGATTCTGTGTTACTGACTACCATGCACCTGCCTTTCTCCACTTACAATCTTCAGACCATAAACTCCTAACCTCAAAGCAAGCATTTTCAGCATTAGTTTCCAAAGGCATTCCTGGAGCTTTATCATCAGGTTTCAAAAGCCCTGTTCTTTAAGGTCTTCTGGCCCTTCTGACACACACTCATCCCCTCCATAAACAAGGTTCGTCAGCCAAATAATGTTGTTCTTTCTGGAGGTGTTAGTGAGATATCAAGGAAGTTCATCTTTCTGTTCTCTGACTTATCCTGGTGCACATCTGCCAAGAGCTCCCTGTCATGCAAGTTCTAGTTCTGCCTGTTTTTTGTATACATATCTAATTTCATCTCCCGTCCTTTCTTCTGTCTCTAGATCACCATAACTTCTCTCTTGGTCCCTATATGGTGCCTTTTACTCCTCAAGTAGTCGCTCCTGACTGCAGGAGTTGCATCTGCTCCCTTTGCCAGGGAGCCCTTCTTGCTTTTCTTCTCTCCTGCCACACCATTTCCCAATTCTGCTCTTTCTTGTCACACTTCAAAGCAGCTGATGGGCTCCACAGTCCTTTCTGCTCTAGTAGCCGGTCTCTCCTCTGTCCTTGTCTGCATGTTTCTGTGGATTGTCCTTTCTGTTTGTCGATCAACCTGCCACATCTTCCTGTTCACAAAGGGTCTCTGAGTCTTCTTGTCTTATCCTCTTTCCCACATCATTTCTTCAGTGGCCATTTGAAAGCCACCATTTGTGTGACTGTGTTGTTAGTCTTTTTCCCAGTTTGTGAAGGTACACTGACAGACGACTGGGAAATGCCATGAGATTTAGCTCAATGAAATTACCATGAGGAATTACTGGACATGGCAGAAAATGGAGTGAGAAGGTAACAAGTGTTACGGATAATGCCATGAGGAATGACTGAATTTCACAGATGGTTAAAGGGGAGTGATGTGAAGATGGCCAAATCTCACAGATAATGGAGGGCAGAACTGGGGACATTTTGAAGAGTGAAACCTTGCTAGGCCACCAGGGACTGGCAAATGTTTGGTTAGGTAACCCTATCAGAAACCAAGTCTGCATACAGAGGTAGCAAAAGTGAGACCTGTGTGGAAGAAGTAAACAGAGTGGGTTTTGATTTGAGAAGAGACAATGGTGCAGAATGAGAGATCAAGGTGAATTAGAGAACAAGCATGAGAAATGGAGTGGACAAAAGGGGCGAGCTGAGTTGCTGGTCAGTATGCTTGAGCCCTTCACTCAATTGCCACAATCCATCCTATCTGCTCATTCAACTCAATTCCTGACTATTTTCTGTGTAAGGATTTGGCTTTGTTTAACACAGGAATTATTGCACGGACCCTTCATGTGAGAAATAGCTGCAGTCAGGCACCTGCTGTTGGATGATGTATTGCCCACAGGTTCTGCATCCTGTCATCCTTGTTTGCTTCATTTTTTCTTTTGAAGTTAGGAAAGAGAGATAAAAGAATATGGAAGCAAGAGAGGTAGCAGCATAGGGAACAGGAAAAATTTCAGAAAAACAAACTCCCCCGTAAAATCCCATCCAGCAGGCACTGCTGTTTATTGTTATTGGTTCATTGGTGCTCAAGCTGCTAGGCTTTTTGGCAGGGAAAATCAGAACATACTGGACTCCACTCTGCTGTAGCCAGGATGCTTCCAGTACCCAATATAATTAGTTTAATGCCAGCTCGAGTATCTCTGCACTGCAGTATTATCACACTCTGTCTCAACAAGGAAGACAGAGAGCTAAACAACTACACCTCCACCCAAAGCTTCCTCTTGTTCTTTTGTCCTAGCAGCACTACAAGCAGCACTAACAAAGATAAATTAAAAAAAAAAGTCAGTACACTGCCTCTGATATCTCACTAACTCTAACTGTAATAATCTCAACAAATTAGATCATTTGGAGACCCAATAGAAGGTTTTACCAAAGCCACTAAGATCCAAGCTATGCTATATAAAATACTGACAAGAGTAGAAAAGAGAAACTCTTTAAACCAAAAAAATACAATCTTTAAGTTTCAAGCTGGATTTAATAATTGAATCCTCATGTTCCCTAACATTACACATGACAAGCTGTGTCATCACTTTTCTGATGTGCCAAAGTCACAGACTACGCCCTGTTTTAGATGCTATTAGCCTGCTAACTGATATCCTGTGTGTCTTAATTCTGCTGTTTCCAGGTAAAAATAAAGTCATGGTTATAAAACATGACATTGATACCCATGCGCTGCATTTGTCCTAAACGATCAGTTTACAAAGGCCCATCCCATTTGGCTGGTATCATTCTCTTGAAATCCAAACTGTTTGAGAAGATAAATTACTGTTACTACATGCATAACACCTGGCATATTTTACCATCTGAAATGTGCTATAAAATACATTTCCAGTGACTGGCAAGGAAAGGATTGGTGTTGGCTGCCACTAGTGACAAGTCCCTTCCTCCAGCCTTTTGCCTGAGTTGCGCAAAGCCCCCATGAAGATTTATCCATGCTCGCTAAGCCAGACTTGAGGAAAACCTTGACCTGAACTCTGGAGTACTTCTACAAATTCTTTCAACTTTAACCTGTGAAATAGATGTTGTCTTTTGACTGTTTGCAATTAGCTCAGTGTGAGAGGATGACAAGGAGGAGACTCTGGGCTCTTGTCCAGTAATGATACCACTGCTCTCAGTTTGTCAGCCAGCCAGGGACAAACAGTTTGTTGTGCAAGTGTTACCATTTTACTGAGCAGATCCCCAGTGTCACACTACAGCTGGCAAACAGCAGAAACAGAAGTAGCTCCATTACAAGCACGCACTGTGCACCAGCCCTTGAATGGGACACACTGCCCACATTTGCCATCTTCACTCTGGCTTCCCCACATCCCCCTTGCCACCACAACTTTTAGACTACCACGTTTGCAGGTTTTCAGCCTCCTGAAAAAAATGTTCAGCAGTCACACAGTGAGAAAGCTATATTTTTCGAAACTTTACATTTAAGATTGATTCAGAATTGCAATGGAGTGGGACCTCAGTTGAGAAAAGGGAGAAAATAAAGTTAATTAAAGTGCTGTCCAGCTGGAACTTGAAAATTTTTCAGTCAGGGGAATATATCATACCCTGCCTCTTTCCATGTGCATTGAAAAATAGAAACTGCTGTGGATTTAATTAAAACTTTGACTTGGTTTTTAGTTAATAATCTTGACTCAGTTTATTAATATCCAATCAAGATGCAAAGTTATGACCCCTGTCATGAAAAAAAATGTTTTCCTCCGTTATGATGATATACGTGGTTTTCTGTTGGTTTTGAATTTCGGCAGAGGTTTTTTATAATACCTAGAGAAATCTGGATAACATAACTATTACTAGTTCAGCTGGTTTAAATTTTCCTTGTTCACTTGATTCAAAGGCAGAGTTTTTAGCTTGCTATATTTTGGTCAGTAAACTTCAGTTGTTTCTCAACAACAAATTTCAAACTAAAAAGTAATACTTAGGGATAGACACACAGAGATTGTGCAAACCTGTTTCTGCGTCAAAGTTCGTAAGTCAAGGTCCATCATCAGTGAGGGACCATGCTGTGACTAATCTGTCTATGGGCCCACCTCAAAGCACCAATGTACTTCACTATAACCTCTCCATGGTTTCCTCCACACCTACAGAATCCAAATCACAGCTCACCAAATGCACCTGTATATTATTAAAAACAATTCAAACACATTCTCTGTCCCAACTAATGGCACAACAGCTCAGAGGCCTCTTGGCATCAAGAGCAGTAGCTTCCATACCAGCATCCTTCAGGTTCGGTGCTGCATTCTGAATAACAGATGAATTCAAAAGCACTGCAGGGGTGGATAACTCAACCCACAGCTGCTCTGTCAGCAGTGGAGAGAGACCTCAGCTGGTCCCACACTCCAGTGGCACAGGTACGAGTCTGGTGGGCTTTGCTCGTTGGCATACAGTGCCACATACTGTTTTCAGAAGCCATTTGCAGAACATGGATCAAGCCAGGATGGCATGTGGCCCAGGCTAATAAGATGCTCCAGACATTAGCTGCTCTGAAGATGGTGTCTGCACTGCCGTTCCACATATGTGTGTGCATCAAGAACAGTGTGGCCAGCAGGACCAGCAAAGTGATGGTCCCCATGCACTCAGCCTTGGTGAGGTCCCACCTCAAATCCTGTGTTCTGTTTTGGGCCCCTCACTACAGGAAAGACACTGAGGTGCTGGAGAGAGTTCAGAGAAGGGCAACGAAGCTGGTGAGGGGTCTGGAGCACAAGTCTGATGAGGAGCAGCTGAGGGAACTGGGGCTGTTCATCCTGGAGAAAAGGAGGCTGAGGGGAGACCTGATCGCTCTCTGCAACTACCTGAAAGGAGGTTGTAGGGAGGAGGTTGTAGGGAGGAGGGTGTTGTTCTCTTCTTCCAAGTAGCGAATGATAGGACAAGAGGAAATGGCCTCAAATTGCACCAGGTAAAGTTCAGACTGGATATTAGAAAACTTTTTTTCACAGAAAGCTTTGTCAGGCACCGGAACAGGCTGCCCAGAGAAGTGGTGAAGTCTCCATCTGTGAAGGTGTTTAAGAGACGTGTAGATGAGGTTCTCAGGGACATGGCTTAGTGCCAGATTTAGGTTATGGTTGGACTCGATGATCTTGAGAGTATCTTCCAACCAAAACTATTCTACGATTCTATGTGCGTGCCAAGGAGCCCAAAAGGGACTATGACAATCGGTTTTCATCATCTGAACGTGCTCCCTATTGCACTCCATGCTGATGGATTGGATTCACTTTTGCAAATTGAAAACAAATCCACCACCTCCCTGCCTGCCTCAGTGGCCAGGAAAAATGGTTAAGCAACCACATTACTGACTCACGGTGTGCCTTCAGTTACCAGTGCTCAGCAGCAAAGGAAACTTTTTACCCTTCTAACTTAAGTGCTTCCCAGACTCATAGAGAAATGCCGTGTTTTTTACTACAATCTCCATTAGCACAATGCAGATCAGGAGCACACTCACTGAGCCTCCTAAACCAGTAGATAAAAAACAACCCATGGTCTTTACAAAATATACATACTAATAAAATTGTAATTAAGGTGAAAATGTCAGCAATGCAGGGTCCAATTTCACCTAGAGAGGCAAACAACATGCCAAAACATGGAAAGCTGCTGAGAATGGGATAAATTAAAGAAAAACTTGTATACAGTAGTTATCTGGGAGTCCACAAGGTTTTTGTGTAAGTATCATATTTTCACAGCATAATCCATAACCCAGGCAACCCAGACGCTTTTAAAGGTGACAGGATTGGAAAAATAAGGTCTCTGCTACCTACAGCCTGAGATAACTGTCACAAAACAGCAGAAGCATAGGCAGGGAGACATATCTGATAGGAAGGAGATGGGGAGAGGCTGAGGAGGCTGCAGAAGGGTCAGTCAGGCAGCCATGGAAAGGAAAATGCTCTCTGACGCCTACACACCTGCAACCTGCACCACTGCTCACTTAGAGGGTCCGTTCTGTTTCGTTCTTTGTTTGAAGTTGACCTATTGGTTTTACACATGAAAATATAATCAGAAAAAAATACAAATAAGAATAAAAGAATTCTAGAAGAGGTTTATCTCCATCAGTATTATGATAGAAATTAGGAAAGACAACAGAGAGCTGCTGATCTCTATGGCTTTCTGTCCCACTCACCGCCTCAGCAGTTATGATTCTATGTCACATCGAAGATTCATAGAATATGGATTTAGAAAATTTTACCTAGACTTTAGAGATACTATATCCTTTATATTGAGTTTTTAACCTTTGTGGATTTTCAATGTTTCATATCCTTTGCAGAAGGAAAGGAAGAAAACCTCACAATAATTCCTTAAAATAATAAAACCATGTCTTTTGATGTTTTGTGTCTTGTAGACAAACTCATATAATGCAAGGATATGCAAGACAAATTAATCCCCCAGTTTAACATAAAAAGTGGTGGATAAATCCACAGAAAGCATTAAATAGTACTGATAAACTTCCATTCAGGTTTTAGATATGTGTGCCCATGTGTCTAGGTTAAACCAAAAACATAGATAAAAGGACACAGTACACCTTTTAATGTTGGGGCTAAAAAAAAAAAAAAAAGAGAGAGAGAAAAAAGAGAGACGTGAATTCCATTAGGTATGAGAACTGAAATTAATAAATCAGTGGTCCTGAAATTAATTTTTCACATCTAGAAATTGTCTACTGCAGCATTTGAATTTTCAATAGGCTTATTTCATTCAGCCTGTTTCAATCAACCGCAAGCAATGGGATGTATTTTAGGAACATCAGCCATCCACTCTTATCTCTGATGGTGAAACCTCCTTGAGGTCCAAGGAGGTACCAGCTCACAGCGCCTGCTGCAGAAAGCAGAGGCTGAGCAGCAGCAGAGCCTCTCCACCGAGGGAAGGCCCATGACACACGTACTCACTGCTCTTCCTTGAATGAGTTTGAATATACACCACAAACATTTGCCAAGTGTCTAGACAAGCATTTGCAGTGGTATTAACTGAGTAAATTTTCAGGGAGTTCACTCATACAACAGAGCCATCAATCTAAAGAAGGCCAAAAAAGACAACAGGTTTACCGCATGGAGTCAATTCCTACATTTTAGGTAACACAGTGGGTTAGGCACATCTATGCGCGCACACACACACACACACACACACAAAGCTTTAAAAAAGGAAAAGAAATAAAAAGCTGGAGAAGTCTGTACACAATACCATGCCAGCCAATGAGTTAGTATAATGGCAAGCTCATGTTCTACTTGCTTTGGTTTCCTATTCCTTGTTGAATTATGTTGTTAGAAAGGATGGATAATACCTTGTGGCAGAAATAGGTGAAATAAAAAGAAAGAATGAGGAAAGTAAGAAGGAGAAGGGAGGCAATCAAGTGAAGGTTGAACAACTTTTGCCAATTCACTGACCTTGGCATATTCTGTTAGATTTTTAAAACATACCTTTTTTCCTTTAAAAATACTCATCATTGGCCACATGCCTAGATGAGTCAAAAAGGAGACACATGGGCACTCATCAGACAGAGAGATTTAACATATTGTCATTGTTCTCTGGAAATTATTTCAGATAATGCATGTTCCAGAACAGAAAATTCTTTCTTTGGTCCAAATATTACAGAGAATATTCAGTTCAAACCAGTCTGCTAGTGCATTTTCACTATAATTCTATATCTTTGACTGAAATGATAGCAGCCAAAAATCCATGAAATAAACAAGGGAGGGAAAACTAGGGCATCAATCATTCTATGGAATGAAAAATACTATCAGAGCTACTTTTAATAAATGCACACCCAGCATTTTTATAGTTCTGTGTTTCTTCTACAGAAACTTTGGTGTTCCTAAATATTCTATGCTGATTTTTTTCCTGCCAAAAGAAGTCATAAATTAAGCAGCCTATCAGGCTCAGAGAAAGGTTATCATCACTGTACGATATGTCAACTCATTCTTCCAGACTCTGTGCTAAAAATACAACTTCATGAAAACCCCTGCTACTGTTAACAACCCTGTGAAGCTCTTTGAAGTGCAGTGTGACTGTCAAATCTGCCAGTTGCTGAGGGAGCCTCTTGTGGTGCTCAAGAATGAAATATTCAATTTGTCATTCAGGAAAAGTGGAATGGAGAAGTGCTGACACAGAATTGGGCAGGTTCAACAGTCCATTCACCAGCACTTGAGCTGGATACACAAACGTCAGATGCCAGAGGTAGACCGAAGTGCCCCAGGTGAGCTCTGTGTGGCACAAGGGGATGCTCGGAGCCACATCCAAGTCTTGACAGAACAGAGGCCAAAATGCAGAGGTGGGCATTAAGGGTGTAGCACTGTGAGACAAGTATTTGGAAAGATGATTTGGGCAAAATCAAATTGAGCAGAGTGACTGTGTGGCTTGAGGCATCCCGCAAGCCCTCGGATTGAATTTATCATCTCCAGTGCACCCAGTCGAAGTTTCTAGTTCTGCTGTTTGGGGAGGGCATCTCACACCCTCTCCCCCGCAGATATTTTTTATAGGGTGAACGAATACAGACTCAAATGCTGGCTGCCAGGACCAGTTCCTAGTGATATCCATCACAAGGGACATCATCGAAACTTCTTTGATTACGACCATTACATTAGCCATGACCCAACATACTGTAAAACCCCCACTCCAAAACCAAAAATACTGGTATCTGTCACACTCACACAGCTTTCACTGTGCTAAGCATTTTTTCAATTTATTAGAAAAAAACTGAGCACATGAAGAACACATAATCCTTCTCATTTTCAAATTCTAACTATGCCTCCTAACCAGTGACTGCAAAATAAAATTATGTCAGAGGACTTGGAGTTCTCTTCTCCTTTTGTAACATAATGCAACACATTTTTAGTTTCTTCATCTCTAAACTTGTAAAAGAAGCTGCTGTCACTCTTCTGACACAAACACTTCTCTTCTTATTCTCATTCTCAAGATACTTCCTGGTTTTTTGCCAATTTCAATCTGAGCTAGTTTAGAGATTGTTTGGGTTTTTTTTAATGTAATGGCTTAACTCTTAAAAAGCTGACATATTTATTTGAATGAAATAGGTTTTACTTCTCTTGCTAATATCTGAACATGAAAAGTGTTGCTGCATGCTTTTATTCTCCAAGGTTCAAACCTCATTCTGTCAGCCTCTTACATTTTTAATTTAATTTTTAATTTATATATAAATTTGAATGTGTCTTCCCAGATTCCTCCCAACTTGTGACAGAAAGTAGCCAGAAGTGAAGATCACTGTGTGTTATACTCGTCAAAGTCATTTGGCATATTATTCCACCCGGTGTACATGTGTTTGGTGTACACTTTTTTGTATTGCCACAAAAGACCGCTACTGTGGTGAGCAGCTATGTGGTGCAAGAGATCATCAGATTTGCTAAAGGTGAAAGATGAAGCACTGAACTCCATGAAATTGTAAGTCCTGCCACTGTTAATCTGAAAATACGCGCCAAGCACGTGCCAAGGCACAAAGCCATGTGGTCAAAGAAGATGGTGTCAACCTTGCTTTAACACTTGCCTGGATTTTATATCACAGCCTTAAAGTTGTTTACACCAATTACTAATGTCTGGATGTCAAAAGGGTGATGTTGCTTTATTTCAATGTAGACATACTGCTAAGGAAAGTTGAGGGAAATTACTGGCCTGTAGGGTTAGGCAGGAAGAGCATTAGTCACACCCTCAGTAGTGCATGGAAGTCTGTGAAAGACATAAGAAATAATCAGAGGTTTTAGGAAGAAGAATCTCTGTACCAGTCTGCAGATTAACCTTATACTCTTATAATGAGTTCCGCAGATCTTTCAATTCGTACAAATGATGACTTTCAAAAAATCTGTTAGAAATAATGAAGTTATGATTAAATGCAAATAAGGAAAGCACGCCAAACCTCAGGCTGAGGTGGCTGGCTAGCCACTGGAATAATATCTTCTCATAGAAACATTTTCACATGCTTAAACTAGCAGGAGACTGGAATAAGTGGTTGGGAATTTTCAGAGGAAAATATCATTTTGCACCCAGGGGGTTTCATTCAGAAAGTTCATTTGGCATTCAAGCACTCCACTGCAGACAATTCATGTCCAGGAGCGAGAGTATTGCACCTAGACCACATTCAAGCCTCATCAGCTCATTAACTCAAGCTGTGTATCACATGCAGGCAGCTACCTGGCCCTCTGATCTGGGGAAACCTGCCCAGGCCCATGTGGCACAGCCTGCTCCTTGCAATCTGGGCACACTGCCTCCACCCCAAGCTGCCCCTGTCTCTGTTGAATCTGTCTTGGGAAAAATAGATGAGCCCTCACTGATGAGTCTTCTAGAGGAGTCTCACATTGCCATGTATCACAGATAGCAAGACACACCTTATTAGAGCTCATTTGGAGCAGTCCCTGAAACAAGACCTTCACTGCTGCTTCAGGACCTGTTGCAAGTCATCAATGTTGATTTTTTTTAAGCTGCCATCCATTGTATTTATTTGTGGTTTTTTTCAATGTTTACACAGGATGTAATAATGATCCACTAATAGTTCATTAAGTGCTTGGAGTTCATTTATCTTGTTACAAATCTCCAAACTGTTTCACAAGAGCTCATAGCCATAGATTTATCAGCTGTGGGTCAGTATTCAGAACCAGTGTTTTGAAAACTCCTCAATTCTATATTAAATATCCAAAAGAAAGACTTTTTTTTTTAAATCACAAGCATAATCTAACCACTTCACCTCTAGCCCGCAGGGCTGGCGGCCCTTTGGAGTGCAGGTACTGAACCACCCCTGTGCTAAATTGTTCCTGTGGTCTCCATTTGGCTGGTCCATCTTCTCACCCCCCTCACTTCAGGGCTTGACCAATCAGTCTCAGTCCTCCTGAGGGATGCTGAATGATGCTGCAATACAAATTAATAATACTAACAGCAAGACTCTTGAAGCCATGTGAAAGCATTACACCCAATGCAGTATCACGGAGTCATCCTAAGCCCTTGTTCCTTGTTCTGCCATCAGCTGGCAGGTTTTCTGGTATTGGTCTATGTCTGCATTGTTCCAGCAGCCACTCCAGGATGTATTCCCAGTAACCCCGCTGTAATCAGCTGAGTTATTCGGGTTTTACCTAGACATTACAGAAAAGGACCCACCACTATGCAGCACGTTGGTGCAAAGCAATGCAGATGTTATAATATCATAGTAATAGACATCTCCTGTACTTTACAGAGTTATCATGTTCATATACTGCTGCAGGTAATAAATACATTTCACTGTGACTAAAGAGAATATCAGATTTTTCAGGGCAAAGCTGGAGATTATTAAAATGCTTTAAGATGAATTATTTGATTTATTTTATGATCTTTTTTTACTGGTTCAAAAAGTTGAATGTGCTAAAATTAGCTTCAGAACACTGTACTGAGATTGAAAGAGAAAATCTATTACCTTTTCAAGACTCTCCTTCTGTTTGTCCAATAATTATTTGTTGAACTTGGCAGAAGTTAACAAGAAGTTTCAGTTTTGCAGAAAAAATATTTTGTTTTAGGAAAAACGTTGCTCTGATTCCAAATTGACTTAAAGAGAAAATTTCCTATTTCCATTTCTTAATAATAAAAACATGAATAATAATAGCAGCCACTCCGCTTTTAGTTGTTGAAGAAAAAAAAAATAATGAAAAAGAACCTAGGTGTTTCTATTCGATCTTCTTTTATAATTCCTAGTCAGGTATTTAAAACTGCATGCCTGTGACATCTAAGTGCCACAGCCATTTAAATTTTACTCTGTGTAAAGCAGAATTTTAGACCTAATTAGGAACTGCATTTGAGTGCACGATGTAACATTCATTTAGCATCACATCCGACCCCACGTTGTATCTGAACATCCTGGGGGACACTGGGAGGGCAGCAGCAGACTGCAGAGTGCCAGGAGACAGAGGCCTTTGCTATTCCTTGCTTCCACATGCCTAGAGATCTGTGGCACTTTTGAGAACTGGCATTACAAGACTTGGCATCAGAACCTTATTTTTCTTCCTCTCCTCCCCCAAAATGATTCTGCCCTTTGGTCTCATACATACAAACATATGTTTTCACTCTGTGGAGTCCAGGGAACATTCACGCTGGCTTAAGGAGGGAGAGAGGAGGAAAGAGCTCAGTCTTGTCATCTTCCGTCACACTAATTTGTACTTTATTCTGCAAGTGCTTCCACTGGGGCCAACAAACCTGCACGCGCAGAGTAGCACACTAATCAGGGTAAATAAGGTTGGCAGATTCAGGTCATGCCATAGGTAAAAATACCCATTTATTATTCAGAAATCAAAAAAAGTAGATACCAGAAAATAGGAAAAGCCAGGACATATCTGACAAAACCTTGGATGAAGAGACGAGCCGTGTAAACCCCTAAAGGCTAGCAAAGACTGTCAGTCCCGCAGGCACCATGGTCGGCAGCTCTCCGTCGCATCGCTCTTCTCAGTGAGAGCACTGAGACAACCAGCTAAACCTGCCAGAAAATCACTACCTGAATACATTCCACCCTCCTTGATTTCTTTGATTTAGAAATTATTCCTGTGTTCTAGACAGCCAAGGGCTCAGCAGATAATTGTTTTATAAAAAGAATTACGAGTATCAGAACTTCAGCACCTCTGAAACGTCTCTCAGCAAGCAAACAACCAATTCTTCCACCCACTCAGTACAGCCCCACTTGTGAATTGCAATTAGCATTGCAAATGCCTTTCCCTTTTCAGAACTATTGATTGTGCTGTTAAATAGCAGCAGAGAGTCAAAATGCCTGGAAATCTGCTTTAGCTTCCATTCCCCATTATCTATTGATCGATCGATCGATCGATCTATCTATCTATCTGTCTGCCTGTCTGTCTATCTATCTATATCTTTCAGTCAAAAAATCTTCCAAATCTATACAGCTGCCACCATTACACAGCCTTCTAGTTATGGGCAATATATGTTATTCATCATTATACCCACTCGCCCCTCAAAACCGTTATTTCACAGTCTCAGTATTCTTTCCAATATTTCAGGGAAATGTTCTTATTGTACATCCCTCTTGAGCACACCCTATATTTAAATTTCATGCCTAGTTAAAGGAATAGTATTTGTCAAGCTCATCTTCTGTGAGTCTCCTTGGTTTTCCCACTTAATAACTTGCCTTATTTGAACCTGCATACATGGATATATATGGATGTGTTGATTATAAGGAGGTAGAGAGAGACGTTAGGTATATAGTTGCTTTTACATACAGACATTGTTTAGAAAGGTGAACAGAAGACTGTATTATGATTGACAGGAGTTCAAAAAAACTGTAAAGGCAGGCAGCAAGCAAAACACCACATTGACACCGGTATTCTTAATATGCCTCATGTAACCTCTGTATAAACTGAGCAATTTATCACACTCTGCAAGACTATTAGGAACATCCCATACATAATCCTTTGTAAATTGATGTGGCACCATTAAAAGATTGACAGCACAAGCTTGGTGTCCAGGAAGGGAGGAGTCAGAAAGATTGCAATTCAAACAGCTTCTGAAACAGAAGGATGAGCAGGGTGTGGAAAATCAACACATCAAAAGGGCTTTGTCTATCCCAGTCACAGACAAGCTTGAACAAAGCTGCATTTGCATTCGCACAAACAGCAAAGTGTGCTACAATAAGCTTCCCTAAATTGATTAGCAGAAGGATGGGAAAGCAGACGTCCCTAGCAGGCACTTTGAAGATTGATTCACATGCAGGGCCATGCTTACACTGCACAGGTATCATAGGAATGAGGCGATCCAGAGCAGGGGCGTCTGCTCCAGGAGGCACCACCTCGGGAGAGCCTGCTGAGATAATCCTCAGCTACCAAGGCAGCCTTCTGCAAAGTGCTCAGTTACAGCTTGGGGAACAGATTAGTTTTTGACACAAGTTTACCATGCTTAATTTGATGCTTTCATAGCAGCAGCTCCATCTCCATAATCAAGAGCTTTTCTCTTTGCTTTCCTGTTTTGATTTTGAAGCTTGTCTAGCCACAGTGTTTTGACAAATTTAGAGTACATCAGTTAGGGCTGTAACACATCCAAGTAATGTTGCAGACAAGCCATATGTAAAATGAGACAAGTCTGGGAATCCATGGGGTCATGGTGAAGTGCTAGATACAAAGGGAGAAGTTTCCTGGGGAGGGGTTATTCAGTGGTTTCTGACACAGAGTTTCAAGCCGAGAGAATCCACTGGTTTCAAAAAGTCTCACATCACCACATATGTCCCTTCTAATAAAAACATCAGGTAACGTTATCTTCCAGGTATAAAGTACTCAGCTTGGTTGTTGACTGCACAATGGCAAATTCTTCATTAAAGCTGGTTTCTAGCTGTATCTCCGAAACTGAATGTTCATTTGAGTGAAAAGTGACCCTGAAAACATTGCTACTGAGAAATCTGACCTTACGTGGGAAAGTCTGCTCAACTCATCAGACAGTTTGCAATAATATATCTGAGAGGTGAAAGATAAAAGCACAAATACAGTTGGCTTGGCAAAAAGTGTTCTCACAGGAATATATTGTTCCATCAACACTGCCATTCATAGAAAAGTACCAGCTTTAGCGATGGTTTCTAAGATTCGGAGGAGTCTGGGGACCAGACAGAAATCCCCTCTTGAAAATGAGAATTTAAATTATTTCCTAGACTATTCTAGACTGACCAAGCACAGAAGACCCAGGCCAGAAGAGCGCAGTCCCCTGAGTGTTAGAGCGAAACAAGGACTTAGCAAAACCAGTCGATTCAATGTGAATCACGCTAAGCCATTTATTACAGAAACAAGTCTCCTTATATACGTAACTATATTCTAATCACGCGTCCATGCTCCAAGCATGGATTTGTTAAATGAGTATCGTGGGCTGTCCGTGCTCCGGAGTCTCACTGATGATACGTCCGATGACTCACGCCACGCCAGGACCCCGGTGATTGTGGAACGCCCCTCTTTCTTACAGCAGATTCAGCTTCTCCAAGTGGCCTTAAGATTCCTTTGAGCCTGACTAATTCAGCAACAGATCTTTATCTATCAAGACCCATCCACACCTGAGAAAGCTGCCACGCACACAGTCAGTTCCTATCAGCAGAAGGGGAGCTTGAACTTGTGACTCCTTCCCGCTGACAAACTTTCTTAACTAATTGGGTCTTCTGAGACCATTAGTTTCCTAACCGTTTAGCTACTCCTTCCTTCTTATATCTGCAAACAAGAGGATAAATTTTCCTGTGATGGGAAATTCAGCCACAATATTACATCCTAAGGAGAGTAGTTTCAAAGTACTTGTTTTTCTCTCGAGACCATATGAGACAGAGTCTATTTGCTTTAATCAGTATGAGTTCAGGAACTCAGTGACCTTTTTATATATGTATATGAAAGTAAGATTGTTCACCAGGCAGGCAGTCCCACACTCTTGCAGCTCTAATTTATAATTTTTAATTGGAACTACGTTTGACTGTTCTAGTTCCAGCACCTCTAGCTGAGCTACATGCCTCAGATTTCAGTCAAGGTAATTTCCAGCTAATGGTAATTTTTATCAATCTGCTTTTACAGTGATACACAGAAACTGCACAGAAACTGGGAAAAAAAAATCTGTTAGCTTTAAACTCTTTCTTTTTTTTTTCATAGCAAGCTAGTTACATCAAGTCAAAAAGGATATTAAACTCCCACTCCATCATCCAAGAGCAAGCTGAATTAGATTTGCTTATTTGACAAAAATCAGCCAAAATTATTTCATATTTCCTTAAATGTTGCATACATGCAAATGTTCTTAATGCTTGGTAAGCAGGCAGCTTAGTAAACATACAGCATGATATAAACCCTGAGCAGCATCTGAATGTGAACATCACAGAAAAAGGAGTTACACAAAGAGAATAATATGCTTGGACTGAATTCACCATTTCCCTGTACAATTACATAGTTTATTAAAGGTGATTTTAAAGCAAATTAGTAAATTAGATCAGGGTGTTCTGAGTTTCTTCTTTAGCATTTAGCTGCAAAACATTAAAAACAATGAAATAATAAATCCAGGCATCCATACTGAAGTGGCTATGGGGCAAGTTGCAACATGTTGGGTTTACTAAAGAATTTATAGCCAAATTCCAAAGTATGGGACTCTGACATAAATGCAGCTGTTTTTATTTTCATACAGAATGTGCCTACATTTGTGCTTTAGTTCAGATCATGAACGTGCTTTTGAAGGCAGATCTCACAATTGTTGCCACTTGGCATGCTTTGACTCAGATGATGGATAGTTCTCGGAGGATATGAAGCAGATTCTTTCCAAATTAAATCAAACTGGAAGACGGGGTTGAGGAACACATGTACTGCCCTCCAGCTGCTACGAACATTTTGTTCTTCAGACCAGACCAGAGATAGTTTGAAGTAAAGCTCACCTGAAATGGTGAAAAATTGCCAATATCAGGTCCTCGGCACTGGCTGGACCTCTTCCCATGGCACTGAATTTCTTTCATGTGTAGGTATAGCCTCCAGAGACCTGCAGTAAGGACCAGAAATTTCTTTCCCCTCTTCACAAGGGAACCAAACTGCAATCACAGTGAACTGTGAGTTTCCCAGGCAAGTGCTTTTGAGTCTCAGATGTACAAGTGAGATCATAAATTCTCCAGCTACTAAACCACAGAGAGGATTAATCTGATCTTTCCCAAATATCAATTAACCTAAATTTATCCTACAAAAAGACTGATGACATTTCAGATCAGGTTGGGGTATGTCATTAGGAGAACACTGCCTATGTACCAGCATATTCACTGGCTTACATGAAAGCCCCAGAAGCAGATTTTTGTCTTTATTTTTAGACCATAATGTCACTGGCTTAGACACCACATCATTGTGATATGAGAAGAATGGAAATCCCCATCCTGTTTATGACTTGATTTGCTACTGCTGATCAATTTAGCAACATCATCTCCCTCTACATTTACTTCATGAAAGATAAGTGTGCTGTTCCACACATTTGGCAATTAGGGATTTTCATATCTATGTAAGTGATGCACTGTTACTGAAGTGCCCCACAAGGACAGCCAGCCCTAGTAATACATGACCTCCTACAATATGTTACAGCACTGCTTCAATGCCAAGTATTTAGAGTTGTTAAAATATTTATTTTAAGGTAAAATTTTAAATCAAACTATAGAAGTCGAACTGCATATTTTAAGTCAAGTATTAGCTGCGCTTCTGTGACCGTAAACTTATCTATATCATTTGATCTTATTTACTTTGCTTGCGGATATAAATAACAGGACTTACAGGTATTTTTCATGTAGCCAGGTACAGATTAGTGCTTCCAAGGACAGAGTTTGGGTGAATGTCACCCCTTAACTCAGTACCCTCTCAGGGAAATTCAGCTGTTAATGTAGTCTCAAACAAGTGCCAGTAGTATGTAGCACACACAAACTATATAATTATGTAACTCTCCAAGTCTTGAGTAGCAAATGACACTTTCATGATATAAGTCACCCAGAACAGAAAGAATATCATTAGGAAACCTTGTGGAAAAGGGTTTCCTGCCTTTACAGGAACTAAATTTGGATGTCTAATCAAACACCACAGCAGACATTATCTGATTCTGTTTATCATCATCTAAGCAGGCAATAATTGTACCTATCCCTGCCAAGGAACATCATAATTTCCAAAGCAGTGGGTAGAAGCCAGTGATATTCTGAAAGGGATTAGGAAAACCATGAGCTGGATGGGAAAGTCTTTGATTCTAAATAGTCACAGAAGCAGAGCCTGGCACATCAGGGTCAGCAGGCTTCTACCAGCCAGGACTTTGAGGGCACACTGCGTAGACTGTGTTTGCATCCTTGTTCATGCATATTAGAACCACTTTCATAACTTGCCAACAGGAGTTCCACAGGGTCTCCTTGATTTGATAAGAAGGATAAACCAAATCTTGGGTTTCCTGTGTTCCCATCGCCTACATTTTTATAAGGCTCTGTGACTGTCTTACTTTTGACATTGCAAATGTTTACTTTACTTGCCTTTTATTTGTGTCATTCCATTGCTGCTGGCAGAGCAATTTTTTAAGAGGATGACACTGGAGTGCTCCAACAAAGCCCACCATTGCAATACAATCCTCCAGGGTTCCTGTAAAGCAGGAAGGTGCACTTCACTTTTTTGCAAGGGCCATCTTGGGAGCTGGTAATGGAAGAACCCATGCAGAAGAGGTGTCTTTCACCGGCCAGCAATATAGGACTAACCCAGGGAAGTTGTAGGAAAGTGAGAAGCAAATGGTATGCTTGGAGATTGAAGCTCATCCAGGAGTTCTAAGGAATAGCAAAGCTGAGGCAGGACTTCTGCCTGTCATTGAACTTGAATGATAGCTGTTCGCTGACAACACAAGACCAAGTTGAAATGCTCTGGAGGTTCCATGTACTTTTGCTTTGTTTACTTTCTCTTTATCTGGAGAATATAAATGAGAGTATTATAGAAAAAAAAAAACCAACAATTTTCAGAAGAAATCTTGTTCATGAGGCAGAGAGCAAGTGACTGGAATAGAAAAGCTTTTTCTTGATAAAAGACAGGGTGGCATTACAGAACCATGAACAAGAGAAGCATTTGTAAAACAAACTTAACAGAGCCTGATGGGCCAGTTGGGTGTATAAACATGTAGACATTAGAAACCTATTTATACAGATGCAGTGATGGCATTGAGAAACTTCTCATAGAACTTGGAACATAGCTACTATATTATTGCTAAAAGGCAGGTACGAAGTTCACTTCAGACTGAGACAACTGACTGAACTCTTGGTTTCCTGATGAAGGAAGCCTGCTCATGGTAAAGCAGGAGTAATTTCAAGTCTAGTTTTGCAGAAGCAGGGAGCAGAGGAAGTTGCTTATGAGTTGTAGATGGAACTGCCAAAGAATGTGAGGACTGGTGGGGAGGTAAGGCTGAAACAAGTAGCTGCGGAGCAGTTAGGTGGCGAAATCCCATGAGGATAATCAGTTATGTTCAAGTTACAGAGAAGACTCATGTGACCTCACCTAGGCGTTCCTGCTCTGGCAGGGGGATTGGACTAGATGATCTTCTGAGGTCCCTTCCAATTCCAAACATACTGTGTGATACTGTGAAGACTCCTATACCGAGGAATAACTTACCTTTTTTGAAAGAGTGCAAAATGTTCACAAGGTAATAGAAAGCTCCAAGATGTGCATTACCTACAGCAAGAGTGGAAAGCTTAGACCACTTTAGCATTATACTAAAAGAGCATGTGATATAAACTGTATAAAGAAGCTTTGCAGTGAATATTTGACATCTCTTAAGTGATGCAGTGCCAAAATCACTAGAAGTTCTAGAAAAAGAGTAAGAGGTTCATGGAAATATCAGTTAAGCTTGCTAGCTCTGTTAAGTGGATAAAGTGTAAGGGGAGCCTGATTTTCACAAGGAGACCATAACAAGCTCAAAGCAGGCTTTCAGCAGTAGGGGAAAAAAACAACATCTCAGTGGGGATCCAGAAAAAAGGCAAAAGAAAATGTGCCTACTGACGTCAGGTTTTAGGGCTCATTCACAGAGCATGAGAAGAAACTAAGAATAACAGGACCTGTGCAGCTGCACTCCAAAAATCCAACATTCAACACCTTCTTCTGTTCTGAAGCTGAAACTTTTCCAGCAGATGCTGCAAATCCTGCCAATTTTTGTAGTGGTTTTTGAGGTGGGCAGATGTGCCCATTATAAAACCATCGGCTTGTACATAGCATTTTGGTACAGCTTAGTTACTACCAGAATGTCTATTCCCATATTTCTATTCCCACTTATACTCTTCTTTGTAGTGGATGGAGCACGAACACTGAGACACAGCAATTGCACTGTCATTCACAAAGCCTGGAATTGAAGCACGTTATTCCAAAAGGGGCATCTGTGCCCACGTTCACATTATAGCTAGATCCTTCACTTCTTCTTTTTCAGTGGTTTCACAGTCACCTCAGGGCTTATTTCATAGCTGAGCTGCTCTTTAGTTCCCTTTGAGTAACCTCTTCTGCTGAAGAATTTCCTCTGTCCTACAGTTAAAAAATTTCACAGGACATTCTCATTTAGCGCCTTTGTGTGGTAAAGCTCCAAGTGGTCAAGGGATATATGCCTTTAAATGTGCACATCTACCTGGGAACTATGGGCAAAATATACCTTCACAAATAACACACACTCGGCACCAGACATGTCTGTCAGACAGCAGCAAGAGTGGGCTGTGGGGTGAAGGCACAGAGCTTTGGGGCAGTGGCGCAGGGTGGGGCAGGGAAGTCCCCTCACAGCCCCATCCCACTGCAGCCAGAGTTGGCATGCAGAATTGGCCCAGGAAGAGCAACCAAGGCCTGCCATAGACCTGGGACAGCCAGGCACTGCCAAGGGGATGAGATGGCTGCGGAGCCAAGAAAAGGAGGCAAGAGCAGGTGATGGGCAGGGCAGGAATGGCTGCAGTGTGGTTCATGGAGGGAAACAGTGCCAGGGACGGAGCTGTAGTGCAGCTCCTGAGCTAAGGGGTGGTCTCCAGAGAAGGCTTCTCAGAGTTTCTCCTCATGACTGGTCTGTTTCCTCAGCATCACCACATCAGAGCTTGATGGCCTTGAGCACAGGCAACCAAGCACCAGAGGAGAGGGGAGGAGGCTGCAGTGTCTGGTGTGCTCAGGGCCCCGACGCACACATCACTTTCAAGATCCTTGGGGTAAGGAGTCCTTTGACTATGTAGTTTTAGATATAATTGACTACAGTGGCACCCAGCTGGTCATGGCTTTTAGGCATTATGACAAAATAAATGTTAGGAAACAACCATGGTACACATTTAAACTGCATGTGACCCCAGGGCACACATAGCTTCCTACAGTATGCGTATAAGGTCAGATGTTAAGTGCACTATCTAGCACTGTAAGGAACAACAAAGCTCATAGAACTGTACATCCTTTGAAACTCCCTCTTTGCTTAGTAGATCTGTTATCCATGTCCTTAATCTCACAACTCTCATCTTAAGCAACTGCAAAAAGGGAAGGAATGGAGCTTTTGAGACAGCAGCAATCTACCCTGAAGCAAGACAGTGGTTTAAAAAGCTGCATGTATTTCTCAGTGTAATCAAACACAAAATAATTAGATATTCAGTTAAGCTGCTCAAGAAACTCCAGGCAACTTGATATGAAAAAAAAGAAAAAATCAGTGAGAAAGTCACAAATTTGGATATGTTGATAGGATTTTTTGGTACCTCTGTCTGGTATTATGGTTCATCTGACTGTGCAAATGCAAAGAAAGACAAATTTCATTTATTTGCATTCAGCTGCCTTGACATTAGCCATACATTGTCCAAAATCCACATGTTTGCATAGTAGGTAGGGCTGCACATCAGTTTGCATGTTGGAGCTGATCACACGGGTTTGCCACCAAGCAAATGTGGTGATCCAGCCTCTTGGCCAGAGCTGCCTCATGTCTCATCAGCCCTGACGATGCCTGGGGAGATGTGCCTAGTCTTGTTCTCCCCTTATGAAATTTATCCACCACAAATCTTTATCTTTCTTAGTTTCCCAGGCTATCATTAGATGATTTATTCCCCTTGCACTGACCTCCTGCTTTTGAATGAATTTCACCTCTGTTGCTAGATAGGAAAAGTATTTTCCATATGTAACAGGTTTTCATTAATCCTTTTTACCACAGTGTCCTTTCAAAATCACAGCTTCCAGCATATCTTCAGTTAACACCTGGTGACAGCTGTTTTAAAATCTTGGGATGTTTCACTATGCAAGAGTTGACTGGGCAAAAAGGACAAAGATACCGGCATTACAGCACAAATAAAGGCAGCAGGTCAGATCAGAGATGAATGAGGAGCGCGTCCTTCAGGTGAGACAGGGAAGAAAGGACAGGGCACACAGGCACAGTGAAATTGAGGGGCAGATGGGGAATACGTGATAGGATGAGTGATCCTGAAATTCATAAAATCTTACTTATTTCTTGAGGCTTAGCAGTATTCAGCCAGAAGCAGAAGCTCATTTTATTTAAAAAGGCTCTATCTTGGTATTACAGAAATTGACTGGTCTCTGCCTGGCATTAATCAGCCTCATTATTGCTATTATAAGAAAACTCATCTCTATAGTTATTTAGGGTATGGGTATAGACACACAGAATATGGCTCCAGCATAGTGTGATCAGGCACTACTGAAACAGCTAATTTTCTGACAGCAGTGGAGCTTTTCCACTTCGCTGTTTGGCCCACTCCTCAGAAAGCTGGCCTCTGCCATGTCCTGACACAATGGATATATCACCAAGATCTGCTCATTAGGGCCACAGCATTGCACATAATACCAGGTGATGAGCAGGAGATGATATCAAGCAGTTGCTTAGTTTGCTTGCTGGAAGTCTGTAAAGGAACAATGACGAAGCAAATTAACTGGAGGCAATTAATTGCAGGTATATGTACAAAGAAAAACCGTACAAAATGAAACAGTGATTTTGGATGTGGTCATGTGTTTTTCTACTTTGTCTTGATAATTCATATGGAGTTATTACACATTCAACATTATGGGATTCAGTTTGGTGTGAAGACATTTACATTGAGGCATTCACATGTAAATGCCTAAACTCTATTTTTAGTGGATGCTAAAGAACTCATTTGGACACCTGCCTGGGATTGAGATGTCTAAACACAGGCAACTCCTGTTGTTCGGGTGCCAAGGAGCTCCCAGGCAATGCAGAAAACCTCCTGGCCCCTTCTAACACTGACCAGCCCCAGGCAGACATCTGGGGGACCTTTGGGCACCCCAGAGGACCCTCAGAGCCATCTGTGGGCAACTGATGACTGTCCTTAATGGCTTTGCAGATGCCCTTGCCCTTAGGCTGGGGAAGGAAAGAGATCTTAAGACTCTCATGTGTTTGCTCACACACAGACACTGAAGCTCAGGTGTCTTAATCCCACCCTCGGGAGAGGCCTGGTGATGAAAGATGGGGTACACAGGCAGTGTTTGTACTATATCTCATTTTTTTATCTCTAATCTTTCATCAATTTTGATACAATAATAATTACTGATACTGTTCCTCAGTAACACAATTTTGAAATTATCTATTTATTAAATTACTAAGTTAGTGTTTAATTGCTACAGTTACATGCTGCCTTCCCCTTACATTTCTTTTTGTTTTAAACAGCTACTGAATAAACTACATTAAAAAAAAAAAAAAAGAAAGAAAGAAAGAAAGAAACAGAAATTAACAGCATTAACAGCTTACTGTATCTGTTTTCCATGAATATATTGCCTGGTTTTGTGCTTAAATGTGCATAAAAATAATACTTTGGAAGGTAGACGTTCTCTGTCAGATGAAGTTCCAGTTACGTAAACAAGGTTAGATACTGGATCTTTATCAAATCCTTTAACTTATACTTTGATTAAAACAAACCAACCAACCAACCAACCAACCAACCAACCAACCAACCAAATAACAACAACAAAACCACGAGGAAATCCATCTTTGCACACAATTTATTTGTATTTATGAGTACATTTGTTTTATAATAGAGCTCTCCACTGAGGTTTTTTTTCAGATTGGGAACACATTTCTGAAGCCAAATATCCCAGTTTTTCCTGATTACCATGCCTTGGTTTGCACTGGGGATCAGTCTCAGGGTACATGTATTGGACTGCCTCCAAGTGAAACTAAACTGGAAGATGAGCTTCAGGAATGCACCCGCTGCTCTCCAACCCCTAATATGTCTTCAGTTCCTGGGATCGGAGTACAGCTAGTCTAAGGTTAAATTAATCTGGAATCAGGTACAATGTGCACATCAGATACGCAGCACCAAATAGATCCACCCAGAGATCCACTCCTGTTGAGCTACAGCATTTGCTAAAATAGATGCAGGGTCAGAAAGCGAGAGCATTAGAAACTTAAAGCAGAAGAAACTTCTTCGTGTTTTAGTAGTGTGCAACAATGCAAACAGAATTTCCCAAAATAGAGTATCTACACAGACTGCCGGTCTGAAATAATTCTATGGCATCTTTTAATATGAGGCCCTCCTTAATAATAAATAAATATTTTTCTGTCAAAACACACAGTAAGTTGGAAAGTGTTCTTGTTCCTGTTCTTCATTTAGGGAAACCTGAGGATGCTTTCCCAATCCTTCCTAAAAGCAGACACACGAGTCCCACACAACAAACAGCTGTCCAACGCACAGGATTGCTTTTCTTGATTATTTATGTATGTAAAAGCTTAACCTTTTTTTATTTTTTTTTTTTTTAACAGTGTGAAGGATAATATATGATGCTGATTAACTGGTAGAGATGGCACAAAGCATCATGGTGAGCAGAATATGTGATGAATACTACTATGGAATTTCAGCTGCTCTTCCAATATATCTTATCCTAGACCCTGTCACAGACAAGACACTAGACAAGATGAATCACTGTTCTGATCTAGTATGACCATTCCTGCCTTTTTAAGGCAGCAATGCTAGTAGTTTTAAAAATGCTCCCAAATGAACTCTTACTTTCTGAAACTCAGGTGTTAGTGGCATCTGCGTTATAGTACCATAGCTGAACGCATGCTGATTTCCCAGTCTTGATCTTCTGTTGATGTCTTCTGATTCCAGTTTTATCCCAGGTTTCCTTCAGCATACCTTAATTTCCTCATGTCATTATTTCTTTATGTGTGCACTGTGTATCCCCACATGCATGAATATATGTGATTCTGACTTACCACCTTTCTTCTTCAAGTAATATGGTCACATTCAGTGCTGATACATACTGCCTTCTTTTCAGAGGATTAATTTGACCTCCAAAGGGCCCATCACTTTGTCACTCAAAGATATTTGATACTCATTTTTCTTCTGGATTCTCCTTTACTACTTATAAGTCTAAAGATGTAGACATATACCATATGTATGTATGTGTGTGTGTGTGCACTTACATAGAAACATAGAATGTCCTCAGTTGGAAGGGACCCACAAGCATCATTGAGTCCAACTCCTGTCCCTGCACAGGACAACCCCGCAGTTCACACCACATGTCTGAGGGCATTGTCCAGTCTCTTCTTGAACACTGCCAGGCTTGGGGCCGTGACACCTCCCTGGGGAGCCTGTTCCAGTGCTCCACCACCCTCTGGGGGAAGAACCTTTTCCTCATGTCCAACCTAAACCTCCCCTGGCACGTCTTCCTGCCATTCCCTCGGGTTCTGTCATTGGTCACCAGAGAGAAGAGATCAGCACCTGCCCCTCCTCCTCCTCCCCATGTGAGGAAGCTGTAGCCACCATGAGGTCTCCCCTCAGTCTCCTCCAGGCTGAACAAACCAGGTGACTTTAGCCGCTCCTCATACAGCTTCGTCTCCAAACCCTTCACCAACTTCATAGCCCTCTTCTGGACACTCTCTAGCAGGTTAATATCTTTTTTATCCTGTGTTGCCCAGAACTGCACACAGTGCTCCAGGTGAGGCCGCACCAGTGCAGAGCAGAGCGGGACAATCACCTCCCTCGCCCGGCTGGCAATGCTGTGCTGGATGCACCCAGGACACGGGTGGCCCTCCTGGCTGCCAGAGCACTGCTGGCTCATGTTCAGCTTCCGTTGAACAGAACCCTAGGTCCTTCTCCGCAGAGCCACTTTCCAGCTTATACGCACACACACATCCCCTTACTTTCTACACATTGATCTACTGACATCTGCAAAAGACTGCTTTGTATCTATCCAACTGGGTCTCCATCTCTTTGCTGAAAACTCTCCCTCTACCGCTCACCCAAATTATTTTTTTAAGCTTTTCACATCTCTATATCAAATGATTTTCTAGTCAGAGCTTTACCACTCTTTTGGCTGTCCATGGACACCATTAATCCTGATGGCTTTTCCTCATGATCTACACTCGCATTGAATGTTTCTGAATCAGTAGACTGAGATTATGCATGTGACAGGAGATTACAAAATTAGCATTTGGAGAACCATTTAACTGCTATTTTTCAAAAGCTGTGGTGAAAAAAAAGGAACTACAAAAGCAGAAAGCTTGGACACCTTCCAAAGTAGCAAGAATCTTCAGAACAAAACACAGGTTTAGCAAGTGTTACTGTACGGGAAATCAGTTGCATGCACAGTAAAGAATCAAGCAAATAAACATCCAGATGAATACCTTGTATGACTCATGAAATATTACAGAATAAATAATGCATAGCATCCTGATAGCTTTTTTGGCAGAACTATGAACTACACGGTTGATGGAACAAGATATAAACAGGATATAAATACAAGACTTGGAATTTAATAAGGCATTTGAAATATTTTGAAATATTCTTACATTCATTGGTTTGGACATACTCAGGCTACCACAGTTTATTTACTTGTAATATCACACTGGGACACCTGACAAGGTATTTCCACTACCCTTCCCTTGGACACCGTCTTTACATTTGGGTAAATGAAGAGGAGATGTGTTAGTTTCATAAAGAATAATAATATTTTTGCTCTGGGATGGGACAGCAATCTCTTCTTTTAAATACTGACCCAAGATATTTCCATTATTTACAGTCCCACTTTCAAGGCTGCAGAACCCATTGTACAAGCATCGCTGAAAGTCAACAAGTGCTGAAGGTTAACAAGTGTTAATTAACTTAAATTCTAAACAAGGAGCATACCAGGGGAAGCTGTTGAGAAACCACATAGCCTGTCTTCCTGACTAAGGCTCTGGAGAGGGACCTGGGAAAGTGAAAAATAGCAGCAAACTGAGCCAAAATCTGCTGTTTGTATTGTGGGGACTATTAGGTGACTTGACCTCATGAAATCTAGAAAATAATCAGTTTCTTAATTCATGGGAATAGCCCTCCGAGAAGAAACACAAATACCTAAGGCAGTGCACTAAGAAGCCTGGTGCTACTGCCTAGAAACATTGAAGGAGACACATACTGGAAAAATGCAGAGGAGCATATCTGATGAATCATCTACTGCAGCACAGCTATGTGGTGGGAGAAAGAAAACAGAAAAGTAGCAACGCTGAAAAAGACCTAAGGAATATACACAAGAAGAAGGATCAGAACTGGGATTGTGGTATTCAGTAACAACAAAAAAAAGCCCCAAACTAACAGCCAGTGCCGTTTGCAGCTCTTTTATTAGCTGCTCCACACTGTGCCATCTGTAAAATAGTTAGGGAGCAGGGAGGCACCAGGGACACCAGTGATCCCATGAGCTTACTAAAGTGACCTGGGAGATGGAAAGGGCTGGGTGGTCCTTCCTGACAGCACATTCCTGAAAGGGGGCCCCAAATAGCCCAATCTGGCTACCTTCATGCCAGGATGAATTGGAAAGAGTTCAGACAAAAGCAAGACAAATGACAAAGCTGGAGGGAATGACTTCAAAGGAAAGATTAAATTAACTAAAACATGCGTAGCATGGCTAACGAACTACATGTCAGGAGACAGGGAATACAGTAACTGCCAGTCATTCTTAGAGGTGTAAACAAAGAGGTCTTTCATTGACAGTAAACAGGGAGAAGAATTCATCATCTTTTATTATTTTGCTTCAATTTTTGCTTGGTGCTTGCTAGCTTTACCACATCACCACGGATTGCCAGCAGCAGAAAAGAGACGAGCACTGAAAATAAGCCCTCTGCCTTACCAGTGTACTTTGAATTCTGTTTTATAATTCATTTGAGTGCCTCCTCTTCTCTCTTACTGCTCTAGGCCAGGCTCATCATTACACAGGGCTAAGGAACCAGTTCTCTCTGAAACCAAGAACATTTCAACAGGGCATGTTCAAAATAATTTATGTACATTTCCAGTATTGCTACCAGATTGTTCCTTCTTCTATGCCTTGTTACTGCAGGACCAAACAGCCTTCAAATTCCTTGGACTCATATCACTTCAATATCACAAGTTTTTGGCAGAAAAATTCCTCCTCCCATTTGTGTGGATTTTTGGTTTTGTTGTTGTGGTGGGTTTTTTAGGTGTTTTTGTTTGTTTGTTGGTTTGGTTTGGTTTTCTGTTGTTTTTTGGTTGGTTGGTTGGGGTTTTTGTGAGTGTGTGTGTGTTTTTGTTGTTGTTGTTGTGTTGTTTTGTTTTTCATTTGGTTTGGTTTGGTTCGGTTTTGGTTTTGTTTTCTCTTGTGTCTTCAGGTGCCACGCAGAGAGATCTGAAAACAACCAAACAAGTCTTACCTCTCAGGAGGAATATGCCTTGCCCTGGCATTATTCCTCTGTTTAGGTAGATGGCAGCTAATTGGGGAGGGGAGAGGCTCCAGCTGTGCTCTCCAGCAGCACAGGATTTGTGCCTAAGACAGTTCTTTCCATATTATTCCCCTCTATCTTCAAATGCTAATCTTTCAACAGCCACCTTTGTACTGCTTTCTTTTTGTTAGATTCTTTGTTGACTGCTAATGAGGGCGAGCTTTTCCCAGTAAGGATTTTTTTAGTAAAACTTTTGAGATATCACTCCCATTATACTTTTTCTTCTGTCTTTACTCACTGGTGTAATTTATGTAGCTCCTTCTGCGTTATCTTTAACATCAGAAGGTCAGTACCCAGACTGCCTTTAATCATACAAGGAATGTTTAGTACTTGGGAAACTCTTCTTGGAGAATGAGACTGATATACTTTCAAGGAATAACATTAACCCCTATTGATATGGAAGAGAAAGATTAGTTTTGCTAACAAGTGTTTTAAAAGTATGAGTTAAGAGCATCTCATCCTTTATGTTCAGTAGCCATTTGACCAAGAACTGGAAGAAATTAAAGAAATATCACTGAGTGACAGAAGCTACAGCCATGCAAAAATCACATACTGGGAGTTGCTTCATCTGCTTTACTCTCTACTCTTTTCATTATAGAAAAGCTCCCTACGCTACCATTTGCTTTCTTTTTCAGGTCATAAATTCATTTCCATTTACAATGCAAAACAGGGGTAACATAAACCAGGATGTGAAAAAACGACATTTTAAACCAACATCAGCCTGTGGAACCTATTACAGGTTGACAATTTTCAAACTGAACAGCTTTCACTGGAGTTAGCAGCTTGAGTGGTATGAGAAAATTAATGGGAATGTGTTGACTTTTATGAAACTTCCCCATGTAGAATGGGTTTTGAGTAAGCTGTTGTGAGAGTGGAATGTTGCATTTTGGCAAAGTAACACATTCTGATTTTCTTTTTTTTTTTTTTAATAGAAATATCTGTGTGATATGTATTTATACTTGTATGCAATATCATGCATATATAATAATCAAAATTAAATTTCACATTGCAATTTTTTATATTGCCAAAACTGGAGGATTCAAAGATATTAAAGGTGTAGTGGTAATTTCTGATTTTTTAAATTGTATTTAGAAGCAAAAATAGATGGAATTTCATTCCTATACAGGATACGTTTGTTTTTTTTTTTCTTCTTGTTGCTTTCCTGGTGAGCAAGCAATTAAATTTTAAAAGGATAATATTTTTCCAACCTTTGGCTGTAGCTAACAATACTACTTACAGACAGCAGTTTGAAAAGTTATAGTATAATTGATGTAGCATGAAGTGAATCAAGAAGGCAAAGTTGATACGCAGATATTAACATAATCCACTGCTCACATTCCAGAGAAGTTTACATTCTTTCCAAGTATGTCATTTCCTTACAGAAAAATACTTCTACCTTCATAGCAGAGTCCTCTCTTGGATGCACAAACGACAGGTTTCACATCCTGACAGTCTATAGTCTTCCCTGCTGTCATAGCCTGGCCATTTGGAGGAGAAAAAGACAAATGCTCAAGTCATTTTTTCTTTTTTTTCCACAGAGAGCAGCCAGCTAACAGCAGCCTCTACATGCAGCTGTTTCTACAGACATAGTACATATTTTTACATCAACTCAGAACCAAAGGCATGAGTAAACCTTTTAGCTTCCTAATAACATGTAAACATGCTCAAATCAGTTTCGCATTACATTACTGATTCTCATTTATTTTACTGCCTCAAAACATTTGAGAGTGGCTCAGAGCAGAACATCTTCTTGTTTTTAATTTATCTAATTGTTTGAATAAGCAGACATAAAAAGAAAAGGGCAAATGAGTTTGTTCTCTGAAGGGATGAATGCACTAGTAGCTTTCCGCTGGGGCACTCTATTTTCTCCCCGCAGCACGCATGCTTGTGCGATTACAAAATTGCAGAATAAAGTCAAAGGTTTAGAAACCACCTTATTTGGGCTAACTATTAAGCTTTCAGGTGCTCTTAATTAACACAACCATTTGCCAAATCTGACCACACACTTGTGAGATGAGCCACTTTCGAAACACCTAGCTTGCCTGTGTGGCACCCAGAAGTAAGCAGTCACATCTGTGACATCCCCCTCTCAAAACTAATACTGCAAGAGTTTCTTCTGCTGGTTCAGACAGCCTCTACATTCAGCATGGGCACCAGTGTGTGAAGGAGAAGGGACAGAGGGATATGAAAAAGGGGTAAAGAAGTCAAAGCAGAAAAATACTTAATTAGTGTGTGCTGGAGTTTCTCCCTCAGCATCTCTGCTGGATTCCTCCCTGAAGATCACACAGCCAGTCAGAAAACTCAGCAGCACTTCTCCATATCTCCAGCCGTATTCCTATGGCACGGAGGTACTGCAGTCACGCTTGCCTATTTGCTAGCTATACATGTCAGAGGAGACCCTACAGGATGTCCTTCCTGACAGCTGCCTTTCAGAAACAGTCTGAATAACAGAAGCCAGCAGATGCAGCAGTTGCTCAGCACATCTGAAATGAAGCCACTTGCATTTAAGAGCTTATAAATGGATTTAGTTTTCTAATTTCAGGACCTAAATTTTGGGGAAAAAATTCCAGTTGATTATATGGTTTTCATTTTTAACCTCTCTGTAGGTGTGCATATCTTTTATTTTCAGTGCTGTATATACACACTATAATGTCTTAATGTATAAATCAGTGAAATGGTCTTATATATAAATTCAGTATTTCCTGATTAGTGTATGCACATAGATATGCATGAAAAAACTACCCCACATGTCAGTGCAGTCTCATACATTTCCTTGTCCTTTTATTCAGAAGTGCTGGGGTTTTATTTTTCTTTTATGCAGTCATACTCCTTTGACAGTATGTAGCTGTCATGGTTCTATCTCACAGGTTTCTATACATCAGAGACCAGCTTTAAAACTGTTTTGACAGGTTAAAAGCTGAGATTCTTCCAGGGACAGGTTGGAGAGAAGCAGAAATGTGAGAAGTGGAAAAGCATATTCCTTGACACACCCTAATCTCCTCAGTGCAGATGGCATTGTCTTTTTCAATAAGCTTCTGTGCACACCAGCCACTGCAAAAGAGTGAAAGCCTGAATGCATTATGGGACATACATACGTTATCTGTATGTACATCTATCCAATATGCACAGCCGTGCATGCACAAGCAGACAAATGTGCAAAGCTTACCTTCCTTCTTCTTCCTCCCCCATCCATTCACTAAAATTAATTGCTCCCCAAGATGCTGTAGGCCACATTGTTAATTATTGTCACTCTTCTGCACCTGAGGCATCATACTGGTTTAGAAAACAGCCTGCAAACAGATGGAGAGCTGCTGGAGATGAATCTGCAGGTATGTGAAAAAAACTGATACAGATTTTATGATACCGCAGACTCAGATGGTCTATTAATTTTCAATAATATTCTGGAAAAGAAAGACACCTCTACATGTTTTTAGGTGCAATTTGTTTCCAAAAAAGAAGTTGCAAGAGCCAATTACTTTTATGATTTCATCACCATCATTTCTGTTCAAGGAATATTTATGGAAAATGTTCCAATCATTGCTGCACCAGCCTCGCAGCGTCTTAGATAACCCTGTCCCTTGGCAGCCAGCTGTATGTGTGCCACACCTGGTGGCACCAAGGCTGGGTAACTTGCAGCCCAGACCAAGACTTCAGCTTGAGTTGGACGCCACATGCAGCCTCCTATCTGCTGCCTTAATGCTACTGGCTTGTCCCCAACACCTACCCTAACAGCCTGCTTCTGCCATCGTGTTGTCACACAGAGCCACAGCAGACCGCAGCAAAGCCATTCCTTACACCCGCAGCCTGCCTCCAGCCCACCCGCACGAGACAACGTCCTGGTGTGACCCCCAGGAAAATGCTCTGCTCTTTGATCCAGCCTGGCAATTAGCAAAAAGTCACTGCAGTAGTTGACACCAACCAGTTTTTCATCTTCAGAGGCTGAGGATCAAAGCTAGCACAGCCAAGACGACGAGGCAGGTATGCTTCTAATGGTGCTCAAGGCTATCCTGTCCTACAGAGGAGGGCACCGCAAAGGCAGAGCCCACACAGACATCCAGACCTACCTAACGCGCACTGTGCCTGCTTCAAACCAGATAGAAGCCTTTCTCTTTCCTAAGTACTTCAATGTGACCATTTTCTGTGCAAATGTACCCAAGAGAGGCATCTGAAAACTCGAAGCTATTCTAATAGAGTCGTTTTACGCTCTTCTAGGGTAAAACTATTGCTGCACATAGGAAGCGGTGGCATCTTCTAAACTGGGAAAAAAAGCCTTTCAGACTTCACTGGAAGTTCAGCTCTGCACACAAGCCAAATTACTTTAGAAAGGCAATGCAAAAGTTACCAACAGATTTATCATACGACTATCCAAAAGGATCCAGATATTTTAGCCAAGAAGCAAGAAAAAGTGAGTTAATTTTACCATGACCAGATCTCTGATCCATATAGGAGTGAGGAAGGGCAGGTGATGATACACACAATAAAAAGGCCACCCCTTCTTTTCCAGTATTGGTATCCAGCATATGTAGTGGAGTAGAGTCTATTTGGTAAAGATTCGTACACAATTTGTCATGTGCTATACACAGCTTGTCATGCTGTTATATGTGTTAAGGGAACTATGGAAGTTAAACATGGTCTAATCTTCTCCAGTCCATAAATGCTGCATATTAGTATTTTTCAATCCAGTAGAGATTTTCAACATCTGCCATCACTTTATGAAATGCTTGATGTATGCAGAAACAACTAATGTATAATGTATTGTATACCCTTCTATACATTTATCTTAGAATACTAAATCTACTGTTTCTCGCTTTTTTAAAAACACACCATATGTAATACTTATGACACTAGGGTCAGTCTACATCCTTGTTACCTGCCCAGGTTAATAAACAGTATATTGCTGCATGACCTTGGGAGTGCTGTTCAAGGACTGGAAGTGAAGGATTCTTAATTTGCTTCTCCTCCTGTTCTGCAGATGGTGCAAAATGTGAAATTTTAAAGCCAACAGGGTTAGATACTTCTCCAGTTCTCTTTCTCCCTAAAACTGATTCTGCAGGAGCAGTATCAAGGCCCCAGACACTCCATCTTCTCCATGGGTAAGAGGTGGAGATGAAGATGGTCCTGGGGGAACTGGCTTCCCTGCAGTGCTGCAGAGGATGAGATGTGTAACCAGCCAGCAGTGGTGCTTAGCCAGACCACTGCAGAGTTCCTAAAAGCAGTGCTACAAATAATATTAACATTCGATCTGAAAAAGGCAATCTATTTCAACCCTATTTTAGATTCTTTTCTTTCTGCACTGAATCTTCTGTTTTATTTCAGACAGCAGTTCCTCAGTATAATGCAATTGTCTTTAATGAATTGCTTTTCCCAGCTGTCACTCTCATTGTACCAAAAATTCAGGGTGATTTGTTCAACCCGTAGCAGAGGAATCAGCCTAAGACTTTAGCTCTTTTCCATTCTAACAGGAGTGTTTCCTCTTGTAGAAGTGGTTCATTGACGGGGACTATTGACTATGGATACGTAAGAAAGAAAAATGCTGGTATTTGGCTACCTACCAGACAATTTAAGGTTTATAGACTGGGCTCAGAGCAAACTTGTCCAATGGTGATGATATATCATAGACTCCTCCCTGGCTGTCACAGGCCCTAAGAAGCTTCTTCCATTGCTGGCTTTTATGAGGGAAAATGAGAAAAGCTCTGTGAAACCAATTCACACTCTCAAAATGGTGCTTTAGTCGGGCTCACACAATTAGCCACATCTGCAAAGCAGCACATTTGCTGATTAGTAAATTCTCTTCTTCAAGAACCTATGTTAAATTTTCATTTAAGCACTTTGGTACACAGGAAAGGCATTGCCATTGCAAGCTAAAGTGCCAGGTGCTGCAATGACCATCTGAGTAAAGGAAGGTTTTTCCTCTGGTTAAAAAAAAAAGGTATGAGGATTTCAGTTTGTGGGTGAAAGTTCTGATCTATTTTGTATTTCCCACCTCATTTGTGTCCCTTCTTGCTGTTCCAAGATCTTTCTAGCCTTTTGCGCCATATGATACCTGATGAGAAGTACATCTCAGTCAGACTTTAATTTGTTAGCTTTTAAGTCACACTTGGTAGAAAAACTATTTACATTCCCACAAAATAAACACACATGACCCATGCTGCTACAAAAGAAAGATATTTTTCTGTAAGCATTTTCTGTTAATAGGGATTAGCACCACTGTAACTGCAAATTATCTAAGACCATATTAAATGTATATATTTATAATAGACAGACTGGTTTATAATAGACAGACAAACATTTCTGAGAAATAATGTAAGAATAGTGGGGAAAAAGGGATGTACTAAGGACATTTCAGGAACTCTTTTGGTACCATTTTCTATGTTTCTTACTTTCCTATGAACATCAGATAGATTCATGCACCTCAATAGGCATGAAACCTACATTGGAGAAGAACAAGTTTCTAGAGGAATAATTCTACTACTCATTATGTCTGTATAAAATACCAGCTTAATTTACATCCAGCTAAGATGGCTGTCATAATAAATACATATGACTAAATTTTAATGTAGAAATATATGCTTCAATAACAGTTATACCCTAGTATAATAATACATAACTACATATAGTTTAAAAATTCATCGCAAATTAATCTCTTCAAAATAATTGATCACTAAGAGATTTAGCTTGGGTTGCTCTTCTAATCTCACCCCTCTCAAGATACAGGCAATAATTTTGATTACTGAGGAACTGTGATGACAAAGTTTAGTAAACCAAATCACTATGATTAATATAGAAAACTTTATAAAGAAAAGCATATAGAATACAGTCACTGCTTTTAGACTCACTAAGTCTCACTGCAGGGTATTAATACAGCCTGAATTCAAAGGTTTACTTCCCCTGGCTCCCTGTATAGTTAAGGACTAGAGAGAGGCTCCTAGAGAGCTTTATTCAGAGTGAGAACCTCACCTGGAATCATCTTCTCCAAAACCATTGGGGGAATCCAACCACTACACAAGTAGCACTTGAGTCTGGAGTTTACCACTGGGCAACATATAAACTGTGATTTTGCCTCTATCATCAATTATCATTCATCTGGGTGTTGAAGAAGCTGACAGATTTGTACTCCCCTTGCTCTTCTTTTTCCTGTATCTTAAGAGATAGTTGCCCTTCTTTCAACTGGTGGCACTTCACCGTCCTCCTCATTTCTCAAAGATATCTGCTAACAAGACTTTCAGACATCATCACCCCACTGTTAAAAATCCAGCAGTGACATCCGTACAGGCCACTTGATTTCAAATAGTCTTACTTGGCTGAGCTACCTCCCATAAGCTCCTATTCAAGCCTGACCCCTTAGCCTTATGTTGCTAAGTAATATTATGATCTATCCAAGGACTACTTCTGTATGCATGTAAGCCCTGGTACAATTACATAGGTAAAATATGGTAAGCATTTTGTTGTATGCCTCATATGAATCATAGAGGATACACTGCTAATACAAGCCCCTCAATGACTCCAGAGGCTGTGCTGAACTCAACAGAGAATTATAAGCCCAACGCAGAACAGGCAAAATGGAAAGAGAATGAAAACAAAAAAAGAAAAAAAAAAAGTTCTGTGTCATAGGAATTAGCAAAGCAATCTACTACATTTCTTGGGGTGGAGGATGCCAGCACTAGCTGGCACTCACTCCCAGGAGGGGGAAAGAACAAAGTGAATGGCAGAAGGGAGTGAAATGTTTCAGAAGAGAGGGAAGACTTGCTCTAAACTTCAAACTGGAGACACTGCCAAAAGAAAAGGAGAAAGGAATAGTATGAGAAAAGGCCACAAGGGATGAAAGAAAACTAGCATGAAGGAAAGAGAAAGCAAGCAGGGAGGATAAAGAGGATAAACTGCTTCTTCATGAAGAAGCAGTTCTGCTGAGGGACCGTGCCAAAAGCCAAAACCGGTGCAGCTTTGGCCTTGGCACCTTAGTAACAGAGGAGAGAAATCCGACCCAGTGGTAGCCAGGAGAGGGCCCAGAGGTACATAAAACCTTCAGTGAATGGGTGCACCATAAGCAAAAATGTAAAGACGAAAATTTACACTAATATCTCATGCATTCTCTCATAAAAACTGAACTTTTCACAAAGCAGCACTGCCAACATAACTAAGCTATGTATAACACTTCCATGCAGTGCCTACACCTGTCAATTAGAGTGATTATTAATTTTTGTGTTCATAGGTCATGTAAAAAGTCACATTGTTTCTCTATGATTTAGTTCTCCATCTGTGAAGCTACTACCTCTGCTTCACTAAAGGCAGAGGCAATAAATTGACAAGGAACAATATAGTAATAAAGAAGCATAAAGCAGATGAATTAATGGCAACACCAGGCTCAATTCTGGATCAGAAAAATGCATATAAAACAGTGAAGCAGCTAACTGATGTATTTTATAATAAAAATAAAAGCATCTTCCAAAACAAATCTGAAAAAGGAACAGGACAGTTCAAAATATCCATATAAAATAACGTGGACTCTTTCCCGTATGCAGTCACAGGCTCTGCCTCCCTTTTAGCTGCATCCAGTAAGAATTTTCTCCCTTTTTTATTCTTGCTAATTGTAACGGTTTAAAGGACACTGAAGAGCACAGGATGGGTTCATGAGAATTGCGAAGTATCACTGCCTACCATTTGCACCAGGGCATCATTCATCTCTGTTGCAACACCATACTGTGAGGTGGTAACAAAAACTAAACGCTGTAATCCAGAGCTAGGGAATGCTAATTATCCCACATCAGACCCCAATCTATGCAGCATTCAAGGTTCACTGTGGTTGAGAAGATCTGTTCAAGGCCATAAATGGTTCAAAGGCAATATGGGGTGGGCTTTGTGGTTTTGACATGTCCATCCCCTTTTTGTTGACCTAGAAGACCTGCATGAAATTCTTGACCTTTTCTTTTGACCCCTTGCGTCTACATAACCATCTCTTCTGTCCCCTTCCTTCAATGAAGGACACAACTACCTCTCCTCAGACCCTCTGAATACCAGGACGCCACCCACAGTAAGTAATGAATATGATCATCTCTTTCTTTAACTGCTGATCGGTGAAGTAACAATATAAATTGCAACTACAGTGCAGAGCTCAGCACAGTGGTCTGTGCATAAATACCATCGCAGAGCTTAGCTGAAGCTGTCTAGCCAGTTGCACAGATTCACCTTAAAGTCACGCCCAGGCTGCCGTGTGAGTTTAGTCAACTTTAGAAACGTCTGCCTTTGCCTGAATTTTACTTTAAAAGTGTTTATATTTTACTGTTTTTCATATTGCATTTTGCCCTATAGCAAAAAGGAGGCAGAACTGGAAAAGGTACTCAGCACTACACTGTGGTGCCAAAGCCTGACTAAAGAAGAAACTATGAGGTTGCCAGATTAGAGACTGAGTGCTGAGTTACTTTGCACTTGGTATAGGTCCATAGTCCTGCTCGAATTGAAGTCAATAGCAAGCCTGCAGTTAATTGCAACAGAAGATGCATTTTAGGGAGAAACCATAAAGAGGTAGGCAGGATTATCTAATGACATATACGTATTTTACTAAATGTGTTACTTGTCAAGCTAATTAGTTACCCTGTAAATGAAAAGGTCAACCCTGCATAACATTTGCATCTAATCTTTCAGAGTCAAATTTCGTAAGCATGGTAGGTGGAAAGAAATAAATTCTACTAAAGTTGTGAACAACAGACAGGAACACTTTAGCAGGCAGAGAAAAATGAGGAAAAAAAAGCTGCCTAAAGCTGATCTGTAGCTAAGAATATAGAACAAGTCCGTAAGGAAGATACCACTGACATGGCCACCAGCTCCACATATACAATTTGTTTTGAATAGCTCTGCAGCCATGCAATGTGTTGAACCTGTCAGTCACACTTTTTTGACTGCTTTTGCTGTCTTTTATTAATCCACATAAGCAAGCCAAGAGTCAAGGCTCATAAAACCACCCCACTGCACAAAGACCATACTTCTGGCCCCAAATTGCCATTTTCTAGAGGACATTTACCTGACATCTCACACTACTGTGTACACACTCCAGCTGTGCACATTTCCCCCAATTTCCACAGCTGGAGGCACAATCCAGCACAGTACAACGATTCCACACCTGCAGCTCACTAATTTTGCAGCTCTCAGAGCCTTGCACATCTACAATAGCCTGAATCCCCTTTTCTCTTCCAACACCCTTCTCGTTTACATACATCTGAAGTATGCAAACTTGACACAAAAACAAATGTTTGAAAGGTATTCACAAAGCCACTATTAAGAGGTTAAAGAAGAAGATGCAGCAGCTTTCTTGGAAAATATCAAAGAGAGACAAAGAGCATTTCAGTACGTGTAGCCGTGGAAAAAATCAACAGGGCAATCAGCAGATTAACTGGTAACTTTTGGATTTTTTCTTTTTCTTTTTTAATGAAACAGCAGGTTTTGTGTTTCAGCCTGTAAACACTCTATGCCAGGAGAGGATCTACAGAGGCTCTTTGTCCTTGCTAAAGGGCTTTACTTAATGGGGTGTTACATGAAAAAGCTTATCCGTTTTACAGGAAAATGTGCCCTCAGGGCTCACTGAAACAGTAGCAACAGCTAGAGGAAAAAAAAAAACATGATATGACATATATCCTGGCTAATACAGGTTTAAATAAACAGTAAGTCACCCTGACGGAACTGAAAACTCTGGCATAATAAATCTCCCAGCAGCCTGTGCACACCAAGTAGGTGGCAGGGGATCCCACTCACTCCTCTTTAGTGAAAAGCCACATTTTCCAGGCTGCATATCCCACTGCCAAAGGCTTGAGTCCTGCTTGCAGAAGCCACCCAAGCCAGCTCTTGATCTCCCTCTCCGGCCAGGCTCCCCATCGTGGGGCAGCCACAGCAGCACTGGGCTGGGAGCGCGTCCCCCTGCCCCTGGCCTGACCCTCTGCAACACAACAGAGACTGATACGTGAGCTGGGAATTTAAAACCACCGCAGGTATATTGCAGAGTTGTGTCATTCTTCAAAGGACAGATGGTTTGAAATATCTGAGTTATGGCAGACTATTTCCTTTGTGAGCTGGGAGAAGAATTTTTCACCCCATTTTGCTGGCATATATAAGAGGAGCAAACAGATTGCTCAAGATGCAATATAAAGAAAGTTTAGCTAATGGTTTGTATTTTGAGACCCTTCATTCCCCAAATGTTTGAACCAAAGCTTTAAATTCAGATGTACTTAAAGAAGACTTTTTTGTTCTCTGTTGCACATATGAACTTAATGCCAGGAAGCAGTAGGAATCAGCAAGTCAATTATAACTGAAGTGAACACATATTCAAATATAGGCCTCAGAGGAGACGTCTGCATCTTTCATCAGAATGGATTTTCCTGAATCCAAATAGCAATGAATACGGCACTCATGTTCACACTTCTCTGCTCATGGTACATCTAAGAACCGCTTTCTTCTGGCACTGAGTCACCCATCCTACCTGTCAGAAGGGATAATTACTCACCTATATTACCTCAACTCGATTATCAAGAAAGGAAGAAACCACATTTCCTGGTTTTACTCATAACACTCACACAAAAGAGAATTAGCAGGCAGCAGGAAACTTTTAAATTTCCTGTATGATCCTGGCTAAAAGCTCTACCTCCTTTCTCATTTGATTTTTGACTTGGTTCAAGAGCATCTGTCTGGTAGCTGTAGAAAAACTTTAGGAGCTTTCAAAAACCCTACACTACATACAACTGTGGAATTAATCTGAAAAGGTTTTGGTGTTTGGAGGGAAAACATTCTGGGTCACTTTTAGCATTTTACGAGCAATGTGGAAATTTCCAGTGTTTACCTTGAGGGCCCAAGTACCTTTAAACCCAAACTACTGTTGAAGCCAGAAGCCAATGTTTCCATTTTGTACCTCTTCCACAGGGCAGAGGAGTGTTAGGTCTGTACTGTTCTACTTCAACCACATCAGTCCCAACTGTTCTAGTCTTGGGTTGCTTTTTGCTCTGCTCTCTAACATACAACTTCATGTAGAAGGGGAAAGTCTGAACAGCAATGAAGACTTATTCTTGAAGTAAATGTTCCCTTAATCAAAATTGGGTGACTAACAAGCATAAAATTATGGCTCTAATACCACATATAATCTTTTATCTCACTGCACAGAGGCATACATCATTTGCATTGTGTTCCAGTAGTGTTTCATACCCACTTTACCATAATCTAAATGAGCATGCACAGCACAGACAAATGGAGATTCTAACACATCTTACACACTGGCCTGGGGAGCATGATGTTGTTTGTTGTGGGTGCTTTTAAAAATTGTGTTTCTATAAATAAAAATGTTAAATTGTAAAAAAAAAAAAAAAAAAAATGCAGTGGGCAAGCACACTGCCTGAGCAGTTGTAATTGTGAGATAAATTTTCCACAAAGAAGGGATGTTTTTTAATATTTTTTTTCTGGACAGCAATTTTAATAAAGTACATTTGAAACTTCTATGAGCTATGAAATAAGTTCAATGAAGAGAATTTAAACCTGTGGATACATAAGCTCAGCATGTGGCTATTGCCAACCACATTTCCAGCTCAAAATAGACATTATTTTCTTATGCCCACTTCTCATTATCTAGGGATTTTCTTAACAGTCCAAGCCAGAGACTCAACTTTAAAAAATCTTAAAAACTTATAAAAATGGCAACCACCAAAATATGTATTTCTTTCCTTGAAATTACTTCTGCACAAAGGCTCTAAGAACCTTTCACTTCTTCATCTGCAGCACCCCTCCTATACCCCAAGCCACCACAGCTGTGAGGTTCAATAACAAATAGTCCTTTAGGGAGATCAAGTTTGGCTTCACATGACAATATTCACAAGAGCTGATTCCCAGCTCCCATGTAGGAACTTCACATCTTTTTCTGACTTTGCAGATCTGTGAGAAACTGGCACTTAAAACTCTGAGAATTTTATGAGAGAGAAGCTGGTCTTCTACTTAATTTTAGAGAGCTTTATGTCTTTTTCCCTCTTCATGGGGGTAACTCGGCACAACTGATCTTACAATACAGAAATAAGAGACTTTACAAGCAGAAAGAAACGCATGCTAAAATGCACAGTAAAATTCTCTTGTATATTCTTAAAAACATTTATCTGTGACATAAGTGGCATGAAGATGAAAATATGATGTGGTCTAAAGGTTTTATTGTTACTTCACTTGGACTGACCTGCATTACTCACTGCTTGATTCACCATTTGTGCAACACGCTTTTCTCATTCTGCCCACAACCTAAAGATACCATCCAAAAACCAAAGGAGCAGTACAAGCTTGACAGAGATTAACCTCAGAAATAACCTACAGCTACATTAAAGAACTGTCAGCTTCTACCCGAAGATTATTTGCTCGACGAATGGGAACATGACAGAGATGCTAAGAGGATGAATGGTCCTCCGCAAAATAAAACAGATAGACAGATGGCTACTCTGCAAACCACATTAAAACCTTTAGAGCTCAGCACAGTATTGTCCATCTTTTGCCGCCAATCTATGTTGTATGTGTTTAGCACTTATGACAATAACTGTATTACATGCAGGTATATGGTATAAGTATATTTATATGTAGAAATTAAATATTCTATTTATTAACCTTGGTTAGCATTGCACAGATAGTTTATTATCTGAATGTCCAGTTCTTATTATTGATTGACATTCAGTGTTGTGCTGCTGGGGATGGGGTTAATTGCATTCCTTTACTACTTTAAATTAAATGAAGCAGTCTCACTTTCCTAGAAGCATACTATTAAAACTATTATTTTGTCTTTACAGAGCCATATTTTTGCATTTATTCCATTCATTTTCTTGCAAAATCAGCTCTCTTTCCAGCAACTGCCCTCTTGTATACCAAAGACTGGTGCACAGCTTTGACCACTAGTTCTGCCTCATTTGTTTAATCTCTTTTTATGAAGCATTTCCCTTTAGCTTATATGCTGTATTTTTTATTCCTAAATTCATTTAAAATTCATTTCACCAGCCCTCTGTGTTTATCTCAGCCTAGCTTTTTTTTTTTTTTGTGCATGTCTACATATGACATAGTTTCAAGAGGCTGTTATGCGCAGGCAAAATATATCTTTTAGTTTACTTTTCTCTAGCTATTCAGGGCTATCTGCACAGAAATCTTACTCTTTCATCACATTTGATCACCTGGTCTTTAAAAGCAGTGGCTGTTCTTTCCATATTACTCATTCCATAGACTTCTTTCTTTGACCTTCTCCCAAAAATACGGAAATACCACTACTCTCTCTTTTTTCTTCTGATGTTGCCCTAGCTGTTAAAAAGATGTTAAAAAAAAAAAAAAAAAAAACAAAAAAAAAAAACACAAAAAAAACCCAAGCCATTCTAAAGGCTTTTCTTACTTTACCTTAATGATTCCTCTGGAATTTGGAAATGTTATTCATCTAGATCAGGTGCCTTGTCAAACTTTAATGGTTCCATATACTTAAATGTGTGCTCTGGCATAATCATAAAGCCTTAACATCTCTATGGGAAAATGTATTTTCATCTTCCAGATGTGACCTTCAGCGTCTTTTCAGATTAGTCTATACTACGGAAGAGAAAACACAATGAGTTCTCTGAAATAAATTCTTTACTAACAATAGCTCCCATTCATGTTGCTTTATGGCCTTGCAAGCTAGATTTGACAGATAACTCTGTACACATTATATGCTTTTAAGACCATATCTTTTACCGTATTAGTGTCATCAATTAGAAATATTATTACCAACATTATTATTACCAACATTAAGGTCTAAATTTTGCTTATCATCAATTTATCATCAATATCATCAGCTTTCCTTGCAGCTACAAGATCTCTCCCTTTTCCATGTGAAGCATTTTCTCCCTCCATAAGTAATTTTATTGAACCTGAGGTAAACTCTGGGTTATCTGATCCAACCAATCTAGCTTACATTTGACATGCACGTGCTTTTCACATATGTAAGCATACACATTCATACCTCTTACCTTCTGCAACAGACCGTTGCACAGAACAGAACCATCTGTAGCCATTCACAATGACACATACAGAAAGGGGGAAATTCTAAATTTGCTTCACACTATCAGACTTGTGCCTGTGATACTGGGTTTTATAAGGTGGAAGCAACAGTTTGCAAGTCTAGCAGCACTATCGAGCAGTGCTGCTAGTGGTGCAGAGCACTGGAGTAAGAGGACTAATACCATACACGCCCTGTTCAGCTCATTCATTCACACAGTACAACTGACGACTGTGGAACTCTTTACTGTAGACAGAGGTTGATGATGCTGCCAGGGCCAATCCTTGCATATATCTGTATGATATTACACACATGAGAAAACCTCAAGATTTCAATTCAGATTTCTTCCACACTGCCCAGGTAGAAAGCACTGGTCTGGTGCTCTCTAACAGAGGTTACAGCCTGTTGATAGCTCCTGTATTATTCTGTATCATTTCCCTAAATGTTCCCTGACAAATGTTTTCTGCATATGCAGAAAAAGAGAGAAGGTGAGTGTATGTATGTATTTGTGTGGTGTGGAGGGGCTGGAGAAAATAACTACACCAACAATGATAATTAGATACTGTCCAAATACCCAAGGAGGCAGTCACTGTTGCGAAAGTCTTACAACATGACACAACACAGTGCAAGGCAAGCATTTCACTATTTAAATTAAAATACATACACATTTATATATTTATATATATGCTAGATAACTAGCCTTGCATGGTTTTCACACAGCAGTAGCAGGTCCTTGTTTGACTGCTGTAATGCCAGCTTTTTCTTTCCAAGCAGTGCCATTCAATGAGTCTATGCCAGTTTGTGCTGATCCCACCTGCACTCCCCACCAGTTCACACTATCACCCTCCCTGTGTGTCCTTTACTGCTCTTGTGCCTTTCACCTACAAGACACTTCCCTTTTATATACTGTCATCTCCAACTTCTTCCTTAGAGGAGCATTCCACTTTATTGCTTCTGTATTTCAAGCTTGCAGCTCTCTTTGCTTGCTTTGTCTAATTGGCTCCCAAAACCTTTATCACAATGAGGTAATTAACCAAATTATTTTGATTAATTTCCAAAACTTTCTAAAGGAAATGCATAATGCATAAGTTCGTGTTATGATTTTCTAGGGTATTAATTTAGGTCATCTTGGAGCTTTTTTTCATTTATTGGGATAAAGAGGCAAACTTGACTCTGTAGAGTGGCTGGCTAGGGAAACTGTTTCCAAAGGGAAAGTCTTTACTACCAGTCTCTGCTACAGCTGTTGCCATACGTTATCCAAAACCTCTGTAATAGAAAATATCTAAATTGTCCCTGAAGCATAGATTAGCCTTCAATGCTCATGGAAGTGGCCTAACCACTACATTGCCAATCAGGATTACTCTTACTTCTACTCTCTAGCTCAATGAATCTTTAAATCTTCTATACAATCAGCAACATCTTCTGGGGCAGAGTTTGAAAGTACTTATCCTTTCCAGTAGCCTGTATACTGGGGAACTTTCCAGGTCAGATTGAGTGTGTGCCAGCAGAAAAAAAGGACTGAAACGAGATGTCCTCTTGAAAAGAAGCTGAGGAGGAGGTGAGAGGAATCACCACCTACTTCTCCTCTGGTTCCCTTTTAAAAGGAAAGATTGATTCTTGTTCTAGCTGTTTTTCCATGAAGAGGATTAAGTGCCTACTTTTATGGCTATAAATCATGCGTGGAGGGAAATGCATAGTTAAGCACCTAAGCCTCTGAGAGGGTGGGGATTTAAAACATGAGTAAGTCCTCAGGGCTTTGCTATTGCTACCCCAGATGGCTCACTGCTTAGGGCTGTGCATACCATTATGAATCACACAGTCTTTCTTTTACATTGTATAGGAAAACTAAGACCCAAACTCAAGGCTACAGATTCTGCCATGAGTCTCCAAATATTAAGTAGTATCAAAGTCTTTGACCAAAGTTAAATATCTATGATTTATAAATAACTTATTTATTTCTCTTACACATGTAACATTGTATGCTTTTGATTATCAGGACATGACATGTTTCAGCACCTGGAACAGATCAGGATATACATGCAGGTATATCCACAGGCATAGCCATACCAGCATCATAAGGGAATATATTGATGCAGTGTATCAAAATCCTTAATGTACCAAAAGGTACAAAACTTAGTAGGTGCTGACACCATTGATGTGTGCCTTACCTTACAGTTCCCGTGCCTTACCATCAATGTACGACATGTCATAAGTCATGCCTCAGCCTGTTCTGTGTTTTGTGGCCTTGCTATGGCTCTGAATTTGAAGCCCTCACCAGAGCCAGGCTCGTGCTATTTCCATGATCCCACTGCTCTAGCAGGGGCCAGGGGAAAGGAGCAGAGCAGAGCTGCTGGATGCCCAGGGATGGTTGGAAGTTGTAGGTCCTACAAGAAGAGCAGATTGTACCGGGTCTGTATTTCAGAAGCAGTAGAGGGAACAGGAAGGTTTCAAGGTTCCTGGCATCCTTATGCCACAACTTGCAATACGATTTCAAGGTCTCTTTCTCCTGTCCTTAGCCAAATACACCGTCAGCTCCACAGTCAACAAGACAGACTGAGGTGATAACTCTCTCACTTCCGCAGTCCCTCAAAAACCCAGATAAGCTTTGTCTTAAGGACCTAACAGTTTCTACACACCTTTTGCTTTCATTGTATCAGCACCATGAAAGATTCAAATGGTATTACCAGCTCTGAATGCAAACAGGCACTGCCATCATCTGATTCAGCATTTATCTGTCAAGTAGCCTGGCCTTATGCAAGCAGTTGAGAGGCTGAATCTTAATGAAGCCTTAATCCTAGAGACAATAAAGCAATCAACTGATGGAAATAATAATAAGATATCTTTTAAGACGATACATATATATACAAATGACCAAAATATTTAATCAAAATTTGCTTGTCATAAAGTCATTGCCTCGAAATGATAGCAATTATTCAGATTTCTGAAGGTAGCACTTCTTTCAAACACACAGTTTAAATAAAGACACGAAGAGTAAAGATATACTGAAATTACAGTTGTACTTTGTTCCCGGGGCAATGAAAATGAAGACCAAATGAAGAAATAATAGAGAAAATGGTGCCTAACAGAAAGAGAAACTGTCAGCTGGGGTGAACTCCTTGTACACTGAAAAAGTCAGTCACACTGAGGGCTGGAGATTGGTCCTGAAACGGCTGTGATGAAACCACCTAGCTCTGAACTTTGACAACCTGTGCTAATAAAGTTCTGTACTGAGCATTTCCATTTTCTGTTAGCTTTTGTCTGCATGTTTCATTTGCTAAAAAGGTAATTTTAGCTCCTCAAACAGGCATTCTAAGTAAAACTGTGACTCGTAACGTTCATTTAAATGGGATTTTTCTCTGTCATCTCTTTATGCTTTTGATTATTCTTGACACTGTATAATGTTAAGTTATAAATAGAAAGCGTTTTGAAAATGTCATTATATCCTGAGTCTAATAAGAGAAAAGCAGAGCTGGAAAATACGCTTAAGAAATCAAGTTTATATGGCAAACTCAGAACAAAAAATTTAACTGGGCTTCACTGCAATGGAGCTTAACTCTTTTACAGAAATTGTGAATTGTGAGCTCAAGCTGGAAACTACAATTGAAATGTAAACTTTCGTTACTGAAAGCAAGATGCGACGGTAATAACAACAATCACAAATGCTGAAGATTTGTGGCATTACTGTAGAGAGTAGCGATGTTTTTTCACCCTTTCAAGGGGATCTAATTCAGATGATGTCCCCCCAGCTAACCCAAACATTCAAAGTTCTTGTTCTTCCAGCAGAGCATGAATTTGTTTTGGAATATTCTAGCTGTACTGATTTCTTTTTTTATCTCCTTTCTACCCCATGTATGTTCTCCCCATCTGTTTTCAGGTTTCCTATGTCTAGTCTCTGGACAGGTCAAAGGACTGGTACTGCTGAATACAGGACAAGCTCCCCACATTCTGATAAATTAAATCAGAATGCCTGCCAACAATCAAAAGGAATTCTTTCTTTTTCTGTGCTTGGACCTAAAGCAAAGAAAAAATTCTGCTTTAATTTGTACGGTAACCTTTTCTAACTATAACAATAACAACAAATTCATCCCAGACTATGTGGAACATATTTTGGCCCCTAGAATATGCCTGAGGGTATTTCACAGGCTCAGCATCACTGTACACCACCCCTCCAGGAGGCCTTGGTGGTGGCCACCACTGACTCCTCCAGAGCTTGGGGATGGCCAAGGGGAGTCACAAACCCAAGGGAATTGCAGTTCCAAGGCTCCCTTTACAGTTAAGGGGAAAATAATTGTTCCTCCAGAAATGGATTCAGAGCAACTGCATTACACTCCTCCTCTTAATATTCTTTCAAAAGAACTCCACTGGCAAGAATTTTATTAAGTTATAATATTTCTTGTCTTGCTAGAATCTTTTTTGACTAGTAATGAAGCATAACGTAAGTTATAATAATAATAAAACCATGGCAAACCATACATGCTGATGTAACTCTGGTGAAAATTTCAATGAATGATCTGTGAGATCAATAAAAATTACACTCATAACATAGTACATAAAATGGTTTGGAAGTATTTCAGAAATCGACATGTGAAGCAGAAAAAATTAAATATAAATAAGGCCATTTCTGTGGATAATTGCCTGACCTGACATTTTTTCCCATTGCACCATCCCATTCAAACAGTTCCTGGTTTAGATAAACAAGATGACCGGTGAAAACCCGATGAAAAATCACTCTTCACTCTGGAAACTTAGCTTCTAGAGTTGCAATGAAGTGAGGCTAAGACTTTGAGTAATTAAAAGTGACTGGTCATAAAATAAAATAATAACAAACAGTAACTAGGATCAATGTAGTCTGAAAGTTAAAGCTGCAGAAGGGCAAGATCTGTCAGGCTGCCACTGCCCCATTGTGGAATTAACATCTATACTAATAATCATGATAACTGGGGTCTTAAAAACTGGACATCTAAGAACACAGATTTTTCTTTTCACCTGGTCCAAGCAAAAATATTTGGCTATAATTGCATGACTGGAGACAGAACACTCTTGGAAGTTTAAGAGTTACCTGGCTACTTACAAGTTATCTAAGACAGTTCCTTTTTCTTCCAAATGTGGCTGATCTGTCACAGATGCACACAAATTCTCCTCATTTCTGTTTTGTCACTTGATGTAAAAACAGAAAATTGCCCCTCCCTTCAATCAAGAAAATTACAATAAATATTATTGTAATCCAACTCTTATATGTAGTGATGAATCTTTCATTTGTCTCAATTAACGAAAATTTGAACTGAACCTGAGGTCAGCATTTTCTGAGTTTCTAAAAAGGATGCAGGACTTTCCTTTTCACTTCAAAGTTGTGAATTATGGATCATGTAATTGCTGGGCAGCAACTGAAGGTCTTAAATTACAAAGAGTGAATTATCGTTGTGGTTTCATTACACAAAACAAAACAAAACAAAACAAAACGAGACAATATTTAGAGATAATAAAAAAATAACATAATCAGCAAGAAGACTACATAAATTGACATTCATATTTTCTTTTCTTTCCTTTGTCAGCTTTTAAATGAATATTTCCCGGACTTGGTTGCATTAAGTCAGTTTTAGAAAAACGGTCATGTTGAACTTGCCTCCATACATATGTACCAAACTTTTATATTAATATTAATTGCACTCATCAGAAGTTATGGGAAAGCTTTGCGTACCTACCTACAGAGAAGGCAAATTCCTGCAACCCCCAAGTCCTTAAATGCATACAAAGGTCACTTTGTTAATTTTTTAGAAAAACATAAATAAATGTCCTGTTGTGATCCACATTACTGTTTTGGCACTCCAAGTGACATTCCTCTTTTGAAGAGTTTTAGCAGCTGTAACAAGTAATATTTATAACAAGTGAAAAGTAGGTCTTGAGAAAATCAGTTTGGCATTTAGAGAGCGACATTTGGTGCAACTCAAATTTACTGCAGCTGCAGTATAAATAATCTGAGCACTGCCAAAGATGAGCTACTTATGTCTGTATACACACAGAACAATTTAAACTTCTCCACATTTAATTTCAAATAAAGGATAGTTTTATGGCTGATCAGTCCAGTACACGCAATTTAAAGCGTGACAAAGCCATGAAATCTGAAGGAACTTGCATCACAAAGAGTCCAAGAACACATCGATTTCTGCAAAACTACTCCACAGCCCTCTCCACTGAATCCAGCTGTAATGTGGGAATTTGGTGTGATTCTTACTTAATTACATTGAATGCCATTTGAAGATAAAATTTATCCAAAGGCAGACATTCAGGGCTCTCCACAGGACTTCACATTTTTGACAGTGCTGGATAGATGGGGCTGAGGGAATACAGGCAAAGAGACGACTGGAATTTTTCTACCAACAACTACTACAGAAAATATCTGTGTGCCAGATTTTCACCAGATACTGCACAGTAGGGTATCTGTACTGATCCAGACAGAAAAGCATGGTGTACAAGAACCCATAGATGCTCAGCTCCTCTGTGTGTTTGAAGGGTTGTGGCCACCCCAGGGATGGCACGGGAGCCATGTCACTCTCAGGGACTAGGAGGCTTCATCCAGTTGTTTTTGCTTGATGAGACATGGGAAGGAGAGAAATGAGACATTTAGGACTCAGTTGGGCCAGTATTGGAACATTTTCACAGTTAGGACATACTGGATTTAAAGAGGGATCTCATCTTCGGCTTTCCTTTTGAACTCAGTTTTTTACTGTCTCAAAGTACATTTTTACAAGAAGTGTTTTGGAGTATGGAGTTTAAGGAAACATTTGTGTTACTACAAGGTAAGGTATGAGGGAAATAATGGTGTGCTGATTCTTTTAAAAAATTGCATTGAGTATATTGGTGCTTGTCTTATCCACACTTCAGTGTTGTGTCACAAAGACCTGCAAGTATAGGGCTGTGGTAAAATGCAACAGCAATAGGCTATACAATAGTGGTAGAAATGAAAAGAAAGAACTCTGCTGACAATTCTTTATTCATCATAAAAACCACAGTTCCTATTTCCAAGCTTAATTGAGATGGCATTTTCAGGTGCCTTTGTCCTTCTTCCTTTTTTTTTATTTTGCATATTGATTCTTAAACTCCTAGAGTTGCCTTAGCATTTTAATGGCATATGAATAACATTCAGATTGCTGTAACGTATTGGGTTTCATTGTCAGTAATTCTCAATATTTAAAGAAATAATGGGCATGTTTGAAAGTACTCCTGAACTATAAAATAGTATTAGGTATGTGTTAATGTTAAAGAACATTTTTCTTAAAATCTGTAAATTGTAGTCAGTTAACTCTCTTGGAAATGTTTGAATCATCTCATGAAAGAATAGAAAGTCTATGTTAGATTTAGGAGAGTAACCATGCACTCAAAGAACAATTTAATCCATATTCAGGATGATCTCTACAGAAGCAAAGTCAGACTTTAAAGTGTTCATTGCAACCATTTCATGAACATTTTTTCTTCCCAAGCTAAGTGACTCAGTCACCCAGCAACATCATAGGTTTTGCAGGGATGTCGTCATGTAAAACCAGGCCACTCCAAACCTTGCAAATTTATAGACGAAGCTACAATTAAGAGTAACGTCTGATAGACTTAGGGAAAAATATGAAGTTACATTACACAAATGCCCTTAACCTTGCCCTGCAGAGAAGATATTTAATAACTATATTTAAATATCCTATCCTATTAGAATCAATTGGACTTTTAAAAAATGTGTTCCTTCTTTTTGGCATCCTACAGAGAAGAGACAAAGTTGCTAAAGTACCACACCTATGCATTCCTTCTGCTTGCTCAGAACAACAGCTGCACATACCTGTGGGCACAATTTTGCAGATAGAACATTAACCAACATATCTGTCAGCCAGGAAGACATATAAATGACTTAAGTTGCACCTGTAATGAATGTGCCTACAAAGTGGGGGCCCAAAAATCCACAGGATGCAATTAAAAAATCTATCCCTTCTGGCTGGTCCAACGTGACTCTGATCTTGTGCTATATGATGATCCTGTCACTACTGCAGCAGTTCTGAATTTGAAGGGCTGTTCTTCACTAACACCATTGAGGAAGTCAGAATCAGGCCCAGAGATACTCACATGATCAGGTGGATTCCACAAGTCTGATTGCCCACCCAATCTTATGTCCAACAGCATCTGTTGCACCCTCTGCTAATGGCAGTGTCTTTGGAAAATGAGCTTCACTCTTCACACCCAGTTTATCAAGAGCAACAAAGCAGCCAACATCAACGCGTAGCTGTCCCCCCATGGCCTGATCCCTTAGTTTTATGACTTCTCACAATGGAGTCATGGTATGGGCCAGCATGAGGGAGTGATTCAAGGCAAGTGCCCTATTCTGAGCCTTGTCTGAACTGGAAAGAGGAGGGCATCACAGTCAACATAAACTTGTTGGCACAAATGCAAAGTCCGCACCTGTCTGAACTCACACAGGAAAAAGTCTGTGACTCCCTCCTGGAAATCAGCTGAGGGTGGTTACATGCTGGTATAGCGCAAGAAGGAGCAGCATCTATTCTACCTGGAAATGAAGGGAAAAAGCAATTCGGGGTCTGAACAGGGCCTGCAGCTTCAGGGCTGATTCTGTATGTGGATGGTCCATCAGATTTGCTCCTCTTTTGAGAGGGCTGCAGATGCCAACATTCATCTTGCTCAGAAGAACACGGACTGAAATATGCACAGTGGAGAGAGATCTCCTGTGTGCTTTGCTTTTGTTTGTTTGTTTATGGGACAGTTATTCCCTCATTCTCTTTCTACACATTTGAGAAAATACATAGTGGTTTGGAATGTATACAGCTCTGTAACATCTTGAAATAATGCATTCACCTGCTACAATTTGAGCCGAAGGGACGCAAAAAAAAGGCTGATACTATATGGTGCTCATTCTTCTTAAGACAGAGACTGCCAGATGACTGAAGCAAACACTCCTGAGCTGCTCTGCCTTGCTGGTCTTAGAAAATGTCAAACTGTTTTCTGCTGCAGTATGGTAAGCAGCATAATTAAAGGAGCCCTCTTCTGTCATCCTGTAAGTGTGCTAATTTCTTCTCTGTTATACAGGTGTAAGATAGGGGTATCTCTGAGGTGCAGGAAATGCTGTAAGCCATACTGTAAAGATGGGATAATCTTTAACGTTGAGGGCAGAGAATGACTTGCTCAAGTAAGAAAATAATATCTGCATCGAAGTCACAGCTGCTAATTGACTTCCCTCTGCACATTGACTACATATTGATAGGGCAGAAGAGGAATCATAGAATGGTTCAAATTGGAAGAGACTTTAAAGATCATCTAGCTACTACCCTCCTGCCATGTGCAAGGACACCTTTCACTAGACAAGGTCACTCGAAGTATCATCCTACCTGGCCAAGGGAACTTTTATGCTCCTGACACCAGCAATGTCAGGAGCATAACCTCCTGACACCATCCAAATAAGCACACCTTCTAATGCAGCACAGTTGGTGAGGAGCTGGGCATGTATCAGCTCAGCTTCTGCATCCTTATCATCATTACTAAACAACTTTCTTATAACTACTTCTTCATATCACTTCTGGTTGCTGCAATGTTATGGCCCACAGGCAAACAACTTGAATTTTCTAGCTCATAATTTCATGCATTTCTAATTTATTGTCTCACTTTAAGTCTCCATTAAAATGAGAACAGGAGTGGGGAAAAACAAAACAAAACACCAAAAACAAGCCTTTTGTATGCTTATTCAACAAGCAGTTTTCTTAGGTTCTTAGAGGTCTAATTATGATATTAAAACATGATTTCCAACTTTGCAGATGATACTAAATTGGAAGAGAATAAAAACAAATGAGGAACAATTAGGTAGTGCAGCCAGATATAAAAGAATTTAGATCATTTTATATTTCAGGAATAATAGATGGCAAATGCAGGGCTGTGCAAATAAATTGAGAATAATTAGCCTCACAGCATGGCATAAAAATTGGGGTCCTGTTTAGAAAGATGAGAGGCTACAATCCACTGAGGGAAATGAACCCTGAACTTAGAGTGCAAACTTCACATCTAAGGTTCCCTCACTTATATGACTTGATAGTGACCTCAGTGGTACTCTGCTAGAAATTTGATAGCACTCAGTGTCAGGAGGAAAATCACCATCTGCCCTCTCGGAAAGGCTACATGGTATTGCCCAAGAAGGACAATTTCTTCCATGGTTATTACACAGAACTGTATTACCCAAATGTTGCACCACAGGCTGGATTCAGCCTGCAGGACGTGTCTGCCCACGCCAGTGTCTTTCTCCAGGGGCAAAAAGAAAAAGAGCAGGGAGAACACCCCAGGGAAGCATCAGCTTTGGTTTGCTTTGCTTTAGTGCTCCTGCAGACGAGGCACCTGCCACTGACTGCAGCAGAGACAAATGCTTGGCTAGAAAGAGCTCTAGGCTGATCAGGAACAGCTATTTTTTATATTTTCACATTATGTCGTGTTCCTTAATGTATTCAGGCCTGAAGTTAGAAGGTTTCCAACAGTCAAGCTGGGGAGGTTCTAGGAGAGCTGTCAGTGGGAACAATGGTAGGAAGATACCTTGCTGGTTTTAAAACATTGCTTCATGAACCGTGACAGATTACACGCTGAGATAGCAAGGATGGCAAGGGACATCACCCTCAGAGATCACCGGGGTTTCCTATGCTGCTGTGAGCTGCTTTCTGCCCTACATACTGCTGCCTACTTCTCTGCTCTTGACTGAACCACAACCTGTCAAAAATCCACTCCCTCTTCTGCATATATCAGCACATTAATTTTCAGCTATTTGATACAGGAGGTTCTTCTTTATCAACCCAAGAAAAAATATGGGTTTTTTTCACAGCAGATGTGGGCAAGAGCCTGTTTTTCCTGAAGAAATGAAATTTTGTTCAGAAGGCTGATTTTTTTTTATTTTATTGGGAGTTGTCTGTTCACATGGAAGGTAGGAGGAAGAAGGGAAATGGATAAACGCGTGAGGGAATTAAGGTCACGGCTGGTGAATCAGTCCTGCAAGGAATTACCAATTACATAATATTTCCACTGAAAACAAAATTAAATAGACTTCTTGAAATAATGAGGTCTAAAATCCATCATTAGTCCATGGAATTTGAAAAGCATTAGGTTGATCTGTTTGCCTGTCTAGAGATGGCTTTATGGGGGTTGAAGATTTACCCACACAGGTCTTCTTATGGTAAATTTTAGCTTAGCAACAGTAAAATAGTGACAAAAGCTGCCATGTTAGGGGATTTATATATTTCTTTCTAGCCATGTTCTCCAATGAATAGGTCTGAATTATTAGCAATCTTTCAAAGAATGTAAATTAAAGGAGTTTCAAATCTTCCAAATTCAATTAATTGCATTTCAGTATTTCAGCATAAAGAGTCTGTGTAATTTATGGCAGAGTGCACATCATTTCTATGTATGGCTATACCTAATATGGGTAGCTCATTTCACATTTGAAATTCAATTCTGCTAGCTGACTAATTGATTCATTTTCATAAACACTCTAAAATTTGTAACAAGAACAATGCTTTGCTGTAAGATCCTGTTTTGGGGCTGTACCAAAATTAACTATGAATATTTACTTTCAACAGAAGCCAGTGGGACCAACAAGAAATAATGAAAACATAGTGATTTATCATTTCTTTTCACAATATTTATTGTTCCATGAGACTCAGCAAAATTTGAAATATTTTAAATCATCCCCTTAAAATACCAGTACTTTTATGCAGTCTCGGTTTTATCTTCTCTGTCTCCTTCCCCCCACCTCTCCAAACAGCCCTTCCTCCACTGACATCCCTCCAGTTCTCTCAGGATGGGAGGCACTGAACAAGCTACAGAACTTTGATAGTCACTGTGTCCATGACCCCTCACCAGAAGAGTTGAATCAGGATGTTTTTCAGGGAACATGGGACATAATTTGTTTCCAGAAAGAAAGATAAGTCATTCCCAAAACCTCGAACATCTATTCTGAGGTCAAGTCACACTGGTTTCCAGAGCAAAGACACACACACAAGCTGAGGCTGTGGTAGTGTCCTCAGGAAGTGCTGCTGAGGACTGCAGTTCAGTTCCCACCAGTCTCAGTGGGTAAAGTCAGGCAGCTGCTTTAGCAGCTGCATCTCCTGATCTCAGACAAAAGTATCCTTCCTGGGAGCAAATATCCAACCAAAGAGCAAGTTATCTGACACAAAGAATATAGGAAAAGTATGTACCACAGGAAAATGAAGCTGAACACATTCCAAGCTGTATTACAGAGGTACAGACACACAGATGACAAGAAACCTCACAGCAAAAGTGGCAGATGCTTTGCATCCACCCTTCCCCATCCTTCCTTTCTTCATTCCCACGTACATACAGTGGTGAAAAAAAAGTACCAGACCTATCATGGGAGAAGAAGCTACATTAAGAGACAAATATGACAGAGTTAGGGTGCTATAAACAGGGGACTGACAGGTAGATATTAGGACATATCTTTCAGAACAAAATCAATGGATCCGGGACAAAATAATTTTTAGATGGCTCATACTCTGACAGCAGTGTACAAAGCATTTATTTATAAAAGCTGGAGCCCAGTTCATGAATACAAGGAAGAGCATGCTTTTGGCATGTGTTTACATTTTGGAGTAGCAACAGGAAGCTTGGGCTTAACATTAAGCATGGGTGTGATTCATTAGTCCACTGCAACTCTTGCATGGCCAGGCTTGGAGAGCAGCACTTGGACTGGTGACGGTAGCAGTCCTACCACCTCTAGCTTTTGGGGAGTGTGGCCCAGCCTTGTCATACCATCCTTCTTCCCACTTGTGATACAGCACCTCTCCCTCCTGCTTCATCATTATTAGTCTGCTGGGCTGCTGTCTGGCATTTGGGGAAACAGGCAAGATGGGACCCACGTAGGCTTGAGGTCGAAGATATTCATTAATAAATAACATTAGTTTTAGATTAACAGGATTTTAAATGTATCAGAGGCAAGTTAAAAGCTGTGACTCTCATTGAGCTTTCCATGTCCTAGAGCTCTTTAACACATTTCAGGGACGAGCACACCTGACCCTCAAGCCCACCAGCCTCCCACTCTTCTTAGCTCTGTGCTATTGCCTTGCATCATTTTAGCCTCAGATGAGGTAGGAACAGGCAGCAGAGCCAGACCTGCCCTCCAGAAGGAGTCTATAGTCTGCCATAGCCACAAGGAGAGCCTGTCGCAGAAAATGTCCTGTCAAATTCATTAGCCTTGCATAAAATGAGTCCTGACTTTGTCTCCCAGCTATTTGGAGACCTGTCACTAGGAATCACAGCTACTGCAAGTAGCCCCGCATGGGTCAGAAGTCAACTTGCACCACAACCAGCACGTCGCTCCTGGCTGAGCTGTGCCCCTGTGGCCACCACGACCATTAAACATTTAGACGTGGCAACGGCCAGATGCCAACAGCCCCAGGCCACACAACCCACACCAGGGATGCAGGGCCTTGGCCCAGCAGCTGAGTTTCACACTGGCCCTCCAGCACAACCCAGCTGTGCCCTCCCTTGTGCCTTCACTGTGTTCTTGCTCTTCTTTTCCAGCAGAACAAATGCAAAGTTTGAGTTTGTTTTTTTGTTTTTGTTTTTTTTTTTAACCTCCATGTGGATTTCTTGGCCCAAGAATTAATCCTGACATTTAATTCAAATGTAATTTTGTTAGTGATAGATACATACGTCTCTAATTTTGTTTGTTTGTTTGAGAAAAGCATCTATAGATAAACAAAAATAAAAACTATTAAAAGGTTAAAACCAGCCTGACTTACTTTGCAGACTTTTCAGTCCTACAGGACTCGGCAAAAATAGAGTGAAGCAAAAAGCATCTTCAAAAAGCATTTAGCAAAGCACTCCAAAGGTTAAAGTGCAGAAATATGAAATAAGTGAAAAGTTGGCTCACTGGGCTGCAAATTGGCCAAAGAGAGGAAGTGAATTTCAAGAGGAAAATAATTTATAAGGGGTTGTGATAGAGATCAGCAGTAGATCTTCAGCCTCTCAATATTATATTAACGATGGCACCAAAAGTAAGCTTCTGCTGTCTGCTCATGATAGTAAATTCCGGCTAATAATAAGCAAAGAACAATACAAGCACAAACAGAAAAAATGTAAAATATTTATGCAGTGCAGTACTGATAAATAACAACCTATGTGAAAGAGAGCAAAAAGTCAAGAAAGAGATCACTACTTAATGGAAAATGTTGGAGAATTAGACGGAAAATACTACTTTTCCAGAAAAAATTGTCAATAGCCATTCAACTTAACGTGCAGCTCCAGTAAATAAGACAAGCTGAATTGTCTTAGAATTAGTCTGAGCTCTCCAGAAAGCATTTCTTCAAGATGATAGATAGATAGATAGATAGATAGATAGATGATAGATAGATAGATAGATAGATAGATAGATAGATAAATATCAGGCATCGGTAAAATATAATCTAGATTAAATTTAATTCAGTAGTTTGGTAAAGAGTGAAACTACAGAGTGTTTCAAAAAGGGGACCCAATTTCAAAGCAGTAATGGGTCCACAATTTTGAAATACCTTGTATAGGTACGTGCAGGCACACATTTACACAGTACAACTTGTATCTAATCTTCAGTGTCCTGTTGGACAGCCTTACAGTGTTTGTGGTTTGTCTAAAACCACATTTCCAAGTGGTTTCCACTCTTATTAATTTCATAATCATCACAGAGTGCTCTGCTTTATCAATATGAGGTCCACTGTAGGCCTGGGGAAAAACAGACAAGTCACAACCACCACCTGCCCTGCATCACTAGGGATGCATCAGTAGAGACTGCACCACTAGAGAGGTAAGAGCACCGTTACTAGCCTAAGTTTAAAAGATTCTACGTTTTTTCCCTTCAAGCCCTATGGTTTGCTACAGAACCCACAGATGTCTGAAAGCACACAAACTCACACCTTCCTCTAACTAAAGGGTTAGGCTGACCTTCCACTTGTTGCCTCTCTGTCAATGCCCTAGTGAAGTCTGAAATAAAGAATATTTTAAAATACTTCCTCACTTCCTTAAAGAAGAAAAGAAACACAAACAAAAGAAATCTTGTAGTTTATGTTTTTACATTGTATTATATTTGCTTTACATGTGCCATTCGAATACTACCTATGGTGCTGTGTCTCCAACTAGACACTCTTTAAAATTTTCCTTTGCAAAGTTCCTGAGGAGTGAAATAGTCAATGTACGTATAAATGTGATAAATTTCCTACATCCTTTCTGAGGATGTTGTTTCTTTCCTAGTCAGATTCCATCACTATTTATAGGAATTTCCGCAGCTCTTTTTGTCTTCCTGAATTTCAAAAATTAGAGAAAAAAAATCTAACCTGTTTAAGAACAGTCTCTTACTTTTCCACACTCTGATATTGAATAAATTTGGCTAGGAATGCAGACAAACCAAAAAGCCATGAAGGTAAGAATCGACATGTGAGATTTCATGTTGGCATTGAACTAGTGGGCTCAGAGAAATTACTGGTTGATAAAACTTCAGTGTGACCCTTGAGGACATGACCAAAGTATTTGGAGAGCCTCACAGAGAAGATGCCTGATGAATACTAGACTAAAGATAATATTAATAGGGGAGAAAATCTATATTGGAGTGGCTAAGTCTTTGGACAGAATCTGATAAATTTCTTCATTGCTAAAGGAATCTAAGCAAAAAGTCATGAGATATCTTTCTGGGAATAGGTTTTAACGATACACATTACAAAGAAGGCAGTGGTGTGTTTTCAAAAGACAGACTCATTCCTTGCTCTTTGCAATCAAGTCATAGATATTTTATCCCATAAAATATGATTTATGTCAGAATAATGGCAGATTTTTTTTAAATCTATGATGCAGCCCCCATATTAAACGTCTAGGCTTGTAAACAAGAGAACAAGATGGCAAATACAATTTGTTAGAGACATCAACTGTTCAACAAAATATACAATGGAATAATAACCATAAATAATATCTCCACAATAAGTGTTCAAAATGAAAGACTTTTGATTGCTCTTGCTTCTGAAAATTGCATTTATCTGAGTAAACACAATTCTCTTTAAAGACCAGACTATCCTTTGGCAAGCATTATTTTCATGTCAATCAACACTTTGCACAGGCATGCAATTGCAGCGTGGTCAGAGTTCTCTGGATATTTCATTACCAGTGGCTTCCAGTTATCCCAGTTCCACTCTGTTTTTTAAATAAACATGATCTCTAGGGATCAGCAGTTTTCATAACTGAATACGTTAATATGAAAAAATCAGGGGGGGAAAGATTGTCTCCCCAGATAGCCTCATGAAGGGCACCACCAGAGGGATATAATACAAAGATAATGCAAAAGCTGAAGATAAATATTCTTGTTTCAGTTTGCACATTCATTTTCCAGGCAACAGTCTAAGAACATTCATTCTAAAAGCAGTGGGAAATGGCCTGGAGACATTAAATGACTTCATCTTAATAGACAGTGTTTTGTAAGGGTGAACTTTACCAAAATCTTTGATATTACCTCTATTATCTTTTATAATACCTCTGTGCCTTACAATGACAGTTTTCAATTTGCCTAGCTAATGACAAGTCCCCAAACAATTAAATGTGAAATTCCACTGAACTGTGGATTCTGGTGGAAATGTGCAAGACGTTTTGAACACAAGCAAGTAAAATGGACGATTCGTAATTGTAGCAGGAGTATGGAGGTATGGAAGGCACAGGCTCTGGCGCAGTGATTTGAAAGACAACACTAGGCTCCCAATGTGTAAAACAATAATAGTTTTGAAAAGCAGCGATGAAAACAAAAGCTATTACAGGTCTTTTGGTTCAGAGATTACCACACAGGACTATTCTTTCAATGGCAGTTTTCTAAATCCTATCTCAAAGCTAGGTCTACATCTTTCCAATGAAGGGCTTATAATTTTTCCTTTATTAGATTCATGGTCATCTGTGTTCACATCATGACTGATAGCTGACTTTCTAGCATTTCAAGTAAACACCAAAAGCAGGGAAGAGAGATAATGGGTTCGATATCAGCCTTATTTTGGACAGAACTAGATTCCTCCTACTTTCCACTGAATACCTTGAATCCTTTATTACAAGCAAGACCTATATAAAAATAAAGATGTAAATTTCAAGTGAATAGGTAAAATTGAAAAGTAGGAAACTGTGAAGATGAACATGTGGCAATACATCACTAAGAGCCCTTGTTTCTTTTTGATGTGTCATAACATCTCCCATAATGCCATGGCTAACCACAATATGTAGGCTTAAAAAAATGGTTTCAATGGACCAGGCCTTTAATTATTAAGAATGGAAGACACATTAATCTACTGCATGAAATAGATCCCCATTTTTCTTCCATTTTCAGACCCTCCAAATACTGTAATTTTTAACTACATCTCCAAAAATCAGTGTTTTTTGCCAAGCTGCACATCACCTTCTGTGGTTCTTATCTCATAAGAAAAAGTGACTTTTATTTTGTAAGGAAATTTAATAAAACAAAAATAATTGGATAAGCTAAAATGTTCCGCTTCAGAAAATGAATAATTTTGTTCAAATTTTGATTTAATATAACATTCAGTTAGACTACAGATTGTGAAAATGAGAAGTATTTTTAAATGGGAAACTGCAACATTTCATTATGGATAAGAATGAAAAAGACATTTTCAACATTTTTCCCTAATGCAATTTTATTGAAAGTGATGTTTTAAACAAAGTTTTACTATTTATAAATAGAAATGCTTTTTCCAACTTTTATTTCAGAAGACTCTCCAGTTCTTACTTCCACAACTGAGAAAATAATGTGACTGTGTCATCAGTCCATAGTACAACTTTTAAAGGGCTGAGAATTTCAACAGAACCAAATCAACCCAAAATCCATATAGGCAATAGTTTGTTAAAAGTATAGATACAAGAGACAAGCCAGAAATTAAGCACAAACCATGTGCCCTGCACACTGTATACACTGAAAACCCAGTAAGCAGATAATATTACGGAATGAAGAGCATCAAATGTCAAGGGTAGAAGATATTGAAAGAGGAAGGCAGTGAATGCACTTAAGAAATCGCCAAGAAGTGGAAGCAATGAAGGAGCATTCACGCAAATATGCTATAAGGTGAACAGAAAAGATGCTCTTAGAGGCAATCGCAGCAGTACATTATGGGAAGGAAAAAGAGTATGCATCAAGAATTTAAGTGTGACCATTACAAAACAGACAAAACAGGAAGAAAAAACAGTCAAGATATTTTATATCTTGCAGACAAGTCTTTACTCAGAAATCAGTTTGGAGAACTACAAGTCTGCAGACTCTCTGGCTATGCTCAGTTTTGTATCAACCAGCAAAAACAGGGGAAAAAATCACTTTCAGCAAGGGATTAAAGCAAGCAATGGCTCAAAAAATAAAGACTATCCACCTAGCCTTTATTGCTACATGCAGAATTAGTCCAAACACTAAGCCCAAAAAATGAATGACAGAGCTAACAGATCTCAAAATTAGAATATTTATTATGCGCTATATTATATGCACTTACCCAATATTAAAAATTGCAAACCAGTGAAATGAAGAGATTGGTTGCACCTTGGACTGTCATAAAACACTGCTCGGGGCAGTCAGAGCTGTCAGGCAATGCATTGTTTAACATCACGATAAAGGAGATCACAGGTGAGGAAGCTAAGGAGAAAGGACTGGAGCTTTCTGCAGGGGATGAGGGGAAAAAGGGCTCAGCTCCAAAAGATTCACTATGAGTAAGTTTTTCTTTGGCAGCTATGGGACAAACCCTGAGAGACTTGCTGCTTTATTGGATGGATATAAAGCAAGATTGATGCCTACTGGTCAGTAGGATGCCTCCTTTTGGAAGCAAAGTTAAGACAGGAGACAAAGTTTTCCCAATCCAAATTTGAGTGTGGGACAGCAAAATCAGAGGCACTCAGCCCCTGAGACCTCGTGTGCTCAGGCAAAGAAACACTCTTACCTCAGCTTTAATTTTTATTTGATTTATATCAGAAAGAACATTTAATAGCTCCCCTATTCACCTACGTGCCCTGTAACGCTCACACACACAGAGTATGCAGATTACGAGACAGACTAATGCTTCTCTCCACTGAAATTACTGTAATAGCAAAGCCATTGTGCAAATGACAGTGTAAGTATCAGCTCAGATAATTCCAGAAAATTAATGCCCCAAATTAAATGCAGCCTCAGAGCTGGGGGAATACATTTGACACTTAAGTCTTTTTATTCTTACTTTAGATATATAAATATAATTTACTATGCCATTACTACATATACATACATTTTCAGATATGCAAGACTTCTGCAGTACAAGGGGTATCATTTCTTTGGGTTTTTCCCCCCGTTTTTCAGCATGATCATAATGCAATCATTTGGCAGCCTTTGAGAGTGAAAAGGTTTTGGCTCCCAAGGTTTGGGAGCTGACATGAATCAGCTGACATGAAAGCTGAGAGCTACTGAACAGAGAAAGGTGAAGAGCTTGCAGGCTGATGTGGAGATCAGAGCTTTGCAGCAAGGACAGACTCAGTCTTTCGTAACCTGGAGAAGGGGCTGAGAAAGCCACACGGACCTCCAGGCAGCAATTCATTCATCTTACGTGCCTTTAAATTGCCCTGCAGAGGTGACACTCTCTCTCCACAGTGACAGATGGAGGCTAAATCATAGCATGGACCAAAGCACCTGATTTTTTGAAGGCTCAGACTGCTTTAGAGAGATCCTGCCCCCAAAACTATTTGACTTTTCAGGAGGGGGACAAGGAAGAAAAGCTTCACAGGACATTACCAGAAAAATAATAACAGTGGAAGGACAAGGTGTGACTGGAACAGAAACACAAGTTTCCTAGCTGTTTGCTTTTCAATTTATTTATATATTTACAGTTTTGAGACATACAGAACTGCCTCATCCTGTTTATCCTGTTAGTAAATTGATATTATTTACTATTAGTAACAATTATTTTTAAACTGAGTTTTCATATGCCTCTCATTGTTTCACACTGTACAATCATCCAACAGAAACATCAAGTTCTTTCCTTGGCCAGATCCTTGGAGCCACAGGGAGCCAGGCACAGGCTTTAGCCATTAGGAGGAAAACATCCATAATACATTAAACAAACTACAAGAATCCTCTGAAGGGTTTAGATCTAAAGTAAAATCAAGTTGGGGAAAGTAGGGAGCCTATATACCTTAAAGACGTTCTGAACTGCAGCACATTTTGATCTGTGACTTACACAATGCAGATAAAGAAAATTCACCCTTTGTTCGTATACTACTTAGTATACCCAGCTCTTCCAGGCAATTACATAAATTTTAATTTATTATGTGCTTTCTGAGCAATTTTATCTTTTCCCTGCTTCAAGGCTGTGGTAGCTTCTTTTGATACTATATGCTTGAGTCATCATAGGGTTTTAATTGTTATACTAATTGTGGTAATTCATGTCTCCTGTTGTCCTTTTACTGAATTCTGGCTGCAAGTCAGTCTCATAAATGGATGAAATGAGGTCTCTTATTGCATTTACCTGGTTGCAAGACATCAAAAAATACTTTGCAAAAACTCAAGTTCCTAATATGCAAAGGCCCTCATGATCATTTGAAGATCTGAAGATCCTATTCAGGGCTCATCAATTATTAGTTGAAAGAGCTAGGAAACAGATTTTGTTATAGAATCTCTAAGTCTACTAGTTCATTCTGACTGAACTGCTTAATAGGAAACATGGAATATTATAGTCAAAAGGAAGTATACAGACAAAAATTAAAAGCAAATGAAGAAAAGATAGGAGTCACAAGCTCTTTTTTTTCTGCTAATACTACTAGAAAGTAAAATTACATCCTACCACTTAGACAATAATTTCCACTTTCTTCTTATCTCCTACCCCTTCTTACAATCTTCTTTGCATGCAATTACATTATTGCACTAGTTAAGATCAAAAGTGAATCTTCTCTTTCTCCCGTTAAGTTTATTCTGTTTCACATCACAGAGAGGTCTCAGAGCAAGCAAAATAGATTCCACATAGGGTTTCTCACCACTTGGTACTACTTGATCCTTGTACATTCGACATTGTATTGAAAACCCAAACATTGTAACAGAGCTCATGCTTTGATAGATGACAATGTGATGTACAGGACTGCAAACAGTGGGAGACATTAAAATGCAAGACGTTCTTGACAAACCAAAGAAATAGTCTGAAAAAAATGCAATTCAATAAGCATAAATTCAAGCTCTAGATTAGCATACACAAATACAACATGGGAAACAACAAACCATGGCAGCAGCCATGCTGGAAAAGATCTGAGGGATGAAAACAGAAAACAACTCAGCAATGGTCTATCACTGTGGAAATTAGTGTTCCTTATACTGGCATATACAAACTGGAATATAATCTCTAAGAGGGAAGAAATAATCCTCTTTCCCACTTCTTTCACCAGCCAAGGAGTCTCAGTAGGTCTGATGTGTCAGGTGTGGGGCACCACCTTCCAAGAAAGACGTAGACCAGCAAAAGCGATCCCAGAGAATGCTGAGTAAAGTCAAAGAGATTTGATCTCCAATGAAAAATTGAAAAGCCTGGAATTGTTTTATCTGGAGAAGAATGCTTTCAAGGCAGAAAAGAAAATACATTCTCTATGAATCAGATTAAATACTAAAAGTTTAGATTGCAGCAAAGGGCTTTGAGAAGTTTTTGGTGCTGGTCAAGCCAGTAGCATAAATTTTTCTGGAGATTGATGAAAGCTCCATCAGCACAGTTTTAAGCACTGTTTGATTTAACAGTTTGATTGAAACCATCAGAAACGTCATAGGCAGAAGGATCTTTGCTTGGAGCAAAGAACCCCCAGTCCAGATGTCAGACACAGCTCAACTGAATAACCTGCAGTCTGCCTGTTATGTCCCATATTTTTGCTCAGCAGACAACAAAAAGACATACTAGGATTTAATACTTTGCAAATTCTGCTAGAAGACACACATAGGCTTGGCAGCTCAAAATTTCCACAAGGCATCATACCTACCATGTATGCACAGTCAATCTTAGATGGGACAGACACTTTCTGTACAGACTGTGTGATCATCAGACAGCCCTGTCAGCACTACCGCTCAGACACATTGCTGCATTAACATCACTGCACAGGATGGTGCTAATGAGGGAGAGCAATGTCCTGATAACTTCATTTGATGACCCCTCAGTGTCACCTCTATGTAACTTTCATGTTGCTTTTGAGGGATGGTCAATCAGATCACTGCTCAGATTGTCAGATCTTCCTCACTGTTCCACCTAACCCTCTCTCTGCTTCATTCTTCTTTTGTTTTTCTGTCCTATACGCCACCTTCATTCCTTCTATTTGTAACATTTCTCAGGGCCATGCCTCATTTTTTCAACACAGTTTGCATCCATTTAAAATGTGTACATGTGCTACTAGCTTTCTCTTCAGCTCTTGCAGCTGTGGTTTCTTTTGCCCCTAAGGCAGAGATCATCACTTTAAATGCCAAACATTGAAGGGTTTTACAATCAACATGGACATGCCAACAATCTCACTTACAAAAACAACCCCACTTATTTTTCTGACACCTGATTGTGGTAGGCTACGACCAAGCATCTCCAGACAGACAGGTGGCCCCACTTCTTGGCACTTGACAGAAGTGATGGTGATAAACCAAGAGCAAATCACACACACTGTAATTCAATACTGTTGAAAGAGGTGAGACTGGGTCCTTTGACTGCTAGTGGTTTATGAAAGAGCATTTCTTAAATATTATTGTACTTGAAAGACACCAGTTAATACCGTATAATATAGCCTATTAGCTATTGATACACTTGCTTTGTTTAGGGAAATCGGAAGAATAAAACAGATTGCTGTTTCCATCAAAACACTTCAAGCTGGATTTAATAGTGCTGAAATGCTAATTATGAATTGTACTTCATGTCATACAGTGCAGACTAATTTAAAAAGAGGAAAACACATCATGTTTAATACCACAATGTATGCACTATGAGTCATCTAAGCATATGATGAACCGGAACAATACCAGCAGCACAACATAAAGCAGCTGAATTTAAGCTAGAGGGAGTACAATACCTTTTGATCAGGCCTAGTATATGACTGAGAATATATACAGCTGCACACATAGACCATTAGATTTCTGGCAAAGAAAACAATGTGAACATTTTTTCCCTCTCCCTCTTCTTTCCCCCGGTGCAACCCTTCCAAATATATTTGCATTAAGTCACTAAGAAGCTAAATAAATACAGTCTTGTTTGTATGAAGAACAGGCAGCTTCAACACCAGCTCCCCATGCTCTGCTGTGAAGCTGACCATGCTCATTACACAGATGCTTGCTTTTAGCATCCTAATGAGAACTTCCAAGAACTCAATGACTATTAAATTAGCTTTACTGAATGTTATCAGAATGCTTCTGAGGGTTTCATTTTATCCTATCTGCACAGGAATGAAGGAGTACCACACTGTCAATCCAATTAATTTTTTTGTATACTTTTTGCACAGAGGGGAAAGGTCAAGCACATGATTTGTCTTCCTCGAGGGCAGAAGAATAAGAAGGGAACTGTCATCTTTGGGAATTCAGTACCAGTTCTCTGGAACTTGAAGAAAGACACTTTTGTCAAAGCCTCTCAGCCCTTCCAATAACCACCAGCTTTTGGCAGTCCCTGCAGCATTTCCAGAGGCACTGGCTCCCTCTGAAACAGCTATTGACTGGACACACAGCCACACAGGATACTCCTGGGTATCCAAAACACAGAGCTGGAACTTAAAGTAGTTAATTCAGCCCCTGCCTTACATAACAGCAAATCTTCTCCAAGGTCTCCTTGGAAGAAGCTCTGGAAGAGGCAAGCTGGCTTCCTCAGTCAGCTGGGATCTGAAGCCCCTGTAGAAGTGAGATACCTGGATGTGGAGCTGTGGTTGCTCACAGGGAGCCTTCTGCTTTCAGCAGAAGGGCCAGAACACTGGTCCCTAGTTCTTCTGTCCAACAATTTTCCATGTTTACCCCGGTACCCTGGAGTGATGTCCAAAGCAGTATTACAGAGGGTAGTGTGCTTAATTTTCAGTTCCATGGTTACTTTATGTGAATGCCAGACATTTTTAAACAGACATTACATGGACATGTGTCCTTTCAGTATTCCTCCTCCGCATTCCTGGATACTCCCATTTTCCTCTAAAATATGCACTAGGAAGGTATTTGGTACTTCACTTTCCTGATTTTAATTCTGGTAGTTGTGTTTCCTCATCTCTTTTCTGAGACTTAAGCATTAACAGGCCTCCATTGGTTCAAAATTACATTCTGTTTCTGAGATGTGTAACAACCCTGTCAAGAACTGAGTCAGCAACTAGACTAGGGAATTTTATATATAAATCCTCAGATGTTTCACTGTGCCCATCATTCATCAATAGCTCAGTCAACTGCCTTGCTATTAGAAATGGATTATCTCAGCAGGGATCAAAGCACAAGAGACTCTGGGTGCATATTAACTGAATTAAACTGTAAATGTATTAAACTTCCATGAATTCATAGGTTGATTTTAATATGTTTAGCAACTAAACTTCTACTGGGTGGATATAACAATACACACATACAAATATACACCCATAAAAAGAAGGAATCAATACTCTCAATGCATTCCAAATTTAAAAGAACCAAACACAATTAAAACCTGTTTAGCGTAGCAGTAACACAGAAGAATATAATTATTTCTCACAGTGCTTAAGATTACCTCCTCTGTTAAAACCTTTTGTTCTGGAAAAACTTAGCTGTTCAGACAGCATAAAGAACAGTAAATAAATATGTGGCAATAGTAATTTAGTTATTCATACTGCTGGAAAAATGGTTATATTTAATGCTTCAGCATACACAATGCCATAAGACTGCCTTTTCTAATTTTTCAAAATATGCCTGGAAGAAGTTACTGCCCAAACATGCCAAATCTCTAGGTATGCATGTACCCAGCTAGCCCATGTTCTGACTTTGCAGTGCACTGCTGTGTACTACTGTGCCGTCCAGCCACAGGGGACCCCAGTGACACTGGTAGGTGACAAAACCCAGCACTGTGCTGGTGTAAGATCAGCACTGCATGTTTCATGCAGGAGGCAGCTGCCAGAAGGTGCAACCTTCTTTCAGTATCTGTCACTTTTGTGCCAGGCAAGTACCATCCTTGCACAGAGCAAGGGGGAAGGCAACAGATGTGCTCCCATCTCCCATCCTCCTGAGCCTGCTCCTTGCACTCCAAGATGGATATTTCCATGAGCCACCAGCGCTCACAGCACCAGGAGCTTCTGTTGATGGAGGGCAACCTACAGCAGAGGGATGTCAGTCACTAGCAGCTTGTGAGAGTCTGGCAGGGTTTTCCATTCAGTGTTGCACAGAGGCGATGAGAGACCATGAAGGTGAGAGGGAGTGGACACAACTCCAGCCTGGCTGGCCCTACAGCTGCATCTGCTCAGTCAGCAGCAGGAGGAGAGCATCTCCCTGTCTTGAACTCATGTCCTCACAGCCCACCTGCTCCCTGTACAAACACATAGCTTGAAGAGCCATGGAAAAGGTTCCTGTGGACACGTGATTTGGATTGTACTCTTGCTGGCTGAAGAAAAGTGCTTTCTTATTTCAAGTGAGCCAAGTGGTGTTGACTACTGTGGACCACAGAAACCATGCAGCAGTGGGCTTCATAATGCCAGAAGATGAATCCACTTCAGCTCATCCACTGCAGAGAAGTCTCCCCACTGCTAGTAAATCGGAGAATTAGACAGACACCACGTCTTTTAAGCTGTGCAAAAACAGGACAGTTACCCGGCTACTTTCCCTCATACTTCTTTTACATTCATTGTTATACATGGCAGAGAGGGATTTCAGGCTAAACTCTGAAGGCTTTTTCAAAGTCAACCCTACAGCTTTTTCCTGTGTTTATTTTTATTCAGCTGAGCTTCCACTGACTTTGATTTGAACCCAGTAAGCTGGACTGAGCAGAGCTTTGGGGGGACCCTGGTATATGTCTCAGAACAGGGGCTTCTACCTTTTCCTCCTCCTCTGCTCCTCCAGGGAAACCGGCAGCAGCACCACACAGACACTTTACCTCCTGTCACCCCACAGCAATGATCAGTACAAGCTAAAAACAGCAAACAGTGAGGCTATTATGTGACAAAAGAAACTGCAAAGATGCCCATGGTCTACAGTCTGTGGAGATGACTCATTCTTCAGCACAGCGCCATCTAATTCCAAAACAATTACAGCAAAATCAAAATCCTCACACAAAGGAGAGATGAAGCATGAAGTCTGGACCTCTGCTGAGCACAAGCCTCTATAAAGCTGACATGTGTGTGTGTGTGTGTGTGTGATTACTGCAGAGATCACACTGCCATTTAACCAAAAAGCACAACTGCCCATTTGCCTTAAACCCCTCCATGGAAAATTAAAGGTAAAGAAAAAGGAAAACAGGACAGCAGGGGTTCAAATGTGAGTGTTTGTGCACTGAATTGCCACAGCAGTTTAATTCAAAAAGAGAATTAGCACCCTTTTCCTCCACTGCAATTTAAAATAAATGACTCACTGACCAAAACCAATAGATTATCATATTAATTGGTAACTTTTATGTTCATTATACAGTAAGAGAAGATCACAGTTTCTCTAAATATGTTCATTACTCAGATAATTATCCAACACAATTATGCAACACAATTATCCAAACAATTATTTAGAAGGGAGATTATCTCCAGATGCACCACAAGTTATTCTATGAAGTGTTCGATATTTAATGTTTCAGTTGTATTGGCTAGCTGTGATTGATCAAATGAGTCATATATTGTTCTGTCAATTCTCCATTGGGAACTACTTCTAGAGTAAATATCCACTAATTCTAACTTCAGGTGGTGTAAATATCACACATGAGAGCTCACGCTTCACATTCATACTTTGTGGTAAAAAAAGTCTGAACTAACTAAAATCTAATCCACCCAAAATGCCACTCGACTATGTATGGCACAGCCTGTACTTTCTCTTTAAGCAACATTTGCTAACAGTAAAAAATTAAACAAGGCCAATTTATGTGAAACATTCAGATTAATAGTCAGATTCCTTCTCTTGATCTGAAATTAGTCACTAATTTGGTAGAAAAGCTATTAAAAAAACACAGGTTTTCCATGTCACTGCAATAAATTAAGTGGTAACTAGCATGATCTGGTATAATATTGCAAACTGTCACTCATGCAAAAAACCTTAAGCATTTATATCAGATCTGACTTGATGGGGTTCTTGTCTTGAGTTTCAGCTAAAGTTTCCACTTTTCTTGTGGTTTGGAATGAGCCTGAGAATTCAAAGCAAAACCACAGTCAAAGCAGTCAAATTTTACCTGTGCTTGTGGGCAAAAGGAAAGGAAAAGCTAAACTAGGCTTTAGCATCTATTAACTCTGAGTAAAAATATTAACAATAGCTGTTCTGAGTCCATATTGGTTCCAATATCATGTTTTATAATTAAAATTTCAGGACAGGCTATAAAAGCCCTAAGAAAGCATATGTCCTGAATAGCGAAATTCCTGAGCAAATTCACCATCAGCTCATTAGTATTTCTATATCATTCTATTCCTAACATTTTTTGGAAGTTTCAAGGGTCATTACGCCAAAGATCCTTGAGGTCCAGTATGTTCTTTGAATTACCTTAAGCAACAAAGTTTAAAAAGCCCATTTTATTGTTTTAAAACATCACATATTAAGAGGTTCCAGTCTGATCATTACGAAGACTTGCCATGGCTTACCCTGATAATACTTTCTTAAAAATATTCTTGGGCATTATTTTCTCGTAGTGGGCAGATTAGACAGAACAGGTAGACAACTAAGCCCTAGGGCTGGGCATGAGTTTGACTTCTTAACAATACTGTATCTACAAAGAACAGCATATGAAAAAACAAGTTGCTCTGTGCTCTGCAGCTTCTATTGACTTGAAACCACAAACTCATATTTCCTCCTCTGCTTTCATAGGAGAATTTAATTGGTGCCAAAGTGAAAGATCCCAGCATGACCTGTCTCCACTGTAAGTCACTCCAGCTGTGATTGTGAGCAAATTTGTACATTCAGACACTGCTGCAAGAGAAACCTTCCTAATAAGCTGAGGTTTTGCACTGATGGAGAAAAGAAGTGCTTGGTTGGAAACAGGGAGAGCTGAGACTGCCCTTACCCCACCCTTAGAGTCAAGCAAAGCTTTAAAGGCACCAGTAAGAACCAAATGAAAACAGAATCAGGACTTGCCAATTTACTCCCTGCAAAAGAGATAGTACAGGTATAAGCACTAACAACTTGTGTAGGATAGGTGTTAACCTGTAGTTTATTAACCTGTATTACATGAGCATTAGGACTGCAGTTTCTCACATATTTTTTCCACCTTTTGGCCCAGAATCCCGCTAAGGGTATGGCTACTTTGCAGTCCCTAGCTTTTTGGCTGTGTCATGAGCAAATCTGAGGTAGCTTTAAATTACCTGCTGCTGCTCGTAATGAAAAGCAAGTCACGCAGCCTCGGCATAATGTGTTCGTTACCCATCAGTGCAGGGTGAGCACACTTCTATGAACTGTGGTGCTGCTGGAGGGACATCCCTGGTCTTCAGACACTGGCCTCTTTTCTCTGAGCGTTGCTAAGGAAGTGGTCCGCTTCAAATGTATGACATGTGCCCATCAGTGACAATATCCACAGTCGCCTCACACATGGCAACTTGCTCCTCTTTCTGATTTTGGCTTTACAAAGCTCAATCCTTGCATGTTAAAAAAAGAATTTAATGACCAAAAAAAAAAAAAAAAAAAAAAAAAGTAGTAGTTTCTCTGAGTATTTTGAGACAAATATTAGGAAAAGAGGTTGACTGTTTTTCAGTACTGCCAACAGAGTGCCACAGCATGCAGGTAAACAGCAAGAGTGAAGAAATTTTTGGAAAGACAATGCCAGGCCTTAAAACATTATTTCAGATGGAGCTAAATGTGAACATATGCAAAATGCCCCCAGGGTTCCAATAGTTTTCGAAGGAAAAATTAAAGCCTACTGAAAATAGTCTAGCTAGGAGAATTTTCCCAAACTGAGGTACTATCCTATTTATCTTTAGAGTAGCACACACACATAAAAGTATGTCACATGCACATCCAGCCAGAGTAATGATTCCATCCAACTAAATGTATTATTTTGAAGCTAGGAAAATTAGGACCAAGCAGAAACATATAAGTAATAGAAATAGCTTTAAAACTATGTGTCTCAATAATTAAAACACAGAACCAAATGGTTTCCCATAACTTCAGTTTGAAACAATCAAGTATCATTTCTGCATGCTCAGGAAACTGCTTTCTGCAAGCAGTGGAACTAGAAAGGACAGCCAAAGCCCAAGGTGAAAGGCAGAGCTGGCACATGGGTATTATTATTTTTTTGCTTTTTTTGTGAAACTGAATAGTTCCAGATCCTCAGTTTGCTCACTTGTCACTCAAAGCTCCTGTCCTGCTCACTCCTTTCCATCTCAGTAATAAGCAGAGTACCTGAAAAAGTCTCCCTTCCAGTAATGATACTGCAAGAATAGATAAATCAAAATGTTAACTCTTATGTAGTGGTTCTTCCTCCAGGTAGTCTGTCTGAAAGCAAGAAGTTTCAGCTTGGCACACTGGGAAGTAGTTCATTACTAAGAGAGAGACGAGGTCTCATTGAGCTGCTAAGCTATAAGAGAAGGCAAGGCAAAATCATCTGCAGGATGAGTTCAGAACATCAATCAGATAAAAATAATCAACCAAAGATTTAACACCACACAGCCCAAGCCACCGAAGGCAAAGGCAGGGACTGGGACAATGAAGAACTGCCTGCTTCAGGAGAAGATCAGGCTCAAGACCATCTAGGAAACATGAAGGTCCACAAGTCCATGGGACTTGATAAGATGCGTCCACAGGTCTGAGGGAACTGATGGATGTAGGTGATAAATAAGTATCCATCATATCTGAGAAGTTGTGGCAGTCTGGTGAAGTTTCCACTGACTGGACACATAGGGGAAACATAGCTCTCATTTTCAAAACAGGAAAAAGGAAGACCCAAGGAACTACTGGCCAGTCAGTCTCACCTCTGTGCCCAGCAAGATCATAGAGCTGATCCTTCTAGAAACTGTGCTAAGGCACATGGAAAATAAGGAAGTGATTTGTGGCAACACACAGTTTTACTAAGGGCAAATCATGCCTGGCAAATTTGGTGACCTTCTACAACGGGGTTCCAGCATTGGTGGATAAGGGAAGACCAACTGACATCATCTACCTGGACTTGTGCAAAGCATTTGATGCTGTCTTGCACAACACAGAACCACAGAACCATTTTGGTTGGAAGACATTGTTGCATTAAGAGGGTTAATTCAGCAGAATTTAAGCTCCCTTGCTTTCCAGCTTGTCCTCAGTCTCTGGTAGCTGAGGGCAGCTGAGTGTAACATCTGAGTGATGCCCAATTCAATCAAATGACCGCAAGTCAACACTGTAAGTCCAGTCGTGTTCAACAGCCAGTTTGGCGGTATGTCGGATTCACATGATTACGGATTCACTCATAAAGCAGGATAGGGTCATGGCCATTGAATGTATGTGCTTGCACAGATTTACCGGAAAAATTCTGGCACATCTGCTAACTCAGTAACGAAGGGAACATTTATCTTTTTAAACTGACAGCAGCTGTGTGCATGGTACCATCTGGTTCCTGTACCTGCTTTGTACACAGAGCCTGGCCACAGTATCTCCACACGGCTCCACTCCCCTGTACTCCTTAGTGCCAGCACACTGGGCTCCCCCCATGCACAACCATCCAAGAGTGCAGGCCAGGTTGCAGGGAGGAGGGAAGGAACCGTGCAGAGCAGATTCCTTACTCACCCAGCAGCTGCCTTATATACTGAAGATGTGGAGATTACTTTATTCTCAATAAGTGTATCCTCAATAATTAGTTTCAATAATTTGCGCCCACAGTAATTATTCCACAGAAACCCTCAAGGTCATGCAGTCCAATGATTAACCTAACTCTAGCACTAAACCATCTCCCTAAGAACCTCATCTATACATCTTTTAAACACATCCGGGGATGGTGACTCGACCACCTCCCTGGGCCACCTGTTCCAGTACTTGACAACCCTTTCTGTGAATAAATTTTTCTTGACTCTAAATTGGAGAGGGATGACCTACTCAACGGATAAGGAATTGGCCAGATGGTTGCACTCAAAGACTTGTGGTCAATAGTTTGATGTTCAAGGGGAGATCAGTGACAAGGGGCATTCCTCAGGGGTCTGTATGGACACCAGTGCTATTTGATACTTTTGTTGGTGACATGGACAGTGGGACTGAGTACATCCTCAGCAAGTTTACCAACAACACCAAGATGTGTGGTGAGATTGACATGTTGGAGGGAAGGGACAACATCCAGAAGGGCCTTGACAGGCTTGAGATGTGGGCTCCTGCAATCTCATAAAATTCAACAAGGCCAAGTGTAAGGTCCTGTACATGGGTCGGGGCAATCCTGAGCACAAATACAGGCTGGGCAGATAATGGATTGAGAGCAAACCTGAGAAGGACTTGAGGGTGTTGGCTGATGAGAAGCTCAACACGACCTGGGAATGAAAGCCAGCCATATCCTGGGCTGCATCAAAAGAAGCGTGACCAGCAGGTCAAGGGAGGTGATTTTCCCCCTCTACTCCACTCTTGTGAGAACCCACCTGGAGTGCTGTGTCCAGCTCTGGGGCCCCCAATGTAAGAAGGATAAGGATCTGTTGAGAAAGTCCAGAGGAGGTCCACGAAGATGATCAGAGGTCTGGAGAACCTCTCCTATGGGGATAGGCTGAGAGAGTTGGGATTTTTCAGCCTCGAGAAAAGTAGGCTCCAGGGAGACCTTACAGTAGCTTTCCAGTACCTGAAGGAGTCCCACAAGAAAGCTGGAGAGGGACTTTCTACAAGGGCATGTAGTGACAGGACAAGGCATAATGGCTTTAATCTGAAAGAGGGTAGATTTAGATGAGATATAAGGAAGAAATTCTTCACCATGAGGGTGGTGAGGCACTGGCACAGGCTGCCCAGAGAAGCTGTGGATGTCCCTTCCCTGGGAGTGTTCAAGGTCAGGCTGGATAGGGCTTTGAGTGATCTGGTCTGGTGGAAGGTGCCCACGGCAAAAGGGTTGGAACTAGATTATCTTTAAGGTCCCTTCCAACCTAAACCATTCTATGATCTTTGAAACTTGTTATCCAATGAACTATGGATATGCCACTGACTGCAATGGAACTATGATTTCATTGTGTGTTTGTGTTACTCACAAAGTGCAGAGGACTCAATTTCTGAAAGTTCAGGCACAAATCCGGGAAGAGAGAGGGAAAAAAAAAAAATAGTAACAAATCAGAAAATGTAAATAGTGATTGCAGAATGAGCCTTTTCCTTATCAGGATTTTTGAACAGAGAAATAGCCATGTAGGTTAAAGTTGGTTAGACTACTTTTTTATTAAGTCTTAAATGTTCTGCAGAGAAGCTTTCATTTCAATGACATATTAAAGAGGGTCCATTCCAATTTCAGAAGGAAAGCAAGGAAGAAGAAAAAGGAATCAAAACACTCCCTTTCTCAATTTGAAAACTGACATTTTGATTCAAACATTCAAACATTTTCACATAACAGAATTATAAGGGTGTGACTTTGTCCCAGTATGGACAAAAAATGCATGTATAAAACTTAAAAAACTCATCATAAACCCATTCTTCTTCCTTTGATCAGCTCTCTAACTGTATGAAATTATATATTATATAGCTTAAGAAGATATCAAGAAATGTCCACAATCCACAGAAAGTAGGCAAAAATAAGGTGTGGGGTTTTTTTTATGTAACCTGACTGGTTTTGTAAAAGCCTTAATTTGATGGCCACTTTAAATTTCCATTTTCCTCCATATGTGGAATTATAAATCCCTTCTTTATACTAGATGTTTGTGAATCACTAGTGACGTCAGATCCCACTTCCTTATTTTTAATCAGAAAAAATAAAAAATATGTTGTTATATACCACCAAAATCTGGTATTTTCACCAACTACTATTCTGCAGGTGAGAAAAGAGCTGCAACTGCTGTTGGTCAAGGTTTAACTGGTAGTTCACTTTTGTTTTCAAAAATACATGTTAATTGTGGGACGGGTACAGAGGAGGCAAATCCCCTTCTTCCTGAGAGACGGAATTTGTAATGACAGCAAATAGGAAATGGATGTTTCTTTGGTCTAGAAACCAATAACATGAAACTTTTGATGGGCCTGAGTGTTTCACTGTCTTTACAGAGCCAAAGCTCAGCTTAAGGACCCAAAGAGTCCATTTTCAGAGCCATGTCGTTACTCCATAATGCTGTGTTACCTTTGCCTGCTTGTCTAGAAATCCAATGGAGGCAATCACAGAATCATAGAACCATTTTGATTGGAAGAGACTCTCAAGATCATCAAGTCCGACCTTTAACCTAACACCGGCACTAAATGATATCTCCAAGAACTTCATCTATGCATCTTATACACACCTCCAGGGATGGTGATTCCACCACTTCCCTGGGCAGCCTGTTACAGTGCCTGACAACCCTTTCTGCAAAGAAATTTTTCCTAATATCCAATCTAAACCTCCCCTGGTGCAACTTGAGGCCACTGGCTCAACTTGAAAAGGTGTGGCGAGAAACAACCTACTGAAGCAGCCTGTCACTAGAGGGCAACGCAACACCGTAGCTGTCCCATTCCTGCCACCTCTTTCCTCCTGCAGCCTGTCCATGCTGCGCCCTCCATGAGCCTCCTGCTCCCGGTGCTCCATCCAGCTGCCCTGGGCAGCACCTCACTCCTGCCCGCGGCCTGCGAGATGAACCAGCAACACCTCCCTTTGGACACCTTTAGTACCTCTGGTTTTGCGCATCATCGGCAAAACGGATGACGTGTAAATGAGACCAACCTCATTCTCAACCTAGGATAAGAAACTGCTTAAAAATAATCCGTTTAATTAAAGAGAGACGCAGGATTTTGCAGAATACATGTAATGTTCGGTGTGTAATGTTCCTGTGCAATCTACTCTAGGTCTACCTGCTTTAGCAGGTGTGTTGGACTAGATAATCTCCAGAGCCCTTCCACTCCCAACCATTCTGTGATTCTGTATAATTAGAAGACTGCTAACTAGGTCAGGGGACATCTGTATATAACTGGACCTCCTGGCAAGGTGATGTTGTAGGAGAGACATGGCAATAACTGAAGATAAACAAGAGCTTGAGGAAAAATTGAGTTTTTAGATAAGCAAGCAAGAATCCCATTTAAGACCAAAAAACAGAGTGGTTGTTAGACATCTGAAACTGCATATATTCACACTCCGTTTTGTCCTCAGAGAGAACAAACAACCGAGTTTTGAACAGCTAGAGTCCAGAGGATACATCAAATCCTGAACTCAGTGCTGAGGTAGAATAGGTTTGGTGCTACTATGTCACTTTACAAGAATTTCATCTAAGATTCTCAGTATTTAAAGAAAACACTTATCTTCACAGAAACTGAAAAAATTCTCTTTTTAATGCAGATTAAAATTCTGCACCCAGTTATAAATCAAAAATTAACAACTTTATCTAGGTCAGGGCATTGAAGCTACATTAAAGTTTTATCCTTATTCATCAAATTTTAATTTTAATGTGGCATGTCTGACAAGTCTTGTGAGACTACTTAGAATTCATTGACATCCTTCTGTCAATGGTATCAAAACCTCATCTTTCAGACTGTTGTTTCCAGATACTGTTGCTGTATGATATTGTCTCTGTAATGGTGTCACCATTGGTGGGTGTGTAGGCTTTCACATGCAGCCACCCCATTTGTGATCTGAAGTTCACACACCACAGAAATCATCCCCATTTGTTGTAGGAACATAGACTTCTACGTACATCACTTAAAGGTGAAGCAATAACTCTTCCAGCCTTTTTAAAGTTACTGGAATTGCTTTCCCGTAAATTAAAACTCCCAAACAACTCTACAGTTTAATTTCCAAATAATATTTTATTCCAGGAATGTCTACCAGAAGAAAAAATATTTTGCATGTCCCTGCCATCACTTTTTTTTTGACTATTTATGGCAGAAACGTTGAGGCACCAATTGATAAAACTTTCTGTAGATCTGGAAGACATCTAATCCTGGAGTAGAAACAGTATCACACAATTTATCTAGTTAATCAGTCCTAAATAATGGAAGAAATAATTGTGGCCTTCAGCCCTTGAGCACTTAACAGGCTTAAATACAAGCCTCTTATTGAATAATAGTTATGACACATTCATGGAATGTCAAAGCATATTCATTGATCATTCACTAGCTAAAATTCACTATCATTTTCTCAAAAATACAAATGGTAAAGTGTGTATCTATTGGGTAGATGCAAATGGGTTCATATCAACTTGTTGGAAATTAGTTTGACCCAGGAAAAAAAACAACCAAACAAACAAAAACTGTCTTCTGTTAATATTGCCACGCAGCAGCAAAAGTTTGTCCTCAGATCTGCTGTTAGCATGGCTATGACTCAATAAAAGAAATACTCTGTCAGTCTGGGCGGCTAACTTAGGGACATGATTTAGTGCTAGAGTTAGGTTATGGTTGGACTCGACAATCTTAAGGGTCTCTTCCAACCAAACTGATTCTATCATTCTATAATTCTATGCACTCCATTCTGTTCCAGTCAACTTTTTAACCTGAATTTATACAAAATCTTAAAAGCATTTCTTGTCATGCCATCACCTGAAGCTTCCTGCACTGTGTCCTCACTTCTGTCCTTCAGAATCATCGCCCAGGATTGGGAAACTGGGTGTTTCATTTACCACGTTCTGTAGGGAATAAAAATGTGATGATGAAACTCCAAGGGTGCCTAGTAATGTTTCTGCTCTTTAGAAATACCATCCTGGTTCTATTTAAAATAGCCAGGTGGAAAGACTAAGTGTATGTACCTCACAGCCACAAGGCACAGGGTAATTTGTCTTAAAAGTCTGATCTTATTTACAGGTGCTTGGTATTGACAATCTACCTTCTAGTTGAGTGTTTAGATGCTACTTCGGAACTCAGCTGCAATGAAGACCAGAGTATTTGTTCTTGATGCGTTAAGATTACACTTATTGAATTTCAGTTTTGTTTTGTTTTGTTTTTTAATTTGAATGCTGACGCAAAATCTCACAAGTTTGTAATATTAGCTTTATTTCACTTTCTTGTTGCAGGTCCTTAAGTGCTCCAAGTACCACTCCTCCTTGAAAATAAAGCTCTTTCTTGTTTGCTTTTTCATTTCCTTAGGCAGATTTCAGATTGCTTTTTCCTCAATACCACAGCTATTCATCCAGAGGAAGGACTAAAGGACAGAATCCTTCTGACATTCTCAGCAGGCTGCTGTGAAGACTTCTGGCTTCAAGGACCCATAATGATGGAAGATGAAAACATTTTAAGGGTTCAGCTTCTTGAGTAAATTACCAACACATAAAGTTCAAAATGGGTTCAAAATTCATATTCCTCTCCTCAGGAAATGACACCAATGAAAGCAAAGTAAATCTGTCAGGGCCACTGAATTCACACATACGCATTTATATACAGAAAAGAAAAATGCCTTTACATAGACCCTCATTTCAAGGACATTCCAGGATCCATTCTCCATTATTTGTGTTTTGAATAACATCTTCAGGCAGATAAACCAGCCAATTCTGCAAGTTGGCTTCATTTAATTACTTTCTACAAAATTCAAGATGGAAGTAAATTGTTTCTCCTTACACCTTATAGCAGTGGTATATCACTTCCTCTTTACACCTGCAGTCAGTCATACTACTACATTTTGGCAGGTAGAGTGGAAAACTTTTCTATATTTGCTTATGCAGAAGGGTGTTAGATTTTATTATTCAAGGTATTTAAGGAGACAGCCACCTCAGGCATAGGCCATGTCACTGTGGCTACAGTACTCCAGAGGTTGTTCATATACACATGCCTTGAGTCCTTTGCCACCTAGGAAGCCCCTTGTGTCATGACAGAAACCCAAGCCACTCAAATCATGAGCTAGCTCCCCAGCCATCTTTCTCTTGACCTGTCATGGGAATGCCATCTTTGTTGAAAAGGCAGGAAAGGAAAATCTGAGCTTAATAATCTTCGTCTCAGCTATGTTCCTCATTGAATAGCTACAAAAGTTGTTAAGTACATGGGTTCAGCTTTGCAAGGAGGGGCTACATGGCAGCAGGGAGGCTTTTAAACCTCCTGACTGTAGCAAACTGAGAAACACTTTTTAAGTATGGCCCCGTTCCTAAGGCTGTGAGCTCCAAAACAAACCATCCAAACAACCATCGGCGAACCATCCATGGGCCACTGTTAAAAGGATGAATTTAGCAGAAGTTAAGCCCCCTTGTGTTCTAGCTTGTCCTCAGTGTGCACTGTGACAGTAGGTGTGGCTGGGCTGAACCCCTGCGTGATGCCCAATTATATCAAATGACCGCAAATCAACATTGTAAGTCCAATCGTGCTCAACAGCCGGTCTGGCGTTATGTTGAATTTCCACAATTTACAGATTCACTGATAGTGCAGGGCAGTCACAAACACTGAATTTAAATGCTTGCACAGATTCACAAATAGTACAATATATGCTATAAGTCTGAGTGCATCCAGTGACGAATTCTCTTGTACCGCAGTAGCCCTTGAAGCCATGAAACCATGCAAAGCAAACAGAGTAGCTCAGGACACCACTTCGTTCCACTGACCCACACTCAACACCGCTGCATATACTCCCCTAAGTCCCTGTATCAGTTGATGCTTGTCACTGGGAAGCATTCTGGCATCTCAAATACCAAGAATATTTCCTAATTCCAAATACATAAGGACCTCAGATGTTGCAGCAAGGGAATGCTTTGACGAATGTTGACCAATATATGCAATAAAGTTAAGAAAAAAATCACCACTTTCTTTTAGGCATGAGATATGGCATTTTGTGCCAAGAAAAATGCTCCACTGAGTTTCTAATTGCCTAGTAGAGAGGAGAATTTAAAAGGAACTCAAAGAAATAATTTACAACTTTGCTGATCTCTGATATTATTATCAACAGTTTTCCAACTTTAAAAAGGCCCTGTATAGTATAAAGTAGGCCTAAAAGCAAAAATAGAAATAAAACCTCCCCAAACTCCCTCATCTTCACATTAAGATGGATTTTTGCAATGAATGAATAAGCTCTTTCACTTTTAATTTAGGTCTACCCATCAACATGGCTGTTGTTATTCACAGCAGCAAAGCCCTTGCCACACTACAGCAGAAATAATAGCTGCATCTCTGGTTCCTTTTTTACCCAAGAATTCACAATGTTATTTAAATAAGTCTAATATGCCATAGGTACAGCAGACAAGGTTATAACGAAGGGTTATTTTTATTTCTGTCCCAGCTTTATATAACATGACTGGAATTTGCTTCTGGAAGAAAGGATCATTAATAGCATGCCACCTCTCCCCGTGCAAGGACTCATGACATCCTTGGACATTTTCAATATGCATGTTGACATCTATATTCTACAAAGTAGCACTATGCCATTTACTAAACAGCAGAGGCAAGACAGTATCCTTGATGTTTCCATAATACACCATGTGGTGTTTGCCTGAAAAAAAAAAAAAAGAAAAAAAAATGAAATAGATCTGTCACCAAGCAAGTTACAAACTGTGGAAGAGCCATCAGCATCTTCATTTATGCTTGTCCAAAACCTAGCATGATGGGATGTTACTGCCTGGTTGTGACTGGGACTCTGATCCTGCCGCCACACAGCAAATGTTGATTGAGATATATCATTGGGTCTTCTCTCCTGCATGGCAGGGAAGTGACTATAGCATTGAGTAAACCTTTTTCCAATCTAATTTCACAGTCTTTCAAAGGGACTTCAGTGAGGTGCCCAGGCCATGTGCTGTTATGATAGGAACTGGGTGTTCATTTCCCCAAGTCCCACCTGATTGCTCTCTCCTCGCTTTCCATAGGAACGATTTCTGCAGAGTCCAGAGGAGATTCATCTGCAAAACTATATGAAACAAAGTTGGATGTGTGCTTCTCGAGCTACTTTTTGAAAATGATGTAGAAACAAACAAATGCAAACATTTGCAGGCTTATTATTCAAACCTACACATATAACTAATCATAGAATGTCCTGAGTTGGAAGGGACTCACAAGGATCATTGAGTCCAACTCCTGTCCCTGCATATGACAACCCCACAGTTCACACCATGTGTCTGAGGGCCTTGTCCAGTCTCTTCTTGAACACTGTCAGGCTTGGGGCCGTGACACCTCCCTGGGGAGCCTGTTCCAGTGCTCCACCACCCTCTGGGGGAAGAACCTTTTCCTCATGTCCAACCTAAACCTCCCCTGGCACATCTTCCTGACATTCCCTTGGGTTCTGTCACTGGTCACCAGAGAGAAGAGATCAGTGCTTGCTCCTCCTCCTCCTCCCCTTGTGAGGAAGCTGTAGCCACCATGAGGTCTCCCCTCAGTCTCCTCTTCTCCAGGCTGAACAAATCCAGTGACTTTAGCTGCTCCTCATCCAGCTTCCTCTCCAAACCCTTCATCAACTTCACAGCCCTCTTCTGGACAGTCTCCAGTAGCTTTATATCCTTTTTATCCTGTGTTGCCCAGAACTGCACACAGAGCTCCAGGTGAGGCCGCACCAGTGCAGAGCAGAGCAGGACAATCACCTCCCTTGCCCGGCTGGCAATGCTGTGCTGGATGCACCCAGGACACGAGTGGCCCTCTTGGCTGCCAGGGCACACTGCTGGCTCATGTTCAACTTGCCGTCGAGTATAGAACAGCATAGAAAATTTAATGGCGAGTGATGCAAGTAGCTAGGTTGCTATACTGTACTTACTATTTTTACCTTTGTTGTGGACAGCATCTAAATGTATTCAGATCTCTTCAGCTGAACCTCTGTAGCCTATTCAGTATTTCTACCATACAAATTATTTGGCATGTATCAATAATGCAATTATTAACATACAGCCTACCTTCCCAGACAGTTGCCAAACAGCTGTGATGTTCGGATCTGCTGAAAGACAAACAGGAAATTAAGGATTGACCTGAAGAAGGACATTCATGTGAAAAATCTCTGCATAACCATCTGGGAAATACCTGTCTCTCTGGTTTCTGGCAAGCTATTGGGTTATTTTTCCGAGATCTACAGGGTTTGCATTGAAGCTATCAATTACAGCTGCTGCATTTAAAGATAAGTGACTACTGGATCAGAGAGGAAGGAGGAAAATGCCGTGTTTCCCTGAAAATAAGACCTACCCCAAAAATAAGTCCTTGCATGATTTTTCAGGATTTTTGAGAGTGCTTGAAATATAAGCCCTACCCCAAAAATAAGCCCTAGCTACAGTTCATTTTAAAAGTCAGTTTAAATAGTGTCCAGGCAGCTATATATGTAAAAAAGTAATAAGTTTTGGAGCAAAAATTAATATAAGACCCTGTCTTATTTTCAGGGACACCGTGTGTTAGAAAGACATAACTCAGGGAAGGAAAATCTACCGCAGGGCTCTTTGCCCCTTCCCTCTTACCCACCAACCAGGAGAAATTCCGAAACTAGCCAAGACTGGCAAAGAAAGGCTAAAATGCAAATTACACTTAGATGGATAGGCTTTCATTGGTACCGCTATTTTCTCTTTTAGCTATATATTTTGGGAAGAGATAAAAAACACACCGGGTTCCGAAAAAAAGGGCTATCTTGAAGCACGTAATGAGGCCTGATCACATTACCAGGAGGCAACAAGTTTCTTCCAAGAGTTGTGTCCCACCAGGGGAGCAATGTGCATAAACCTTAAGGCTGCGACCCACGGAACCAGTGCAGGAGAGGCTCTGCCCCAGGTGCATTGCAGAGGTAAAAGAAGTGAAATACCTCACTAAAGAGGTTGGGTGCCTGGAAGACTCTGAAGCTTTTTGCTCATAACTTGATGAGAGATGACCTTTCTGAGAAACAAGAAGGCTGTGTAGACTGACTCATATTCCATGTACAGGTATTGTACATAGTCAAAATGAAGAGCCTGTTCTGAAGACATACCAACCTCAAAATAATGCTCAAGATAAAAGATACACAACTAAGTTCTACAGAAGTATACATTGTACTGTTTTGATGGTTTTTTTTTTCAGATTGACCTTCTATGAACTTTTATGATTGCTGAACTCAGTTTAATACTGAGCCAATTAGGTATTCCATGTAGAAAAGGTTTCAGCCTGCAGTGCTGTGAAGTTGGGATCCCCATTGAGCAATAAACTGTTTCAAAATAAAAATGCATGCACAAAAATCTCACAATATTACAAGAAATCCAAATCTAAAATTCTTTTAAAAATCAAGCATGTGTTTCAAATTGTGCTACTTACATAAGATTTAGGGCTTAAAAATACAATAGTCATATAATAAAAAGAAAGTTTATGACATGGTTTTGGCTGTCTTTTAGTTTATTCAGAGTAACCACAAATGATTTTTTTGTCATTTTTCTATCAGTATAATTATAATGTTATGCATTACTTACATGAATGTGTAACAGCAGTTTCCAAACTCTGATAATTTTATTCATTCCTACTTCAATGCAGAGGTAAAGTAGGTAGTAAGAATATTTCACCAAGCAAAGAGATGTGAAAGGTATGTTGCTGATGAAAAATATGTGGGTGCCATGAATGAATTGCAAGTATTTTAATATTTGATATTAACAAGATGAGATAAAGAAATTACTGACACAGCTTTCCAGCTGCTCACTCTGGCACCATACTGATAGGTAAGCTGCTCAAGACTTAGGTATGAGAGACTTAATCCAGTTAATAATAAATTATAATGAAGTCCAAACAAGTATATGTGTAAAATGACTGTGTCCACATGACATTTCTTACTGCAGGAGGAAAGGCCTGAATCAGCAGGAGGCTAGAGAGCTATAGCAATGAAAGGAAAATGAGCAGTTCAACTTGAGGGACATGAGAGAATCATGGTTATAAACCCCAGTGAAAGCCAGCAGGCAGAACTTATAACCCACCTGGCCCTATACAGAGTCATCTTGAAAGAGAGATGCAAGCCTTCCCCCAGCACCATACCTGGACTGGAACGATGTGCAGAAAACATATTTATTCTAGCTTTGGGCAGCATTATCTCCAGTGCTTCAAGCCTCTACTGCAGGGTAGGAGAGTTAATCTACTAAAAATGGCAGGATAGACCTGAAAGCTGAAGAGATTTTTCTTTTTAATGAAACTTCAATGGGTCTTACATTTCAGTGGTATACTAAGACCTAAAAGCATTTGAAACAAAAGCTTGGACTCTACTGTAGAATTCAAAATATAGACCTTCTGTTCCAGCTCAAGCAAATGAATGATGAAGCAGTCTATCACTGTTGAGAAATACTGTTTTCTTGGTGTCTGAAAACAACTCTTGGGGCAACTAATTCTCTTTATCTCAGTTCAAAATCCCCAGCTTCGACAGATGCATCTCCTCTAGTATTTTAGCCGGGGTCAGGAGTGGGCTTTTGAAGAGTCTCTCCCGAGCATTCCTCTTTACTTCATTTTGCTTTTCACTGCAGGGCAACCTGAGAGCACACAGGCTGCCTTTGTTTGAGATGAAACTAACCTGGAGTGCACTGAGTGCACTTCATCTGCTCACGGGCATTCATTCAGTAGAACAGAAGTGTATCTCTAAGAAGATGTTAGTGTGGATATTGGGTCTCCCATATCCTCTGCTTACCTCTGCAGGATGATCCCCAACCTGCTCATTCAGACATACACCAGAACACAGCACACATACATAGCTAGTGCCAACCTGTACATCACAACTGGTAAGCTGGGAAAACAAACTTTTGAGATGGAAACTGCTTTAACTGCAGTGAACATTTGAACAGGCAGGTGTTTGCAGATTTTCCAGTATTACTCTTCTGCACAGTTTTACGGAAATGTAACAGGGAGAAGGAATATAAAAGTAGCTATGACATATAGATAGACAATTCAACCATATTGTACCCATACAAATGCTCCTGATCATTATCGCAAGCACTAGTCCCTGCATACTAGACATGTAATTCTTGTCATGTTTTCCATAGCACAAAGGTGACACTTTCAGGAGGGATCACGGTTGGAGGTGAATTAGTTTAAGATACATTCAGATATTTCCACAGATTCTCACATACAGAAGAGACAAAAAAAGACAGGCAGCCTTCCAGGAAAAATATTTCAGTGCTACACTTTCTTTCCTAAAATTAAGTATATTGTTTGGAACAGTATTTTAGTTATCCTTAAAAGAAAGCTGGAATGGCGAGTAATAATTAAAAATACGTATTTCTTAAATATTTCCTAAAAAAAAAAATATTAAGTATTAGACTACTGTATCAATTACTTTCCCTTTTTTATTGTTATTACTTTGATTTTCCATTTCAGTGAAAATGTGTGATACTTGAAACCAACAAAGAGGCATATATCTGTTGAATATTGATGATTTATATTCAAGCCGTGGTACCTAATTACAATGCATTTTTCATGGTACCATCACAGATTACCATGACTGATTCTTGGTCAGTCACAACCTGCTTAATTAGCAGGAACTTAACTATCACATTTCTCGACTTTTCATGTATTGCATAGGATATGCCTTTCAGCTCTTATGATCAAAATACTCCCTCCACAAAGTATAACATTACAGCCAAGTTATATTGATCAAACCATAAGCAGGCAGCTTTTTGTAATGCTCCACAAATGTGAAAATGAAAGCAGTACTCACAAACTTAATGTCTTACAGCATTTGAAAAACTGACTGATTCCTCTAAAAGCAAAACACAATGTATCGCCATTAAAAGCTTCACTCCTGTATAATTTTATGAGTATTTTTAGTGTGGGGGAAAAGCCCTCGTTGCTTTAAAGTCTGCCTTTCGTTTAAGCCACCATTTCAAGACATGATGTTACACAATAAGAACCAAGAAAGGAAAATAGTTTAAAACTAAGGGATTAAACCAAGTTACAGTAATAGAAATTCACCCAGAGTGTACAAGATTCCATCTTAGAAAGCTTTAGAAATATTTAGGTACAAGAGTTTAGTAGATCATTGAGGCTTATGTTTATATTAGTTGAAAATATCAACATAATTATTTATTTCCAAACAGGTTTACATCAAATTATTGTCTCTTTACCTGTACGTCTCAATTCCTACACTGTTACTCTGTCTTAAAAACCAAGTCCTGAAATACAGGGATCTGGACTAGATGTTCTTACTACCTGCTTTAGATTAACTGCAGTCCTTTGTGTCATGCAGTGCACACTATATCAAAGAAAAATTCCATTTGTGTCCAGAAAAGTGTCTGGGCTGGTACCTGAGATTTAGGTTACTATCTGTGAAAGAGGAATAATACAGCAAAGGAAAGCCAACATTTTTCCATAAACCTCAAAGCCAGGGACAGCTTCTAAGGGAGAAAAGACTATTTAGTGTCAGTGCTGTTTGCACTCCTGAGCCCTCTGCTTAAGACTGCCAAAAAGCTTAGACACACTGGTTTGCATCAATGGGAATTTCCAAACCAAGGGCTTGTTTCTGAGGACAGCCATTAGCACATACTGTGTGGGAGTGTAAGGACAGAGAAGGTACACAATCATGCTTCCCTCTCACATGCCCTCCTCAATTCTGGCAGTTTGGAGGCCACGAAACTAGGGTGTTACATCCATATCATCATGTTTAATAGGTTGTCAGCCACCTTCTTCCCATAACTCTCTTGAACTGCTTTTTAATCCACTGACATTTTGCACACTGACAAACTCAGGCTTCAGTTTATGGATGAATACTTGCTGTGCTTTATTTTAAACAGCTTTCACTGGGTATCTCCTCATTCTACACTTGTGTGAAACAGTTCTGGGAGGATGGGATTGAAGCAGATCAAATCACTGTCTCCAGGGGGCTTCAAATCACAGAGGCTTTCCAATCACATCAGAAAACTCATCCACTCTTCTGTGTGTACTTAGATACCAAATCTTATACACCTACATGTGTTATTTTAAGTCTGTGTTGAACAAGGCTTAAATTGCTTGCCCTGGCTCCCAGCTCGAACCTCTATTGCAATACATCATTCCCAAAAAAAGACCCTTGTCTCTCAGGAAGGAGTGATTTCGTATATCTGAAACATAGGTGTGGCAAGAATAGGAAAATCCGCAACAAACTAGGGATTACTGGGGAAGGTACTCCACGGGGAACTTGAGCCTACTCACTAAGTGTGGCAAACAGGCTACAAGTCTCCCAATTTGTTCCAGTGGAGACTGGTGTCACTGGCTGAGTGGAAGGTTGAATGCCATTTCCTGTACCAAGCCAGAAATCTTCACAAGGGAAATCTCAGTTCACAGCAGATACCATCACACCCTAAGAGGGTGGTCTCTTAGGACAGCAGAAACTTAACATGAGACAAATTAAATTTTTGAGTGGTGGTGTTCTTCTGTAAATCTGGCTGGGGAAGTTCAGTGCTTGTCTTTCATTCTCATTCCTCTGAAAACCAGAAGTAGGGATCACAGAAGTGGCAGGGTGGCATCCAGGTAGGTTAACTGCACTAGTTCACATCCTAAAGAAACAGCAAAGGTCATTTATTTTAGCAATTTACACACTGGAACGCCACTTCAGTGGCTGGCACATTTCTACTGAAGTCCAGAGTGCCACCCCAAAAGACTACTTCACCTCTAAGGATACAACTGATCCCAAACTCAAATTAATGACTCAACTACCTTAGGTAATGACAACATAAATATTTAGACTTGTGTTCCAAAGGCAATAGGGTAAATATTTCTCTACAAAGTTCTGGGGTCAGATTTTTTTTTGCCAGGAATACTGGTAATTGCAGGAAGATGCCCAAGTATTTTAATGTTACCTCTATTCACCTGTCAGGTGCTGCACCATATTTAGCATCAGCTGTCACTGCCACAACGTTTGTCATCAGCTTGCCATTTTTGCGTACTCCTGAATACCCTGCAGCTGCTTCTCTGAACGAGTGAGTCATCCAAAGCTGTTAAATCTGGAAGCCAGTCTCAGTTCAGCTCCCAGCAAAATCAACCCATATGATGAACCATCAACAGTTGTGTGAAGGAGTTCAAGGGACTTGCAGTTAGGCCCTCAAGTGCTGTGGGGAGGAAAAAAGCAAAACAGCTGCACACACTTTGCATGGCATGGGAGCTCAGTAAGTCCCCTGTCAACTCCTGGGGGCTAAGCCAGAGGGCCAGTCAGGACCATGTCATGAGCTGCAATTCAGGTTTGCTGAGGCACCCACCCCTTAAAGTAGGTTTGAGGGGCAAGAAGCATCCTGTTCCCCCATCCACTGTTAAGCCTGATTGACACTCAAGCTATGCAGATGTTCCACTCTGCTGTATCCAGCCACGTATTATTAGTTAAATTACATCAGAATCAAAACCAAATTTAAGATCAAATTTTACCACACTAGGACAAAACACTAAACAGATATGAATATTATATACTTAAAATACTATATACAAACACAAACATTACATGATTATGCATATGAAGTTTCTCTTTAAGAAAGGTGCCTTCAGATCAATAAGCATATTAAGAATCACCTAAATTCATTTCCACTTGATCAATCTTTATACCATTGGGAAAATAAAAAATTGACTTTAGCTGGACATCAATCCCTCCCATTTGGGATCCTCTTAAACTCCAACAGCAAAGAAGTTGATATTTGGCTGCAGAAATTATTTCAAACAGAAATAGCAAATAAACAGTAGCAACACATTTGGTTACACACATATGAGAGCGAAACAACAAAGTTATATGCTTCTGTTTTCTCATTTGTTTGCTGTAAATGATGCATTTTTAAGATTGCCAATAGTTGTCTTCTACTCACTTGTGTTCAGTGGCTTCACCTACAATTATGTTCTCAGAGACTATTTGAATTTTACCTGGGGAGGTCCCAGGAGATAGTTTTATTTGGTTTTAAACTTTTCTATCCTGTAGAAAATCTGATTTGCATAGTATACTCTTTTGAGTGGTAAATGTGTATGTCCGATAATTACTTAACGTATTTCAGGTTTATAACTGAACTACTGAGTAATGTTAGAATATTTAGTATGTTCCGATTCTTTGCTTCATAAACTTCTGAAAATAATAAAATATTGTTTTGATGGAGCAGTTTCTAAACATGACCATGAGGTAAAATACCAAAAGCAAATATTCAGGCTGCTCGTGGAAGCAGTAGGGGAGTGACTGCAAAATAAAACCAAGTTGTCTCAGGAGTAAATCAATTAGTGGCAACTTTATATATTTATCTATTATTTAAAAAATATTATATTTTATTACATTTATAATGTACATTTCATGCAACCTACTGGAAACCACACCTTTCTTTCTCCTTCACAGAACTCATCTCCTCCTCTTCCCAATCACAACTCTGATTTCAAACTTATTTTGTCATCTAGGTCTTTTTTTATTGTAGAGAAATGAGGCTAAAGTTCAGCCAAAGATTAGCTGAACTACATTTATGTATTCCAATCTGCATTTTACAGGAGCTTCTGGTGTTTTGGCATTGTTACTGTTCCTCAGATCCTATTCTTCCTAAAATACCCCTTAGAGTCTTCCTGCTGCCTAGCACTGGTCTGGCCTGACGTAAATCCCCTTGGGGTCTAGAAGTGGTCAGGGGAGACAGATTATCTCCTGTGAGATTCCTGTTGTAGAATGGGGGAATATAATCCACCAAAGTCTTGAAAAACTAGAAGTGTCAAACTTGGGAAGCTGAGTGATTTGATTACTTGAAGGAGGCATTGCTGAGAGCTTCATTTTATTGAATTTACTTATCTATAGCCCTGCAGTTCCTAAGAGCTTGGAAAAGCTGTACACTATCGTTTATGCAGAGGCTGTTCCCTGCCAGAATTTGAATTATTCAAGGTGATTTTAAGGCACATGTGCACATAGATTCTCACACACTATGGAGGAAACAATGTAAGTGACCAAACGAGGACCTTAAGCATTTCAGTGAAATGATGTTTTAGAGCAAATGTGAACTTTTCTGTACACATTTAATCCACCAGCTCTTTCTTAAACCAGAGGAACATTAAATCAGAAATCTATTGTTTATCATCATAAAAATAATTCTGTATCAGATATGAAGATGGTCCTGCATGATGGTCCTGAATGATGAAAAAAACAACAATTTGGAATATTAGAATATTAGAACAATATTAGAATATTAGAAGAAAAAGCAAAATTCATCACACAAACTATTCTGAATAGGGAATGTGAACAGTTATTGTTTCAAAGCAAGCATTTCTTGTAAGTTTTACAAATATCTTGAATTATTTAAGCCACCAATTGCTGGCATACCTGTTCGAAATACATCACCTACCAAGAAACAAACAATGGGCTACAACAAACCCTACACAGGATTCTACATCATGGAGAAAACTTTCTGAGTTTATCTGTCTTCCCACTGGTGGAAATTAGACAGCATTTCCCTCTTGCCAATCATACAGCTTGCTCAACACCTTTACTCTGACACCTAGAAAGCATGCACTTCCCATTCTCACTACCTCAAGTCACACTGTGAGAAGTTGTAAATTGCACCATAAACCTCAATGATCATGAGGGTCATACACCATAGTAATACAAAAGTTGAAAATATACTTTCTGCTGATAATGGTGCCTTCTGTAGTATGTTCTTAACCTGGGAAACCTCATGCACTTTCAAGGGATCTGATGCTGCAAGTACTGCAGACACTGTCATTGATCACCCCCCTGCAGGGCTGAGGTTCCCTGTGTTAAAAGGTCACTCCTGCTGGAAGTGTCTATGACCAAGTGCACATGCTGCACTGCAGTGCCATGTGGCTACCTTTAGGCTACCTTGGAAGCTGAAATTCGCATTGTATCAGCAGCACAGAGCCCCTCTGAGGTTAATTTAACCTGCCAATGTCATTGCACTGTTTTTGATAGCTCAGCGACTCCATTTCAGTCTGGTTACCTCTAAGCACCATCCACTTGTACACCATCGCTCTGTGAAGGCACAAACTGTGATAAACCAAACCTATCTCTAGAAACATCTCACTAGACAGATACAGTGCTCCGCAGACATCATGCCACATGCTGCTAAGAAAACCCAAAAAAGAATGGTGAGTCCCTGTTTTGTCATTTCTCACTGGCCAGATCACCAGAAACACAAGGCAGAGCCTGACAGAGAGAGCAAAATTTCTGGGGTCTTTACTGACCACCCTAGAAAGAGAGATCTCTTGTCTTGGAGATATCCTGACATGTGGTGGCTCTTTGGTGGATTTGTTCAGGCAAAAATAATGATAAACTGATATTGAGATATTTGGAAAACACAGCAATTTAAAGAGGGAAACATCAGGCTGAAACCAAAACCCAGTGGAAGTGAATAGGCAGGGAGTGAAAGAGCAACCCTGGATGTATGGAGGAAAATCACTGGCCTTAGTTTCTATGATTACTCGCGTTGGCACTGGAAAATGACTCCCAACACTTTCAAGAAAAGATGTCACGGGCACTGTCCAGGACCAGCAGCAGCAGCCTGGCAGATCAGAAGCACCACAAGCTTTCTGAGCACACTTCAGCTGGGAAAGCTGCACAGTATTTGCCTCATTTGGAGATACCCTTCAACACCTCTCCCCAAAGCTTGCCAAATATTGGAGGACGATCTTTTGGTTCTGGGGAGAAAGGCTTTGCCTTCTTTGTTTGGTTGTTTTGGTTTTCTAAGCAAACCTTTGGCCCACCTCTGACTTCATCTCACTCGAATTTAACTTCCTTCCCTCTAATACAAGTAGGCCCAAGGCATTTAACTTTGTGTCTTTAAGAAACACGGTATAAAATCTCATGGTGTCTCAATGTTTACTTGTGGGAGATCTCTATCAATTGCATATGTCAGGGCACCATGGGCACCAGAGGCTCCCAGTGGGCCAGAATCATGGCAGGATCCCAATGCTGGGGACAGCAGGACAGGGCCTGGCAGTCAGGGCTTCTCCCAGCCAGGAGCAAGGCAGCCATGGGGACATAGGGGCAGCCCCAGCCCCAGGCATTGGGCACCTCCCTGGGCATGGGAACAGGGACAGTCTGAGGCTGTGCTGGGATGTGCACCTGCAGATGGGCCTGGCTTGGCAGGGCCCATGGCTGGGCAGGGGCCATGGGGAGGTGGAGACCAGCCCTGCTGCGGCCTCAGTGAGGCAGGGGATGATGGTCCCAAGGGCTGACATGGGGTCCTGGAACCTGGGCAGGGTTGGGGAAACACTGAGTATCTAGGCAGGCACAGGCAAACCTAGCAGTACCCTCAAGGGCCTTGACAACATGGGAGATTATTTATGTAGCTCTAGGCCAAGGATTAGATAGTAAAACATAATATGGCTTTCTCCACAGTTGAGTGTTTGCTGCTTTGATGCTAATTGACCTCAAGCAGTATCTGCAAATAAGATTTGCTGGTGAACATTTGTGCTGTTTTGAAGAGTGCTGGTACTGAGAAAGGCTGACTTAATGTTTTCTCTTTTTCACAGACTTCCTTTCTAACTACTGTGCCGATGACAGGCCCAGCTCTAGGCAGAAGAACAATGTTTCTCGTGTTTAATGTGTCTGAGGGAGCAGATTGCTACAGCCGGAAAAACAACATGGCCTTGTAGGCTGGCTGTTGAGTCTGAGGAAGATACATGTAGGAAGGCAGCTATTGCTGGGGAAAGGTAGGCAGAGGAGATCCTCCCAAGAGCAGCCCTCCTAAGACCTCCAGGAATATTCTTTCCCTGACAGCATGGCAGCAAAGTCCAGCACGGCAGGGCTTTCCCTTTTTGCTGCCCAACCAAGATCATAGAATCAGAGAATCACAGCATGTTTTCGCTTGGAAGGGACCTTTGAAGGTCACCTTGTCCAGCCTCCCTGACATGGGCAGGGATTATCTTTCACTAGATCAGATTGCTCAAAGACCAGTCCAACCTGACTTTGAACACTTCCAATGATGGGTCCCTGTAGGTCGGGGTGTCAAACTCATTTTCACTGGCGGCCACACCAGCCTCGCGGTTGCCTTCAAAGGGCTGAACGTAATTTTAGGACTCTAGAAATGTAGGAGTAGTTACATTTCTAGAGACCTAAAATTACGTTCAGCCCTTTGAAGGCAACCGCGAGGCTGGTGTGGCCCCCAGTGAAAATGAGTTTGACACCCCTGCTGTAGCCAGTAGGTGCTGTGTGGCACAGATTAATTTCTGGCTCTGGCCTGGTCTCTTTGGGACAGCAAAGTCTACTTTTTAACTTAGTTTCCTAGAGAACTGTGAAACCATTGGAATTGCCTCAGACTTCAGTTCTACAGATTATTAAAATGTCCACCTTAGTAAGCAGCGTGATAAAAGCAGTGGATCTACAGAGAGAAACAGGCTATATGTGTGTGGGGATTTTATTTCAAACTAACTATAGGCTGGTGCCAGGGACTCATTTGTGGCTGATACGCATTAAACACGCTCCTGGAGCCCACCGTTCAGTGAGTTTTATCTGAAGGGAACCCAGTCTGTGCACTGTAACATCACACAATAATACGCAGTGGTGAGCAGTAAGTGGGGACATGCTTCAAAAGGTCACTCTTGATCCAAAGGAAAATGGTAAAGGAAATGCACCCCTAAACGTAACCCATTAGTATTGTCTATTTTTTTCACAGAGGAAAAACAAAAACAACAACAAAAAAGACATACCACAACATTACAGTTGTAGACCAAAGAAAAGATTTCCTGATACCCTCCTACTGTCCTTATTCAGCACTAGCCCAAATCCTCCTATCTCAAATGCAATGTTGTACTGCAATAAATTCAGTGATCTTGTATAGAGAATGGACTAAAGTCTGAGTATTATTTATACCCAAGGTGGTAATTTGCAAGGTGTTTTTCTCCCCCAAACAAGGCCAACTCAGTATTAGTCACACAAATTAATTTTGCAGAGAAAATACTCCCCAAGACAGATAAGATTTCTAGTCATTTGGAGAATAAAGGGAAATTTAAACTGTGAAAATATCTTCTGAAAATCTATGTTAAGCAATTGCATTCTGCTATCCTAAATGCTTCCTCTAGGAGGTTAATGTAACTCTTTTCTTCATCAGTAGTATGAAAAAGCTCTCTTTTAGCTTGAATGCCAAGCATTAGAGTGTCTTTAAACCTCTAAGAGCTTTTACCCTCTAGGATTTTGTTGTACAGTAAAATGACAAAACAGTACTATTCTTGCTTACAATAAGAAGGCAATTTATTGAAGCTGTAAAAATCTATTTTTTTTCAGATAAATGGCTCTGTTTTACTGTGTATATGAAAAAAGTAAAAATCAATATGCTGCATTTATTTTTATCTTTTTTTTATTTATATATGTGAAACTTGTTGAGATTACTTGTTGTTCAGTGGCAATGTAAACTTAGCAACCACTTCTGTCTGAATTCCAGTCTGGTACTACCTTTCCATTACCTTCCCATGCCGCATGTAAAATGAATTAATACTGAAGTAAGAGACAGAGTAAAATGAGAATTCTTAAACTGCCTTAACCATAAAGAGAAACCAAAATGATTTGCTATGCCATGTGGAACTAGAAAATCGCATAAATTGTTTGCATCTTAGAAGGGAAGGGAAAAAAGTGTCAAAAAAAAAAAGAGCTGGAAGAGGATTCTTAAAGATTTTTAAAGTATTTTAATGTTTTGGATTAATACATTCACTGGCACATTTATATACTCAGTGTGGTAGGGAGAAAAATTTAACAAAAATCTGTCATAAATTCATGCAATAAGAGCATTAGAAAGAAATTGCATGTCAAATATTTCATAGATATTAAAAAAATGCTATTTTTTCCTAAACAGAGGACAGCTGCAGCTTTCCTCAGAGAAATTATGCCTCCAAGTATATTATATTATGGTTAAAATGTGCTTTCAATGAACAGTATTGCTTTTTATCTCATTGAATTTGTACCTTTGTACTGTTTGTAGTGTCTATATACTAATAATTTTTCCTGAATTTGTTGTTACATCATATTTGAATCATTTGACTATACCATATTGGAATCTCAAGTAATTTGAAATTTTCACAATGTCTGCAGCTTGAAGATAACTATTTCCTAGTTTCTGGTCCTTTATTCAGAAGTTCAAATATGAAGCGGGTTGGGTCCACCACAAGACAGAAAATTATCCAGCTGGGTAGATTCTGAATAAGCAACTGACATTTGACTTTCATAGGAGGAGTAAGAAGATAATAGACAGTAAAATCAAAGAAATATTAATGTCTTAAGGAACATAACGCTAATTTTGCGTTCATTTTTCAGCAAGATTCCTACTGGGTCTTGAACATATCCTCTATCCTCATGTCCTTCGACATCATGTTCATAAGCATGAAATGTAATACAGTATTGGTGGCAAGAAAGGGAGGCAGTGGGCACATTTTATCAGGTAGGTGTGACACTGGGTTACGTTTAGGGGTGCATTTCCATTACCATTTTCCTTTGGATCAAGAGTGACCTTTTGAAGCATGTCCCCACTTACTGCTCACCACTGCGTATTATTGTGTGATGTTACAGTGCACAGACTGGGTTCCCTTCAGATAAAACTCACTGAACGGTGGGCTCCAGGAGCGTGTTTAATGCGTATCAGCCACAAATGAGTCCCTGGCACCAGCCTATAGTTAGTTTGAAATAAAATCCCCACACACATATAGCCTGTTTCTCTCTGTAGATCCACTGCTTTTATCACGCTGCTTACTAAGGTGGACATTTTAATAATCTGTAGAACTGAAGTCTGAGGCAATTCCAATGGTTTCACAGTTCTCTAGGAAACTGAGTTAAAAAGTAGACTTTGCTGCCCTGAAGAGACCAGGCCAGAGCCAGAAATTAATCTGTGCCACACAGCACCTTGTGATTCTGCTAAACACTAGCGCTGTAGAATAATGTGTATCAGAAATCAGAAGTGGAGCGGGATAGCAGTTTTTCAGTTTGTTTTGTTTTGTTATACTCGTTTTATATTAAACCCACCAAATTAGAAACAAAGAAAGTGGCTATTTTAAGAACCTTTTCTGATTGCTGAAGATCTGCATGAATTTTCCAAAACCAAAAGGTTCTCCACAGATAACTACCTCACCTCTTATATACTTTTGCCTTACTACAGTATAGCTGTGGACCACGATAGACTTTCACAGATCTCTCTCGTACTGTTATCTAACAGGAAAGTTCACAGACACATCATTTCACAAGAATGTGAACACTTCAAAAGGATATTCAGAACTAACCAGAACAGGTGTCTTTTCAAAGCCCTTGGGCAAAAGACACAGTTTCTGTATATTTTACATAGATATGAGAAGCAAAAGGAGTTCCAGTGTGAGAAGTGAGTCTGGTGAGATGATGGGGCAGGTTGTTTTCAGATGGCTTGAATACAAACAAACTCACGGGCAGGATTTGAACCTCACCTTACCATTGGTGTCGATATAAGAAGAGTGACCGTGTGCAAGAAATTAAAATGATGCCCCTGTCCCTGAGACGTGCACTTCAAACCTGACAGAGAGAAATTTTTCCCTTGGTACAATCATTTCTACTTTAGTGAAACCCAAGCATAACGAGCATTTCATATGCACTGTAGAGGAACTGGAATACTAATTTCTAAATGGAAAACGATAAACATCTTCCTATATTTAGGCTTGTGGCTGTGATAAGGAAGGCAGGCATGGCTGGAACTCCAAATAGAAATGCCTCTGCAGAGATGAAGATATTCAATATCCAGTAAAGACAGAAGTTCTTTATGACAAATAAATCGCAAACAACAAATTTTTCTGGTACTGGAACACTCATTTACAGAAAGAACCTTTAAAAGTCATCATTTTTTATTTCGCTTTTGGAAATTAAAAAAAAAAAAAATCCTAAAAGGCAGAACATATTTCAATAATAAACTCCTTAATATAAGGATATGATTATGTACAAATATTTGCCTACCACAACAGCGTGCTTGAACTATTGCATCTTTAAAATTGTATTACCCATCCACATATGGCAAACTTGAAGTGAGATTAATGTAAGGAAGTCTCTTATTAACTTCCATTCCTGCATGGGGAAAATGAGCCATGAATAGATTTCAGAAGGTATGAGGGTTAATTTGGATAAGCAGCCAAAGTGTTGCTGTTTGCCTGATTCATCTCTTGAGTCTGAAATATAAGCCTCATAAGCCTGAAACTTTGCTTAATATAGCAAGGTTTTCCTGATTTGTTAGCTTGCACAGAAATTAATGAGTTCATGACATCCTCATGCTCCAGGCAGGGAACGCACAGGCCTTGAAAAACTGGATTTTTTGTCAAAGATATCTTTATCAGCAGAAGTCATCATTCTTCTGCCATGCAGGGTTCAGGACAGAAACCCATATTTCTAATGAGGTGTTGTTGGGTTTTTTTTAATTTTTGGAACTGGATTTCATGAATTACGTATCTTTTGCCTGCCTATTTTGAAAGCTGCCATCTAGAGATGCATAAAGAAGATGAACTGCTAACCTCACCTGTTGAATGTTTTATAAAGACTGTTCCCCATTGTGTCAAAAAGTTACTTGCACACACCTCAGGTTGCTGATAGACAAAAGTTTCTCTTCCTTCTCTCAACCAACATATGGATGCTGGCCATGAGATACATTGGTAATTTTATCACGAACCTGGTGTCCTTGCTGTTATATAGATCGAGGTGTCACAAGAGGGGTGGGCAGGGCACAGCGGGAAATGATTCCTTCAGCCTCGAGAGGGCAACGATGACTTTTAAGTCCGGTCCTGAGAGACAGAAGAAGGGAGACCATCCTTCTGCGACACACGTTAGAGGAAGGGATGACAGCAACAGCAGGGAGCTGTGTGAGCAAAACTCTGAAGGCAAAAATTATTACACAAGAGTCAGAACTGCAGCAAAACTACAGCATCCTGGGGGCAACAGACAACACATGGTTCAGGGGCCGGGCTGTCGTTTCAGGCTGTGGTTTTACCAGACTTGTCTGAACCACCCTCAGTGTTCCTGCAATAATGATCATTTTTCTCCATGTTTACTCCCAGAGACATTCAAGACTGTTTCCATTAGAATATACAAGTATGATCCTCACAGACAGTGAACAGTTCTGAACTGAAATACACTAATAAAGTCACTGCTGACAATTTAAAGACACATAAGTTTAATAGCTGCAGTAAAAACAAATCTGTCCACCTAAGTCTATAGGGATTGTTGTTAGTGCTAAAATAGATTGGAAACTTACAGACTACTAGAGAAAACAGGGTTGCTGTCAAGATACTATTTTTTCCTCAGAAGGACCTCTTCATCATACAGCCACATCCACTGGTGAAGGACAACTGGGAAGTAGTTACTTCTGATGGATTTACCTAAACTTTATGCAAATGAAAACAGTGTCTCACTCGAAGAGCTTTACATCTGTCTTTCACTTCTGCCCTGGTAGCACTCTGCATCCTCACCTCTGTTCTAGGTGTGGTAACTTTTCTGAACATGATGCAAAATGTATTTGACAGAAACCTCTACTTTTATTTAAAACCTACAGCAGTCCATCCACTTCATGCCCATAGATACAAGGAATGTCAGCACTTAAATGACAGAGAAAATAAAATTATCCTGTAAAATTCAGTCCTAAATGGATGATAGTTATTCAAGACATCCCACAGCACTTCGTGGGCAATAAGCAAGAAAGGAAAATATCCTTGCTTCTTGATGCATATATTGAAATTCCAGTATCCTGCCTTAAAACAAATAAACTAACCAACTAACCAGCCACAGAGCAAGTCTGCTGAAGGGCACACACAAATTCCTTTGCTCTCCTTACCAGGCTGACAGCAAGTCTTAAATGAAGAAGGTTCATCTTTTTTGACAGGAACTTAGTGTTTTCCTACCAGGCTATACATATAACCTAGCGCATGAATGAAGATACACTTTCCATCTTCATTATAAACTATTTAGAAAGAAAAGACAGATTGTGCATATATACTTCCTTCCTTAAGAAAAGCTTACATTTCCATGAATTTGTTCATGGCTTAAGCTATTTCTCTCATGTGCTTTCAGCTAAACGGTCCTGTTGTCTCTTCATTTCTTTTGCAAATTAGACTGTCACTAGGTCATGCCTTGCTATTCAGTTATTTTTAGCCTTCTCATTACACCTGGAAATGTTTGCAGTTAAAGTGCTGCCATCTGGAGTTGTTAATGGCATGCTGGTGGAAGTGTAATCACTGCATGACTTTGTTCTGCACTTCCCTAGGGTGCAGAAAAATGTGATACACATTTAATTTATGTTAGTTTGTGCTTACAGCTGCTCATCATCAAATGTGATAATATATACAATTTGGTGCTCTCCTTCAATATCTCGCTATCAAAAATTACCTTTGACGTATCAACAGTTGCTACCATCACCAAAATACACCTGTAGACACTAAAAATAGCTTTAAGTGAAACCTGTTGTTTATTTTTATAGGAATTACAAAGTTAGAAGCCTTTGAAATCAAGATGCAATTACATTTGTCTTAGTAGGAGGTTCCTGTCTAGTTTGCATTGCGACTAAGAATTATTTTGGGATTCCAGTTTATCTCTGCTTTTCACCCACTTTAAGCTGCAGAAAGATTTTAGCTGCATTACCTGATTTGTCTCTGCTATGTGATAGCACAGAATGAAGTATTATTGTCTTAGCTATAGCAATTTATAAACCAGGACCCTAAATTCTGCTCTCAAGCCAGGGGCTGTTTAGGCTTTGCAAAGGAAACTATAACGTAGGTGCTTTGCTGTTTGGGTTTCATTTGTTGTTGGTTTGGGTTTGGTTTGTTTGTTGTGTGTGTTTTTTTTTTTTTTTTAACAACACTACTTTTACCATGCTTATATTTTTATCATGCTTATATTCATAACAAATTAAGTGCATTTTTTGTTTGTTTGGGGTTTTTTTTCCCCATTTAAACAAGCTGTTCTGACTCAAAGGAGACGGGCTCCTGACTCAGGGGGAGGGGAGGGAGGTGGAAAAGTCTGAAATACAGAAGGGGAAACCAGAAGAGCTTCAATATGCATGTAACAAAACATGGAGCATGCAGCCTGTGGTACAGAAGACTGATACTTCAAGGTGCTGAGCAACATTTTCAGTCACAGCCCTCATCACTGCTCAGATGCATTCTACCTAAGTTGCTCACTTTGGGGAAAAATCATCAGTTTTCACACAGAGGCTTGATTTCATCCCACAGACTATACTCAGCTAAAAAATGTACCCCTAGCTTGGCCTACATTATGACAAGCTCTCTTCTTGGTCATTAAGCCCCTCGAAATGCTAGCCAAGCCATAGACAAGACTCCCTCGCTCTCAGTTACTGAGGAGGTCCGGAGTGACTTTTCTCTCCTGATAGTCTTGTGAAAAGTCCAGAGACAGTAGGATTTGCTTGAGTGTAAATGAATATTTGGTATAGGGAAAGCTGGTGCTTTACAGAATGGAAGGAGCCTCCACATTCCAGATAGGGAGAAGGAGGTTTTCTGAGCTGCAGAGTTCACACAGATCCTCCTCTTCCTCTCCCACATCAGTGCTGCTCAAGGAGGGGGCACTCTCCAGGCCTCCTGGCACAGCAGCATCCTTGATGGGCCTCAGCTATTCCTTTCAGTGCCACAGAGGCATCCAGCTCTCCATAAAGGTCAGTCCCTACACTTAGGAGGCAATGCCACCTGTGGAATTAGCAGTCCTCTCTCCCACCTCACACAAAATATATTCAGTTTGAAAAACACTGTGAGGGAAAGGCAACAGCGAAGAGAAATCCCACTGAAGTGTGAAGAATCTCAGGGGGAACCATAGGAAGCTGGGCTGAAATTAAACACTTTTGAAAAGCAGGGCATCTTGTTAGGCGGCCAACCTGGAAAATTTTGCCCTTACATTTAGACTAAATGTACACATTTGACAAACAACAATTCAAGAATTCTACTTCATACACCACCTATATATTTGAGTCCCACCTTCAAAAATTCAGACCTCACTTAAAACTCTAAATATCAGCCAATCTGAGGCACTATTAGTCAACATGGATGGATGAAGTGGTATGCAATTTTTTTCTAGGCACGATGTTGATGCAGTTGCAAATTTCCATATTGTATTGCAGCAAAAAGCCTATCATCTGTCACAGTCACATAAAAAGAACTAGGAAAGATGTCTTTGCAGTATCTTTCCTAAACCAACTTTTAGCATCTCTCAAATCCCCCCTGTTAAAAAGCATTATGATAGTTCAAAAGAAGTACCCCTGAGCTATATATTCCATATTTGCTCAAATGATTTAATGATTTGTTGCTAGTGCTATGTTGCTTACATATTCTTTTTTGGTCTCAAACAGCATGCCATACACAAGCAAAAAGAGAATACACTTGTAGAAACTGAAAAAAAAATAATTTTCTGCAGCAGAGATTGCTTCTTTCAGACTGGTGGGAGAAAAAAGGCTACTCTGCAGATGTCATCAATCCTTGAGATGAAGGTGTTGCAAATGCAAGCCAAAAAGGCAAGTGTTAATGTTAATATTCTACCAAAAGATGAACAAAGGAACCAATATTTAGATTAGAGGATATGTACACGAGGAGAATTCTGGATGTGTGGAGAAAGCCTCTATATTTGTTTAGGTATTTACATACCCTAGAACAAAAAAAATAGAAGGGAAACTGGGAGGCTCTTCCTGTTACTAAAGTAGCAAGTTCTAAATTAATGGAAGAAATGTCTTTGGCTGAACTTCTTTTTCCACATTTGCAAAACACACATCCATAATTCTACTATCTTTGGACTGCAGCTGGTGTGCTTTGCACTCCAGGCTTAGCCAAAAGAAAAAAAATTAAATGGTTCTTTCTGAGAAAAAGGCAGGTACACCATCTTAACAGGATACGATAGGATAAGAAGATTGTGTTACATGACCAGCAGGAAACTTTGGCTTTATAATTTCAATATGAAAAATTCCACTGTATTCTGTGGCTTGTTTTCTTCAAGAAGGGAAACATACAGTTTTCTTTCTGGTCATGATTTTGGGCCAGGTATAAAATTTGTCATAGCTGAATAGTCAGCAGGGTTATTCTTGAGTATGATCACATTGTTCAGATGGCCACGTGGGCAGTATGACCACTATGATTTTATTAAAGATATTTAACTGGATTTTTTTTTTTAATCTAAGTGCAAGAACACAATGTAATACTTTGATTTCCTATTATCATTGTTTCACAAAACAGGAAAAAGTTTTGTATGCCAGGTGGAACCAATGACCTTGCAAGAACTATTTACTAATATAAGAAGCCATCTGAGGATAGAATATTTATAATAATTGGGAACTTAATTAGATATCTGGCAGTGCTTAAGCAACTAATTTTTTTAAAAACGCCAGATTGACTAGGGTCACCTCTCCAATGAAATGAGAAAAGTAGTAGCAGTGTTTTCTTTAATGAGTATTCAAAACTACAGCCTTTAAGAATCATTTAACTTTTAAAAATAATGTTTTGACAGAGAAAAGGATTTCCTTTTGGGTTAATTCACATCAAAATTTCAACTATGACTGAATCCCAAAATATTCCTTTATTTAGGAATGTCTCAGAAAACAGACTGCTTAAAAAAAAAACCACTAGAATTGTCAAAAACACTTTGGAAGCTTCCTCTACAAAACCAAAGGCAGTGGGAACGCAGCCATGTGAACATTAGCATGTAGCACATCCAGGAGATGAAAATGCTGTTGAGACTTTGGACCACAACAGACTGGGAATAGATGGGCCACCCTCTTCCTCCAGTGATCCTACGGAAGGCTAATATATCTAATATATCTCAGGGTATGAGGCCCAGGTGCCCAGGGCCTGGCAGGGGCTGCAGGGCACCTCTGTGAGGAGAGGCCAGGGTTGCCACATCTGGACACAGCTGGTTCCAACCAGCTCCAACCAGCCAAGTCGGTGGCACCTCTGGGGAAAAAGTATTTAAGAAAGGGAAAAATGCCACATGGCAATGTGAGGAGTGAGGAAGAAGTGAGAGAAGCAGCCCTGCAGACACCCAGGCCACAGACTGACAACAACCCCTATTCCCCAGCCCCCTGCTCTGCTCAGGGTGGGGAGGTGGACAGAGGAGTCAGGAATGAAGGAGTCAAACTGAGCCTGGAAAAGGACAGGGAAGGGGCAGGGGTTATTTCAATTTTTGTATTTGTTTCTCGCTACTCGAATCTATTTTAATTGCAAATAAATCAAATTTATTTTCCTCCAGTCAAGTCTGTTTTGTCCATGACAGTAAGTGGCAAGTGATCTCCCTGTCTTTATGTCCACCCATAAGTTTTTTCATATAATTTTCTCCCCCACACCGTCCTGTTGAGCAGGGAGAGGGTGGGCATCCAGCTGCTGGCCAAAGCATTATAACCCGCCACACTCAGAGTGGAGGACCCAAAGAAACCTCCTGCTGCCACATCCCAGCTTCCATCCTATGACACCGCAGCTACCTCCTACCCTGCTCAGGCAGGTCAAGGTAACAGCATCACAGGATCACAGAATGGTTGGGGTTGGAAGGGACCTCTGGAGATCATCTAGGCCAACCCACCTGCTAAAGCAGGTTCACCAGAGCGGATCACACAGGAATGTGTCCAGGCAGGTTTTGAACGTCTCCAGAGAAGGAGACTCCACAACCTCTCTGCCTGCCTCTCACAGCCTGTTCCAGTGCTCCAGCACCCTCAAAGTAAAGAAGTTTCTCCTCATATTCAGATGGAACCTCCTGTGCTTCAGTCTGTGCCCATTGTCCCTCATCCTTTCGCTGCATGACTGGAAAGAGTCTGGCCCCATCCTCTTGACACCCACCCTTGAGATATTTATAAGCATTGATAAGATCCCCTCTCAGCCTTCTCTTCTCCAGGCTGAACAGACCCAGCTCTCTCAGTCTCTCCTCAAAAAAAAGGTGCTCTAGGCCCCTCATCATCTTCACAGCCCACTGCTGGACCCCCTTCAGTAATTCCTCGTCCTTCTTAAACTGGGGAGCCCAGAACTGGACTTGGTACTCTAGCTGCAGCCTCACCAGGGCAGAGCAGAGGGGGAGGAGAACTTCCCTCAAACAGCAAGCAGGATAAGCCATTCCAATAGCCGGACACCTCTGAGGAAAGAAAATGCCACTCTATTATCAAGAAGCAGCTGCTTTTTAGTTCTGCACCATGAGTACTGCTGATGAGATGAACTTTATGAAACCACACAGAGATCAATACAGTGGGAGGTTAAGACTCAATGGTTGTTTTAACAAAGTTAGTGGAATACAGAAAAACTATTGCATTATAATAAAGCAGCTTTTTCTACAAATAACCATAATTTGAAATTCTATAAAGTACCATATGGGGAAGATGAAGCCTTTTACTTGCAGATATGTAAGGCAACCTTAGTAAACAGACAAAAGGGTACAGTTTAATTTGGGTCTAAGGTGTGTGTATGTGCTACTTCTGCATAGTAGTAAATTAAAAATAAAAATACTTCAAAAACCTTTCTAACCCACAGTTCTTTTGAGTTACTTTACATACCTTGGGGGAATTCGGCACTGTAACAGCAGAAAGCACATTCAAATTTATTGGAACTTGAACAGAAACTGTACAGGGTCAGCAAGGCAAGGTGGAAGGGAGATATCTCTTAACTATTGGGAAAGAGAAAGTATTTTCTCTAAGAGAGATTCAGTTTATATCTAGGTTATTTTATCCCAGTCCTTTCACCCTTCTTCACCTGAAACGGTGTATTTATTTCCCTTTTTCAGTTTGTTAAATCCAATTTCCACTTGAAACATTTTCTATTTACTGCTGATGCAATTATTTGAACACAAATGACTCACTTCAATGGCCTGTCTACTAGTTTCCAAGTCTACGTGTCAGCCTTGTGGTATGTGACCTCACGTTTTAGAAGCAACTAGTTTTAAACCACGGAGAGGTATCAATCTATGGCATTCCTTCAGTATATTTCATCCCACTGTGAGATGCCCCCTTCGCCTCAATTTATCTATGCTGTCTAATATACTACAGCCTGTAGCTAGGTCTGTCTAATCTGTCTTCATAACTCATATCCTCACAGTCCTAAGCACTTATACAGTTTTTCACTGCAGCCTCTTCAATCTTGACAGCAGGTTTTGCAATATGGGAAAGGAATTGCTCACAGCATTTAGAAGCTGGGCGAACCTCAAATTACATGATTATAGGTTTTATCATAAACTAGAGACTCATTGGAAATAGTTTGAATGGCTCTTTTTACATATTCTTACAGAATTTACTAAAGATAAAACTATTAGAGTTCAGTTGATAGTAGTATCTTTTGAACATTTTAAAGGATAGTACGGAACTTAAAATCATTGCAGATGAAAATTTTTTCAGTAAGCACTATCAACTTTTCAAGTGGATTTGAGTCTATGTGGCATATGGGAATTTGCACCAAAGGTCTTGCAAACTATACACGAGTTCAATGGCAATATGAAACTTTTAGAAAATGGGTCCATTTAGATTTGCAAGGCAAGTAATGTCAGTTTTCCTACACAATTAGAACCATTACACTATTTCATACAACCATATACTTGTAAGGACAGGCTTGGAAAAGTTCCTTTTTTGTTTGTGGAGATTATATAGCACTGAAAGTTACACTTTGCATCTGATTAGGCAGCAAAGCACTGGACTGGTATTGATATGGCATTCACATGTGGGGCGATCCAGTAAGGCAGAATCCCAGACCCAGGGGCTGACTACACTAAAGGAATCCAATACCACTTGCTTTGAAGTCATTAAAAGAAACACCTGCTTTAACAGATTGGTATTGGAAGATTTCTGGAGACTAGGAAATCTGAGCTGCAGGTAAAGCAAAGCTGTCTTTTCCTGCATTCGTCAACCAGTAGCTCATTTGCATTGACAGAATCACATCTCATAACTGTCTGGGCTAGAAACATATAAGATCAGATGAAAAATTATAACTTTTATATTACATTTTTCAGTTAATTATGTTTGTCCTATGTGTTTTTTCCACTTTGCACTTAAACTGTCTTCACTACTGAGGTAATTTTGGCACATACACTGCCATTTATGGCACATACAGAACATATTGTGCCTTTATATGAAAAATCTTTCCCCCTTTAAGTGAAAACATGGGGTCAGACATAATCCACCGCATCCCAACTCTACAGCTGCTCTATTCAGTGGAGGCCTGAGGGTGCCTCTGCTTGTACAAGATAAGTCACTGTCAGCTGAAATTTTCCTAACATTCTTGCAATGACTTGAACAGATGCTTTTCCCTAGGAGGCAAAGGGACACGTTGCTGACATTTTTTCCATTTAATTCCAAATGTGCCATCCGTACATTGTCTCTGACAACATGCAAAAGGTGAGAGACACTGCAATACTCAAATATCAGGCTGCAACTTTTTTTCTGTATAGTTTTCCAAGCATAAAGTACATTTAGGGTCAAGAACTCTCATCTTTCATATGTATTGTATCTTTTCACAGATTCTGAGCCATGCTGGTTGAATGGGATAAAAGCAAACATCTGCAAGGATCCTGCACTTCCCCAGCTCTTCTAATAAAACCTACATTTTGGGCAGTGGTAGGCTTTAAGTCAGAAAACCAACATGGGCAGCATGAGAAAGTCTAACACAACTTTATGAAATGCCTTCTCCACTTGGCCTTCAGTATTACCCAGTCTGATACAAAATCCTATTTTTTTAAATATGTGATATGATTATACTGTGCTCAGAGCCTCATCACCACTGATTTCTTTAATTGTTTTATGAATTCATGACTTAATGTTCAGAACATCCTAAGCCTGTGCTGCAGCTGGTTGGCACAATGTTCTCCCCTTCTTGGTGGCAGCATTGGCCAGATGAAACAAGACCTAAGCCATAAATACTTAAGCACTGTATGTGCTTTATGCATTTTATCTTTTACAGAACATCAAGTATGATATGACTTTGTAAACAAACAAACCTGCTGACCACACATGCTCCCAAGGAAACATTTATGAAGACTATGAAGATGCTCCTTTCTTTGCTCTGCAGCTGTTGGCAATAGTCCACCCCAAACAGTGGTGTAGCTTCTGTTTCTGGAAACACCCCCTCCAAATCAGTCCTCCAATAACTCCTCCATTGGGATGCATCCACTTGATTCTGGGCAAGTCATTAACATGTAAGAAGAGGTGACTCACAGTAGCCAGAATCTAGGTCCTTATCTGTAAGACACTTGACGTAATCCTCCTACTGCAAATAAGGAGCCCAAACCCCTTCTTACCTTCTGCTGTATCACAGGCTTAGGCAATTAACCTTGGTCAGACTTCCACATTTAAAAAACCTTCTAGGCAAAAGCCTTTTTTCCAGGAAACAGACTACACACAAGGTACCATACTTGACCAGGAATTGTGTTAGGTTTCTCCAGAGCTATAAGCCCTGACCGTTTCACTGAAAGCCAAATGTAGTATCTGCAACACAGGCGGTTGTTCAGTCCTGACATTTCAGTCCTATTACCACACTAAATATCAGACCCTCCCATCCTTACATTTGTCTCACCAAATAAGTGCTCCTACTCAGGTGCAAAAAACTGAAGAACCATCACCTTGTAATACCTATTTCCAGCATCTCTCAGATATTTTTGCACATACCATTTCACACACACACAATCACCTTTCAAAGATTTGTGTGCAAGAAAATAATTCAGAATGCCAAAGCAAATGAGAAGACTCAAAATTGCATTTTGCAGGTCATAAAAATATTTTGGGGTAAAATATCTGTTGTCACCCTCCTTTGGCACTTTGGAGCCTGTTACACTAAGACAGAAAAAAGACTAGGAATTTCTGCAAAATGCAGTAACTGCAAAGCAAATTTATAAAAGCACTTCATTAATATAAAATATTTTTAATATTTATTCATATTTCAATACTACTGAAGTTATTCTTCTATAGAAAGTCTCAGAAGAATGGGATGTGAACTCAATCCTTCACTGGATTCCCAGCAAAGATGAAAACATAACCAAAAAGAGATTAGTTAAGGGAGTAAAATCAGAAATGGAAAGAAATGGAGTGAGGAAGATTTTGAACATCGGTTGCATGCACAAAACTGATGTAACCTGAGGCACCACTGGACAGCCCAACATATCACAGAAACCTTACATCTATTTGAGACAGTGGGCTATTATTCCTACAGAGCAGAATGCTGTCTTGTCTATGCTTTGTAGGCTTGTGGATGTTAGTTTCGATGACAACGAAATTGCGTGTAATCTCTTCTGATAACACCAAAATTACTAGGATTTACAAAGAACATATTTGAATTCATACATCCAAAAGTAAATCAAGCTTATTATTTAGGCACCATAACTTTTGCAGATCTGACATCAGACCATTCTGACTGAAAGATTTGGGGAGGCTATTTTTGGATTCATCAATAAAAGACAGTTTCCCAAGAAACTGTGATATTTATGTGGAGGAAGAAAATCAGTTCTGCCTGCAAAGATAGGAATGTTCACTCTTTATCTGCAAATGTGACATTTTCTACAATACATTTTGAAATAAAGATTGCTCCTTTATGCTAATGTTATTCAACTGTGTCAGACCTCCATAGCCATGCTGTGTTGTATGAAAGTAATTAAACAAGGGACTCTATGCACTTCAGTCACAGATTCGTTGAACTACACCAGTACAGCACTGGGATAATTTCCCAATAGTTCAGAAAGAGACCTAAATAGCTATTTACCATAATCACAGAAAGGGAAGTAGATAATGAAGAGATCACAGTGGCAAATTTACTACTTGCATTTTTAACATAACGCTGTTTTTCAATGCTGAATTGTCACCTGAGAAAATGGAGAACTGAATGCCTTGCTTGCTTTCTGTATAGGGTCAGCTTCCAAAATGCTTCAGATTGACTGCAAAGGTGATTCAATAGGGTTCCCAGACCTGTAACAAAAAAGTTCAGATCTAGCCTTGCAGTGATGGGAGGAGAAGAGGCTTTTAGGATTCAAATAGAAATATAAATTCTCATGGAAGTCAATGAGATTTGTGTTCCTAGCTCCCCACGAGTGTGTTTGAAGTTAAATTTATGCCTTCTTGTCATCAGGGCATCCTTTTAAATTCCTGACCTTTAAATAAAAGGTGAGATCAGTGGCAATAAGTAAAAACAACTAATATCCAGCTAGAGAGAACCAAACAACCAGGGCCAAAAATCACTTTGCAGAAACTTGGCGGATAGGAAAATAACCATACATCTCTCCTGATGTTTCTGATTTAAACTCTATGCCAATGTATCACACACTAAGTCCTGAAGCAGCTGACTTCACTAGTCTCCCTGTAGTCCTCAGAGCACTGGGGACCAACAACATGGTTGTCTTCACATTGAAAAGGCCTCACATTAGTCTGTCCTCATTGGAGTTTATACCCAGGGGAGTGGAGCAGCTCCCTCCCTTCCCTTCTGGACAGGAGCTGGGTTCCTGCTGCAGGGCTGAGCTGAGCATGGGGCTATAGGAGTGGGGGAGATGAGGGGCAGGTGCTCAGGCTCTGTCCTGCTGTCTCCTTCTCCTCGATGCTCAGCTAGAAGCAAGTGAGGATTAGAGTGGAAGGAAGGCATGAGAGACAGGTGTTGTCAGATTTGAGTGGCTCCTCCTCAGCTCAGTGAGACAGGAAAGCAGTAGTTTGTCAATGTGTTTCCCTTGTGTTTGCCCTCTCCTGCTTTCCCATTCAGAGCAATATTGATGGCAGAGAACACTGCATAGTATACAGAGTAATTTCAGTCCAACCCTTTCTGGCTATGAAGAATTTTGCTTTATCAGGGTGCATTTGCCCATTGCTCATTCAGTCACATCAATGACAAAAACCTTCAAAAGAGAAATTCCACATTGTCTATTACCTGCTGCAGCATCCTTTCCAGCATCATGCTCAAACTTGAAGCCTGAGATTTTCTACATAATCACTTGTTAGCGAGATCTTAATCACTGCACATGATTAAGATCTGGGCTTAGGTTTCATCCCAAATCTAGCAGAGCAGCTCCTGCCTCCTCATACCAATGCTCCACTTATAGTCCATGACCTGGATCCTCTTCTCATCCTAGAATAACAAAGATCTTAGTGTTCTTCATCACAAAAGAAAGAAGAAAATAAAAGAATGAAACAATTCTACTAGCTTCTTAACCTTTAATGCAGTTTAAGCATCACCTAATTAGTAAGTTGTAGCATGGCCTCTTTGATCTTTAATGTATAAATCTTAAAAACTTACATATTATTATTTTCAATTCTTTATTCTATCAGGGGTTTTCTTTGCTGTCTGTCTTTCTGACACCCCCTCTTCCTTTCCAACGTAATTCTTTAAATATTCTCACAAGTTTTTTTTCTGATATTTACTGTGTATTTATATTATCTAGGACAAAGACCCATAAACATACAATTTCCCATAGAAATCAGCGGGCAACAGGCACCTAAATCTAAGTGTCTCCCAGGGCTTGGACGCTCCACCTACAAACTGGGTCCTGAACACACTTATTATTTTAAGTGACAGTCTTGTTCTCAGAGCTTATCATCTGAATACATAAGACAGCAGGAGGATAAGGTAAGGTTTATTCCTGTTAGTAAACTGGAGTAGAGACATAGAGACTTTCATTATCCAAGGTGATCCAAAAAAGTCTGTGTAAGGAGCACAAGTCAAAGTAATTTCTTCAGAATCAACATCTAAGCAATGTCCAACCTTCATATAAGATGTTCTCCTTAGCTGCAGTAATTCTTACTCTGTAGCTCACTTTTTGTTTATCTAAGTAGGCACACGGAAACAAGTCATACTGATCACATGAATCAAGTTACAACCACTTCTAAGCTGGACCAACTCATGCAAATATTGAGCAAGGAGAGGAGCACCAGTTCTTCGCTTGGACATACCTCTTTTTTTGTAGTGGGCCACACACGGTCAGCAGGACAAACATCCATCATGCATGAGAACACCACTCTTAATGCCAATGGCTGGAGCTGTTCGTTAAAGCTCGCATGTCTAGCAGATGTTTATGAGCTACATCAAAGCATATCACAAGTCCTGTGTGAAGGATTTGCAAGCTGGCATTTTCTCCCTTAATGGCTGCTAAAGTCCTGAAAGATCCTCCTAGCATGACGGTTTCAGCCTGAAACAGGAGTTATTTCTGGAAGCTCTTACTACTTCTTGGCTTCTCTTTACCGCCTCCCTTTGCACAGAAGACTTTGCAAGTGCCACTATCCCAGATTTGGACAATCATTGGGAAGGAGCTGAGCTCCAGAAAGTTTTTTATTAGGTATTTTTTTAATGAACTGTAATGACTACTATGTCTCCTATGACCTACAACTGCCATTTTTTTAAGCCAAGCTGTGAAAAGATGTGTCACCTGGCCAGTCTTGTGGCAGTAGAAGCACCTGGGATACAGTTACATACAGCAACGTTTCTACCAATGTAAATATTTTTTTTTTTTGAGAGAAAAATATTTTATACTAATTTACACTATAGTTTTGCCACTGAATCTGAATTGGGAGCATTGTAGTTACAATATATTTCTATTTTTACACTAGTGTATACATGACAATTCTGGAAGCATTAATTACATTTAAACAATCAGCTAGGACCCTTGCTTCTTCAGCACACCAGCAAACTCCCAATGACAGAACAGTGGAACAGCATATTTACGTATGGATTACTTCCTCCCAGTAGCTGTAAGATGTGTTTTTGACCAGACAACAGTGATATTACTCTGCAATATGCACAGAATCTTATTAGCCTGGCTGAGAAGATAAAAGGAAAGGCAATACCACAGTTAATGAATTTTAATAGAAAGTCTATATATATACTTAATCTTTTAGAAATGAAGGGAAAGGGAAAGATTCCCCCCCGGCCCCGATTAGCCAAAAGACAATTAGAGGAGTTGTTCCAAAACCAGATACATTTTTCTCAACTGAGTGTCACATTTTGGCCTGTTGATAGACCTTTACTGTTTCTCCTTTTGCCCTAGATGCAGTGCAGATTCTAGTGCCCTAGAATCACCTTATTCACTGATTCAAGTGAAACAACAAAGAAACCTCACTACTACACAGTCATTTTGCCCTCTGTACTGAGACCACAACCTGCATTCCTGTGTCAACAGCTCCCTCAGATCCTATTTAAAATATCCTGTTAACACAGAGGTGTTTTTTCTTTCTCCTCTGTGTTTGCTCTTCCTTAAACAGTATTTGCCTGACTTGGTTGAATAAGACTTTGCTACTGAAGGTAAAAGAAGTCAAAGTCTACATACATTGACATGACTCAGGCTAAGAGTATATACTGAAAACAAAGAGGGAGAATAATTGTTATCACGGGGAGATAACACATTAAAATTCTGTCTGACGAGCTCAGTATCAGCACATGACTATTTGGGAAGAGGTGACAAGAAGCACCATCTTTCAGGTCATAATTGTAAGGAAAGAAGACCCTGTGCTCAGCCCATCAATAAATATTTGGCCCCAAATCATTTTGAATATTGCCTCATTTTCAGCCTCAGTTCCTATTTTGTCACTCTGAGCTGACGTGAGCATTCACTTTAGTCCTTCTGCATTTACTTGCAGTTCAACTTGTAGTGCTGATACAAACCTCTCACCTTCTTTTGCCCCTTCAGACTGCACTCAACTCCTTTTGTTCTTCTCATGCCATATCCTTAAGAGCTTATGATTCATAGGATGTTTCTCCTACGACCTTCTAGACAACAGTTTTCCTGTGAAATATTTACACAACCTGACTGACCATGGGAACAACCATAGAGGCACTTTCCCAAATGTCACCTATTCATTGCTTGGAATTATGGTCTAATTTTACTTCCATTAAAAAACAGCTATCACCTATAAGCAACCAATTTCAGAAGGCAAAAATTCTAATACATTGGGTTCACTTACAGAGAAATATGTACCTGTAGCACAGCAGTTAATCAAAGTAGGATTTACGGTAATTTAAATAATGTTCTGTAGCAGAAATTTTGTTTGCATTTGTTACAATACTTAATCATCTCTCAGGAATGCTCATTTCATCCAAGCCTTCTATATTTTCAGGTTCATGAGCTCCAACCTGAAATAAATAGTATTTGTTGATCAGAAAAAGGAAGCCAAACAATACAGAAGCCTGGCCTTGAAAACTATTCATGCCATGCCAAGAGGTGTTACATCCTCTATATTAAAAACAAACATAACACCGAGTTGCTAGAGCAGTTAGAAATGTTTCAATTGCAGTGAAAGGTTAGGCAGGCCAAGGTAAATGATACTAAAAATGCAAAAAGTGGTTCAAGCACCCCTAAGATTTAATTTCTATTTAGCAAGAGTATTAAATGAAGTTTCCTGGAGAGTAAACAAAAGTTTCAAAATTTGAGAACTAAATCAAGAAGCTGCCTGCTTGTTACTAGAACTCTGGGAACTAAAAAAAAGAGATCTTAGATCTACAGTCAACCATCCATGCTACATGTTTTGGGGCAGGACAGGTTTTGAACCTGGTAGCAGAAAGGAAGGCTGGAGAAGGGGCTGGTGTTCTATTTTTGAGACTATAAAAAAAGGGAGCCTGGAGCAGTAATGTGCAGCTGAATTACTCCTACACTGCTTTCACACAGCGATCATGCAATAATTAAATGAACAATACGTGCCAAACAGATTAAACCAGGACCTCCTGTTTTCTTATAATGGGTGATCAGTTCTTATTTCTCATCATAAACAGAAAGAAAACACAAAGAGGTAAAGTCACATCAGATGCCTTCCCTCAAAACCTCTTGAGGGAAAGAGAGAAAACTGCCATCTGAAGTAGGAAAGACCTAAACCAAGAAAGATCCTTGGAGAGGGGCATATAATCAGCCACCAGCAATGCTGAGCGTTCCTTCAGAGATTAAAAATGAAAAGCCACCCATTTCTGCCTCAGGCCCTTGTTTACCACAAGCCTCATGATAATATAAAGCAGTGACAGAAAATGCCACCTGGAAAAAGAATAAACATGGACAACTAATGTTCTAGTGAGGCCTGAAATGAGACTGCAGAGTGACTGCAAAGATCCCTTTTGGAGCCCCTATTGGGAAATGGCCTTCCATGGCCAGGCACTTTTCTCAGCAAGGTGCAAATAGCCTTCAGACCGAACAAAACAAAACAGCTTATGGAAACCTGAGTTTTCATTAGAGAAGCAGGAGATGTAATATTAATGTCAGTGACCAATAAAACACAAATGGAATTGAGCACCTTCACCTTGAGCAGAGGTGCAGATATGGTCTAGGAAGCCCTTTGAGGAGCACCCAGGGGCCATCATCGCACCACCTTCCCAGAGAGAAGGGAATATGTCAGGCATGTCCCCCCAAATCCCCACGTTGGGAGATAGCTACTAGGTCATCATCCCTAGAGTTGCAACACACCCGAATATCAGAAGGGGCGCAGTATCAGTACTGACTCTGGGTCCTGAGGAACTTCAACACTTTTCTGTAGCTGTAGGCTGACAGCCCCATCAAAGGATTTGCAAAGGCATTTTAGCATCTGCAGCATCTACTGATCGTAGTTGGCCTTTTGGCTAAAGAACTGAGAAAACTGAGACCAAAGAACAGTTTGTGAACAACATAGATATAACTCCAAATGAAGGAGACAGATGTCCAGTCTGACGACTGCTACCTTGTAAAATTTCCTTTTACAGGACACTCTGTCTTTACTGGTTACAAAGGCTCGTAGATTTTTTCCGTTCATTTTTTTTATTTGTTTGGTTTGGGTGGGTGTTAAATTACAGTTTCATAGATCAATAAGAAGTAATTTTGCTATGTATCATTCCATGTGAAGGGTCGGTACAAAAATGAAACCAACAAAGAAAAGAAATATGCTACTTAAAGACACCTTCTTAAAGTAATGAAGTTGAGAAGCTGCTGCAGTTACCAGTTGACAGATGCATAGCTCTGAAGAGGAGCTAATTAATATAGTCAAATAGCTGCACCTTCTGTTCCTTATTATATCCAGTTGTGGACAACACTTCTAGGAATATCTCATTTCCCTTGTCATCCTGGCTGAAGGGGAAAAATGAGCCCTGATTTAAGATCCTATTTCCCTACAGCAACTTCGCAAACTAGCTGCTACACTTAATCAACAATGAGGCTATAAATACACACACCTTGTTATTTCAATGTTTCGCTTGATGAAACATAAGAGGCCACTAGTGGACAGGTAGAATAAGAATGAAGGATTACTGCAGTAGCTCCTGGATGACCCGATATAATGCAAACTTGATGACAGAGTCAAAACTGGGGGGAGGGCAATATTTCACTCTGCCAGCTTTCAGTGACATAGACCACATCAGGGCCATTATCCATGATGGAAATGTAGATATGTGGCAATTTATTAGGTGAAGACAGGCTGTTTAATAAGGAAACAAAAGAAATGACAGATTGAAACAGCAGGGTCCACTGCTTCTGACTAGGCAGACTATCCCAGAAAAGAACGGCTGACAGGCTCTTATGAAATATGCGGCACCACGTTTCCTCAGCCAAATGTGTGACGTATTCCAATCCGAAGGGACCTTTTGCACCTGAAATATTGATGAGAGGCATCTGAAAACACAAGATGAGAGCTGGCTGCACATGCATGAAAATATTATGATAAATATGCCACCTATAGGTAAGATCTATAGATAAAATGTAACTTCAGGAGCAGGTTACAGAAGTATTTACAGGTAACAATCCATTTTGAACAGGAAATGAAAACGGATTGAACGAAAGTTAATGTCCAGAACATCTCTTCAACATGCTATGGCATCAACACTCAGCACCATTGCCATAGTAGAAGAGAGGGTGACAACAAAATAAAAAGAGACAAAAAGATCAGTGAAAATGATCCACCTCCTCCCACATGTGCCTTTCTTATGGGATTTCACTTCAGAATGTGCCTGCCCTTCTGTATATACCCACATGAACCAAGGAGACAGGGTTTCAAGGGACAGAGCAAATAATCAGGCTCTATGAAAACAACTCACACAGCCTTAAATTCATTTGAGCTAGAATGGACTGGAATTTCTTCTATGAAAAAATGGCAGCTGCTTAAAAATCCCCGCTTTCAAGAGGGAAACATCAGGTTCAGTGAAATGTTTTTTCCCCAAATAATACATTATTTTCTTGCGAACCTAAAGAAAGAGAGAAAAAGACTTTACAGTAGCCATTCACAGAGGGACATGATTCAGAAGAGGGACTGGAACACAGATCTCTCCAAACACTCCCGAGTGTGATAACCACTGAGTAACAGGCAGCTCTCTTCTGATCCATGCTGGGAAGAAAATAGAGTCTGAACTATTTCAAAAATTCAGGTTATTTCAAAGTACAGGAGTGCTATCATCTACCAAACCCTACTCTCCAGTCCCAGAGATACAGAAAAAGGATCAAAGCTATTCCAAAATCTGCTGTTGGCTGTGTAGCATTATATTACATATTTGTAACACTTACATGGGCCTTCTCTAGAAAATCAGCAGTAACCCCTTTGGAAATTAATTCTTTTCCCTTTGTACCACAAAAGAGCACAACATATTTTAATCCCTTTCTGGTGTATTAAAACCCTTCCCTGTTGGGATTTAAAAGAGAAATTAATCCCAAAATAGTGATTCCAGTACGATTCACAACCCTCCCATAAACTCCCCAGCACAGTTTCAGGAGTAACTGACAATGCAATTACATTGTTGGTGATATAAAAAGGGCTCTACTGCAGTATTTCTTCAGTGTCTTATGACTTAAATGCAGCAGGTATTTGCTGAAGCAAATAAAACTACCCAGTAAATCCTCTGTAACATTTTGGGGTGAGGAAAAAAAAGATAATATTTTCAAATAGCTGCTACTCTAAAGCTGTTTTCATGACCCACCTGGGAAAAAAAGACCATAGCTAAACTGGGTAAGACGACTTCACTTAGTTTCCCTGCAATAAAGACAAAATCATCACTGGGCAACAGCACACTGAATTTTAAATTCAAGCGCATGGAAGGGATATTTCAAGGGACAGACATATTTTTGCTTTCATGCTGACCAACAAGTCAAGCACTCCATCATCAGAGTTCATGATCATTAATGTAAAGTGATTTAAACCCCAGAATTCACAAGAAGTCACAGGAAATTTTGCTTCCTTACCACTACATTTTTAACAGGTTGGCAGCGTGGTGGAGCCTTGATGCTCAGCTGCAAACATCACATTTAAAAATTCCTGCCTGTGCAGCACAGGAGCAGGATGCAGAGAACTGGGCAGGGGCTGCTATGCAGTGCTCTGGCATTTGGGCCAATACCTACTTCATCTGCAGACTTTTTCATCTATTAAGAATAATAAATATTTAAGAGCTCCACCACCACCTCCAAAGGGAAAGAACACAGAGATCTGATGTTCTGATTTGGCTTCTCATATATCCAATCTTGTGTAACACCATGGCAGCTGCTGCCAACTGCATTGATATTACTAGCCATTGAATTAGCAAATAATGTTCATTCTGATCATCATTAACAGAAAATGCATAGCACTGTATGGGTACTCCTATTGAGCATAAGGCTAAAATGTTTGCTTTAATGGATGCAGTAGTGTTGTCCTCAATGGGCTCAGGATATCCTTAAGTGACTACCTTTTTAAATTTAGGTATGAAGAGTCCTGCAAACACGTATCCTGCAGAACCTGCCCTTAACAGATTCAATACGAAAAGCCTTTGTATTTGTTGTGCTTCTTCTGGTGCTTAAAATAGAAGCAAAAAAGGGTCCTTTTGTCCAGGCTTGGCCATACTTAATTTAATTTTGTTTGCATCCTGCTGAGACCATCCCACAGCCCTGCAGACAGGATGCAGTTAACTATTAGCATCTGCCAGAGTGAATCAGCAGGATCTGTGCAACTTCTCACTGCAGATTTCCAAGCACTGCAAATCAAGGACAGCAAGAGAAAAATCCCTGGTTATATCCCTGATTTAGACAAAGTCTGAGTGCCTAACGAGAAGCCAGGTCAGTTTTTCTGAAAAAAAGAGAGTAATTAGCATATGTCAGCTATCGCAAAAGTATATTGTGTCCTTCTAATACATCACAGGGATAGCAGCAAAGCCCAGTAACAATGGTGAAGAACTATACAAGCAATATTTCAAAACTGTAAGGTTATATAGTTGCTTTCCGCTCAAGTATATAATAGCCATTATTAATAATTAAATTAAATGTGTTACGCATAAAGGCATTGATTTTTAGTTAGGAATAAACATTCCTATAAACTCTTTGGAAGGGTTTTTTTTCCTTGTTTGGTTGGTTTGTATGTGCGTGTTTTTCCAGAGGAAGTTTTATACGCACAGAACTAGAGATGACTCAGAATTTTTATGAAGAGAATTGGGATAAATATTTGTGATAAGACAGAAGGGACAAGTTTATTGCAGAGTGCCACAGTTTTATAAAAAATGCTAATGCTGGAGCTTGTGGAACTCTCAGCGTTGTATTCGTGAGCAGAGGCTGGGAATACTAATCACAGAAAACTTGCAGTAAATCTGAGAGATAAACAACAGGGTCAGGGACTGAAAATTGCTGGCAGATAAGCTCTGTGCCAAAAATGTTTTAAGGATGGTAGAAAAAAAGTTGCAAAACTGTGATGAATTAATGGAAGAAGGCACCACTTTCTTCCCTGAGAAATCTCATCTGGGTATGAATCACTGCATACTTGAATGTGAGACCCTCTTCTCCCAAGCTGTAAACTACACAAGCACAGTATCACTCTCGCAAAGCACAGGGATCCAACCAGCAGCCACAGCTGCCAACAAGTCCTCCATGGATTTGCTTCTTATCCTGTTCAAACAGCAAAAGGTGGAAACGTGCTGAACCTATGTACGCCCCTAGTGGGCATAAAGGAGAAGTTGTCACACATATACAAGCTTTTCCTTAAGATACATACCCACCACGTTGCTGGAAAAACATAGCAGAATACAAAGGCAAGGAAACACCACGAAGCCTACAGTGCATCTGAGCAGTTTGAAAATAGGAACACCATGGTGATTACACTTACAATGAAAACCATGGTAATTAAATCACTTTGGTGAACACAAATTAATTATTGTAATTTTCTGCACTGAGTCACTATGTTGAAAACAAATAAGAAAAGTTTAGATTTGCAATCAACAGAGGAAAAGAAAGGATGTAACTTTTTTAGCCCTAAATTACTTCTGTTGTTGGACAGATGAGTTACACAAGATAAAGGAATAAATAATTTGTATAATTTCTAAAAAAAAAAAAAAAAACCAACATGTGAAATCATCACAAACCAAGAAAAGTGTGAGTTTTTTACATCATTTCAAGGTAAAGGCAGGAAAATAGGAACTGCAGGCTTTACTCTTAGAGCCTCGTGGCAAAAAAATCTCAGGATGAGAACTGTTGAACTGTTGGATGATTATGATTTTGCAATTAAAGCTGAAGTCCTAAAGTCTTTACTATGAAGACGCATAATTTTTGAAAGGATCAATAAAGTTGGTACTCCAGTTGATGCCCTCACTGCTGGAAACTCGCACTTCAGTCTGCAGTTCCCGAGCTTCAGCTTCCAATTCTCCGTTCCCAGTGCATCTTCTAACTTCATCAGACTTTTACCGTGATACAGCTTCTTGCTACATAGGCACCATGTCTACTTTTAAACGTCCTCTGCAGTGAACCAGATTTCTTTTTTGTCTCTCCTTGCAAGACAGACTATGATGAAGTGGCAGAAAAGAGCCTTGTAGTTTTCTTCTGAACTCTTCCCAGCCAGTCAACATATTTGTTAAAGTGTGCGGACAACACAATCGCATGGAGTATTCTGGCAGTACTTTCATTAATGCCAAACCAGCAATAGCATTGCTATATTTTCATTCAATATGTAGCCCACTGAAATTTTCTTGGGCCTCACTGGTCATGTCTGGCACCACCCCACCATGGGAGCTCAGTTCAAGCTCTCAGTCACTGCGACTGCCCCCACGAACCTGAGCAAAGCAATTGTCCCCAAGACTGCCCGGCCATACCAGGCAAGCTGGTGCTGCTTGCTGGTAGGTGTCCCCCATCTCTGGCTGTGGTTCACAAGTCTTTTGGGGGAGCTCAGCTTCTCCCATGATGATCCTACTACTTCAAAATAACTCTTCTGCCTTTGTGTGACTCTTCATTAACTTCTCATTCTCTGAAACTTCATCAGCAATTATTTTGTTCAACGCTGACAATAATTAAAAAAAAAAAAATTGCAGACAAGAATGTGGGCTTCCTCACCCTACCTTCTTCATCTCCCACCTCCACTAAGGACAAGCATCACCATTTCAAACTGAGCATCAGAACTTGCTCATTGAAACTTATTAATTATTACATTTTAATTCATTTAATATATGCTATATTGATTTCACTTGGCAGTAATTATTTTTCTAATCAGAATGTTATTCTGCCAAAAGTCAGATGTTTTACTGGAGTCTGTGACAACAATGTTCCCTTTATCAAACAGATTTGTAATTTAATTAAAACTGATATCAAAGAAATAAATGAACTGTTTATTGTAAAAAACATGTTGAATAGCATTCATTAGAATGAAGGGATTATGGCTTACATTGATTGTTATCATTCTTTCCATGATTTGTTGAGAACTGATAACAGGCTAAACAATTTAAAGCTACCTAGCGCAGCCTGTTCATTTATAAACATACAGGCAGAACATTAGCTTTTATTGTGTCCCCCATATCTTTTGTAACGCTGCTGAACTCGAGTGGTTTGGAAGGCTCCTCAGCCAGTTCTTTCAATACTCCTGGCTGCATTGCAAAATTCCTGTGTTCAATGCGAGCAGCAGCTGCTTACCAACGATGCTACTCACATACACCACCACATTGCCAGGCACTCTCTCTTCCCTCTGGGTACTGACATTTGAATTTGTGCGTTTGCTGACTAGGTGAAGGAATGAGAGAATGATACAACGCTTCTGTTCATATGAGGGAAACAAAACACAATATATTTTGAATTCTTCCAGTAGAACTCAATGACCAACATTCAAATCAGTAAGCATTTTCTTCCTTTTCTTGAAAGTACTTGAGGAGCAGGACGTTGTTTTGAAAAAGAAAAAAGGAAGAAAATAAAAAGAAAAGGAATCCCACAGCAAATCCAAGAGGAGAGAGCAAGTAGCACAGGACGAGATAGGGCAGTAGCAAACAGGAGCTGTGCAGCCCCCTGGGAAATCCCCCAGATTGAACTGGCCCAGCTATTGACCTCCTAGTCAGTGCTGGGGCACAGGGCAGCGCATCCTCTGCGAAACAGGAGCTTCTGCTGTGCTGCTGGCCTGAAACCCTTCTGATCGCCCCCTCTTAGACCTCTACAGCAGCAATACACCGCTCCATATTTCACCCTCAGGGAGGAGTGTGACACTTATCCAAACACTTTCCAAGAATGACGGCATGCAAATACACACTCTTGTGAGCACAAATGCTACTCTGAAGAGTAAATGTGAATAATATGCCTCCTCTGATCTTGGGATTACGGATCCTGGCCAAGAACTGGAGTTCCAATCAGCACTGATGAAAGATGCACATTTTACAGCATGAGCAAGACATGAGGCAAGGGGATGCCAAATAAATCACGATGTTCACCAGCAAAGGTCAAAGAAACCAAAAATCTAGTAAGAAACACACAAATAAATGACCTGAGTATCTTAGGTGAATCAATAGTAACTTAAGCTTATAGCAGGTTGTTATACTGTACCATTTTAAGGACCTTGATTGATTATCACCTCTCCAGCTTGAGAGAGAATCGTAACACCTGAGAATGACAACACAACTTAGAAGAAGGCTCCAAGGTACTTTAAACAAATATTTAAAGATAATGCTGCAAATCTAAAGTGTAAAACTGAATCGTGGTAAGCAGGCATCACCTGCCCATCCCAGTTCCTACCAAACAATGACTCAGATTGCTGTGGCAACTCTTTTCCTCATAGTCACAGTCTAGTGTTTCAAAACTTCACGTTGTTGCAGGTCATGCATGTAACAGGACCTTTACCACAGTCACACATGTGGCTTCACCTATGTGCCATGCGCTGTCAAAACAGCACAGTGAGGCTGAGGCTGGGGACAGGGACACTGGAGGATAAACCAGCTGAGAGATCAGTGCCAGACCAAAGCAACAGCAGCACTGCGGGGAGGCGAGAGAGAAGGTGGAAACGTAAATCTGCAATCCAGACCAGCAGGAATAGGTGGGATTCCAGTCAGTTGTTCCAACTTGCGGGTGACTGCACCTGCAAATGAGAGGGATGATGAAGCACCTACTGAAGCTCAGTGAAGGCACCACTATAGCTGAGGAATAATAGAAAAATAGCGTTATCTGTGCCCTTTGCATTCCTCGCTGTCATCCTTCCAGCTTTCATGCTAGACAAAGGTGCTTCTTCCTTTTATTCCCAATGCCTGAACACCAGACTGAATTCACCCACAGCTATGTACAGACTAATGCCTATATTATTAATCCAAATTGGAACCTGCAGTTACCAACATTATTGCTGCTTTTGAGTCATGTGGATATTTTTCTAACCAAATGTTCCCTTAGCATGGTCAAAGTTAGCGATAAATATTTAAAATACATTTCTTTCTCTCTCCTCTGCCCATATTACTTTTAAGAAACAAACAAGCAATCAAATGCTATTAAAACAGCTTTGAGAAACTAAAGTAGTTTTCACTTTATTCTTCAAAGAAATACTCCTGTCAATATTGATTAATAATAATACCATTTTAAGAGCTACTGTGGAACTTACCAAGCATAAAGGAAAAAAAAGAAAATTTCAGCTTCTCATTATTTCTGATTGCAGAGGTTACTGGTTGCAGTTGTCTCATAAGAAGGACTTCAAAACGAACCTGTAGTCACATGGATATTTACTGACTATTCAGATAGAACCTTGAGTGGGTTATCCACCGTATTAAACTAAAGTGGATATTGTCTCCATAATATTCAGGTGGGTTTTCCCTGTTGTACAGACATTATTGTGTTAAAACATTTGTGAAGTAATTTCATGATAAATCATACAATTAGTAGAAAAAGAGTCTGTAAGGTAATTATCTGCAGACAGACAGCTGGTTTGTAGCAGACTATATTTTTCCATTTAATCCGTAAATCAGATCTCAGGTCCAATATTCTGCTCCATTCTAACAAGCACCACAGATTACCAAGGGTACAGGGCAGATCAAAGGGCTCTGCAGAAATTAATCCAGTGAAATATTGCTGGGCCAGGGAGGGAAGCAAGCAAAACCCAGCCTTCCTCCCAAAGCCATGTGCAATTCAACACAGCATCTTTGCTATATTGGGTTTGCATGGCAAGGTTTTGGTAGCAGGGGGCTACAGGAGTGGCTCTTGTGAGAAGCTGCTAGAAGCTTCCCCCATGTCTGATAGAGACAGTGCCAGCAGGCTCCAAGATGGACCACGTCTGTCTTGGAGCCTGCTGGCATAGGCTCTATCAGACATGGGGGAGCCTTCTAGCAGCTTCTCACAAGAGCCACCCCAGTAGCCCCCTGAGCCCATCAGCAACAGTGGTAGCACCTCTGGGATAACTTTGGTAAGAAGAGAAAAAAGTTGCTGCACAACAGCTACTGCAGGTGGGAGAGAGGAGTGAGAATGTGTGAGAGAAACAACCCTGCAGACACCAAGGTCAGCGAAGGAGGGCAGGAGGTGCTCCAGGTGCCAGAGCAGAGCAGAACAGCCTGTGGTGCAGACCGTGGTGAGATCAGCTGTCCCCCTGCAGCCCATGGAGGTCCATGGTGGAGCAGATCTCCACCTGCAGCCTGTGGAGGACCCCATATCACACCAGGTAGACACCTGAAGGAGGCTGTGGCCTCCTGGGAAGCCCATGCTGAGCAGGCTCCTGGCAGAAACCGTGACCCCATGGAGAAAGAAGCTGAGGCTGGAGCAGGTTTGCTGTCAGGACTTGTGACCCCATGGGGGACCCATGCGGGAGCAATCTGCTTCTGAAGGACTGCACCCCATGGAAGGGACGCACACTGGAGCAGTTTGTGAAGAACTGCAGCCCATGGGAGGCACTCACATTGGAGAAGTTCATGAAGGACTATCTCCTGTGGGAGGGACCCCACACTGGAGCAGGGGATGAGTGTGAGGAGTCTCCCCCTGAGGAGGAAGGAGCAGCAGAGACAACATGTGATGAACTGACCACAACCTGCATTCCCCACCCCCCTGTGCCATTAAGGGGGAGAAGGTGGAGAAATTGCGAGTAAAGTTAAAGGGAGAAAAAGGGAGGGGTGGAGGGAGGCATTTTAAGGTTTAGTTTTATTTATTATCCTACTCTGATTTGATGGATAATAAGTTAAACTAACTTCCCAAAGTCGAGTCTATTATGCCTGTGATGGTAATTGGTGAGTGATCTCTCACCATCTCTGTCTTGACTCGCAAGCCTTTCATTATGTTTTCTCTGTCCTGTCCAGCTGAGGAAGGGGAGTGATAGAGCCCAGCCTGGGTCAACCCACCACATCTGCTATTATTTTCTTCCAGTTTCATGTATAATGGAGTGAAATGGAGTTATCCCCTTGTGTGGCAAAACCATGCTAGAGAAGTAATCTTGTATCTGTTCATACTCTATTTTTGTATTTCCTTATTTACCATGGCAATTCATTGTGTTCTGTAGGGCTCCATCCGTATGATGAATTTTTATTGCATTAAAGTTTCATGACAAATATAGCACCTAGTAGACCTAATTATTACAGCCTGTATTCTATACCACAGGAATCTACATTCCAAAATTGTTCAGGGTAGACAACTCACGCAGTCCCAGGTCCTTCGTCATTAAGCCACAATTAGTATGATAAATGGGGATGATTATTTGGTTACAGGCAATAATGGCAATGCTTGCTCATCACAAAATGGGGAGAAATAATTAAATATTACAAGAAATGGTTTAATAATTAATAATAATACCTCGATCACCTGCAAGTAAAGCAGAACTCCATCCAGGTGTTCATTACCAGCCGCAGTTCAAAGCCAACATGACCTTAACCTCAAAATAGCTATCTGCATTAATGTAGTAGGCAGAAGGATGAAATCATGTTTGTCCTTGACAGGAGTGCTGCAAGGTGCTTGGGACCGAGGATGTACAGTCAAGCTGAGGCTGGAGCCGCTAATCATTCTGGCTAAAGCAGCTGCAGCCTGAGCAGCCTGTGAGTGCATCCACAATGGCTCCCTGATTCTTAAGTACCATCCAGGCCAGCACCTCCCTGCCCACAGAGCGATCTAAATGGCACTCAAGGCTCCAATTTTTTAATATACGTTGAATTAAAGAAGACTGTTCTGAGATGCGTGGCCAGTGCTAGGTCAAATGAAAAAAGATTCACTTTTATGTCAACTTAATTACAAATACAGCATTATACAATCATCTCATTTAATTGCACCCTTCACCTCTTTAACATCCTCAGCCTTCCATCCCAAGCCATCTCTCTGCAGAAAACACCTCCCACTGACTTAAACTGCCTTCCAATAATTAAGCTCGGTATCCTCTTTTCTCCCAGGGGTACACAAGACCATGCTGGTGTCATAGAAATCAAAGGCAACAGGGCTCAGCAGCACCTCAGGAGGGTCATCTAATTTGCCTCTTCATCCCAAAGGCAGGATCAACTTATTCTAAATTGTTCTTGACAGAAGTTCATTTAATCTGCTCTTAAATCCTCCAGTGGCTCCACAGCCTCCCTCAACAATCCAGCCTGTGATCAACCTCCTTTACCATTAGAAAACTTCTCCAAATGCTCAGGCTACATTTCCCTTACTGCAGTTTAGCCCATCACTTCTGGTACCAGTCTGTTGAAGTTACAGCAGCACCGATTTGGGGAATTTTACTTAATTTACTGCCGACTAACACAAACCTACAATCACTGATTCAGGTAGTGAGGAAAAAAAAAGGCAGAAACAACTGTGCAAAAGCAACTGCCCTTCCCATTCCTGCTCTCAAATATCCTTATTTTTTTCTTTTTTTAAAGCTCAGTGCACCAAAATTCCTCCAGTGAGGGAACGGATGCATAGGAGGCTGTAGTAGTGTGAATTACAGTTTCCTTCTAACACTCCACGATTAATGGCCTCCTGCCATGCTGTTCCTTAGCTTCCCTTTCCCAGTGTGGGTCACCCATGAGTGACAGTCCCTCAGGGATGTCCCTGTCCCATCATGGGTCAGTCATGGTGACAGTCCCTCAGGTGCGTCCTTGCCCCAGCACGGTTCACTCACAGCTGTGATCCATCAGACATGTTCAAGCACGCAGGTTTGTTAACTTCTCCAAGCAAACTGGTGCCCACATGTAGACACAGCATTCCCCCTGTAGGCTCATAGCACTGAGCTACCTGCAAGCAGGCAGCCACACACTTTGATGTGAGAGTCCCAGGCAATTGAGGGAGGAGGGGTTGGCAACAGTGCAATGCAACATGGTCAGCTTCCCTTCAGCCTGAGGGTTCTCACCTCTAGGTCTCTTCTAGGTCTCTTCATCCAGCTCTGCAGCTGGTGGTTGATACATACAGACAGGTCCCTGCCTCTCCCCATAGTGTTTTTGGCCTCTGCTTTTCCTTCCCTCCATTCCCAGTTCTGCTCCTTCAGAACAACCGAAGTGTGGCAGTACTGATCTCGGGCTGCATGGGCGGAGTGTGACTTTTGGGCAGGTATCTCTGGAGACTGCAATTTACAGCTCATTTCCACCCCCGCCAGAGCCTTGAGCTGATCAGCTGCTCAGAACTGATGTTCTTATCAGCTCTGTTACTTTTGAAGTCATGCTTTCTCCTTTCATATTTCAGTTTCATTACTCCATTGCTGAAAGGTACTTACACATGCTTTAAGCACTTTCCTTTGCTTAATCAAAGACTGTGTATGTGTATGCAAACACACAAATTGCAGACAAAATTGCTTTCATGTGAGCCACTACCCAATGTTTTCCATGGAGTTGAAAATGCACAACAAAAACCTTTGCGCCCATTAAACATTTTAGGAAAAGCTTTTAACTTTAGGTGAGGAAATGTGTCGTGGGGAATTTGAGTATGCTATCATCAGTATCATCAGAACAGAAGAATAATTTATTCCTGACAGTTGTCTTTTACAGCATGTCATTAGAATGATCCCTTTATAGCACCCATTCATATACATGACATCTTAAGTCATACCCATCCATCTTCTTCAGCAGATTAAAAACCATCATCCTTCTAATACCTCATTTTTTCATTTGAAAGGCTGTGTCAAAAAACATTTCACAAGTATTAACAAGTCCAGCGTACCAGTTTCCTGGAATCTTAAAGCACTTTCTAGGGGCAACTTCCTTCCTTTCTGCCCCATCCCGCTCCCCACCTCCCCACCTTGTAAAAAAATAAATACAAGACACTTCCTGAATGAAGGACTAACGGAAATAGACGGTTTTTACCAACATAGATCACTGATAAGCATGTGATTTTGTCATCAAGAATTTTGTCTGATCAGATGGAATGTACACCTCGTCTGTTTGGTTTTCAAATCCCACACACAGAAATAATCTCTGAGTTAGAGAAAACTAGCAGACCACATGAGGACAGCTGTCTGAGATGGTTGGAACAGGCAACAACAAACCAGTTGTGAGTCGGTGACCAGCCTAGCAGAGGGTCTTTGTTCTGGTGCTATATTAAATTCTAATCATAGTTAGTATCTGATCTCGAGTTCTCTGCAGTCCCATCTTAGATCACTATAGTTCATTTTCTGTTCATATAATTTTTATCTCTCACTAGAGAGGTAAATTTGCACATCACACATCTTGTATTCCTCACTTAAAGCAGTCAGGGAAACCCAGGGTACTTCCACCCAGATTTACATCTTTATAACCTGGAACCATATTCCTGCAGGTGACCAGCTTCTTCCAAATTCAGCTTCTTTCACATTTTTGTGAGACTGCTCAGTAAGCAGATGTGCCTCCCTTCCTTTGAAAGAAAGTATTTTTTTCATATGTGAGTTCTTGACACAACTCTCACTGGTTCATCATCTTTACATGTATAATACACCTGCCTTCCTCAAGGACCATAACAGTGAGACTTAACATTCCATACACTGCATTTAGGTAGTTCGGGTCTGATCTAACATTACCTGAAAACAATCGTGTGGTATTACATCAGACTTGCAGGATGTATTCCCTTCATATGAAGACTATTTCATATAGTAATTGTGTTCAGCCTATGAAAAACTCCGTGTACTAACTCACAAAGTGCTTCTTTACATATTGTGAGGTGCAGTATCCCAGCCTGATGTTAATTGTTTGCATTGCTGGCACTGGATGTCAGCATGCTGTCACTGTAGGAACACATTATCATGATAGGGCTTTTTAGTACAAATATTACTTATCAACAGAAGGCAAAAAAAGTAAGAGAACTCATTCAAGATCTTGTAATGTAATTAGCACAGTGTAATAGATAAGAGTTTTAATGCACAAATCACCTCCTTGATGGTGGAAGAAAACATTAACATTTTTCTATTCTGCTGCAATATTAAAGAACTGAAGTTTATTTCTCATGCAGCAGAAGGGATCTGAGTAAGCATCACCCTGCCAAGAGACAAAGAAGACTTAGATGCTTCAGGAAAAGCAAACCATCAAATTGGTAGCTTGTTAGATGACGGATAATGAAATGCATTATTATTTCTTGCTACCTCCTGCTCAAATAGGAAAATGGTTATGCAACCCACAGTCCTCTCAGTCCAAACAGACAAACAATAAAACAAATAAATGCAGAATTCACCTTAGTGTGTCTAGTACATGGCATTGAATCTAAACTTCCAGTCATTGCACAAGCAATGGAAATTCTCTCCCTGAATATACAGCGAAATCCTCTCCCTGCATTTTGTGTATGCAGAGGTCAGGTTTTCTAGCAGGCTATGATATATATTTCTGAACTCCATGATTCAGTGGTGAGTTGGATTTTAAGTATTTAAAACTAGGTAGAGCTCCTTGGAGTTTTGTGGTATGGAGGAGGTTTTCTCAACAATAAAAGATTGAGAGCTTATCCAAAGCAGAGACATTTGCTCTTGTGAGTTAGTAGTTGGAGCAAGTAAACCCAACTATTCGAGCAAATCTATGTCCAAACAATGCAGAGAGTACAATTTACTGCTACAGTTTCAGTCTCTCTGAAAAGGTGAAAATACAGCCCTTTGACTGATTGAAGACCATGGGTCATTACACATTTTCTACAAGAAGACCCTTCCTGCTACCCTTCCTATTTTACCAAAATTCCACTTTGAGTAGATACATTTTCCAGTCTGCGTGCTCTCTAGTTTTAATGAGATTCTTTGAGTGGGACTCAGCTAGCGATTAAAACGTAAGAATCGAAGTGTGGCAGGTATCTGTGCTCCTGCTGCACGCCGTGAAATCTGCAGAGGGATTCAGCTCACTGCTTCACAGTCTTCTTCTCTAGGGGGGCCTAAATCGCTTCTGACATGCTAACAGCCTACACTGTTGACTTTATGTTGACCGTGCTGACCAGAGCTTAGACATCTTCTTCACGTACACATGTAGGCTTCTTAATCTGGAACTAAATCTCACTATACGTGGCTGAGCAATCTCTCTAGCTTACTTTCTAGAAACTGGCAAACAGTGTTGCTGACATCGAACTTCCACACTACAAACACCCACACATTTCCAAATTCAGCTCGAAGTGGAAAAAAAAGCAACAAAGATTCAACAACCTCCCTGGGCAACCTGTGCCAGTGCTTGGCCACCCTCACAGTGAAAAATTTTTTTCCTGTGGTTCCATATGCAGACTGAGGCAAGCAGCTTTTAATGAGATCGTTTAATGGCAAGAACATTTCCTGATCAAGCACATATCAATGAGCACAACACTGACATTTGTGACTTAAAATTAAGAACTACAGACCAGTACTGCACTGCTACTCTTGCCCTTTGTGACTTCAAGAATAAGGCTGACTTCACTCATAAATTCCCTCACATCTCTGAAGCAATGATCATCATAGATCTTTATAAATCTATTAAGGGAAATGAGTAAACCATGGGAAAGACTAATGTCTGTAGGATAAAAGCAGTACCGGCTTATATAACCAGCTTCATCTGTATTTTAGTATAATTTATTTTAAACCTAGCAGTCAATAGAATAAGTGAATCTGCAAAGTCATTTAACAAAAGTAGAAAAAAATGCAATCTTCTGATCTGTTTTAATTCTATTATATGGTAAGAAGATAGAAGACCAGAAATTTAAAAATGAAACAAACAAAAAAACCCCAACACAACAACAAACAATAATTCAGAGGGTTGACAGAGTGCCTTTAATGGCCTTATAATGTCTGTTAAGGCAATTTAGACATTCAAATAACAATACCTGTTCCTGATGCCTAACATGTGCTGCAACAAATATTCTGGACAGCCCCAGTTATTTACATTTTGATAGTTTAAGACCTTTGTTTCTCCCCAGCCTACTCTAATTAGCTTGCAGAGAGAGGAACAACACAAGTGACATGGCTTCCATTTGATGTACCCTTTCACAAAACACAGTTATCAGTGAAAATCAATCCAGAAGAGGATATGCTGTGATAAATGTACTCTATAGCAAAGCAAATCTTGTAACTTTATACAGCAAAGATGCTGTATATGTTGGAACAGAGAAGGATACATCTGAAAGCAGTAGCCATATTTCTCAGCCACAACAATACCAGGGTACACTTTCAGAACTGTTTTCATGCTCATCTGTTATTATTAAGCAAATAACTATGGCCCTGTCACAAACACCTAGAAAACAAGATGTTTTGCCAGCACATTTCTAAATTGATAGATCATGACGCTAAATTCCCAGCAAGGATTTGATCCTCGCATGTCCTTTTTTTATGGCTACTAAAGGCATTGAGCAGGACCTCACAGAAACCTCAGTGTATTCTCTGGATTACAAAAAATAGTTTAAAAATGCAAGAGAGGGTACCAGTGGCTTTTGCAGTAATTGAGGAGTGTGGTTGAGAGGTACCCAATATGACCCATGGCATCCACAAACCTTACAACATTTCTACTTCACTAGCACTTGACTCTCAGTTTTCTTTTGACATTCATGGTACTTCCGTACCACAATTGAAATTTAGCTGTTGCTTGCCAAGTGTATTATTTTAATATACTGTTATAAAAATTAAAAGAATGGTAAAGGAGAGACATCTTTACTTCCTGATCTCCCCCAATCTCCAGTCCCTCTTCACACACCATAGGGAGGAAAGGAATATATGCACAGACCACTTACAACCAGAAGCTACAGCTTTTCTGGGAGGGTGAGTAACAGAAGTGGGCCACACTATCTTCCAAACCTCTTGTTGAGAAGTAGGTAGCAACCTTTTACATAGTGCCTGCATGCCTAAAGAAGCAAGTAAATTCTGGTAAGCACATAGTCACCTAATCCCCTGCTGCTCCACAGGAGAACTTTCCAGGGTCTGCTGACTTGTTGGAAAAACACTTGAGGGAGGAACAACGCCAGAAGTCTTGCAAAGGCAACAGCTCTTGTACCCTGTGTGTCAGTGCCACCAAAATTCACAAGTAGAAGAGTATTATTCTAGAATTCCAGTGTTTTATCCACATCGGAGAACGAAAAACAGCATTAGTAGTCTGTTTCCATTATTAGATAGTCCATGATCAACGGTCTGCAATGGCTGAACAGGGAAAGCATTTAAGAAGCCAGACAAGTACAGAATTAACTTTCCCCTGTTAGGCTTTCCCACCTCTACCACTGGGTATGATTTCCTGAGGTGGGCCTATGGATCTTTCTTTTATTTTTGTAACCTTTCTGAAGCTACTTATATTTTGTTTTCCAGTGCATCCTGTGACAAAGACTTCCCAATGCAGTTTTGAAAAGCAGTCACTGAAGGACTAGCCAGTAATGGAAGCCAGCAACCAAAATCAAGGACTGTCTAAGCAAGCCAGAAGTAAAATAACTTATTTATTTGATCTTTGCAGCATTTTTCAAAGGACAGGGTCTCCGATTTTCCTCCTCTGCTTTTCAGCCTTAAAAATAGCACTATCAATGAGCTCCTCTCAGACAATGAGAATTCTGGTATCTGTCAGCCTCACTTATGGGGTTTCAGAGGGAAGTGTTTCCATAATTGTGTCCTATCTGAACGTGCTACAGTGCTCTCTGGTCCTGCATGTCAGGAAGCAGAAAGAGTGAGCTGGGAGCCAAGCATGGTGACAAGGCTGGCAAAGGCAATGGAATCACTAGCAAGAGGCCAGTCCCACCATACTGTGTGAGGTGAGAGTTCAGACCGCCAGGCAAGTCCTTAGTAAGGTTTCAGGCATGAGGTCAAGAAATCAGTCCACAGGTCAAGGCCAGGATCTGCTGTTTGGTCAGGCACAAGCACAGCAGCACCACCACTGTGGTGTAGCCCAGGGAGGGGGATGAAGCTCATTCCCAAGCAGCAGTGGGAAGCTTTTGCAGACCCTTCTTCCAGCTGTTGCTCAAAGAGCTCCAAAACCAGCCAAGGCTTCTCAATGAGCTCTTTCTGACTGGAAACCTGGGCTTGAGTGCAGAGGGACAAACTTCTGGGGTGGGTGTGGGATCATGCTCCAGGCTCTGACACTGCTGCCCTACAAGCAACGGAGGCTTTCTCCACCATCTGCATTGCTCCATACATTGCAGTTGCTTCTGTAGAAAATGCGTTACAGCCTGGGTGACTGACATACCTTGCTTCCTTAAGTCTCTCATCTCTGACTTCGCCCTTCATTTGCTCTTTAAAAAAGCTATTGAGTAAATTCCAGTGTGGATTATTTGAAAAAACAAGAAGATTTTAAAAGCAATTCAAGTACATGAAATCACTGTTGAAGGCCACAGCTGAAATAGTATTTTCATCTTTAGAATGGATTTATATTCCATTATTTCAAGACTCCCATAAAAAAAAAAGCCTCAGCCCACAAGAGCTGAGATTAGGTCAACAGTATAACGTCTTCTTAAGCATCACATTGATGGTACAAGTGTGTTTTCAATGACAGTTTAGCCAATGAAAAATTTCCCTTTTCATGTGTTGCCATAATTCAAAACCTAGCTGAAAGTTACACAAATACCTCAACACTTCTCATCATTTATAACAGTATCTTTGTGAGTTAAGGGCATGTAATTTCAAGGCAAAATACGTGTATCAAAACTAGCTTAAGGGACTGGTACAGGCAATAACAAACTCAGAATGACTACTCAGAGGATTAAGCACTAAATCTGGGAACCACCAATTTTAACCTCAGTTCCTGTGAGTAACCTCAGTTCGCTAATTCAAATAATTTGCACAAACAATCATTATTCCTTTATTACCAGCACAATTTTAATATAAAAGGTGTAAAACTGGGAGGACATCATTAATCTTTAAAAAAAAGTTGCTACAGAATATTTGCTAGCTTTTCCTTCAGTACTATAAATTCATTCTGCCTGCAAGTTGAGTTTGTAAAAACACTCTTAAAGCTATGATCATTCAAAATTTGTATGTTGCTTTAAAACAATTAGTTCATTAATAGTTGAAAAACAAAGGGATAGAGGAGGAAGTTCCAGAAAATCTCTTGGAAACTTAGTAGAGATTAGGAGGGGGGAGGGAATGTGAAAGGATTCCTTTGAAGGACACGCTGAAGAAGAAATCAAACACAGAATGAAGAAGAGAAGCAAAGCAACACAGTCATAGGTGAAAGCAGCACAGGAGTTAAGAAGATCCCTTCTTTCCCTGTAGCACTGAAGGAACCTGGCCTCTCAAATCCGAAGTCAAATGCTGATTTTGAGCTTAGGTACATAAGTGAGGCTTTGAGAATATTTTTAATAGAACAGAATGAGACAAAGAACTTGCTTCGGTTTTAGTGCAAAAACAAAGTTTGCATGAGTTGGTTCATTATAATTATTCCATATGTTGGGTTTTTTCCTTCTTTCTACAGCTGTGTAATGTATGATAGTGAGAAAACTGTTCCCATTAGACTTATTCACTCCATAACAATAATACGTATGGTTAATATGAATGAGCTACAAAATAATGAACTTGTAAAATCTATGGAGGCAAGAAGTCAATTGTTTTTAAGTTGCTGATGAATAGACTACAGAAGTGTTTAACCAGTTTCCTGTAGATTCTGCCCTTTTCTCAGCATGTCTGGAAGCACAGGCTCTTCCCTGACACCCCAGGGGAGTGAAGCTGCAGAACATGACTCTGCCTCCGCTGCTGCAGCTACACCCACTTGTGTCATCTATGGTAGCACTCGGGAGCAGCAGTCTCCCTCTTTTCCTCCCTGTGAATGTGTGTGTACGTCCGCCAGTCCTGGGACTGAGCCATCTCAAACATGTTGCTGCCAGCGGCTAACTTCACCTCCATCACCCTGAAATCTGGAGGAGACACCATTAATGCCTCCAGAAGCTATGTCCACCTTTGTTGATAGCCCCAGTTGTGGAGTCTCCTCTTAGCACAATGCTCTCAAAGAAACTGTCAATGTTGTTCCACACCACTTCTGTGTATATGTATGTAATTTTTCTGAACTGCCTTTCTTTCTAGAGGCACTAAGTTATAATATCTGCCACTGATGCCTTTAACACCGGTGGTTTGGATCCTTAATGATGTTCCCATAGAGGAGCTCTGTTCACCTCCCACAAGTGCCAGTCTGGACTGATTTCCTTTCCTTGGCAAATTCCCGTTGCTCCCTCTAGAATGATCTCCAAATCTTCCTGTGATCTCTGGCAGCTGGCTGCAGACCAGGACCTTCTGGAAGCTGATGTCTCATTAAGGACACTTCCTTAAGTGTAGGTTTGTGACTAAGCGATGGCAAAAGGGGAAAGTATTTTACTTTCTGTTTTCACTATTTACTTAGCAACATGCTTTATATATATATATTTGTCTCTATACCAACTCCTGAAATGTTTTAGTGCTCTTTCACATTTAGCAATTGCACAGTTCAGTCCTCCAACAGTATTTCTATTACTTCCCATATCTGATCCAGCTATTCTAAAGTTCATCTGTGGATCTCAACATTGTGCCTCTGCCTGCTTTTAGACTATAGGCTTCTCAGTGGCTGCTGCATTTATATAGTCCCTGGCCAAAAATCCTCACCCACCACAAGTGTTCTGAGACACAGTGGTAACTTCTGCAATAAATCCAAACGTGGGGTTTCTCCTATGTCACACAGAGCATGTCAGGCTTAGAAATGTTTATTATGCTGTCCTAGGAGAGAAATTTAATGTCTAGCTACTCCTGAGTTTTGCAGGGTCATTTCCCAAACCCAGGGAGGCATATGCACAACACGGCGACTCAGACACAGCAACCAGTGCTCAAAATTTTGGCTTCACTTCATCTCATTACAAAAAGCAGCTCGTGTCCTGCTGTGGCGGAGGTGCAGGATTATGCAGGAGGTCAGACTCCATCGTTCTGCTGATCCCTTCTGTCCTTTACCATCTAAAAATAAGTTTTCAAAGCCCTTCTTAGGTCTAATGAAGGATTCATGCAAGCAGCTGAGTGGACCCATTTGCAAGTCAAGGCTCTGATCCAGTAGGGATATACATCCTTATGCACTTTACTAGCAGGTTTTTAAATTGTAAATGTTGATGCTTGATTCTGCACTTCCTGCAATTTCTTTTAAGTGACTTTCACAAAGGACAGATTCAGCTAATATTCAGTACGCAGCTTTGTAGAGGAGCTGGTGGTCAAAAGGTGCAAAACAATATTTCAGCAAATTTCCTTGTCTTCCTGCACTTCAGTGAGGTTATTGGCTGTTGCTCTTCAACACTTGATTTCCATCAGCAGCACAGTTGATACTACCAGTTTCTCTTTATACCCTCAAATTAATCACAGAATCATATAATAGGAAGGCAGCATAAGATGCAAAATCAGAAAGGAAAAAACAATTCTGGGAAATATCTAATTCCTGAGATGACAGACATTGGATTAACCTTTTTTAAAAATCAAATTTAACGTATTTCTATTTTTACATTATTTTCGTAGCTGCTGCTGAACACACTTACAACAATTTCCATTTAAAAGAATAACCATGATTTTTGGAGACCTGGTCTGTACTAAAATGCTTTTGCCAAGCAATATCTAGCATCTGAGCAATACAATATTACATAAAATTCTTGGGATTTTAATAACATTTTGGGATATGGATCAGTTAATAAACTTTGTTTCACCAACCACCTAGCAGATATCTGACTATGACTGCTTAATGAATGTTTCCCTGAAATGAAATCTGGAACATTTCAGACTATCAGACTAAGGGAGAAAATAATTCTCTGCAAGAAAATTCTCATGTTGCAGACCCAGTTCACTTTATTTCCATTGGCAGCATTTTCACCTTGGAAAATCTTCTCTTACAGCACTGTGGCAGCCTTTTATGTTCCCAGTGATCACTGCAGGATCTGCTAAAGCAGACTGATGGAAGTTGAAGGCAAACAATTCCATGCAGCCCAGCTTCATAAGTGCGATGTCCCTCTGGCCTTGTAGGTTCTGCAGGCAGCGGTGGGCAGGCAGCCTGTTCAGGGGGAGGCTTGAAATGCTTCAAAATTACCATTTAGGACTAAAAGGTATCAGTTGTGCATCAGCTTGAAGGTGTGCAACATGCCCTGGAGAAGACTGGGACACCTTGGGCTGCCACGATCCCGTCTTTCCTTCTTAGGCAGCAGCTTCTGGAAGGGGAAGACTGGAGACTGGAGGCCTGTAGCCCGTGGCTGTGCTCCACTGGCATTCCATGCAGAGGAGCAAGCTCCCATGCCTGAGATTCCACTACAAACCTGACACAGAGAGATGCCAGCCAGTCCTGGTAAGAATCCAAGGCAGACCAGCATAGGCTTGCTTTGCAGTCCCGTTGTACAGCCCTGAGCTCAAGCCAATAAATCATCTTCCTCTTTCCCATCTTAACACTTTTATAGCCCCTGCTACAGACGCTGCCTCATAATATTATCACAAAAAAATAATATTTGTGATGACAGTGGAGTTGAATCAGCAGTGAGTGCAACCCTGGGAGTGAGCTGATGAACATCACCAACTGTGGAGAGGCGGCCACAGCTACAGCAACGTAACGTCGGGGATGGTGGTTCCCATGATAAACAACACATTGCTTCCACCGAAGCATTGCGTAAGAGCACTACTGATCAACTGCAAGTAAATGACATAATAGTTGCCATCCTGCTAATTTATTTGGGTTTATCAATAAAATAGCATCAGCAGCTGTGGAAGAACTGTTAGCAAATGTGCAAATGGATTTTGCATTGTTATTGCCAGGATATCCTAATGCATTGGTAATGGGACAGCAGCAGATAGCTGTACTGTTTTTCCAAAATGATGAATCAGAATAGTTCAGCAAAGCCAATGATATACATTTCTCTGGAGTTCATGAACTGCCTTTTGACAGAAAAACACACAGACAGGGAAAAGGGGGAAAAAGACACAGATACATAGACAAAGTTGGAGCTAAGACATCCTAGTTAGCGATTGGCTTTATTTTTATGGCACAAGTGAAAAGATACCAAAAATGACCTTTTCAGAAAGCAGATACCTTTCAGTCTTGTCAGTTCAACATGAGTGTGGATATTGCAGCTGCGGGACTGAAATACAAAATGTCAAAAACATCAACCGCAGATGAACCCTCACTGGTATATATGCTTGGGTTACGGCGTCATTTTTGCAAAGGAAACAAAACAAACCAGAGTTTACTATTTTGTCACAGAATTATATATAGCTGAGGCAGGCAGGCAGCTAGTCCATCATCTAGTCCAACCCCCTGCTCAGAGCAGGGTCAGTGAAAACAGGTTGCCCCAGGACATTTTCAGTATGTCCATGGATGGAGACTCCACAACCTGCTTGGGCAACCTGTTTAAGTGGAATTTCCTGTATTTCAAATTGTACCCTTTGCCCCTTCTACTGGCACTAGGCACTAGAGTCTGGCTTTGTCATCTTTACTCCCCCACGATCCCAAACCAACCAGATATTTTTGCAATCAGGTAAGATCCTCCTGAGTCTCCTCTTCTCCAGGCTGAACAGTCCCAGCTCTCTCAGTGTCTCCTCATATGACAAATGCTTCAGTTCCTTAATGTTCATTGTGGCCCTTCACCAGACTTGCTGCAGTACAATAGTGTGTCTCTTGTGCTGCAGAGCCCAGCACTGGACCCAGCACTCCAAATGTATCACACCAGTGCTGAGTGGAGGGGAATGATCACCTCCTTCAATCTGGTGACACCCTGTCAGCCACAGCCCATGGTGCTGTTGGCCTTGTTTGCTGCAAGGATTCATTGCTCACTCATGTTCAAAGTTGTGTTCACCAGAAGCCCAGGTGTTCCTGCATAGCTGCTTTCCAGTTGGTCTGCCCCAGCCTGTACTGGTGCGAAGGGTTATTCCTACTCAGATGCAGGACTTAGCATTTACTTTTGCTGAATTTCAGAAGATTCATTTAGGCCCATTTCTCCAGCCTGTCAAGGTCCTCCTAAATGACAGTACACCTATCTGATGTATCAGCCATTCCTCACTATATGGTATCATATGCAAACTTGTTGAGGGTGGACTCTGTCCCATCATCCAGGTCATAAATGAAGATGTTAAGCAATATCAACCCTTGGGTCATTCCACTAGTGTTAGGCTTCCAGCTGGACCTCCTGCCACTGATCACAACCCTTCAAATCTGGCAGTTCAGCCAGTTTTTACTCTATGTCACTGTCCATTTATGCAGTCCATATTTCACCAGTTTTGTCTATGAAGATGTTATAGGAGACAGTGTCAAAAGCCCCACTCAGGTCAAGATAAACTATATCCACTGCTCTCCACTCATCCACCTAGCCAGTCATTTCATCATAGATGTCTACCAGATGGGTCAGGCATGATCTCCAATGGATTTGTAAATCTCACAAATCCATGCTGACTACTCGCAATCACCTTGTCCTTAACATTTTTTGAAACAGTTTTCAGGTCTATTTGTTCCATCACCTTCCTCACTATTAAGATGATGGTGACCAGGCTGAAGTTCTCAGACCTTCTTTCTTGAAAATAAGGGTGGCGTTTGCTTTGTTCCAGTCCTCAGGAACCTCCCCCAGCTTGCCATGACCTTTCACAGACAACCAAGAGCAGCTTCACAATGATGTCATCCAGCTCCCTTAGCATTCACGGTCACAACCCATCAAGTTCCATGTGCCAAAAGAGAATCCCAAACTTGTTGTTCCTTGATGAAAACTTTACTAAGTTCAGGAAGGCATCCAGTAGGAAAAACTGCTCTTAAATGGGGAACAACACAGTCTGGATGAGAAACTTCATACTGGGATGCACACCACAGGTCTTATCTTCCAGGATGTGGTTCATCTCATCACTTTTGCTCAGTACTGACCCCAACAATATCTGTGTACAAAGACACAGAAAGTTTTTCCTCCACTAATGGCCAGTATTTCTAGAAGTTGGAAACTATGCAGCTACCCAGCTAGGAGTGTGAAGGCAGCATCAGAAAGATGGTTGGGAGAGGAGAGCTTTTTCAAATCTGGGGCACTTTGCTGAGGGTTTTCTTTCATTTCTATACCTAATCTTTTCTCATTCTCAGCTAAGACTAGCAAACTTTTACGTAAGTAAACTATTCAGATGGAAGCCACATGTGGAAGCCATTCTCTAGCCATTCTCACTGTGCAGAGACTATTGCTCTTAAATGCTGACCCTTTTTATTTTTTTGCGTGTTTAAGATTAAGCAATTTATTGAAAAATTTCACAAGTTTTAGTTTAGCTTTAGAAGTCTTTTCAGTTTAGCTTTGGGATTGAAACACTTCAAGCACTTCAAACAAGTATCCTGCGGCTTCCTGAAGCCTGCTACAGAAATCACAATAAAATGCCTATTGTAGAAGCAGCAAAGCTAAACACAAAAGGAAACCATGATTCATTGGGATTAGGACAATTCAATGCCTTCTGAAGACAAGTATTTACTTCTCCCTGATTCACCATTACCTGAAGTATTTCTCTAAGCAGAACCAAAGTGTCAAAGTCAAGAAGAATTTTAATAGCTCAGCGTAAGAATTACAGCCCTACACTGAGACACAGCTATCTGAAGATGGGACAGAAGGGTTTGCTCGGGGATTGATGGCTATAAGCAACTCAGTAGCACTTGCTGCAGATGTGCCTGGCAAAAAGCCCATCAAAATATCTGTGGTGGAAATGTAATAAGTGTGATCTTAAGTATAAGAGAAACTTTTACAGAAGTAGAGCAGGCTGGAAAGAGGTGTGGAACTATAAGCAAAACTAGACTCCTACTCTGTTCAGAGAAATGGGATTTTGTAGGTGTTTGAAATAACAGATTTGCAGTGAAGAAAATGCATGCTCTGTATCAATTTCTTCTCCTAATGAAAAAGCTTGTAAGACCCTGAATAACAATTAAACCCTCAGGTCAAGGGTACACTTATCTGGACAGGAGAGAAATTGAAATGTTATTCTTGCTGAGCCAAGGTGGAAAAAAACTATTCATTGAGCTTAATCAAAAAGTTAATCGAAAGTATTTAACCAAACCTGGCACAAGAGCTAGAGGCTTTACTGAAGGAGTCTGGGAAACCTGAGGATGCCTTCAAAGGGCTCGACACCTACAGCTGCAATTTTTGCTAGGGAAAAATATTTGAGGTGAGGTTGAAACCTGGCCTCAGAATCGCTTTTGGTGGTTTTAGGAGGTTTGATTGTGCATTCGCTATTTATAAGAAAGGGACCAGAGTAAATTCTTACATTTACTGGGCAATCTCTGTAATTTTTTTTTTTTTTTTTTTAAAAAGATAACTTTAAATATCCATTTTAAGTATCAAGTAGGTGGCCACAGGGAAGGCGTTCAACTATCAATTTACACAACAAACTTTTGTTCTGTTGGCAAAATCCTTGCTATTTCACACAAAATGACCCTCAGAGGATATGGATTAGCTGCACTTTTCTTTAGAAGCCTCTAAATGCCTCAGATTTCACGGGTGACGGATAGCTGTCTGTATTTCAGAGGAACAGCTGCCATGCAATAAGGTACCTTGCTGACAAGAATCACAGAATAGCTGTGAGAGTGGTTCCAGTACACTTGCAGCACACATTAAGTCTGTTCAGAACCAAAAGTTAAATTTTATAAAAAGATACAACCAGAACAGAATTTTGGGATAATCAGGCAAGAATTCCATTTGATTACAGGAGAGGCGTAAATCAGGCAAAGGTCTGACCAGCAGCGTGAGCCACTTGCCAGCAGACACAGTCATCTGCAACATTCAAGTCTCTGGCAGCAATTTTAACTAATGAATCCACTGTAATTAACTCATTAGCAGTTGTTCCAATGACTTTACCACTCTAAGTCTCTGAGGCTCCAGAAAGCTAGCTATTTTAGAGGCTGTAAATTTTGCTAAAATGTGGCAGACATTTGCACAAGGCTTTCCTCAGTCAACAGAAGCGTGTTCAACTGTCTTCCACTTCTTGGAAAAACATAACCTTTGTGGCAACCCTTCCTGGCAGAACACATCCTGCAGTACTATTCCATGGCTACTCACACTACATAGCAAGGCTGGCAATAAACACACATCCTTTTATGCTTAACACTCAGGTTTTTCTTTTCTTTGGGGGCTAAAACAAAACCTCGGCTACAGCTGTAAGGCTACAGCAGCTGGCAGTGCTGACTCTGTGCAGCAAAGAATACCCGTTGTATAACACACAAAGGTCAGTACTGTGACAGAGCAGGACCTGCTCTAACAAGTTATGAATATGTAACACAAAATGGCGTGTGACAGGTGTTTTCTGTTCTCCAGGATGTAGTCCTGTAGGATGTGGAAAATTGTACTCTCGTGAAAGCTACCTAAACCCACTGCTGTGCTACACTAAGCCCCATGTCAGTTGATGCTCCTCCTTGGCCAGGAGTGCATCACCCAAAGGCTTCCCTGTGGAGGGTTGCAGGCAGGAGCACCTTGTCCAAGTCCACACCACACACCTTCAGGCACTGAGTCACAACCAGCCGCTGCGTGGCCAACTATATAGCACCCACTGACACCCTCACTTAGACCTCACCTGAATTCTCTGTATATGTCATGTACAACCCCAGAATGCTGGCCAGACAACGCTCATCTCAATGCACGAGTGAGATACTCCGGTGGGACCAGAGGGAGTCCTTCCAACTTGGGCAGCCCTCAAAGTTCCCCACCCCTCTTCATCAGGAGACAGAAAAATATATGGTGGGAAAAGAGGGAAAAACCCCACTCCAAATTGAGAACCAGCTATGCTTTCCATCCTTATCTGTTCAGAAAACATTCTTTCCAGTATGCCTCAAGGACAACACATGCAAGTCCCAGGCCTCCCAAGGCTGGGCTTCCTGCTCTGTTGCAAGCCTCTCTAGCACACACACGTGTGTTACACCACCATCCCTGTTGGCTCTGCTTCTACCAGTTGTCCCACAGCCCTCAGCATGGAGAAGCTAGAGGTCACAGAGACACTGTGACATGTTTTCCTGTGTGATTGATTCTAACATGCACAACAAATCCAGAAAAGCCTGGCACTCCCTTAGTACATATGCCTAGTACAATCCTTTGCACTCTAAGGGAGAGATCTGTATAGACTTGTTTTGAGAATAATAACACACATTTCAGCAATTAATATGTTGTTTCTTGTCTCAGATGCTCAATGCAGAATAATCTGTGTTTTATCTTTAAATATTGAGAGAAGCAGAATACATTTTATGAATGATCTGTCATCATCTTCCAGTTTGGCAGATAACACATACAGCTTGATCACGGTTTCAAGAGTTTCATCACAGTTCAGTAGTAGTTAATCATTTTCCAATGAAAGCTAGGATTCCTAGACACAACACACCAGGCATCAGAACTGCAGGGGGGTAGAGAAACACAAAAACAACTCATTTTGAAAGACTTCAGTGAAGATCATGAGAAGTCACAGCCCAGCCAGTGCCTGCCCAAGTCTGGGTACAGCTAAAAACAAGCACCGTGGGGTCCTGCTCCATTTCTTCTAAATCTGAACCCCGCTGATGCTAAAAGAGAAGTGAGGGAGGAAAGGACAGGTCTGTTACATGTGGGGGACTACGGTGGGTCCGTGGATTCCCTGACGAAGGGCATGGGAACAGAAATTAGCCTTGAAGATATGAAGGCCTACCCGTGAGAAAGATGGGAGTAAAGGAGTATCCGGAGATGGTAAGGATGTACCAGTGAGAGAGAAAGGAGTAGAAGAGTAACATTGATGATAGCAAAAATACCCAATGACATGTTACTGCTGTAACTTGTAACCAATAGTGAAGAGACACATGAATTGGTAAAACTGTATAAAAATGCACTTGTGGCAATAAATGGCATCTACTACTTTCATCTTGAAAGAACTTGGTCCATGTCGTTTGTCCGTCTCAACCGCGACAGTTACACAGGCTGGGAGGAATGGGATGGTCCAGTCAAAACACACCTGGGGTGTTGCTCTGCCTTTGTTTAGCTGTGCGTATGGCCACAGTACTGATCACAATTCCTAGTGCACCAAAATCTGGCTCCTCCATGCTGAGAGGATGTAAGATCTGTTGAGCCAAACACCGCACCAGACAGCGTCCAGGACAGCAGAGAGCTCAGCCGTGGCCCGAATGCACTTGGATGAGCCTGAGCTGCCAAATGTCCTGTGACATGCCAGCAGAGAAGCAGCTCTGTGCTGGCGGACACAGCCCTTCAGAAAGATAACCTTCCACCACTGGTGTGGCCCTGGCACTAGCTGACTGTCTGCATCACGGAGAACAGGACAGACGACCCCAGAACAAAGTAAAAAGCAGCAGCAAGTGACAAGCAAGACAGGGCCCCACCACAGCTCTGTCAAAGCGTGACAGACAGGTGAAGATACAGCTCTGAAACAGCAATTTCAAACCTTTGGTGTAACTGATAGCTGAGGTAGCTCTCCTCACCTCCTCAGCTTATTTTCATATGCAAATCTGGCCTGCTCTTGCATCTTTGATGAATAACCTTTGCTACTGGTATTGATGCCCTCTTCAGCATATACAGACTATGCACTTGCCACAGTCAGCTGGTAAAAACCTGGTCTTCCTCAGACTGATGCATTCCAGTTTTGAGGGGAGGGAAAGACTAAATTGGAAGCTAAATAATTTAAAATAAATTAGTTTCCTTGGTTAAGAGGTAGGATTGCACTTTAACAAGTTGGGGACTGACATTTAAAAGTGTAGCACTGAGTCAGATTGAAATCCAGGCTGTGCCAAAAGGGTGCAGTTGAGAAGGGAGTGAAACGTAAATGTAAACTCTCTGGAGTTTTAATCTGGTTGCAATATTACTGACAAAACTCAGACCAGAGCTGACCTAGTTTCATCTTCCTTAGCTTTTTAAATGTAGACATGACACCCATTTAGAAGGTGTTGTCCTACACACCATCTGTAGTTTATGGAGAAAAATCAAGACTTCGGGGGAAAATCAGCCTGATCTGAACCCCAGATCTCAATTGCCTGCTAGCACTTCATGTCTCCAGTATCCCTTCCCTTTTAAAATAAATCTCCTGATTACATCACCCCTCACATCTGTGAGCTGTAGGAGTCATACTGCTCACAAAATCTGCTTTACACACCAAAACTTGCCAGAGTTTACCCTCTCTACTCAGCTTTCATAGCTTGCTGCCTTGCCTGCTCTTTCGTTCTTCTATAATGACCACTGAGGATTTCTGTGGTTTGTGAGCACGCCCCAGTAGGTGTGATTCTGCACACATAGCAGGTGTCATAGAATCATTCTGGTTGGAAAAGATCTTTAAGATCATTGAGTCCAACCATTAACCTAGCACTGTAGCGTCCACCACTAAGCCATGTCCTAAGAACCTCATCTACATGTCTTTTAAACACCTCCACAGATAGTGATTCAACCTCTTCCCTGGGCAGCCTGTTCCAATGCCTTTCAGGTAGCTGTAGCTCTCATATTCCTGCTGCTGTGTTAAAGCATGAATTTTATAGAGCTATCTGGAACATAACTCCAGCTGCTTTTGAGCACTCACATGCTCAGGACTCCAAATGAAGCCTCAAGAGCTTTGTATTAATACCTCCCAGTTTGTGGTGACCTCCATGAGGATGTACAAACCTCTTCTGAAAAGCTTCTCCAGTCTGTAGTGCCATACGGGGTTATCTTATCCCAGGTGCCAGACTTTGCCATTTTGGCTAACCTGCCAGGGTGCCTCTGAATAGCAGGTCTGTCCTCCAGCCTATCAACCACCCCATGGGGCTGGTATCATCCAGGGAGGGCTTTGGCTCCCTTTACCATCCTATTATACAACCTTCCAAACATTTCAAAAGGAAAAGAAGTCCCCTCTCTGCTTCTTTTTGTCTCTTTCTGAAGACCGAATGATCCCATACAAGGGGGATCATTACAAAGTGAAATAAGAAAGTATGTGTGACAGAGACAGATTACTGTGAGACTGAACTGATGAAGCTCAGAAAAATGAATTGAAGAGGAAAACTTTCAGTATTCTTGTGTTTTAAGCACGCACAAATAATGCAATATTTCTATTTGCCTTTAAGGTACATAAATTTTTACTGGTTTTATTTGCTGGAAACAAAGCATAATATTCAGTACCACAGCATAATGCTAGGGATCTGCAAGTTATACAGTCACTGGATAGATCAATAAAATAAAAAATGCAGTTTAAAATCTACCTAATATAAAACAACTTATCTGAGGGCAAAGAACCAGAACAGCCTGCAAGGTTGATGGACCGTTGAAGAAAATGACTCAAGAGTTCTTTCAGTAAATTTCTCCAATCCTTCAAGCTGTAATAAATTGGTATTTAAGAATATACATTGTACTATGCTTAGCCTGGAAATCAAGAGAGACAATACCACTATTATAGCAAAATAAACAAATAATTTGATTCTACTATCAAAAAGCTGTGTTCATTTTACAATCTTTTCAACAGAAAAAAATATCATTTCCTGGAGTGAACTCAAGGTGAAGAAGGACTAAAGCGATAATATTCAGAAGAAGCAGCAATTGTTTACATCATCTAAAATAGGCTGGGATTAATGAGACAGAAGAAAATATCAAGATGACTTAATGCAAGCCATGGAAGATTTTAAGGTGCCCTTTCATGCTGAAGAGAAATGCTAAAATAGCAATTTTCAGTTCCATATTTCTCACCTTTCACTAACTTTTCCCCAAATTTCTCCAGATTTACAAGTAGCTACTGTTTCAAAATGACCAACCTTGCAAAGCAGCTAATTTTTTTTAAAGAGGTATTGTCTAGTTCCAGTATCCCAACAGGAAACTAAGAGTCTGCAATCACAGTTTGCATTTAGAGCTAAGAAAGCATTAGCTGTCCCCACCCTATACATCAGCTTTCCAGATGGGGAAAACTGAGGGCCTCAGAAGATCTTTAAGTACTATTTGTTTCTGATTTTTCCCCAGAAAAGACAACAGACCAATCATTAAAGCACACCCACATTACATACAGGAAAACTAATTTCAGGTGACTCGTTGGTGTTGAGCACAGCAGGAATTTGAACCCAGGTGTCACAGGGCAGTGCCCTAAGTGCAATGATATACTGGTATTAGGAGCAGTTTGTAAGTGGGCCATGAACTGGGAACAGCAGCAGGGTACTGTCATATGGCACAGATGCTTTGTTGGGACCTGCTGCAGCCACCTGTCTACAGTACACAGTGGTAGTAGCCCAGCAGGACTGGCAACAGGAGACTGGGATCAGGCCCCAGATTTTGAGGGTATAGCTGCATAGAAGAGATCTGTTTCCTTGAAGAGTAGAAAGTCACTGGGATGCTGGCTGGAAGGCACCTCTAGTGGTCACAGAGACTTGTCTCCTGCCCAAAGCAGCAGCGCTGCCAACACCAGAACAGCTCTGCCGTGGCTTTGTCTGGCTCAGTCTTGAACACTCCGAAGGGCAGAGATTCCACCACTGCTCTGGGAAACCTGTCCCAGTGCCACACCACTCTCCCAGTGACACGGCATCTCCTAACATCTAGGCTGGGCTCTCCAAGCCTCCATGTGGCCATTTATCCCTTGCCATATTATTTGCCTCCACCAAATTACCTTAGCTCTGTCACCTCTGTAACTGTTCTTTAAGTAGGTATACACTACTACATACTATACCCACCCTTTGATGTTTTCACAGTCTCCCTCAGCCTCTCACTGTAGTTCAAGTGTTTTCAGCCCCTGAACATCTTGATGACCCACTGCTGGACCCTCTTCTGGATCTAAAGGGCTGCAGCTGCTGCTGTGAGGGATATCCAAACAATTAGGGAAACACTACATGAGGTCACTTCAAGGTTTTGGTCCTTTTCTTTCCCTTCCCTGAACTACTTCTTTTCTAAAACAAGCATATTAACACAAAGAGTTGCAATGATACAAATCAACCTTATCTTATAAAAATTAACATGACCTGAAAGCTGTTCCATTGATCCATGACAAAATATGGGTTTATCCTCTTTAGTTGAGGTGCCTAACAAAGACAAAAAGAGAAACAAAGAAAGATCTAAGCTTAGGCTAGTCCTTTTTTTATAGCTGGTAATCAAAAAAAGCACCTGTAAGAAGCAATTAATCTCCCTTATCTGAGCTGACTTAGTGTGAGAGATATCACCTTCTGGAGTTGTCTATTCAGTTCATTGCCTACAAATGGAGCCTGGGGGCCTGACTTAGGCTTAGACATCAAACTTGGGGTAGATGACTCCCATATTACTAACAATGTTTGCTGATTATATGCAAGCTAAACAGACGAGTTTAGTTCCTCTCCTAAACTCGAACTGGTTCTATAAAGCAAGCAGGAGTAAAAATACAGCTATGTTTTGATAGAACAACAAATAGTTACAAATCTAAATGCAAAGATGGTGTTTAATGGTGCAATTTGCATCACGCTCCAAAGCTAATGTGTAGCCATTAAACTTTTTTTACTACGGTGTGAAATGTACAGTATATGTTTAATTCAAGAGTTTAAAACCTACAGGCTCTAGAAGTTTAACTGCTTTTGTATCACAGTGGGTGCCTTAACTCTATCCCCTTACTTCATGCGTATCCCCTAAGAAATTCCTATATATGATTAAAAAAGGAACGCATGACATCTCATTATTTTCTTCTCAATTGCACATCGCTATTTTAAATGATTTCTCAATATTATACTCATGAAATTTAGAAATGTAAGCCCTTCTCTGCTAGAAAACCACTCCAAAGCCCAGGCTCTAATGTTATTCATACTACAGCAACATCACAGCAGATTTCAGTTATTAGCATCACTGTCTTTTTCAAAGCTGACAGCAAGGACTAAGAGCATTGTGAGGGTTCATGCACCTTTCATGAATGTTTTGGCTGGGAGACCTAGATCACAAAGTATTTTGGTAAGGAAAAAGAGGACCCCTAGGAACAGAAACTATAAGAAAAGGACCTTAGTTAAGAATTTATCCGCCTCCTTGCTCCTGAGTAGGAGCAGGAAGGAAGTGAACTGAACCTTGGCTTGCCCTCAAGCAGCCAGGAGGTGTGATAGACAGGACCAGACCAAGACAACCAGGAACACACAGAGCGACTGGGCCGGAAAGAGGAAGACTGGTACCTTTACTCCAGTGCAGAAGTAGTCCTTCCCAAAGACAGAGCTGTAAGATGCAGTGTCATCTGAAAGCCTGTATGCACAAGGTCTGATTTCTAGATGAGATGTTTTTCAGACCTCTCAGTCATGCAGATTGGAGTGCTGCTACAGCACTGGATGACTGACGCTGCCATTCTGTCAAAGAGAAATGGATGGGATCAGTGAAAAAATTTAAATCTTAACTATGACAGGTTTTATTCTTCTATAAAATGCATCATTGCTTTAAGCTGCTTCTCCTTTTAGTGAAGCTGCTTTTATTTAATTACAGAGTAGAAAATCCAGTTGTGCAAAAACCAAAAGATATTTCCACTGTAAAGTAAATTGCAGTTTCAGAAACTAGTTCATACAATCAGTGCTTTCACGTTTCTCTAGGGGCTGAGCACTTTGGCTGCAATACATCTTCCAAGATGTATTCCATTTTTTTAGCCTCTTGGTAAAGGTACGGCAAAACATTATAGGAACCTTTCACAGTTCATCTTGGATGTGTGCCCTCCGTGCTTTGACCAGAGAAGGGAAGAGAAAACCCAAGCAAGAACATCTACAGAAAAAAAAGCAGATCGTATGTAATTGTAATTCTATGCTTTTAACAGAAACACTATAGTTCTGCCATAGAATACTATAGTTCAGGTGTGGCCAAGTAAGAGAGGCAAAAAGAGACAAACTCACATTAGCACTGGCACTGAAGACAGTAGAGGTAAGCTTTGGGAAAGGCAGGTGGAGGGATGCACCTATCATTTAATAACAAAGTTTTGGCAGAGATTCATGTCCTACAATTTTAACTATCAACATGGCATCCTCCAGAGAGTGTTGCAAAGCAAAAATTCAAATTTCTTCCACTATGAGAAGTGAAGACAGACTAGATTGCTAACACATGGACCTATATTTGTCACCTGGAGTTAAAAAGAGGCAATCACTTTCTTTTGTCAAAATTAAATGGGAGATTTATATTTGGCCTACAAAAGGTATTCTGGTACATAGCAGTGAAAAAAATCCAGAAGACAATTAGTAGTAAAATACCTCAAACCTAAGCCCGGGATGTAGAACCTCCCTGTGACATACCTCTCAGTCATGATCTTCAGCTCCAGTATACTCTGCTTCTACAGCTCCCTTATCTGTGTTTCTATATAATGAGTCCAGGTCACAGAAAGATAGTTCCCTAAGCCCATTTTCAGATCAAAAACCTTATTAAAGAAACAGAATGTGAAGAAGACAGGACCAGGTGATTGACAGTGATTGTACTGGAAATAGGAAAAGGCTGCACAGCCCTTTCTGAAATGCAGATTTCCCAGGACTGTGAGATTTTGAGATCCAATGCTGCGTTTGGCCCATTAAACAGCTTTTTAGGCCAGAAGGGAAATCTTCAGAGTCTCACATCACAGGCCACCACATTTCACTGTTTAGTTCCTTCATTACAGTAGGAAGAGTTCATTGTGCTGTATCATATCTAGATTAGAAAGGGTTTTCAAGGAAAAGAAGCATCTGTCAAACTCCTAGATAAAGTTATTCCAGCAGTTACTTAGCCTTGCTGTAAAAAATATGCTCCTTTTTGTAGTGTGAATTAACCTGGTTTTACTTTAGAGATTGAGTAGCATTGTGCTTTCATGCAGTAGATTAAATTGTCATCCTGTATCAGAAATGTCACTGTGTGGCAACTCTTACACCACGATAATGTGCTAACCCTCTCCTTGGCAAAATGAAAAGATTGAGCTTCTTCACTTCTACTGACAGGCAGCATGTCCAGACCTCTGACTGTGCTGGAAGGATTTCAGAGGCATTTAAAGTATCAGCACCACAACTGGACTTAGACCTCAACACCACCTTCACCCATATGGAAGCCATATCATCCCCAAACTGCACTGGGTATTTCTTCACCGTACATATATAGGTATCCCCTGGTGTCCTTAGTCCCACACTGCATATGGGGTGGTTTCCAGAGTTTCCTGACTGTGTGATGGCTATGGACTATGATGCCCAGTTAGAGATGGCAGCCACAGAAAACAACGGCCTGAACACCTGAGTTATAAGTACCCTGAGGCACTCTGATACCTCAGGTGGACACTACCTTGTGGAAAACTATGTTGTAGAGTCAGAAGTACCTGAGATAGCTTTTAAAGACGCTGCTGTGACAGGATTGAGCTCTATGCAGCTAAATTTATCTTGTTTCTTGGCAGTCTGCAGCATAGACATACTGGGTAAGATTCATCTGGCCAAGTGTAGACATACACATCCGAGCCAGACACCCTTGGCTCCTCTATGGACATTTTATCTTAGAGTAGGTGTTTGAAATAGATTACATGAGTCATGCCTTAAAAGAGCCTACTTTTCTCTGTGGATCACACAGGGAACCCAGAATAGCTCCAAGGTAGGCACCTCCAGGCTGTAGTAAAGTTTGCCAAAACGAATCCCACCCACTCTGAGGAGAGATGAGAGACTATCAAAAAAACAAGGCAGAAATTTTCAGAAGTCCTGTTTTTGCCTTTTTGTCTCTCTCTCCTTCCACCAGGCCTGGTGTGAAAACAACTGAAAATAAGTTTTAGAAAACTTTTTCACTCAAGATGAACCTTTCTGGGTACTGTATGAGACTATTGGCACTGCTTCACTTCAAACCTTCATGTATTTAGAACTCCAGATGAACTTGTTTTTTTAAAAAAATCTCTAGTGGAAAGTCACACTTTCGCAAATAACTTTCCTTCTTGTTTAAAACTAGCAGACTTTTCCTTTTTCAATATTTAAGTAGTTTCTTCCCTTCTTTCTGCATAACATAGAGATAGGACTGGAAAAACGGGAGAGAACACTTCAGTGTTTGCATTATTCAGGTCAGGGGTACTGCACTCAAGCTGCCTCCAGTTCTGGGCTCCCCAGTTTAAGAAGGACAAGGAATTACTGGAGGGAGTCCAGCAGTGGGCTGTGAAGATGATGAGGGGCCTAGAGCACCTTTCTTATGAGGAGAGACTGAGAGAGCTGGGTCTGTTCAGCCTGGAGAAGAGAAGGCTGAGAGGGGATCTCATCAATGGTTATAAATATCTCAAGAGGATGGGGCCAGACTCTTTTCAGTCATGCCCAGCGAAAGGATGAGGGGCAACGGGCACAGACTGAAGCACAGGAGGTTCCATATGAATATGAGGAAAAACTTCTTTACTTTGGGGGTGCCAGAGCCCTGGAATGAGCTGCCCAGAGAGGTTGTGGAGTCTCCTTCTCTGGAGACATTCAAAACCTGCCTGGACACATTCCTGTGTGATCTGCTCTGGTGAACCTGCTTTAGCAGGTGGGTTGGACTAGATGATCTCCAGAGGTCCCTTCCAACCCAAACCATTCTGTGATCCTGTGATTCTGTGAAAGTAAATATATTTCTTTATTCTTACAGTTGTTATCATGAAAGTCTTACATACACACAGAGGCACAAATATTTAAATGGTCTTTTTATTTGTTTATATAAGGCTCAAGGTATGTAAAGTAACTTACTATTTGCCATTGTGGCAACATTTGCACAACAGACTTAAATCTCATCCACCTTTATGTTCACTAGATAAACCAACCAAGAGGCCAATTTCTCCTCTATTCGAGACAGATCAGAAGTATTGTGAACAATTTCAATAGGAACAGCAGTACAAGCATCTGTTCCTTGTTACTATCCCTACCAATTTCACCCTGGCTATTTCAGAGACTTTCCTGTTTCTCATTTGATCTCAGCAAGTAAGAATAGTTATGCCCAAACTGTTCCATAGGAACTACGTACTAGATACTGGGTGAACTCCGTAACAATTACTGCAGTTGATCTTTATTTCTCTGCAGACATCAGTAATTACAGTACGTATTGTCATGAGAATTTGAAAAAAAAAAAAAAGAAAACAAAGTAACAAAACACTTCTTTCTGCTTACAGCCTGTCCATCATACTGATGAAATGAGCACAGTGTGTAAATGGTACTCACAGCCCAATATCCCAACAGGTCTGTGCATCTTCTTCATTTCAGTGATCTCTATTGTAAGAACAAAGTAATTGGGCAGGTAGAGCCCATGGTACCTGGAGGTAAGGTATTTCGAGATCTAGTTCAAGAGATCTCAAATCAGATTCTCTGCTACATATTACTTCAATAAAAATAGAGGAAATTAGGTCCTCATTTCTATTTTTTTCTTCCCTTTAGATAATGAAAAAGGATATTTTATATAAAAACCTGGTCATTTTAACCCCTTCCCATGTTGTTCTCCTAGCCCCCGTGGGATGTAATAGTTTGAGAGAATCAAGATATAGGCACAGAAATGCCATTCACTTGCCAATACCAATTATCCAAAGTGCTACTGATCCTGCACTAGATGAGTAAGTTGGAAGAGACTCAGAGGTACAACATTCCTGTTGTGCTCCTTTTGGTTCTTCAGATCGACTAGATCTCCACATGCAGTGTTTTCTCTTAATGGCCTATATAGCACCTAAACCTGAGAGAAGAAATACTTTACCCTGTACTACAACACTATTTCTCTTTTCCACTCTTTGAAGAAGACAATCGAAGATGTTCCTGCTTTAAATGGTGACAAGAAAATACATTACATTCTGAATACTGCTCTAAAGGAAGTGAAACTGAAGTTTTGCCTTTGAATTGGGATGGAACATTATTGGTCAAATTTTCATTTACTTTAGAGTATATTTAATCTGAAGTCTGGGTGGCGTTCTTTTGGTCTTTCTCAGCAGCTTTTTCAAGTTTCAGCAATGGAAAAGGTTAATATGCAAAAGCTTGAAAGTGCAGTATTTCTGAGTACACTAAGTGAAATGCATCTTTTGCATCTTACCATAAAAATTAATTATGCCAGAAAGAAAGGAAGCTTGTGTTATACAAGCTCTCAAAGATTTTTCCATGAAAATATCCATCCTCACAATCAAGAAAGACATGGTATGAAATCACATTGTTACAAAGTTTTTCTCCTCAGAATTTCTGATGAATGTAGATTTGAATTTGACACTGTAAGATATGCTGAATGCATAAAACATAAATTATGGCAAGGTAGATTTCAAATAGGAGCACCTATGAACTATTTAAGAAACAAGACTTCACAAATAATGCTGCATTATAAGCATCCGACCTGTGTGGTAGAGTACTTTTTTATTTAATAACATTGTGAACCAGGATCATTTTCTAAGAAAGGAGCAAGAATTCCATTTTCAGACACAAACCAAACAGATCTTTGAGTGAGACGTGTATCCTCATGTATTTATGTGAGTTAAGAAATATGTAAAATCTTATCTAAAGACACTACTGAGGGACTATGAAATTTTATCTTTTACTAGTCAAGTTATCAAAGTTTTTATGGGTTATGTCTGAGTTTCCTCAGTCATTCTGTGATTCTGTAATTAGTATGTAAGCACAGAGTAGGACTTAACTTTGTGACCATGTAACTGCACTTGCTGGCTGACATTATGGTTATTTCTGTTGTGGGATAGGTAAAATTCCACAGCAATGGGCTTTGTTAAGATACTGTGTAATCCCTATTCTTGTCTTTATTTAACTCTTATTTTTCAGTAGGCTTATACCGTAGCTACATTAATTATAATGAAAATGATTAATGATAGTAATAATACTCATTATGTAGTGCATATATTAATAGCACAAGCAGCACTTGCATCCTGGCCTACAGCACACTGGAAATTCAGCTTAATTTTTGTGGGTTTTACTGCATCACAGCACTCCTCTTCCCCAAGACAGATGAGGTCTGAGAGTTACCACACAAGTTTGTTTCAGAATCAGCACAAACTTGTACATTGGTTTTATAAATTATGAAGCTTAAGCATTTTTTTCTTCACTTCCAGAATTTTCACTCCCCTTGACACCGGTTAACTCCTCAAAGCACTGCCTGATGATGAGACAGAACAGTGGCCTGAACAGAGGCATCCTCCTGGGAAACAGCAGCACCTCCCAAGACATGTATCTGTCACAAGTTTCTTCTAGCGCATCGCCATGGAAGGAGACCAGTAGTCATAGACCAAGATTGTTACAAAAAATCTGATTTGATTTTCCATAACAATCTTCCAGCTATTGGATGAGTTCGGCAGGCTCAGTGCCATCATTTGGGAGTGTGCTTTTATAGTGTACACAGAAAACATTTTCCCAGGGTGTGAATCGTGCCATTTCTTTTATGGTTCAACATCTAGAAGGCAGCCTCCAGAAGTCAAGAAAACATTCCAGGGTCTTATGTTCCCACCCTGGAAAAAACAAACAAACCAAACAAACAAACCAAACCAAACCAAACCAAACCAACAAACAAAAACACAAAACAGTTGAATAATTGCATCTTCAGTGAAGATTTCCCCCCCAGGATCAAGGTTGAGAGTTTGTACTGGTGACGCAGAATAGCCTAGTGCCATGTGCACAGTCATACATGCTGTGTGCCTCCCCAGACCCAGTTCTGCAGCTCAGAGCCCACAGAGAGGGTTAGGCGAGCAAGTGGGGAACAGAAGTTGCCGCAAAAACTGAAAGAAAGACAAACCAGCAGGACAAGGCATCAAGCTGAGCAGAGGAGGGCTTCACGTAACAGACTCCTCTAGTCATCAAAAATATTTCTTTATGAAGTCACAGTTTCTCTAAACTACCAATAGCTCTGTGTAAGGAAAAAAAAAGGCAAAAATGTATCTGTAGAAAAAGAAAAATCGGATACCAGCCTCCCGTTTAATGATCCTGAATATTCAGTAGCTCATATGAGCAATAGCTGTAAAGGGACTGATTGAAACCCCTAAGTAATAAATAAATGACAATTATACGAGCACAGATCTGCCTCACATGATCTACAGGGTATATATGAACATATTTCCACAAGTTAATTTCACACTGATTCTCTTCTATCTCAACAAGGCCAGGGCAAAGGAAGGGAAGTTTAATGCAAGAAGTTAGGACTGACTGTTCAGAGCAGTCCTGCTATTTGCTTTGCTTGCAGCCCCACCTGAAGCACGGGGCTCTTGCAAACCCTGGGCAGTGTGAGCTATGTGGGGTGCCCACTGCTGCGGGGCTGCCAAGGTCCTTCGCTAAGCTGCAGCATTTCCATCGCTGTTGCAGCAATCCTGCACGATGCCTGCCTCTTTCTCAAAGCCCTTTTCCAAGTCTCTCAGTGATTTAACTGAGAGCCAATATTCTACTTCCGCAACATTTTAAGTTGACGGCAAAACTTTCTGGACATATCTTATTACTCTGCTTGTCTCTTCCCCCGGGGCTTTTCTGCTGCCTCTGACAGCTTTCTGATTGAAGCCTCTCCTCACCCAGCAATGCCTCAAGTTTCATCATCCAAATTACTGTACTTTAAGCCTCCCGCAGTAACCGTGTTTATTTCCAATATCCCAACAGGAAGACCCCCATCAAGATGAGTCATTCTCATTTCCAAGGGTGTTGTGCTGAGGCCACTCGCAGGCAAATGCAGCAGCAGCAGCTCTGTATTAGCCTAGTGGGGGGAAATAAAAGCACAGGGCTCTGCTTTCAGCTAGCTTTCTTTCCAGCAATACAGATATTTTTATTTTTTTTCCAGAAATGATGAAAATTACAAATACTTACCCTGACAAAAACCCTGTTGGAAGAACTAGAGCCCTAAAAACCTTGGGACTTGTGCCATGATGTGTGGAAATGGGAACCGGCTACTTGCTGCTGTCTGGACAGAAAACGATGCTTTGCTGTGAACTGCTGGGCCTCTGAACTGTTCATTCATGCGCTATTTTTTGGCAGCCTTCACCATTTCCACAGAATCATTGGCAGCAGCTTCACTAGAGAGCAGGTAAGTCTGACCCTGCAACTTATCTACCACTATTAATCACAAATTGGTTTTTAACTGCTTCATAATAGTGATTATTCAGAGGTGTTCTAGGACGGTGTAACTCTGCCATGGAATCTCACACATACAGATTCTCAAAAGATTCAGGATAATCTTTGCTTTCCACTCAAAACAGCATAAGAAAAGTCTTTCACCACATTAGGGCTGTAGCACAGCTGGAGCCAGCTCACACAGACCTTCAAACAATAGGGCTAGATTTGGGTCAAAATGTAGCAGAAGCCTGAGGAGTTTTGGTTTTAAACCAAACACAGCTTCCCAGCTGTAATTCTGCTATCTTCGAACAAAATCCTTGCATATTACACAGATAACACAGGCTAGTCACTGGACTGTAGGATCAAGCATTATTCACTTTTCAGCTTCAGAGAGGTAGTCAAAAATAAATAAACCTGTGTGTGTCACCATACAAACCTCATGTTCCCCAGATTTTGAACCTCAATGGAAAACTTGCCCCTACATGTACGAATGCTTAGGTATGATGTGATGTGGCTTTCTGGAGCCACTAGAGTTTGTCAGTGATGTATGAAACGAGGAATCATAGCTCAGTGCATGGAAAATGCAATCAACTTCACCCAACAAGTGGGTGAGGCTTAAACTCCTGTACAGTTGGTTCTACGAACAGTGGGACAGCTGAGGTGAGAGAGCACAGGATACAATTTCAGAGACACGGAAGGGAAAAGTCTTCTGTCAGAGTCCATCTCACATATATAACTTTGAAAGCTGACATTTTAATCACAGACATTTGTTCTTCCTAGCTACTTTTCTTTTCCCCATTGGAAAGAAAGCAGTACCTGACAGGCTGTTTGGAAGATTAGGGTTTTCTTTGGTTTTTTGTTCTGAATGTTCTCGCTGAATTTATTTCTATCATCTTGGCTGGTTATTAGAACTTGTTCCATATGGTAATCTGGCAATGCCAAGCCAAGGATTTAAAATTTTAAAATAGATTATTTTGGCAAGAATACACAATTACATGACTTGGAAATTCACTCAAAAGTATTAGGACACAATTCAACCCAGCTTTTCAGGGGAGAAGTGGGGAGGAAAGTAGACAGAGGGTAAAGAGGAGACTATATGAAAGACCAAAGTAGAAATTTTTTTCATGTTGTTGGAAAGTGGCCCAAGAGCTCATTGTGTTGAAGACTTTTCATTAAAATCCTATTTAAACAAGAGAAAATAAGACAGCTTTTCTGAGTTAGAGGGTTTTCCAGTTTTCTGCTTCTGTATGAAATGCAGCTACAAACCCCTCAGAGAAGAGCAAAAAGAAAACAGTCCAGGAAGGAAGCAAGTTGGACCCAAACTAGAAGACAGATACATGCTTGTATAACTGGAACAGAAAATACAAAGAAATTACATGTTTTGGTTTTTAATTGGAAGTACAAAAAAGGCTGTTCTGCAGTGCCAAGGGGACAGTGAGAAAAGAGAAATTATATACATGTAGGCTACCTTAAAAACTAGGATTTAATGTGCCAAAGGAGGTAGCAATACCACCTTGCAGATTTTTGACCCATACTTCAAAGGTGTCTGGATTAGAGATGACCAAAAGTCTCAGATTCCCACTGGATGAGCGGGTTTTGGCTAGAAAATATAACTTCTTGCTGTGTAAGTGGCCTGGATACAGATTTTGGGTTGCAACTCACATTCAGCATAAATTTGAAAGGAGGAACTACACAAACAAAACATAACAAAACAGAAAACGGATTTGCAAGTCCCACAGGCTTCTGAACAAGTATGTCACAATTTCCCCAGGGTATTCAGAACAGGATGGCAGCAGCACTGTAAAAGTATACTGTATAGACAGCATTAGCAAAGGAAAATTGCGTTTTTATTACCAATGAAGTTAAAAGTCTGAATTTACAGAAAAAGTGTTTTTTCCACAGAAAAACAATATAAAAACCGATTACAGTGAAGTTAACGTTCTCTATTCCTCCAGTTCCAAACAATGGAGACTTATATGTAGGAGAACAGGAAAGACTAAGCAGTACAATCTTTGCCAAATTCTGACCAAAACTGTGCATGATTCAATATTATCACTAACAGTAAGGTAAATATGACATTCAAGCAAGACTGATTTCAGCCACTAGGTTTGCTTTTTTGGTTTTAGGGTCTTTTGTGCATCAAAATTAAAAAACAAACAAACAAAAAAAAAAACCAAACAAGCAAACAAAAAAGAACAAAAAAAAGGAGAGAAATCAGGTGTGCTGATGATATTTCTGTCTTGGCCACCATGCAAAATATATAGCCAGTACCATCAGCCAAAAAATACAAGTATTAGTGTACTCATGAAGTTAAATCAAACTTTGGGGTTTTTTTCCTCCCCTTACACTTAGCAAACAAAGGAGTTTGTTACAAAATGAGCCCTAAGAGCACAGCTGACACACATTGCCCTCAGTTTCAAGACTTCTAAAAGACATTCAGCTATTGTTTTAGACTGAGTTTTGAACAAAGGACAAGATTTGTGATCTTTTACAGAAGTCTGTGAGAGCTAGTCAGCTTTTGGAGCCCAAGAAGCAAACAGAACTCCTCCAGGGAAGGGGGCCTGACATGCAGCGATGGGACATCGTCTGGCTTGGCTATTGGGTTGCTGCTATCAATCACACCCAGCCAAGGGTCCCCAGATCCACCAGAGAGGTGGGGATCTGCCCCAAGCCCTGGAGACACCCTTTGAGCCATGCAGCAAGGGGGTGCTGGTCTTCCCTGCCCAGCAGACAGAGGAACTGGTGTACCATGCACTGAGGAACAGCATTATGGTGGGTCAAATCATCATGTCCCACCACCTGTCTGCACTTACACAATGACAGAGCCCTGAGGCATACTCCCCCAGTACCCAGTCCGCCAGGAGCATGTCCATCACTCTCCAGTGAACCAAAGAGGTGACTGCAGGGAGGTACAGAAGGCATACACTGCTCTTGGACAGTGAGAAGTCCTGCTGTAGGGAATGGCACAATCTTGAGTGGTGGTTTAAAAGCAGATCAATACACCTGAAGAGAAAGCAGACAACACATCGATAAAACCATGGTGGACAAGGGCAGCATGATGAGACTTCCCTGACTGCTGGGACCAGTCTCTTACCAGTGCTGAGGCAAATTTTATACAACGTATCTAAGGGGAGAAGATGTTCTCTGCTCTTCTCCTGCGTCAGCAAAACCCAAGTGATTTTCATGTCATGCTAACTCATTCAATAGTTTGTTTTTCAATACATCTCAACTGCCATTAATGTTACACCAATTACAGGAAAAATCCCTTACTAGTATGAAAACATACCTTTATATTTACAATAGTTTTCACTTTAGGACTGCACTGTAAACCAAGACATGAGTTTAAAAGTTACAGGTTTAGTTCTTGCAGTAATTGAAGGGGAACAGGTGAATAATCTTTTCCTGTTCAGTTTTTCACACTGAGACCAAACTGAGAAGAGCTCAAGGCAGGTGGGACCACAAACCCCCAGAGAAGATTCCTCTTTTCTCTGCCCTTATCAATGGGAAAGTCAGTGCCAAAGGCTACTGCAACAGGGAAGGGACTGCAAAACAACTTCTAATACTTTCTTTTTTCCCTACATGAAATTTCTTTCTGAGACATACTTTCATTCAATATTTTATAAAAATGTAACAGTAAACGACATTACATTGTAAGGTCATGACAGGGAATAATAGCACATCTGTGAAATTTCAAGTTTTGTGGAAGTCTATGCTTCATGTTACAGTTTCTTTCCTCATCCACTGTAGAAGTTACTGTCTAGTGCTTGCCATCTCACGTATGGATCAGTTTCCCATTTACCACGTCCCTTTACAGTGAATGCAATACGAATAGTGCCCTTATCCTTTCCAGTAGAGCTCACTGAGGCAGTAACAACACTTCAGGTAAAATAGGATTATCATAGCCTACATGCACAGCACAGGATATGTAAGGTCAAAAGTCTCCCCTGATTAAAGATATCCCAGTTGAGATACCATCCACCTCATTTTTTGAGACTACTTAGCATTCCCTCCACTAGTGTGCTGACAGCAAAAACTTTATGCACTGTAGTTATGGCCATGAGTACTCTGTATTTTCTAAAATCAAATCCCAAGAACATTAAGTTAGTCCAACAAAAAATGAATGGCCAGACTGAATTAACGAGAGTGGGTGTACTAGCATTATACAAGAACTCAGAAGTACCAGCAGAGATTGCCCAGCTGTCCTCAAGGGTGCTCATCTCTCCCCAGAAGGAAAGCACTGCTTCCCTCCTCCTCTGGTCCCCTGTCACAATCACACTATCCAGATCCCCAAATGATACACTTTGGTGTCAGGGCTACCCCTCCAATCAGCCATTCCTTGACGTAATTCACGTATAAGCACAGTTTACCTACTGACTGTTCTGCCATGATGCTTAGCTGCACATTGCTGAAGACGGATTTACGCATTCCTATTTGGCAGCACTGAGCAGGGAGGTCTCCTGCCACCACAGATGCGATGCCAGGATGACCTTTGCAGTACATATTGTGGAGCTTGCTCAAGCACCTGCATGATTCTCCCAAGTAGGAGCACGCAGCTATTTCCCACCAGCTGAGAGAAGGTGATGAAGAAGGAAGAAAAGCAGCTCCTTCCAACTCCTCTGCACATGGCCTGTCAAAGCCACGAGCAAGTGGGTCTGTGGGACAGCAGCGCTCTCCTCCCTGCCACAGAAAAACAAGCAGGACCTTGGAACTTCATGGAGAATCACTGAAGAAAAGGGAAGATGACACAAAGCAATCACTGCCCATAGCTGTGTGCTATCTGGGGAAACGGACTGAGAGGAATTTGTTTTATTACCCCATGACTTAGCTGAGCGCAAGGAAAGACAGAGACACTTCTGACACTGACTTCATTACCAGGGAAACTGCACAGCTCCTATCGTGACATGTTCATAGCACATCCCTGAGAGACACAACTCTGCCTCTCCACGGCCTGTGTATGTGTAATGTGAATTACAGCAAAAACTATATGCTGCTCAGTCTTGGTCACTACTCCACAGGTACTTGCTGCCCGGTTTGGAAAGAGAACTGCAGTGCAGCACCCCTCTGTGCCTGCCCCACTGCCCCTCACTACTGTGGGGGAAAGGCCCTGCCAGGAGGCACCCAGAGGAAACACCTTCAAAAACACCGTCAGGAAGCATCTAGATGCCACTTACAACCCGCAGCCTGACTACGGCTTTTGTCATGACTCTTCTGCTCTGGAAGGGCTTAGCCTTCCCACACTGCAGAAACTGGGTGGTGAGGGGGGAGGATATAGAGAAAGTATAGAGAAAGTGCTGTATGGACAAGATGGACTCAACAACTGCTAAAAGCTGTAGCTTCCATATGCTAAAAAAAAAAAAAAAAAAGAAAAAGAAAAAAGAAAAAAAGAGAAATAAAAATGAAAAAGGAAGAAAGAAGAAAGGAGAAAGAAGAAAGAAGAAAGAAGAAAGAAAAAAGAAAAAAAAAAAAGGAAAAAAGAAAAAAGAAAAAGGAGAAAGCTATTAGAAGGGGGGTGGTTAGTAGGTCAAGAGAGGTTCTCCTTCCCCTCTACTCTGCCCTGGTGAGACCACACCTGGAATATTGTGTCCAGTTCTGGGCCCCTCAGTTCAAGAAGGACAGGGAACTGCTGGAGAGAGTCCAGCACAGGGCAACAAGGATGATGAAGGGAGTGGAGCATCTCCCTTATGAGGAAAGGCTGAGGGAGCTGGGTCTCTTTAGCTTGGAGAAGAGGAGACTGAGGGGTGACTTCATTAATGTTTATAAATATGTAAAGGGAGAGTGTCATGAGGATGGAGCCAGGCTCTTCTCGGTGACAACCAATGATAGGACAAGGGGTAATGGGTACAAATTGGAACACAAGAGGTTCCATTTAAATTTGAGAAGAAACTTCTCAGTAAGGGTGACGGGGCACTGGAACAGGCTGCCCAGGGAGGTTGTGGAGTCTCTTTCTCTGGAGACATTCAAAACCTGCTCGGACACATTCCTGTGTGACCTCATCTAGGTGTTCCTGCTCCGGCAGGGGGATTGGACTAGATGATCTTTCAAAGTCCCTTCCAATCCCTAACATTCTGTGATTCTGTGATATAAACCTGATGACAAAACATTACACTGGATCCTGCACACAATTCCTTCCAGGAAGAGAAATAAGATGACAGGAGTAGCAACTCCCTGCCCCAAGACTGCAGAAAAACCTCAGAGAGTATTTCGTTATTCACGGCAAGGTTTCAAAGACAGTGTCTATAGGCCCTGGCACAGCTAGTATATGCAGACACACACAACCACCCGCAACAGATCCAGCCCTTCTGTGCTGTAGTATCAAAATGTCTGCGTTAGCCTAGAAAACATGTCCCACAGGGGACACTTAGACATATCATAAAACGTCACACTTTTCTGTGCTGCTCAGTATTCTTCTTGAGTCTACCCCAGATCAACAAGTCCATACATACATTCTCTGGAGACGTGAAAAACACCTTGCCCTCTCCAAGCAAGCATAAAACCCCATGGTTTCAAACTTCTGAAGATATTACAGCTTTAAATGTTGGAGCAAAAAGGAATGAATAGGGGCCACTGTCTGGATGGCCTGCATCCCAAGCATGCAAAGATCACAGCAATGGAAGGGAGGTCTCAATATGAAATGAAACTCAGTCCTCACCTCACCTTTCAGTTCATTCAAAACCTTCACCACTTCTTGATCAGCGAAGTTTCAAAAAGCCACCCTGTATGTGAGGTACAGTTGCTGTTTCAGACACAGATACACACACGTGGCAGAACACATTGCAGCATGGGGGATGCAATCACAGTGAGAACGAGTAACATTCACAGGGGTCACAGAGCTGCAGCATGAAGCAGTTCAGCAGTGACCTTACAAATCTCAGTGATACCTAAAGGGCTGCGATTTTCTCCGGTGAGCACCACTTGGAGAAGTCTGGAACCAATCACTGTCTTCAAGGAAAAAAATTTCCAGCATATCATGTCTTGTCTCCAGTGAAAACAGCACTGTATCATCATTAGCCTGAAGGATTTGGAAAAAAAAATCCCATAATAAGAAATATTTTAGGTTCATAATGTAGGTGTGATTACAGCTATCTATTGACAAATTGATTTCTCAAATATTTTCTCCTGGTTCCTAGAAGATGCTCAAGCTGTTTGGGAGAGTGTCACTTGGCACAAGTCACAGCCGTGCTTAGTACGATGCTAAGAAGTGAAGAATATACATGGCCACAGTGCAGTGCACATTTTTAGGTGAGCCTAGAGAGACAACATGAATGACAGATATGTTGCAACCATTGCCTGTGGCACCAATCAATACCAACAGCCTAGCTGCTGTTAATGCTTTGTAGGTGTCTTGGGACTGGTCTCAAGTCTCCATTTTCTACTCAACAAGGCTTCTGTCTTCAACCCAGAACTGTCTTCTAGTGCTGTCATCGTGCTTTCTCCCTCAGTGTAGATGAGTCTGCTACTCCCCTGATCAGTCTGTACTAGTATTCTTTCCCAAACATAGACTAATTTAGATTGGAAAGGAGGTCATCTGGTCCACACATGACACCACCACCAACCCCTGCTTAACTACTGTCCCTGGGAAAGAAGTCCCAAGTAGAGACAGTCGATTTAAGACAAAAATAAAGAAAGAGGTGAAGGAACTATGAACTATTTAAAAATTAGCTACCTACCTCGCAGGCTGGGAGAATCAGGAAATCAGGCACTTGCCACAACAGCATCAGGACACAGTCCCCAGAAAGAAAAGCTGAGTTTGATGCCAAGCCCTGTGTGACTGATCCTTTGCTGCAGATGAACCCACAGGACCCCTGCCACGCCCTGCGAGGGAAGTGGTAGCTGCTGCTCCCCAGGACTGCCTGGTGTTGAAAATCCTGCAAGAATCCACTTAGCTGCAACTTCATGTTCTCACAACCAGGCACTTCGTTGAAACACTGTCTTTTGGTTTAATTTGTTTGTTTGTTTATTTGTAAAAGATTAGCACCTCGTGGGAAAGACAGGCAGGCAAAACACAAAACTATGTCCTTTCTCCATTTATTAAGAATAATGAAAAGCAAATAAATGCTTTTCTGGGAAAAGTAAATGCTCTGGCAGTCTAACATGATCTTATTCTGGTGCTGTGTTTGTAGTCTGGTTGAGTCTCAAAATGCAGTCTCAGACACCTGCACGTTGTGTGCATCTGTATTTTTCTCTTCCTCCATATTTATGAGTAACATATTTAAAATATGGACAATGCAGTCACAGGAGAAAGCCAAAATTGCTCTTGTAAACACATCAGTAGTCGTGGAATTTCTAGGCCCAAAAGAGAGAGCTGATCAATTCAATACCATAAACCAGCACATTCCCCGGAGGCAATGTATTTCTAGCGTCACTGAGATACTACATGTTCTTCCCACAGTTATTTTCTTCTGCATCTGTACACCCTGTTTTCTGTAGCCATTTCATTGTGAATGGAAAGACAGTCAAGTGCCAGCTGTACACCACTGAGAAGGAAACAATCCACAAAAGCCTTGTGTCACCTTCTGGTCTTGTTCCTGCAATTTTAGGAAGAGGAGGTGGCCAGTTTGTTTGCTTTATAACATGCAGGAAAAGACTACAGCTATTAATATGAGCTACAGCCTGCCAGATTTTCTACAACATCCCAAGGCCAGAAGGAAGTTAATAATGCAAAGAAATAGATAGGATATCTTCTTCATTATAGATGGGGGGCATGCTGAGGACTATATGCTGGTCAGTAATCAATAACCTGAAGAAGTGGTTGACTAAGACATTTATCTGCAAATTTTGCAGAAGTTCCAGGGCTTCTTAGAGAGCACTGCAATGGAAGGTTTGTATCAGCTCTGGCATTAGAGGAAAACACCATCCATTGTTTGTAAATGTACAACCAAAAGCCCATTCAAGTTTCTGTAATATCTAGTGCAGTTCTGATATGTTACACTAGGTAGCTGACAATCACATTGCTTCTAAAGTCATTACCAGGAGTTATCTGTACAGCTGGAGAGGGAAACTTCTATTATGTGTCTTCAGAGGACAGTTACAACAACCAGATGCAAATATGCCTGCCCTTCTTTCTTCCCTTTATAAGACCATCCTCTGCAACACTCATTTTTCTCCCCCTATCATTTTCCAGTGAAAGATGTCCCTAAAGCCTCTTTTGTTTGTTCCAATAATCTCAGATGCATCTTTATCTTGATCTGAGAGCTGCCTCTCTTCATGAACTGTTCCAACTGAACAACCCATTAAACTAGTCCATTAGTCCTTCTCAAAGCACATATCATCTGTACACACAATTTTGTCATAGCTGAGTAAAGAGGCCACAGCCTCAGCCCAGCAGCTAAGGGAAGCTGGCTGACTTTCTCACCATAAGCATGTGTTAACAACACCACTAAATTCTTCACATCATCCACAGTATTAGGGGGTTCCCAGCATAATTTCTCACTGCGACTTCTGGCAGTAACTGCCTATCTCTTGAAGATGACTACTACTGCACTATTTGCTTTCTGGATAGGAAATAAACCTACTTGAATCATAAGGAGAAAGAATTTAAGTACAGCAAAGAAAATTATTTTTCTTTAAGTAACACCAATTGTGTGACTTTCTATGCATACATAACAGTCTAATATACACATGCAGAGGGAAGGTTTGGTAATTTGAAGAAAACAGGGTCACTGTTCTAGGAACTGCAGAAAATTCCTAAAAACTACAGAATTTCACTGTTTTTTTTTCCTCTCTTGATTTCAGTCACAGGATCTATAATACTGTTTTTGTCCCTGGACTTCCAGTTGCTGTAGATGGCAGGTGACTAAGATTTCATTCACAACCATTTATGGTAGCATTTGTAAAGGTAAATTGATTGCATTCATTTATGTCTCAAACATCAAAGAAGCTAAGATTAGCCTTAAGCATACTGCTTTTAAAAAACTAATTTTAAAGTCAGTCTCTTATTTTTGATCATTCTGAGCTGGAGGTAACCCAAATAGTTCTCTCTTTGTCTGTTCTTCAGCCTTGCTCACTATCCTTCCTATGCACTGAATGAGAAAGGAGACTGGCAGATCAGTTACCTAAAGTCTGCTGTAAAATGGCTGCATGCATTTTATAAGATTCATATTTGTTATGGAGAATGATCAGTACACATACATATCATGTAGTGGGGATGTGGCAGAAAGATTAATTCTTGGAAGTAATTCAGCCTGACGGATAAGTTATGTATGTAGATACTGCCAGTATACCAAACAGTATCCTGCAGAGTAAGATAGACAAGGCTGTTTGCACACCCACGAGCAACACCTCGTCCTGACCTGGCTGAAGAAGCAAAGATGACACCACATCCAAATAATGCTGTAATTGCTGTCTCCAGTCCCATCTTTCTTCAAAGAGATAAGCAGAGCACAGTTCATAGACTGTCTGAAGTCTGAACAGTTTTGACCTCTTCCAGCTCAGCTCTTGCCAGTTACACTTTGTCAAAGATCTCTCTTCAAAATGTGCTCTTCTGTACTGATATAGTCCAGTTCCCATGCTCCCCACAAACCAGGCAAGTTTGAGAATCTTTTTAAATTTATAAATCCCACAATGCAAATGTCACTTCAATTTTTTGAAGTTTTATTATTTTTTCCTTGGGATTCTTAGTGTCTTTGCACTGCCATTCATTTCACACTGTCCTAACAGGTAGGTAGTTAAAATGAATGCCAAATGTTTGTGGTTTGTTTTTTTTTTAAAAAAAAAGGAGGGGTGAAACCCATACAACAAAGTAACTACAAATGGGGCATTGCTGTAGAATTCAGTTTTCAAGACTCAGGAGCAAGGGAATAAATCAAATAACTCAGACTGTCCAAGGTAATATGACGGAGTGTGGAATTTTTGGCACGTAACAGTGTCATGATGAATGAAAACACAAACAAAAATCAATGGCCGAGTCGCTCAAAGAACAAATTTTCCCTAGCAGTAAAAAGACTTGAATACTGGCTGCCAGCCTAATTTCATTAGGAAATGCATTCCAATTAATGGAAGCTCTGCGAACAAGAGATAATTACTAAGGCAAGACAGAGGAAAGGCCCTACAGCCTTGTAGCTTCTCTTTGGTTGCAGTTTGCCCTTATCTCCTTCCAGTTCGTTTAAGGTGTGGATTGTTGGGTTTCTGCAAGTGCATTTCCCAAAACCCCCACCATTCCTGCTGCACAAGACTCTCCTTGCTTGCTCCTGACATTGGCTTCATCCCGTCCCACACACACACTAAACACCGTTTCCCATGCTGAGGAGAGATGTGTTTGTTCTCACATCTCGGTGTCTGAATGCCAGTTGTGCCATTATTCTCGTGCTATTTGTTCATATTCATTTTGATGCTACATTTCCTGTGCCAAATTAAATACTGGCACAGACAGGTGCCTGAAATCAAAGTTGTGCCTGCTTATGCTCTGGTGGATTTAGTTCTTCATTTCCATGATTTCATTTCCCAGGAAAACAGCAATTATGTAACCTTGGTAGAAACAGATGCCAACAATATTACACCCTCACCACGGTGCTGCTTCCACCCAAGGGCTTCTATCAATGGGAGGATGGAAAGTTTCTTAAAACCAAACAAGCAGCATGACCCTTTTGTTTTAACAGACATGCTTCCTTATTCTATCTGCACGTAGGCAGAAACTTGAGACATTTTGCCTCCCTCACATCATCCCCTTGAACTCTCTGCACTTACCAAGTTGCTTTGCCACATCTCTCTCTAGATCAGCATCGGCCTTGACCCAGAAGACATTGGGCAGCTCATGGGGACGGCTTGCAAAGTAGCACCTTCTGCAGAGCCCAGTGGCTCTGGAGGATGTGTTATCCCCAAAGGCCCACTGCTGCACACCAGAGGATGCTGCTGCCAGGGACAGAGATGCTTCACAGGAGCTGCACACTGCTCTGTGGAAAAATGTTCAGGTACATCCGTACATACAACAAATAAATCCCAAGTGACTGCAGCTCCATTCTCTTGCTCGTTCTTTGATGTCCAGCACAAGATGCGTGTCTGCAGTCCCAGTGACTGCAGTGCCAGCTCACACAGGCCAGCGCCAGGGCCACCACCCAGCTCTGACAAGCAGCCACAGCAGCAGAGGGCTCAGCACTGACAGTCCTGTCCAGCGAGGGTGCTGCCAGCGCCGGGTTCCCTGCTGTCTTCTGGGCTGCCACTAGCTAGCTTGGGTATGGAAACATACAGGCAAAGTCTATATAAACCAAACAAACAGCAACAAAAGCATAGAGGCAACCCTATTGCTTTCTGGAGACCTAAATCTCAGTGGGTCACCCACTGACTCATCTGTTTACATTAAACTTACTCCTTAAAAAACTTCGTCTGTATGCAGCCACCACATGGCATTGCATACTTACAATAGCTTCACTAACAGGCAAAAAAGCAAGAGTAAGCAGAAAAAGCACTGGGTTTGTGGCAAGGGATAAAAGCCTAATTTACCAATGCTAATATCTTGAGTCACTGATTTTTAATTTTATTTTTTTCTAAAGACCAAAAAATAAGATATATCACTGAACGCAGTAGTACTATAATAACTCACGTGAAGCCAGACAATGCCTGTTTCCAGAGACTGATCAACTCACTATGTGTGTTTTAGACATGGCGTGGTATTTCCAGCTCTGCAGTTCTGAAGTGTTGGATCAGACCTGTAATGTATCTTTCTCTCCCATTGTGGCGATACAAGATCATCATTTTAAAGGTCTTCCCTGGCATGGCTGCCAAGCTGTTTGTCTGAGCTGCAGTGGTATTTTTGGAGACAAAGACTTGGCCACAGCACGGGACAGGTGGACTGGCAGCAGTAGTAGGAAGCTATCAAACCGCGCAGCGTACATTTCAAAACACAAACCAGAGGGAGAGGAGATAAATCATTTACTGTATTTAACTTAGCATATTGCTACTTCTTGTGAGTCATATAGTCTTGCGGAAGACTCCCGAGCCAGGATAAGCCAACTTTGAAGGCAAAAACAATGTAAAGTTTATGGACTGCTGTGCACTTAGGAAGTTAGTGTGCATAAACACATAGAGGCAGCAGTGAAAGCAACAAAATTAAGGATGGGAAAGAACCTGTATTGCTTCATCTCCCTTCACTCTCTCTGAGTTTCAAGGACCTTCTTATGCTTCACTGGTCAAAAATAAACCCGAGCCATCTTCTGAAGGCCGGCGTCAAGAGGCAGTAGCCAGGAAAAAACATCTGTACCTTGCTGAAGTGTGTGTCCATAGCACTGGCCCTGGCCCTCCTGGGCCAAGCAAGCCCCCCCTGCTTCCAGTGGCAGGGCAGGACACCTGTCACCGTGTCACCAGGTTGCTGGGCCCGAGCTTGTGTGCACCCAAAGCACAGTCAAGCTGTGGACAGCCCTGAGCAGCAGCCAGGAACACAGAGGAGCCGCTCACAGTACACTGATGGCAGGACCAAGATTGTGGTGGAAAATATCTCACATAGCACCTCTTACCATTTCTGGCCCAGCTCTGAGCACCACAGCTGGCCACCTTTTCACTGAAGGTCTCCTCAGCAGCAGATGGAGAAAGGGCTTCTGACCAGATTTAAAAAGTGGCTATGACTGCCCTGCAGAAGGGATCCTGCTGTTTCTGGGATACCTACGGTCTCCAGCTCAGCCTGTCACTAGGTATGCACCTGTCGTGTGCCAAGGGCTGTCAGGCACATCTGGCTGGACCACATGTGCCTGCAAATCGCAGGCACAGTGCACCTGGTTTTCCCTCCCACCACAAGTCAAAAAATTCCTAAATGGGGGCCTCCCTGGGAAGACCGCATTGCGCAGCAATTCTTTTGAAGGTAGTTTTAATTCAGCTCCCAAGAGCTACACTAATTCTGTCCTCTTCATTTTAAGCTGGCTTCCTTGAGAAACAGGATTGTCTGAACACTGGCACTTCTGTCCCCACGTTTTTAAACATGCAGGCTGGTTTCAGCTAAATTTGACGAAGGGGCAGGTGTCACCAACCTACCAAAAACCAACAAGCTCTGTGACAGACGCAGACAGGCAGACAAGGGAGGCCCAAACCAGCATCCCTGCACAAGAAAAATAACCCCATTAAAAGAATCACAATGTCAGATACTGGAGTACTGATAGGGCAGAGATTTCATTGCAGCTCTGCAGTGCACTAGTTAGTCCCAGGGTAATGCCAACGCAAGGCACAACACTATGAAAACAATTTTGTGCTGAACTGCCCCCACCTCACAGAACAATTTACAAAAAAAAATAGGATGTCACACAATGCTGTATGCCCTACAGCAATAGAAATTATCTTCACCAGCCAAACTTACAAAAAAAGTCGTCAGCTATACTTGGTTAGACATATTCCCCACATCCCTCCCTAATTTATATTGTATTCATACACTTACTGATTGTGCTCTGCCTCCTTTTCCCCCACCCATCACAACCTGGCCCAGAACAGACACCAGAATAACCTGCTGTCATTTCCAGGGTCATCACAACAAGTGTGCCCTTTCATCTCTCATTCTTCTATTGCAAAAATACACTTTTCCCATGCCTGGTTCTCTCTGCCATTTGAGTCAGGAGAATGAATCATCAAAAATGCTATTGTCAAATGCTTTCTTCGAATTATGCTCTGCACTGCAGTGGCTTGCTCTGCTCAGGATTCTCTGCTTAGATTATTGGTATTTCTCCTTCAGATTGCTTTTAAAAACCATTGAAACAAAGTATTATTGTCTCCAAAAGGGGGCAGCCCATTTTAAGGCTTGTTTTTAATGGGCACAGAAATGAAAGTATGAGCCAGTTTGTTAGAAGACTGAATGTGGAAAAGTAACATCACTGTAGGTGAGAATGCATTCTGTCCTGAAAACCTTCTGATATGAATGGGAGATATACTATATGTAGAAATTATATAACTCAGCAACCTCTAATCAGTGGGATACCAGCAAGCTCCAGGAACATACATGTACCAAAACACAATTTTAATACCATTCCAATCAGCTATATATCTACTGCTGTATTTCTTACAGTCTAGCTTCATTTCAAGGGCAATAAGGGCACAATCTTTAGAATTTTATATCACCAGGTACCTGAGGTACAGAAAAAAAGCAAGTGTTGCTGTTCTTTGGTGTAGAACTTTTCTTATAAAAGACAAAAAGATTGGAAAAAATGCAGAATCTAGAAACTAAAACTAGATCGTTTCAGTCTAGAAATAAGTCATATGGTTTGAACAGTGAGAGCTTATGAAATGAGAAGTCCAGTACAGCTGAAGCGAAAGGAAATCTGTCAAACATTCCTTGAAGCTACTATCCTTTTGTAAAGATTTTAGATTTAAAAAAAAAAAAAAAAAAAAAGGTCGCATGCCTTTGACAGACAATTCATCGCACAAATAGAAAGTTACTCCAGCTACTTTCAATTTCATTCGTTTTCACCAAAATAAGTACTCAACAGAATGGTCTCCAAAAGCTTGTATTAGATCCTCCATCATTTGCCACTGGCAGATCAAAGCTGGACTTTTTAGCAATATACAGTCATGCAAGAATCCCTGGATCTCTTTCATGCTGGAAGTCAGACTAGAGAAATACAGCATCTTCACTTCTCAGCATCTAAAGAAAATCCTCATTGCCACTTTTTTTTATGCTTATCCAGCTATTAAAACTAGGTCTTAATGAAAATGGCTTCCTGGGATAATTACTTTTTCCTTTAAACAATCCCATCTTTAGCTTATGAGGGAAGAATATAATTTCGTATCAAACTCCACCAATCCTAATTTTTTTATAAAGACACTACAAAAAAGAATAAGTTACAAGAAAATTATTATATTGGGCATTACGAATGTAAAAATTGGAGAAATTAAAAGTGATAACATTTCCAGTGTAATGACTGTAAGGAGAACAGAAAATGGCATAAAGTGTATCCATTTTCATGACAAAGGCTGTAATGACAAAAAAGAGAAGTGCAAAACTAGTCTGATCCAGAAGTCTGCACTATCTGTTCTTCCATCAGTTATCTATTCCAATCATGTAGACAAGAGCTTCTGTCTACAGAGAGAATCCACTCTGATAGTTAATCCTGTTGTCTTCTAGTTCTCCCCGGAGACTTGAGTATATGAAGTATTATGTATTTTGTCCCTGCGTAGCACTGCTCAGATTTGGTCTAACGATTCCATCCTTGCCATGTGCGTATCTCCTCAAGGAACGCGGAGGACAAAAATCCCGTCTCATCCACATATCAAGTTCATTCCAAGCCAGTGTAGCAGGAATCCAGCTTGCAGATCTGCCTCGCTCTTTTGCAGCTGCTTCTACCAACATACTCTCGTAACAGCAGGAGGCTGAACCAAAAGCTTTAGCTCTTCCTCACACTATCCGCTGCTTAGTAAAATGTTCTAGGTCATGAACACTTGAAAATTAAACATGGAAATGAGTTGTCTGAATTACCAGATAATCAGATTGTATCTCATTTTCTGAAAACAATGTACCTCGACTGATATAGAAATTAAAATGCAATAAGTAGGATACAATATTTCCCACCTGTGTAATACTGTTGGACTACGGAATTCCCTCCCCTGTTTAAAGTATCTAGTTTCTAATTCTTCACTGCATTGCATTTTGGTTGTATTTGTAGTTTGGCAAGAGCCTCTTTTTTTCTTGCAAAAATACCTCTTCTGTGATCTCATCTTTTCTTTCACCTGCTTCTTCTCACACAGACCTTTTGGGTGCGACAGTGGTTGCAATTTCTTCCCATCTTTTGTAGTTTCATCTTTGTAATTAGCGTTCCAGGTTGTAGAAATAAAAAGCACCTCATATACTAACTTCAGATTTTCCATTTATTTATAGCTTATGCATTTTATTCCTTCCCTACTAGGCATCTTCTTGATTTGGGCTTTCAATTACACAAAATTTCATCACAAGCAGAACTCTTCATTACACGGTGTTCAGATCAAACAGTAAGCCACAAAAGATCTTTAGAGTACACTGCACTTAATATATGTGAGATATGAAAGAATTTGTATATAAACAGATTTTTAGCAATAAGTATTTCCAAAAATGTTTTTTTACAGATCTAATATATTCTCAATGTTCTATAGATCAATACACTATTTCCTTTAAAATTATACATGTGTAATTTAATATTATAATAATCTTTGACCTTAAAGCATTTTCAATGCAATTAACTATTTAGCTTGTCCCATCTTGTAAAGAAATCTATCTGATGTGATTCCAAAATACAGATTTCAGACTACAGTATTCCTCTGTGCAGAATAGATCTTCATGTACTCACAGAAACACCACTTAAAGAGTTTAGGAGAGATGAGGAAAAATTTTCTACCCAAAGGCAATTGCATTTAAAAGAAAGAAGCAAAGTGTTTTACTGATTCTGATTCAGTTATAAGGAATTACAAAACAGCAGTAGATTTTCAGTTGGTTACAGATGGAAAAGGGCCTTTGTTGTATCAGGTTGTGCAGAATAGCTCTTTCTTTCCATCTGCAATTTGTAAGCGGGCAATAAATTACAAGCAACTTCTCACCGTTATCAGTCTATCCTCAATTACCACAATCAACAAGCTCACCACTTTGCTTTTTTATGTCCTGCTTCTCCATTTCTGTATCTTCTCTTCATCTTTTAAGTAAGGTCTAGACATCAAGAAAATTCATCCCTTTGTAAGCTTTTCTGCCCTTGGCCACATAAGACTTTCAGTCCTAGACAACTTCTCCAAGAATTATCTTTTCCTCAGTTAATTATATTCATGTTAATACAACATTTAGCTATAAACACATATATGAACACACATACACATGCACCCATCTGTATTTATCTCTCTCTGAGCCAGCCTTGAGCTGGCAACATATGCCTTCTCGAACTAAGAGAGTGGGCTGGGGTTAAAGCTGTGACAGCCAGCATGTTCGTAGATGTAAATTTGCATCATGAGAAGACACACTCTTAAAAAAAAAAAAAAAACAAAAACAACACACCACACACAAATGCACTTTATTTAACACATTTTTTCAGACAGAGTGTTTGAGTAGCTGAGGAATGGCTGGAACTGAAGCTCAATGTGTCGCAGTGTGACTGCCTGAGCTCCCAGGGCTTTGCCCTGACATCACCTACCTGCCACACAAGATTTTGTCAGCGCAGATACACTGATGGTGGGGCCCACCCATGTCCCACGGCTATCGCTGGCCTATTGTTTTCATTTAGCTGCTTACAATCCGTCATAAGTCTGTCAAGTTTCATGAGCACTTCTTAAATACAATTGTGGGAACAGAAGTTCAACTTCCAAGCCATTTTGCTCCATGACAAATAGTGCTGATCTTTAAAGCATGAGAAAAAAATAATATTTTTATGACCTCATTGCAATTCTTTAGTGCTGTGACCCTGATGTTTGTGGAAAGGGCACATCTTGCTAATCCTTCCGGTGCTTGTATTGAGGAGTCACCCATAAATAGCTACTGGTCATACAAAATACTCATGCACCTCTGGCTGGGTGCTAGACTGCAAGCAGAAAGCTCCTAATTAGTACCAGTCTCCTGGCATGTACGTCCATGCCATTGGCGTGTATTTCTTTTCAATCGGGGCTGGTCATTCAGCAGTGAAATCTGCAGCAGGCACACTGCAAGCAGATGGGGCTGCCAGACAGGGACAGCCAGCCAGCTTCTCCAAAATTCCTACCCCTCTGCTGCACCCAGGGGCAGTGGGAAAGGGGTGCACCAGCAGGGGAAAACAGGATGGTTTACACCACTGCATAGAAATAATGTACACTACTGGTACAATGTAGTTACTACAACACCACACAGCGCAGTTTACAGGGTATGCTCCTGTTCCAACATTTAAAAATACAAGCCGTGCTTGGGTTTGATCAACATTTAACAAAACAGAAGATAACTCGGGAACAGTTTCGTGTTTTTCACAGTATTGGTTGTAAGCTTCAAAATAAATCTCATGTTTTTTTAACTTCTAAGTTTAAACATAAAGTAATATTTCTAAGTTTACATTGGGTGTATTCCTGGGCACATGCAATTCAGAGTAATAAGTGAAAGACATCATTCTTTTGGCTATTTTGTTTGTTTTATTTTCAGAAAGTATCACACTTTTCCCTGGAACCTTGAAGCAGACAGACTCTTGCCAACCACAGTATGCCACAGAAACAGGACTTCAAGCTATTAGTCACTGATAGTCAACAGCTTCAATTTCTAGCTATTGGATGAGCTGCAAGTGTAAGACAAAATGTGTTTCTCTCTTCAACACAGCAGATGTTTAATCATTTAACTAACAAGGCAAGGTTGTTGAATTACCCTGCTAAAACCTTGATTTACATTGTGGCAGGTTAGTGCAGTTATTCAAACAGAAATTAGACTGTCCTTTCTGGGGTTCTAATTAAGCTTGGTGTTAATGAAACGGGGAAATGTTTAACAGAACAGTTAATAGTAAATATTCATTGAATACTTCTGTCTTTGGGAAGATACAAGTGATTGTGCAGACCAAACTGATTCAACAACTAAATTTACAAGCCTTAGCAAACAAACATAAGGCTAACCTAAGCCAGTATCTTTCATACAGATGCTTTAATAACCAAAATCTTCAGAGCAGAGGTATCAGACAGGTGAACAGATGTCCTCTCTGATGAGTTTGCAATGTCTGCCTTAGGGCAAGTCACCGGACTATAGAGACGTACAACAGATACCCTCTTGCCTTCTCAGCAAGGAAACTGATGGTCCTGGCTACAACAGAGACAGCCACACTCATTCTTTCAGTAAGATCGAGCAAGACAAAAAGATATAAGAACGGTAATTTGTAGACTGTAACCCTTAAAGACCTGGACACAAGGCTAAGAGACCATTACACCAAGGCCCATTTGAACAACAGACAGCCCTTTATCCAATCCAGCTGCAAAGCAGGAGGGCACAGCCCAGCACAAATTGGGCAGGGGACAAAAGAAAGAAACTGGATGTTCTTTTTAAGCCTGCTGGGAAATGGTCAGCTCTTACAAGAAACTCAATTGGTGCCAAAAATTGCGGGGAAAGGATCATTTTAAGACAGAACTTCAAAGAGGAGAGATACTTCTACTGATGTTACAAACAGCTCCTGTTTGTTGCTACAGCTGCTGAAGAATATAGATTATGTGTGCTGTAGGCTGCTATCACAGGTAAACTGAAGACAGGAATTGAACCTGAACAAAGGGTAAGCTTTCAATGGAATAGGAAAAAGCTAAAAAATACCCACACAAGTATAGTTATGGTCATAGGAAAAAAAATGTAAATTTGTTCTTGAGAACAAGCTTGGAGGGTTACATTTTCTGTTTATAGTTTTATACATTAAAAAACAAACAAAAAACCCACAACAAACAAACAAAACCCACCACTACATGAAAATGAACTTATCATCACAGTTTTAGAAGAAGATTCTTAGTATATTCCTAAAGGAAGACCTGAAATTTGGTTATGCATTTGCACTTGGGTACTTCCCAAATTCTGTATTTAGTGGTGTCATCAACATGGTCCAGTGAATACAAAGGCAGCTTGAGATTCACAGATATTTGTCCTCGCTCTGTTTCTAGGTGATCTAGCCATGTAATTTCAAAGCCCTCTGCAAAGCCAGTCAGATTCATTATTTTCAAGTTTAGTAGGACAGAAGGATACATTTTTCCAGTGGACAAAAGGGACACAAAAAAAAGTACATATAATTACTAACTTTACTAATTTCATGCGAAATACCTTGATGCAACTGAATAGCATTTTTCATTGCTGTGTTTTAATTAGCAAAAAGGTGAAAAGCATGAAGGTGAACATTAACTGTTCCAGATGGAAGACTTTTTCATGCATTATTTCCAGAATCCTGTGAGCAGGGAACAGTATAAGCAGAAAATGGACAGATAGTAACGGCTGTGCTTAAACACAGTGGAATTTATAGAGATCAGATTTCTAAATTTTACTGATTCTTGAGAACATGGACAAAAGTAGAACCTGTCTCTGTACATCTGAGATCCCTCTGGCTAACCGAGACGTCTACGCTGTAATACTGCAGTTGCTTTTGCTTTCTGTCACACACCACTCCAACACTAAGAAAATTCAGTATAATCTCAAGCAATCACTACCCTGCAGAGAGCCACAAAACTCCCTCAAGGGGCAATAATATGAACACAGGCACAGGCAAACTCTCTACCAGGGTTTTGGTGAAATCTCTGTCAAGAGCAGTCCAGAATTTCATCCAGCTCAAAGTAAAAATTTCATCTTAGCCCCTTACTGCATTTGGCCATTTCAGAAAAGTTGCTTGAGTTCAGCACTACATTCAGCTGCTCTAGTTACAGGCCAAAACCAGCTGCATCAAAGAACAGAAGGAATCTGTAAGTTAAATTCCCATTCTCTTTATGCTGGTGATTTAGGAAGTCTTTAAGCAACAGGGTAAGAGAGCAACAGGTGAAAGGAGTGTGGCAAACAGACATCTGCCAGGTTCTAAAATAGACACAGGACTTCCCCTGTTCCCATTCCTAACAATCAAAAATTTAACATAAAGCAAATTCTTTCATATAAATTCTGAACAGACCAAGAGACTAAATTAAGTTTCATCCATGTTCAGAGGCCTGAACACAGCTTCAAAGGTCACTCAACAATTAAGCCCTTGGAGAGAGCGAGACGCATGCTTCTCTTGGAAATGTCCGTATTAAGCACAAAAAAGATTGAATTTCAGTAATATTTCTTACGTGACAGAAGCCTTCTTCAAGTTGAGATCTGAAAAACACAAGACTTCCCAGAATCGCAGCCTTTTTTTAACGAGAATGTCCTTCTAAATAATATCAGTACTGACATTAACATTCCAGTGATCAGTTTACCTGTCTGTTACACTTGTGAACCTTCCTTGGGTCCAGTTTTGCCTTCCAGACACCACATTTTGTTACGCCTTTGCTGGCTACACTGAAGAACGCCTTTACCAACATGGTGAACTAGAACAGGTACATAAACAGAGCAAGTGACACTGAATCACCCCTCCTTGGTAAATCCAGTAGATAGTTACCTTGGAGTTCAATTTTTTCTAGTCTTCCATTGTCAAGACATTACTGAACCTCCTTTCTCCTTCCTAAAATCATGTTTATTTGTCAGAACACTATTTGCGTATGCAAAATATTTCTCTACCCTTACTCAGTAACGTGTCCAAGAGCCAAAGAAGCTCACTAAAACCTCATTCATGATATACTGCAGCTTGCACCTGCTTTACTAACACTGACAGACCTCTTTGCACCAGATAGCTACCCTCTTTCTTAAGCTTCCCTTAGTCCTGTGGAAAACTGATATTGTTACCATCTAGGCCGCCAATAAAAGTGCTTAGTTACTGACAATAACCAGTTCTTATAGGATCCAACAGAAAGGCACAACTCAGTGAGGATTCCCCATTTACAGTCATGTTTCATAGCCTGTCTGCCAGCTTTTAGTCCATGTAAGAAGCATCGCATTGATTTCATTTCAGTCTAGTTACTTCATCAAAAAATCATGCCTCACAGAAGCATATTATATATTACTTCAACACGATGGCATTGATCAAACTGTTTTTGTTATCTCTCAAATAAAGAGAATAAAGAAAGGAATAAAGAGTCAGGCTGATAAAATCTATTTTCCAAAAATCACGGGTGACTAGTCTTAAAGAGTGATAGGAAGTTTAAATGCAGTCCAGTAGTAGAATTTCTTTTACTTTTTCCATATCCAGAGCCAAATTGATAGGCTTGCAATTATCCAGAAGATGCCCTTTTAAAGCACTGATGACAAATTCCCAAGTTCTCTGTAATTTCTCTGTGTTCCAAAGCATATTGAAAAATTCAAGCTTCATAACCCACAGAACTCTCCAGTGAATTCCTTAAAAACTTCTGGGTATTAGTTGTCAGGTCCAGATGTTTAAATGAGCCTAATGGTAACAGCTCACACAGTAGCACGGCAGTAGTTCACACAGCAGCACAGCAAAGGTGGAGGAAGGTGTTACGCACCTTATAATCAGCATCAGCAGAGGCAAAGTGGCCTGTCCTTCACTGACATGTGAAGAAAAGAAGTAACTCAGTGAATACTTTGCTCTAAATCCAACTGACATTTTCACCCGGCAATGGCCCATTCTTTTATACAAACTACCTTTGTTCTTACTATGCTAAGAAAGAAGAAAAGAGAGAAAGGGAGAGAGAAAGGGAGAGAGAAAGGGAGAGAGAAAGGGAGAAGGAAAGAGAGAAGGAAAGAGAAAGAGAGAGAAAGAGAGAGAAAGAGAGAGAAAGAGAGAGAGAAAGAAAGAGAGAGAAAGAAAGAGAGAGAAAGAGAGAGAGAGAGAAAGAGAGAAAGAGAGAGAGAAAGAGAGAGAAAGAGAGAGAGAAAGAGAGAAAGAGAGAAAGAGAGAAAGAGAGAAAGAGAGAGAGAAAGAGAGAAAGAGAGAAAGAGAGAGAGAGAGAAAGAGAGAAAGAGAGAAAGAGAGAAAGAAAGAGAGAAAGAGAGAAAGAAAGAGAGAAAGAGAGAAAGAGAGAGAGAAAGAGAAAGAGAGAAAGAGAGAAAGAGAGAAAGAGAGAAAGAGAGAAAGAGAGAAAGAGAGAAAGAAAGAAAGAGAGAAAGAAAGAGAGAAAGATTTCATCCATAATTCTATTCACCATTGAGATTTTTGTGTGCCTTTATCAATTTACTGAAGTTCTTACCTTTTATTTTATAGAACCTCCACATTCGTACCTTCTCATGGGAATTTCCATAGTAATAATTTTTCTTTGTTGGGTTTTCTTCGTCATTTTGGTCACCAAGTTTAACATTCTTAGACAGCAAGAAAATTTTCAACCATTTTTTTGTCTTCAAACTTGTTATCCTTACTACAAAATCGGCCATTTTCATAAACCAGTGGGAACAGGGGCTTGCATATGTTTATTACAGGAAAACAGAATACAATCATGATCACTTGCACCTAATTAGCTACTCATTAGTGATTCATGTGTCACACGGAGCTACACTGTAGGAGAGGAAAAAGTGTGGTATTGCTAACTGCAGCTCCCATGACATTCAATACAGAACTACACTGGCAAGGAAAATCCTGAGAATCATAGAATCATTTAGGTTGGAAGAGACCCTCAGAATCATTGAGTCCAACCATAACCTAACTATGGCACTAAACCATGTCCGTAAGAACTTCATTTAAATAACTTTTAAGCACCTCCAGGGATGGTGACTCCACCGCTTCCCTGGGAAGCCTCTTCCACTGCTTCACCACCATTTGCATAACAGTCTTTTCCTTACATACATCCCCCAGAACCCCCTACGCTGCTGTTGAAAAACTCACCTGCAAGACGCTGCTGACCAAAGGCTCACGGCACAGACAGCGCCTTCTTGCTGGCCACACCACTCAGCTCCTCAAAGAGCAGCAGCATGGACCAGATGAACTCCTGGCTCACGCTGCAGCATCCCTGCACAGTGGGTCTCTACGGAATGTGGTTTTTAATGGCCCTCCACACACACGGCATCGCAATTCGGCCTGCAGCCCCCTGTCCAAGGAAAGTTAAGTAGATCCCTGCTAAATCTAAGCATATTTTCTTGGCTCTGGCCAGCTGAGGCACACACTAGAAAGCACCTTGAACAGTATTTTCCAGACAAGATCCCAAAACATGAATTGAAGATCAGGACGAGGAATTAAATTAATATCATATGCAGATCAAGTGAAGAAAAGATTCCTAACAAGAATGCACAAGGTTCTAGAGTGGAAGGGTTACATTTATTAGTGGTAGTTTATTATTTATACAATTAATAATTATACTATTATTTATATATTTATTAGTGGTAGATTATTATTTATACTCTATTTATACTTATATATCCTATGTTCCAGGACTACTCTTTCTGCTGCGCAAAGACCCAACAAGCCTTTTTGCTTTAGCAAAGAAAAGAGACATTTGCTAGATGTCAGTGGACTGTGTTTACCATTCTTCTGCAATAGCTATTCTCTGAAGGCTTAAACTGATTGTTCTTTAACCATAATGTCATTAAAGAAATGCCAGGAAGTTTATTCATGGTTTATTAATACTGCAGAGGCCCCAAAGCAGCAAGATAATGTCCAGACTTCCAAAAACCAGGCTTGCCAACCGTCCACTTGGCCACCTTCCAATTAAAAGAAGCACATGACAGCCAAGCTGCAGCTACAATGACTTCAGACAGTGCTGAAAAAAAGTACAACTACCCAAGCCCCAGAGCCCTACTCCAACTTTATACAAATAAAATAAAGAACTATAATTTTTAAAAAGCCACTTGCATCTCATTTGTAACATCACACGAAGTCTAGACTTCACTATTTCTTTCCCAAATGCTTTGTCGGAGTTCCAAGTTAGTGTTCTGAGACCAAAAGACAAAGCCACTAACCCACAGCAGTACCCTGCCTCATCTTACTACAAGCTTTTTCCTCTGCAAAATATTGATAATTCTGTCATCTGGGTTTCTCTTATCTTTTTGATAAATGAGGCTACTGCCTTCCTAACTTATTAAGGCATTTATGCTCTCCTTTACATTTGAAACACTAGGAAACACATATCTGATTTACCTAAAAATATTTCTGAAGCCCTTCACCATAAAATTATTTTGGCAAGACAAGGTGGACTCAGGTTTGTAGCTTCTGAGATCTCTCAGGACTGCTCTCTGACACAAGAACACCTCCATTTCGCCATTCAGGGCCAAGAACCAGTTTCCTTTTCAAGGTTAACACTTGCAGATTTACATTGATCTCTGGAATGTTACAAGATGAAAAAGCAGTTCTAAAGTGTTAGTTTTCCCATGAAAAGTAGCTCAGCATCTTCTGAAGGCACATCTTCTTAGTGAGCAGTCACTTTGCCTTCTATGACAATGAATGACGACACGATACATCAAAGCTCACTATTGTATTCCTAAACAGGTAAAGGCTCACGCCACAAGATTTAGGCAGAGATTTCAAAGGCATTGAAAGGCGCCCCCTCGCCATGGTCTGAGGAGGCAGAAAACAAGGCACAAGGACCTTCAAAAGGACAGATGTGCCCACTTCTCAGCATGCAAGACCAAGCCTCTCCAGCTGCTCCTGCCACCAGGCAATGTCCCCTCTATGCTGACTCCTTCGTATTCCAGAGATGAACACAGAAACATTCCAGCTGTGATTGCCTGTCCCGTCTGTCTCAGAGCTTCAGAAAGGAAGGAAATTCCTTTAATATAAAAGTTGTCTATAAAATGGTGGCTGCACGGTATTACAATTGGATGCACATATTTGACACTATTTGACATTCAGACAGCCTTTCTCCTTTTTCATAATATATGCAATGTTAGGAATAATGAGTTCACTGTGGCTCCAAGTCCTGCAAACACGTCGTTCTGATTTTTTTAGAGCATCCTAAAATGTGGAACTGCTTAATTAATGTCATATTATTTAAATCAATGAATTAGGTATCAGTGTTTCACTTGTAATTTCTTTTCTTCAAAGAAACAAAATTGACTCTATCAACTGCACAATCACAGGCAAAATCTGAGAGCCTGACAGGCAGAAGACACCCACTTTCCACGATGCACTGTTCCTCACCATCTCAGCATCAGAACATTTCCACAGACCTGTCACAGGGGAACCTGAGGTAAGGATCCCTAAGATTTATACTAAACAGGAGCTTGGATTTCAGGAGACAATTATTCTTGGGTCTTCCTAATGAGGTCATGAAGAATTTTGTTTTCAAACACAGTATTTCTGAGCTGTAAGTTTAATATTCCAAAATTATAACTGTGAAGAATCTGATGTTTTCTGGAATGTGTTATCTTTGTAGTTATTAATCCAAAATATTTACCTACCAGTGTCTGAAGTTAAGCACTTAAAATCTATAGTCAGTTACATAAGACTGCAGGATGCCAAGTACTGGAAGATCTGTAGATATTTGCTATCATCCTGAAAAAATGGTTTATTCATTTAGAAGGGTACTTTAATATTTGGGTTTCATCCCTGCCACCTAGAGTTTCACAAAACACATTTTAATACATATTTGTAGATATTCTTAAGGTTCATTTAATGTGGTATCTGGCTCTGAATATGTATTCAGTTCTCCTAACATCCAAGATTAAACAATTATTCAGTGAATTTTGTTACTTAGTTCACTGGAATTGGGATTTCACTTCAAGCCTTGGCTTAATAAAACCAGGGATGACATCCTGAGAGTGGACCTAGCACTTACAAAGTGGACAACAATCTTGAGAATTAAGGTCTGGTTTATTTATTCAGTGTTGACCGAGGAGGCACCCGTAACAGTCCTTCCATATTTCTCTTATAATGCACAGGGGCTTTTTTCTTTTAAAGTATTAGTAAATAGCAGTCCTAAACACTGGAATATTACCTCCTAGTGCTAAACACCAATTCACATGCTATGTATTGTGTTTTCTCCATTGTACTCTAGGCTGTTATGAAAACATAAGCAAACTCAAATCAATAGTTGCTGTGCTATGTATAGCTCTGCTCAGAGTCCTGTCCTCATTTTCATTATTTCTATCTGGAACTGGGAAGCTTTTCTTGAAGCAGTATTGTTTCTCCCTTGGAAAAAAAATAAATAAAAAGGCAAGAGAAGATGAAGTATTTAAAAGCCTTGCATCCTACAGAGTACCTCCAGTTACAATAACGCTATAATCAGCACACTGATCATTTCATGTAGAAAGAACCATATGATGGTGGAATTCAATCAGTGCTAAGAACGCAGGCACAGGGTTTACAAGAATGCTTACATCTATCCTTAATTTGCTTGCACATAAACCCACGGTAATCTGCTTTATTGCCAAAGTCATATAAAGAAATTGGGCACCAAGCGGCATAGGTAATCCGAACTGGAGGCCCTCCAGCCTAATTAGACACAAATGCCCAGAAGGCCCGAGACTGAAATATGGCATGTAGAGGTTGAAATGTATGAAGAGACAGAACAGTCTCATTAGCAGCCGTCCGAGTGTATGGTTAAGCCTCTGAAGTTCCATTTTTGACTGAGAGAAGGCGTAAGCCATGTCTGTGCCTGAGGCTAAGTACAAGGAAAAGCATTTTGCTCCTTCTGGAATGGCCCCGACCCCCCAGCTCCTGCCCCAGCATGCTCCTCCTGGGCTTTGCGCAATTCCTGGCCACTCTGTTTGCAAAGACATCCCTTCTCACAGTCAGCAGGCTGATTTAATAGCAACAATGCTGGGAAAGCCAAAATAATATAAGTCATTGAAAAATAAGACAAAGAAAAGATTTTGTGGAGAGCTTAAAGAGATACTAGTTCATTATTCATTATTTGGTAGATACATTTCTTAAGGAAGTTAGTCATGGAGTTTTGCCAGAAGCCACAAAAAGTGATAATTTCCCTTATTTCAAACTCTGTACATTTTTTTTTATTTTTTTCCGGTGCCAAACAACTACTGTTGACTGCTTTCTGATTACAAGCTTGTCTCTGTTTACAAGCATGCATCTACTTTGTAGAACAATGCAAAACTATGAGTGAATTAAAGAAACAAACACAGAAGTCCATGACAATTTTAAGGCAAAATGGCTGTGGCAGAAAAGGCAATGCATGACATGGAACTGACCTCCATGTTACAGATTTCAGGCACACTTGGGGACTATCTATTTTTGGAAACATAACAACTACATTTAAGTAACCAGAGGGTGTGATAGAAATGATTTTTTATCGAGTTATCTCCTTCTAAGTTATTTTGGGGAACAATGCAAGGTAACACATTATTTCCTTTTTGAATTGAGTTTTTATATTATCAGGAAATATCACACTGGCCACAGAATTATAATCAACTTCTGGTTTTAATAAAATAAAGGGAGCTTTGTGCTCCTTTTCTTTTTCTGCAAACACAACACATAGGAACACAGGGACACAGCAAAGTCCAGAGATCTTGCGTGCAATAAGAAAATGTGGATAAAGCCTTCTGTTAATTGACATTCAAGGTCAGTTGGTATCTTTGTGATGCTGTGGCCTATTTGCTATTGTTATATTAGTGGCTGAGGTCGGCAATTAGCCCCATTTTCTTGATAGGCTTTATGGGAAGACTTTCACATTTACCTTCAGCAGCACACACTACTCCAGCATAACTGTTACAAAACAAATAAGCAAATTTTAAGTGGGGATAATTTCTTTAAAGAGCTTTTCTTAATTTTTTAAATCTTTTTAGTTTTTGCAAACATTTGGGGTTTTAAGAGTATGTACTAGAACACCCATTGTTCTCTTTTGCCCTTCCCTGTGCTTTAGGTTTGATTTAAGGGAGAGAAGAAAACCACAACATGGCAAGCCTTTACAGTACTGCCTATCTCCAGCTGACCTCACCCAGCAGCGAATTTCGGAGGTTATGCCTGGCACTGAGAGGCTGTTTCCTTTTGTGCATCCCCTCTAGTAGGGGACCCGTAACCTGCCGAGGGAACAGAGCTTTGGACTGCGGGCCTGTCTGTCTACGGGGGCACACGCAGACAGACATGAGCTCACCACCCACGCAGGAGGCAGCTCTGGTCCAGGAGCCACACAGCCTCATTACAGCAAAACTGTGCCCAACTTGATGCGTCTGTGCCCAGCAAAAGAAGGCGAGATTCACTGTCAGGCATCCATACGTACATGCCCGGGATATGGGGCAGAAAGGCTGGTGAGTGCTAAGATGAAGCATGCGGACCGGCACCCCGGCGTGGGATGCTGGGCACGCCTGTGTTGGTGATGAGGGGAAAAGGCACCAGTGACCTGCCAGCCTTCACTGAGGATAAATGTAAACAAGAAGGAAATTAAGTGGGAGGCAGGCAAGCCTTGGGCGGTTGATGCAGATGGAAGGGGAGACACCACCTCGCTGGGCCCAGGCGGGCTCTGTGGGCCCAGGCGGGTGGCTGGGCGGTGCTGGGAGCCAGCGGGCACACTTGCCCGGCAGAAAAAAGCCACCCAGGCGCAAGAAGGCTGGTGGCGAGGCCACGTGGGGTGGCAGCACCCGGGAGGGAAGAAGCCCACGTCGGGCAAAGCGGGATGGTAGAGGCGGGGGTTGGTAAGGGGGGAAGCCTGAGAGCCCCGGGGAAACCGGGACCTTCCTGGGCTGGGGAGCTGCACCCTCACGGCCACTCCTCGGGCCAGGGTAAGGCGGGGCACGCCATGGCCCGGGGTAAACCCGTGTAGCTGACCCCCAGCGCTGTCCCAGCTGCCCGCCTGCCACCGCCAGGACCCTCTTACCTTCTCGTTGCGGCCGGGCGCCGCTCCTCGCCTGGCGACCCAGCTCCTCCTGCGAGGGGGCGGCGGGCCTGGCCCGGGGCTGCCCCGTGGCGGCCGGTGCCAGGCCCCATCCTGCCCGGCCGCCCTCGGCCGCCGAGGCGCTGGCGGGGCCCACCGGCTGCGCGGCAGAGCGCGTAGCGGGGAAACCCCGGCTCCCCCGACCGCGGCGGCGGGCGCCTACCTGTTGCCAGGGAAACCCAGGTGTCTCCTCAGCCGAGGCCTTCCCCGGCGGGCGGCCTTCCCGGGCCCGCCTAACTCCCGCTCCGCTCCCGCAGTCGCGGCGGGACCGCGGGGGCGGGAGCGGCGGTGGGGACGCGGCGGAGAGGAGCGTGTGCGGGGCCCGCGGGGGTAGCGGCGCTGGCAGCTCCCGGTGGGGTGGGGAAGGGGTGGAAATTTAACAAGCAGCTTTTTCTATGAGGGGGTTGCGAAGGGGGTGTCTTTGGGCAGATTTCTTCCAGTTTGGGGCACAATGAGCCCTACTGATTAATTAAGCTGGGGACTGTTTCAAGAAGAGTAATTGTGACTGGGGTAGGAGCCACCAGCCCCTTCAGCCCACCACCGTGTCTGGCATTGCTATCTGTGTCCCTGCGAAACAGGCAGAAAAATCATGAGCAGCTTTTACCCAGAAAATGGGTAACACAACCTCACTTTCTGTAGCAGTTTTCTTTCTTTGGTAATAAAGGCTTTCAGGCAACAGAGAGCCATGGCATGGTATTGACTAATTCCACTGGAGTTCTCCTATCCGTAGCGTACAGGCACACCATTGTCCGGGAACGTTTGCAGGAGAAATTGTGATACCACTCAAGAGTTGCCTCCATTCCCTTCAGCTACATGACTATTCCCACTCTGCTCTGCGCTGGTGCGGCCTCACCTGTGTGCAGTTCTGGGCAACACAGGATAGAAAAGCTATTAAGCTACTGGAGAGTGTCCAGAAGGGCTATGAAGTTCCTGAAGGGTTTGGAGAGGAAGCCTTATGGGAAGTGGCTAAAATCACTTGGTTTGTTCAGCCTGGAAAAGAGGAGACTGAGGGGAGACCTCATGGTGGCTACAGCTTCCTCACAAGGGGAGGAGGAGGAGCAGGCACTGAGCTCTTCTCTCTGGTGACCAGTGACAGAACCCGAGGGAATGGCAGGAAGATGTGCCAGGGGAGGTTTAGGTTGGACATTAGGAACAGGTTCTTCCCCCAGAGGGTGGTGGAGCACTGGAACAGGCTCCCCAGGGAGGTGTCACGGCCCCAAGCCTGGCAGTGTTCAAGAAGAGACTGGACAAGGCCCTCAGACACATGGTGTGAACTGTGGGGTTGTCCTGTGCAGGGACAGGAATTGGACTCAATGATCCTTGTGAGTCCCTTCCAACTCAGGACATTCAATCATTCTATTTTCCCTGGAGTTAAGTAATCAATTCCAGGAATTTGATGGAGGCTCTGTATTAAAGTAACCATGTGGCTAGCTGGGCTTGACAGCACACACTCAGTGCTGATGCCCTTTGTGCAGGTCATGGCTGGTTTTCACTAAAGTCTTCTTGTTTGCAGCTTGTTTGCAGCAAAAAGAATGGGTGTCTCAGTCTGGATCCTTCTGGGGCTGCTTTATTTCCCAAATCCTGTAGTACTCAGGCTGTAAACTAAAATAGTGTCTTATGACAAAAGTAAAAATTAATTTGACAATTTCTGATCATATATTTGTTACAATTAATTTTCTTTTAAACACTGGAAATCGGCTTTTTCTGCTCAAGGAGAGATTTGAAGTTGTTTTGTGTATTTCCTGCTCCAACAAGCAAAAAATAGGGCATGACCATATGTATTTTGAAGGTGTTGGTAAACAAGAAATGTGTTTGACTGTTATTGAACCTAATGTATTGAGACCTGCTGACAACAATGACTTACAAACCATCATTTGCGCCACTTACAACTGAAGCAGTTGCAAAATGACAGAGCAGCTATTTTCCTCCCTCAGAAAGGCCAGCTCTGCTAAACCAAGAATTTCCATGGAAGCATACCAGTTTCCAAGATAATTTTCATCAGAAAGACCCCTTAAATCTGACTCCAACTTTTGTTCAAGGCAGACAAACTGACGTAGCCCCTGCACAGGCCACTGTCCTGGCGCTGGGGCACCAAAGGAGGCATCACTATCGTGTCCCCTTCTGCTGGCTGTACTGGGGAGCAGCTGGCAGAGTCTGGGCCACAGTGGTTTCAGACCCACAGACCCTTTAATCCAATAAATAATCAACAGACCCCGGGTAGCACTCTGTTATCTCAGCAAAATCACTTCAGGTTTCAGCACGTGTGCACTCCAGCATCTTGCTGGGCTCAAGTCTCTTTTGCAACTCTAACCCAATCCCAACACAAAACCCACTCATGGAAGGACAACCTTCATTTGCTTAGAGGAGAAGAAATGCAGTAAAATTAGAATAGATGAGGACAACGTGTCTCCAGATAAATTCTCCTGCAGCAGTTGCTATGGTTTTGCGCATTCTGAGGTTGTTTTGCCTGATCAGCATTTAAAACTGTCATAAAACGTCAAAGCCATCCACTGAAGAACAGGGAGCTCGATACATGTGCTCAATGTTTGCCCCAGGGTTTCTGTGTCAAGATATGCCACAGGTAGCATTTTTCAGAGTCTATTAGATCTTCAGGCTCTTTGCACACTGACCTACAAGGCAAGTTCTTATATTTTTCCCTTGTTTCAGCAGAACTAAAGGCGGTCTGATGAATGAGAAAGATGTGTGCTGTGCGTTGCATGTGTACTGGTAAAGTATTGGTAATTCCTTTTCCTTCACTTTTTTGCTTAATTATCTCTACTTCTGTCACATACAATGTGAGTGCCGAACCTACAGTTTAATAAGCAACCCTGAGAAAGTGAAGTGTCTTGCACTGAGTTTGAGGGTAGCTACAACCCATCCTCTTCAAGAATTGGAGTTACTATCCCAAAAAGGGGAGCTTTTTATACTGTTGTCACAATTATCATTCCAGAGTATCAGACTGCCTGTCCTGTCTTCCCATTTACTACCGGTTGTTGTTTTTCTTCACAGGGTTAAAAAAATGCAACAGGGCAAAAAAAGCAGAGCTCAAGATTTTGTCTTTTCTCTCAATGGAATTGCAAGGGGTGCTGTCCATTTGCAGAAATACCTGACAGTTAAATTCTGAAGAATAAAAAGGACACAGGGAACTTTGGGGATTTTTTAAAAGCTTTTTGATCATGACTCTTGTAAAGTTCATGAAACTTGAGGTGCTCATGAAATGCCAGGGAGATGGTGTCACCTTGCATGAACTCAGACTATAAGGCCAGGAGTAAAATGGAGATTGAAAGGGGTATGAAAAGAATTAATGAGAGTTTTTTAAGATGCTAATTTTTTGTGACTGGTGTTCAGATGACAGGTGACCTTATAAAATCTACCCAGTGATAAAGATTTGTACCTGCCATTTTGGCTCACATACAACAAAAGCACCAAGTCTGAAGTATTTTTAATCAAGGTACCTACAGAACGTCACAAGATTTAGATATGTCAGCCGTTCATCTCCTGCACTCTTTCATCTTTCTCCTACAAAAAGGATTCAATTTACTGAGTCACAGCAAAGAAACCATGCAGAATTTTATCAGAAGGGCTATATGCAAAAACTATGTGCTACTTCACTGGAAACCAATGGCATGGGTCCAGTAACTAACATATGCTATGGCGATGGTAACAGCACATGGGAGTGATGGGCTGGGCTGCAGGGTGAAAGGAAATTCTAAGCAAAGTACACAGTAGACAGAGAGAGCTATTCCAGGTTTATCTTCACAGTGCTATTTTTAAGTACTTAGATGCAATTTGAGCAGCTCGCTTCAATACAGCCCTTAGAAATCAGCGCAGCACAAGCACATGGAAAATACTTCCCAGGTACAGTGTGAACAAACTAAGCAGGAGGGACTCGCTGCAAGATCATCATCCAAATTGCCATCTGCCCAAGGGAAGGGACAGCATGTAGTTGCACTATTCCTGGACCAAAGAAAGGACCGGGTAGTTACCAAGTCTTCCGTGCTCTCTGCAGAAGGTTATTACAGCCCATTTCGGAAGGTTTGCTTCTGCACTGGCTTTAGAAGAGACCCAGGCAAATTTCTGCTTGTATCTCTGCCTCAAAGCTTCTTTATTGCCATCCCACCAGTTTTGGGAAGGAAGGGGGGATGACACACCAGCAAAAACAGGGCCAAAAATTCGGCAACCTGAAACAAAGGGAGAAAGAGAAAGTAAGAAAGGTTGTATTTCCCCTTGTACACCTATGACATTGTCCTAACCTCCACCTTCTGAAGACAGCCACAGGCCAGCCCATCGTATTTGGTGTTGCCTACATTGAAAGCAGGTCTTTCAAGTAACAGGGTAGTTAGGATGAATGTCAGGCCTGAACTATGGTCAAAGTAGCCTGAATATCTATTCTTTACATAAACAAAGGCTTTTGTGAAAATTATTCAGCAACCTAAGAGTGGAACTGGAGCATCAGAGAAAAGTAAGCTCCTGCAGCCTCTTCTCTCAAATGAGTGATCCATCTGCAAAAAACAGTTCACAGAATAAATCCATAAGATGGCAAAAGGGAAAGGTTGTTCAGTTACTCGGTGCAATCTCTACCATAAGCTCTGTCCCAGGCCACAGGTGTAAAATAACAGAGCACCTAGTTTGAAACAGTACATAAGGCAATTTGTAAACAGAGAAAAAGCTAAATCTGTAGTGAAAACCGGTGCCATTTGTTGGCTGTTACCAGGGCAGGTGAAGGGGTAGGGAAAATTGAGAAAGGGTGGTTTTATCCCTCACTTTGCCTCCTGCAGGCTCTGAGCTACTTTTATTCCAGAAGTGGTCAGATCCTAGAGGCTGTCTAGTTTCTTAGCACATTAAAAACCTGGCCCAGCAGGTATGGACAGCAAAATTACTCTAGTGAAGCCCCTTCCTCTCCATCACATTGCTCATATTAGCTTGTTTTCATGGAGACAGAGAACTGCTCCTGCAGATCCATTTGATCAGGATTCCACTTTGCCAAGGAGCAGAAACTGCGAGACAGCCAGTTACACCAGCATTGCTCTCATTCCATGCTGTCAGAGAGGCATGAAGAGCTCAGGGGGAAGCTGAGCACTGGGTCTGACACTTACAAACTAAGAGCAAGGCTAGCTGCAATGTCTACAAGCATAAAACTTTCGTTCACAGTTTCTAAATCTTCTGCTTCACAGAAGTCGGAAGCTCCCAGTAGTCCCTCAGGAGCTTACCTGGGATCAGAAAATAATTTTATCTAGCACTGGAGACAGATGGACGTTACCATGCTCAGGTTCAGCAAGTTCCCGAGATGGATAGCCCACTGGACAATATTACCATTGTGTTGGGTTTGCTGCTGTGCTATATGGATGTATAATTTAAGACAGTGAGATGAAACTTAGCACACTGCATTCTAGTTATTTTATTCCTAGCTGAACAATTACAGTCAGTCAGACATTTTATATCTGTATATAACCCTTAATCCATATTGCAATAATTCATGTACCATGTTATACTGCTGCACTGACTCTCTGCCAGTTTCAGATCAGTCACCTCTGTCAAATCCCATAGGATACAGGGGCCAATAGGACCTATCTGAAATAATTTTCCACCCTGCATGGCCACCTATGATGTAGCTTCCATCACCAGACAGATGCTGGGGGAAGAGCAACTGATCTGGAGAAACAGTATTCCTCTCTGCGTCATACCAGCTGCTGAGCTTATGCTCTATTGTTATCTGAATCTGGACTCGCAGTGGCTGCCTGGGCAGCCACTTATTTTAATTGCAATTACTTTCAGTGACACTAAGCTGAGGGAGGGGACTTAGAGTTAAAGTAGCATATTTTATGTTTATAGAAATTATAATCACGTTCAGCAAGCAGATTAGCAGGGCTCTTATAATGATGGCAGTGAAGGCAGAAGACAGAGCTTTAATTTCCATAAAGCACCAAGCAAACCTTTCTTTACTGCCATGACAATCTGCTGCTGGCTCTAACTACTTATGTTTATTTTTATGTGTTTATTATGAGTTTGTCCCCTGCTGTCAAGGAGACAGGGTCCTTACCTTTCAGGAATGCATTAATCCTGGTGATCAGTTAATGTACAGAGAGGGAACAGAGCAAGGGAAATACAAGCTGCGGCAGCTTTGGGCAGTGTAAATCCTGGGAACAAATTGGAGCAGGCAAAGAAGCAGGAATCTGGGAACCGGTCTTAATCCCGACAATTACAATAATGAGGTAGCACAGAACCCAAAATTACACTCCTAGGTAATAACAGGCATTTTTTTTTTCCTCCAAGTGGAAATGTAATTAATGCATCCCAAGTTGGGATTTCAAAACAACAGTATCCAAGTTGTTGCAGAGTTAATTCTCATTTCTCGTGCTGGCCCCAAAAAGCAGGTGTCATCATGGGCTGTTGGCTGCCTCCTCTTGTGCACAGGGGACAATGATTAGAACAGCATGAAAAGCCCAGTGAAGCCACCAAGTGCTGGCATGTGGCAGGCTGCCCAAGAGTGGAGAGAAATAGTCTCTTGATGGGTGATATCGCTGCAAATAAGCTTTAGCTTAGCATGACAAGAAATTTATCTGTTAAAACTTTGCTTTTTTCCTATTTGCTTGGTTGCCAAATTTCCGGTAACTCCGCAGGCTATATGACTAATCATCCCTGTCAGCATTTTTCCCCCATATGATGAACCTAAGTAAAGTTACATTCAGCTCACTCATTACAAACCCAAAAGCAGTGAAGTTGAAGACAAAGGGAATCCTAAATTCTAAAATCTCCTGGCCAGTCTGACTTTTATCTTCTTCTAAGCCTCATGAATGCTGTAGCCTTATAGCAATTTGTAGCCTTATAACAATGTGATAGTTTAATCCTTGCCTTGCTCATTTGTCATGGGGCATCAGTGATCAAATCAGCAGTTTTGGAAAGTGAATGGATCAGGTACACAAACAATCTCTAGTAACTGCAATCGAAACATCTTCCCCACTCCATTACTCCTCTCCACAGCCTCCATAGCAACCACGTTTGCAAAGGTTCTCAAAAATTCAGTCTTCAGGGAAAAGGAAGCTCCTAAAATCACAGTAAAAATTTGAACCAGGAAAACCAGCAAATTCCTGCACAGGACACAACAGGAAACTTCACAAAACCTGAACTTCCAAGTCGCCTATCAATTCCAATTTTACAGCTGATAACCGGTTTTCAGCATCAGTATAGCCTTGTGATGCCTTTAAAAACTAGGAGGGAGGGAGAGGTTTTCAGTGCAGCTCCACTGAATCCTGTGTCTAATGATAATTTAAAGTAATTTATAACCCATAAAGCACTCACAGCAAGGCCAGTATCACAACATCTACTGATATTTATGAGTTTGCAGGGCCGAGTTGTATTAATATGAATAATATGTAGATTATGAATGAGATAAAAGAGTCTTTATTGTTCATCCTTCATTAAAAATACTAAGGGAGTGATCTGCATCCTACTGACATCTGGAGTTATGGTTTGTGTTATCTGCAGATTCGGCTTTGTTTGCACAGAATGGGTCAAATCATAAGTGGTTTATGATCCTTGTTAGCATACAGATATGACATAAATAGGCTGAAAAGACAGAAGCTAGGCAAGTCGGCAGTTTACCAATTTGACCATCATTGCATTTGCAAGGTTAACACAACTTCTGTCTGGAACAAAAAGAAACGGAGGCTTCCGTGTTCCCACTGAACCAGGTGAGTGCTTGTGTCTGAAAACAGAAAGGGCACTGCTGTGACACGAGAACCCGCATTATAGCAGAGAAAATGCGCAGAGGGTAAATATAAAATTCTCTGCTTTCTGAGGCAGTATTTATGCAAAATGTATATGTAAAAGTACTTCCCAAACATTGCTTTGTTGCCTTTCATTTAAGGAAAAATGTAGTGGTTACAGAAAAGCAATCTTCAAACTTTCTTTAAAAATAAACTGTGGTATCAAGCTGAAATTAGTAAATCTGCAAGTGCTCTGTAATGTCCTCCTGAACCTAAATGTGTGTTATAGGAGGTCTTTTATACAGAAGGTGCAATATGAATTAATACAAGAAGTGAGGAACCTGATTTGGAGTAAGGCCCTTACATCATGCGAAGAGGAGATGCCTTTAAAACCAGGTCTATCCATATCAGGTAAATAATAACAAATACATCACTAAAGCATCAGGCAAAGCCAATGTGAAGGCACACTTCCTGCAATTACTGTCTCTCTTTTTAAAAGTACAGCAGCGACACTTTGACTATATTACGCTGGTTGTCGTTCATGGCATTGTACATTGTCCAATTCCCCTGCTGGCATTTTGGTTCGGATCTCTCTAGATCCACAGCACAGTGGCAGCAGCACTACCCTCATGATATAGTGCTGCAATCCCTACAAGTGTGTATCATTAGCGGGAAATCATTTTAATGCTCTTGTAAACACCATCAGAGAGCCAGGAGACTATTTATATTTGTTTTACTGTCATAGACTAAACTGCCTTATTCCAACCCTGTCCATCAAATTAAGTGTTGGATCAGGTTCAAAGTACACAACCTGCCAGCTCCAGGCTGGTTTGAACTTTAATGGAACCAGGCAACCACTTCCTAGTGCAGACACTGCAAGCGTATCTGTTGCAAATAGGTGTATTGATAAGCTGCCCTTTCTCCATCATACAGAGGGCTACAATCCTCATGTTGGAGGCATGGCACTTTGCTCTAAAGTCTTTGTCACAGGTTGTCTAATTCACATTGGCAGAATGTTTCAGGTAGCTTGTTTCCCCCACATAGAGAAAATGTAGGTGTATAAAATATTGGATAATCTTCTTACATAAAAAATCTCACATTTTTATGTAAAAATACTGAATGTATTTAGTAAAAAATTTCCTCCCCTAAGGTAGCTCTTGTTCTTGACACAGAAAGAGTGAGAAATCTTGGCAGAGTGTTGAAAGAGAGATTTTCTAACTAATCATTGGAAGAGCGGGTATGATTTTTAGGAAAAAGTCATCCCTTTATTTCGGAAAGGCAAAACGTTCAGTTCAGCCCACCACAACCAGCCGTAAAACACGAAGTCAGCTAGAACATGGTTGCTGAGGGGGATGTTCAAGAGTCCCTTATTCCCCCTTCACCAGCAAAGCAAAGTCCTGCATAACTCCAGTTCCCTGCCGGAGACCTGCTGAGGAGGCAGCAGGTGCTGGGGAGGAGATGAGGAGCCACCACCCTGTCCTGCGCTGGGTGGCACAGGTCACACCAGCTCACAAAGGAGTTCCCTCAGGCTACTCTGAGCAACTGGAGAATGCAGGTCAGCCAGCAGCTGCAGCCAGCTCTTGCCAAGGGTAGCGAGGCAGAACCCAGCCAAGTTTCTCCCACAGCCTTATCTGGGTAGGAGGAGGAGAAGGCGACCTGGGAGCACAGCAGCAAACACCAGCCTACAGAGCCACCAGGGTGAAGTTCCTTCTGCACAGCAGGGTGGCACTGGTGGCCACAGAGCACCCAGCAGGACATCATGCAGTGGAGGTGTGTCTGTCCCCATCGACACTGACAGCTCTGCCTTTTGGCACTGCTGCTGGAAACCGAGAAGGAAGGTTTGTTTGCACAGTCAAAGGACAGGTCTGTATTAAAAATATTTGCCAGAAAATATGGCAGTCATAGGGAACTGGAAGGTACAGAATTAATGCGTTTTCTCAATGCTGAAAAAAATGCCTGTGGGCAGTTTCCAGAAGCCATGTTAGTAACAAGAGAAATTGTCAATAACTGCACACTCAAGCACATTTCTTTTAGCCTTCACTCTTGATCTTTTGTGTTTGATTTCTGTAAACAGCAAAGTGTTAAAAGCTAAGCTCTGGTGCTCATGCAAAGCAAGATGTCATCTTGCCTCTCAGCTGCAATAGAAATTTGAATTGTATGTTTAATAAATTGGGGTTGTGACGGTTAATTACAAGAGCTAACAAAAGTACCTCCTAGGATTTGCATAGCAATCCTATACAGGAGGAGCTTCAAAGCACAACCATCAAATATTCACAAGTGGTTGCAACCTATTCACTGGCATCCAGATGCTCTCTCCCAAACCATGTTGTGCAGGAACTTCCACTAAAATCACCACGATTCCCCACAGAAAATGTTATTCAACTTGAGTAAAGGTGACAGAATTGAACCTATGTGGAAGGATGAGAAAACCCAGTATTATTTTGAATAATGGATGTATCTGAGAATATCCTAATCTCCTTATGAAGAGAGAGGCGAAATCTAAATACATTATTCATGATGAATTATTCAGTCAGCTGTGTGTGAATTATCCTGGGAATATTTCCCTGGCTTTTAAAACTTCTCCCTTAAAACAGATAAATCTAGCTTGAGAAAAACATCCCCTTCAGTGTCCAACCACATTTTCAAACTGTTCTGTCAGCCCAAGATTAATTTAACACATTTTTTTAGCATTTATTTCTGCTGTAGGAACATCTAGGAATCCCAACAATATATTCACATTATTGTAGCAGCATGTAGGAATCCCAATAATAGCTTCTCATTATCTTCAGTGCAGTATAAAGATGTGACTATAGTGCTGTTAGGCTCAAATTTAAGTATAAACATACCCTAACAACTTGAGGTTTTATAAGCCTGCATCTAAAACTCTGGGAAGAAGAACTAATGGTTGACTAAGCATATGAATATATATGTATACCTTCAAGAACATCTCCATGAGAAGCAGTCTGTTTTCAATGTCGCACCTGCCACGTGAAGTGAGACAGAATTGTTCCTTGGACTCCTTCAGTGAGCCCTACTGCCAAAACCTGAGAAGCTCAAGGGAAGGATGCATCTATGAATAAACAAGATAGCTGGATTTCACTTTCTGAGTTCTGAAATCCCTTGAGTATGATATACTTACTAAAACTTTATTTTTTTTCCTAGATTTTTACAGTTAAGCTTATTGGAGTGGGAGAGGTTTAATGCATGCATGAAGAAACAAGTGTGCTCCCAAGTCATCACAGAAGACAGATATTGTCAGACTAGGCAACTTAAGTTTCTCCATTCTTTACTTCCCTCCACTTTTTGGTTTGGTATGGCAGTTTACAGAAAATACTTGTGTCCCTTTCAGAACACGGAAGGGTAACATGGCAGCAGTGGCAGCTTCTTCTTCACTTATTCTAATGCAACAAAAGTGATATAAGAAGGACTAGTGGGAATGGCAGGTGTTTAAAACTCTTACAGAAAATACCCAAGAGCAAAACCTTAGCACTACAATACCACAAGAAAGGAAACAAAATGCACTCAGTACAAAGAAGAGACAAACTGAAAAAAAAAAAAAAAGTCTTATAAGCCAAGACAGAAGAAGGGAAAAGTGTGGATAAGAATTGCCATCACAGCTGGAAAATGGAAAACAGCTATGGCAGAACTTATCTCAAGCATCAGTGAGAAACTCTGCTCTGTCTGTGCAGGGGAACCTTTTGAATCACACTTATGATTCTTACTTCACTTACATGAGATCTATTTTGCTTTAAATCCTGTGCTCATTCCTTGTTATTTTCTCTCTCTTAATTAATCCTTCATATCAGACTTTTATTAAGCTAGAGGCAAATCATATACCTTTCTCATTCTCTCAAGGTTATCTTCTGAAATAAGATTGAATTATTTTAATGGACAAAGAGGGTACAGAGTACTGTTAAAACTACGGGAAAGTTGTAATTCCATAATTATTTCTAAGAATACAAAAGACTGTTGTATCTTGCATCTGGACAATCCAATTAGCTCAATGTCTGGGAATTAAGCAGGATGCTGATCATGTTGGAGAACCAACCTATTTCAATGGAAAACTGTTGTCTTGCATAGCAGTCTCACTGCAGCTTGGTAGCTGAGGCTCCAGAATCAGGCTGAAATTAAGCATGGGCCCATCATTGCTTGAATGAGGGACGGCAACTGGTTCTTGAAAAGCACAGCTGATGCAGCTCTCAGCACAGGACTGGTCAGCATGACACAGAGTCTTGTCGCAGGGCTTGTCAGCAGGGTGTAGGTTTTAAGCAGGAGCAAAAATAACATTGTCATTAATATTTCACACACATTTAAGGTGGCATAAAAGTCAATATTTGAAGTTTCAAAACCAGCTGGCCCATGCAAATGTTTCCATTGGCAAAGCACAGGGTTGGGGACCCAGGCATGTGTGGAGAGCACATCTGTGTCAGGACTGGGATACAGGCACTGGCCCATCATGTACAGCTGTGGAAAGCCAGTCTAGATCAGCTGAGAAGTAGATCTGTACCTCCTTACCATTGACTTTTGTTCCTGGGGAAACATAAGGGGAGAAGGGTAGAAATGACTATACAATACCTGTTCACTGACTGGTATGCAACGCAAGTGTCAATATGGCCATATTTTCACATGGGTATTACCGTTTGCTGAGTTCACAGATTTGTTTCATAAACAAGAAATTAGCTAAACAGAGACTCAGATCCATGAAATGTTTAGAAAGCTTTTCCATTTCAGAGTTTGAAAAGAAGTCTTGCTCATTTGGAAGTTTTCACTAAATGCATATCTCAAAAGGAAATTTCCCTTCCCTTTCCCCCTCCTTTTTTCATCTTTGAATGACATAAAGTGACTGAGTGTTATCACAGCTTAGGGACTGTGTTTTGGGGGGTTTCTTAATCCTATGATTTGTTCACTAGTCCTCTCCCCACTTTGGAGTGTTCCCAGCTGCCTGGAGAGCAGAACCACACAGAGCTGCTTTGTGAGGGACGGTGCCAGGCCTCTGGGGTCCCCAGGGTGACATGTGCCTCTGTGGCCACCTGCCTCAGCCATCAAAACTTAGAGAAGGAAGAAAGAGGCAAACAAATCCTCCTGGGAAATGTTATTGGCTATGCTGGGAGGGCACCATACTCAGCACAGGGACTCTCTCATGGAGGCACATCACTCTCTCCATTCTGTCTTAGATGTGGTTTGTGATGCTTAAAACATTACCATTTGCCTCCACAAGCTCTCCTGATACTATTTTAATCAGTAACAACACAAGTGTAATTTATAGAGAAGTAAATAATCAGTCAAGAATATGTTAAATGTTTGGTAAAGGTTAAGTCCACAGTTTCAGAGTTGTGAATGTTTTGGGGCCTTCACATTTTATTTTCATTGAATTTTCATTCTCAGACTTTGTCTTGATTTCCTTTTAGCCAAGCGAATTACCTTATTCCATAGAAGACCTTCCTAATTTTCAGAGTTCTGCATGCTTTAAAGGAAAAATAAAAATAAAAAAAAGGAAGAAAATGACAAAAATGTGGAAGAGAGCAACAAAAGTAAGAAATGTTTGGAAAACAAGTCCTATAGCAATATATTCAGGGCCTTAGTGATTCAATCTAAAGGCAATAAAAGAGATGTAACTGCCAGAAATACATAAAGTTAATAAATAAAAATCAATATCAGTTTCTTATGTGGCACTCTTCATAAACAGACTTCGAAGAGCTTTGTGTAGGAGGTCACTATCATTAGATGAAGACAAAGACCAGTTATTTTCAGTAGCACAATAAAAAACATTTAGAAGTTCAATCCAGAGGATGATACATATCTCCTAAAAGGACTTATTTTCTCTACAGCACTGTAGAAAGCTTCTATTAAAAATAGCAATTCTGTTAATTAAGAACAGTAATGGAGCTTTTTTCTAGCAGTGTTTTCTTCCTTTTGATCTTATGTCTATATAGAGAGATATATATTCACACATCTTCTACTCATTTGTTAGGAAGCAACAAGGAAAAGCTGGATGAAAAACAGGCAAGGAAACAAATTGGCTACTGGCCTCGTATGAGGCACCACACATATTTCTCTTCCTTGACCATTCTAGCAGGCCTGAGCAAAAGGCAGTCTAGTTGCTCATGTCTTCCCTGATGTTAAATATCATAGAGGATAGATCTCTCATTTCCTCCATCAAATAGTGGACTCTAATGTAGAGTTTTTGCAGAGGTTAGTATACCAGAGGATTACTGGTTATTTGGATTCCTCATCAGATATTGTACTATGTTTAAAAGAACTATGAGGAATTAAAAACTAACATCCAGATTCATTAGCAAGAAAAAAGGTTGGGACTGTAAAATGTGATGTTTCCCTGTAGTGTGTGCTCGCAAAAAGGTCCCCGAACTCTTTCATTCATCCAGTGGAAACTGCTCAGCACTCGAGCCCTCATGTGCAGCGGTAAGCAATAAAACTCTCACAGGTGGAGAATTACCTCTGCCATTCAGAGCGCTACACTTCTTATTTATGTCCGTTAGCTCTATCTCTGCTTTGAACAGTTCACTTGATGGATAGTTCAGCAAATCAGCATGTTACCTCTTAAGTGATTTTATTCACACTAAGTCAGAACTATACTGCAGGATGAAAACAAACCCTAAGGAAGCCACCTGATCCAGCCGGGCACTGCCAGCTCCTGCGTTGTTCTGCTGCCAGCCATCATTGCAGAGCTTGATGCGATCAATACCACATCCCTCCAAATGCCAGCATTTGTCATCTTAATGCAAAGTGCCACTTTTCAGAAATTACAGCTTTAGAAGAAAATTCGTAAAGTAACCAATGAATACCGGTCAGTGAAAATAAAATCATATTGCAACCAGTGGCTTAACTAGCCCAGTGCCCACACATTCCGGGCTTGAAGGAAACATTATAATTAGATTACCAATATTTGCTGAGGGTAACCGCATTGTCCTGGATACTGCATGAGTATCTAGGAAGGCTTGAGTTCTTTGTAAGCTTTTGATCATTTTGAATTTTGTTGTAGGCTAAACTTACTGCCTCTGCCTTCTGTTTTGCTTTTCTCCTCAAGTTCAAGAACAGGTTGGAAGGGAATTGGAGCAACCTGGTCTAGCGGAAGGTGTCTCTGCCCATGGCAGAGGGGGTTGGAACCAGACAGTCTTTAAGGCTCCTTCCAACCCAAACTGTTCTGTGATTCTATGATTAAAGCAAACCACTTCTGCTCCAGGTGAAGTCAATAGGAGTTTCAGCTTTGATTTCTTGAGGCCCTGGCTTTGACAATATAAAGGAATTAGCCTTTTCTGATGAGGGTAGTTAGCTGTTAATGGGTATAAGACAAGGGACGGGCAAAGGTCATGGAAAGGATGACTTGTATCTCCTGCACAAAGATTAGATAAAGCAGAACGGAAAGGGAGAATGAGCAGACACTGATAAATGCCAACACTACAAAGCCGTCGGGTAAGGCTAGATAATGAGTGGGAAAAGGATAGGCTCTGAATCAAGCAAAAACATTTCAGGGCAGCACCATCACAAGAGGCATTACACTGCTACATGTTCATGGGCTCTGGTAGTGATGGGAGTGCTGCTGCCCAGACTTGGATCCCCCAATATCTCCTGGAAGGGGAGACACTGCCTGCATCTTTGAATCTGTTGCTTTCGTGCCACAATATCCATGGACCCTATGTGCTTATACTACTGCCCTGTGTACAGTATATGTCACAACTACAAGCAGCTCTGTTTTCAGCTACTCACGAGTCCAGCCACCTGCATAAGCCATAAGTTTTTATCCTAGAGCCTGTGTTTGCCACTGGGGTTCTCTCTGTTCATCTGATTATTTTGCAGATGTGTCCAACAAGTGGGAGCAGCCCTCAGAAGGGCAGCCTCACTTTAGCAGCCTGTCTGCATCCCCATTCTCTCACCACAGCACCTGCCACAGATGCTGGGAAGGATGTCCGAAAAGAGAGAGATGATTTGCAGAATGGAAAAGGATTTTTTTATTGATAAACAATGAGTCATTCATATTCCCTCCGAGACAGAGACAAATCTCAGCAGCAGTAGAAAGGAACATAAATGCCAGTGGAGGGGGAGTTCGAGGGAACTGTGACATGCATGTTTGAGCCTCCAGACATGACCCTTTGGGGTAGTTACCTGGCTACCAAGGATTTTAGGTCCCAAAACTTAAGCTCATAGTCAAAAAAAGTAGGAAATGGGCAAGCACAGCCGTAAAGGCAAAAAGGAGAGCTGCACAGAATGCATTTTACTTTTAGCAATGAAACTCAGTTTCATATTATATTAAGACTTCATTATTTTCTGGTAAGTGTTTTCTGATAAGTTTTGTAGGGAAATGATGATACTGTTTGCCAAGGTTTTATTGCAAGGCGACAATAAACGTTGGCAGATGCTCTCTGTTGATCCCCCCACCACCTTCTCCTTAGATAGGAAAAAGTGATAAGAGGGATAAGGAAGAAAGGCTTCAAGTTGGGAAAGTTTTAAAGGCTTTACTAATGCTACTAATAAATAGAGAAAATATAATGCAAAACATACAAAACCCAATCTTGAATATCCCAGGGTAGCAGCTTTGCTCCTCCCTTGGTGGAGGATGGTGCTGTCATGGCTCCAGCAGCTGCAAGGCAGGCACCCGGAAGTCCTGGGTGGTAATTCACAGCAAACTGGAAACTGGATTCAGGGATACAGGGCCTGGATTCAGGGATGCAGGTACGACAGGCAGGGTCCTCTTCAGATGCCGGCCATGGCTGAAGAGAGTAAGACCCTCGTGATCTCCCTCTTTCGTAGGGTGTATGATGCATGTGGGACGGAATACTCAGCTGGCCAGTTTTAGTCACCTGTTCTGTCCACCACTCCTTGCAAATACGCCCCTCTCGCGAGAGGACATGCAAAATCTTATCAGTCTTCTTGGTTGTTATAGCAATAAATCTAAACATGGGGCTGCTTCTGCATTCCACTGGTCATCCTTATCGGCTTTGGAGTGCAGTGTCTGAAAAACATGTAGCTAAATTCAGAAAAGTGCAGTTACTTAGAAGAACTTAGCTGGAAGGAAAAATCACTAAAAGAGAACTGGTCTTGTTTTTAACAAAACCAGGACACTGTTGCAAGTAGGTAGCTCACATTCTTGCTGTGCACTTGGACTTCCATTGGGGAATAAAGTGCCTTTTGTGGGGTATTAATTGTCACAGGTGGATACAGATCAGTGAGGTATGAGACCATTTATTTGTCTGATAGCCTGTAAAAGCATCAAGTCAATTTTTCCTAGTGTTTTAACACTAGATACAAAAAGCAGAAGACACAAGGAAAAGGGAGAGGGAGAAGTACAAGAGTTTGAGACAGGGAATACAGAGGGTATCTTCCCATCCTTAAACTGACCCAAGGTGGTGAGACCTATGTATGAGTGTTTTCGCTCAGAGATTGTCTCTGTTTGGAATACAAAACAAATCTATGTATGCCTGCAGTTTCGTCTGTATCTCACAATATAGGAAAAAAAAAGCCAAACCAACAAACAAACAAACACACCAAACAAACAAACAACAACAAAGACACCACTCCTAAGAGGCAGAAGCATTTACTTAACAGTTTCTCAGACAAAGCTTCGCTTTGCATGATGACAGATCCCCTTGTAACAACAGTCTAGAGATCTGTTTGGTTGACTTATTGATTATTGAAAACAGTGTTTTACTGCTGACTTTCCCAGAAGACTGTGCAGCATGTTTGACTTTAATTCTCCCTTGATATTAGTAAGTGCAAATATTCATTTTCAGAACTTAAGCTTGTTAGGCACGTATCTACAAAAGAATAATGGTTCATGCGAGACTGAAGTAACTGGGGATTTTGTCAGATGAGATACAATAAGAAAATTAATGATATAAGCTGTTTGTCTCCATCTGCCATCAAGCTAAATTAGGTTAAAATATCTGCATAGATTAGCCTGGGACCATTTGGGCAATACATTCTCCATGGAACAAGGTTAATTTCCTGCAAAGATAGGCATATATATATATATATATGCACATATATATACACATGGATATTCTTACATCCATGCAATTGGATCACTTGTATGATATGCAGACATGTAAGTATTTATAAAATCAAGCCTTAAATGTACCATGGACCCATAGAACTGCTGCCATGCCAGTGACTAAACTAATCATTACGGATACATTTTTTCTCTTGCTCTCTGAGAATTATTTTTACAGTGAAAAAGTGAATAAAACTAATTACAAGGGCTTTTTATACAGCTGTTGTGAATGCCTCTTCATGCTAGCAGTGCCTTAGCTATGGGAAGAAAGGGCAGCAGTGGGGCAGGTCAGGGCAGGGACCTCTCCCCATGGCCCCATCCCGCTGCCCCACAGGTGGCAAACAGAGCCGAGCTGGGGATTGTGACCACAGCCGTGGGGATGGAGCAGCTCCGAGGCCAAGCTGGGGGTCAGGATCAGCGCAAGATGTGGGCAGGCAGGGGCAGACTCACAACATAACAGCATAACTCAGTCAGGGACCAGGGGCAAGGGCTGGAGCTGAGATGCAGCTCAAGTCTGTGGAGGCATCCCTGCCCCAACAAGGTTTCCTGCAGCTCTTTCTTACACAGCTTTGCCCCTGAGCCGGGGCAGGGTTATTCTTCTGCACCCTGCAGTACTGGCCTTGGGCCTGCATCTCAAAGTCCACTTGGGCTGTGTGGTTTATTCAGGACCCTATCAGGACCCTATCAGAAAATCAGTGATCGTGAACAATAATTCATGTTTTTGTGATCATGAATGATGTTTTTCTTTCTGGGTTTTTGTTGTTGTGGGGTTTTTTTTGTTTTGGTTTTTGGGGGTTTTGTGTGTGTGTTTTGTTGTTGGTTTTTTGTGGGTTTTTTTTGGGTTTTTTTTGTTTTTTTTTTTTTTTTGAATTGAGGAGGTGATTTCTGGTGTGCTTTTTGCCTGGTTTGTAGAAGAGGCCTTTAAAATCTTCAACTCTTGTATTTCTTTTAACTCCAAATAGCGAGCAGTATTGAATTGCTGCCATAAAATAGAAGTCCCCTAAGGAGACAGATATGATTACAATATTAATATTCCATGTAGCAACAAATATATGAAGTGGTAACTCATTGCTATGGGAAGAAATGCACTCCGATGATTAAAGAAACACATCTGGGAGCAAGACTGCTGTTCCCACCTCTGTGAGTGACTTGGCATACGGCATGCAACAAATCACCTGAGGGTGGAATTTGCAAAAGTTGTCTGAATGGGTGGAGACCACAACTGTGAAATTAGGCAACCCCCATCCTCCTAGTGTATTCAGTAATGAGAATGACCATAAATGCCCTTCATCTGATATTTGTATTCACACTAGCTATGAAAAGCATAAGGTAATGCCTCAAGCAGAAATAAATTTTTAAAAATCTTTCTCCTTGAGAACGGGTGTCATGAACAACCATATATTCGTTTTCATGAATGATGGGATTTTGTGGATGGATATCTCACATTTTGTCCTTCTTGGCTCTTTGCCCATAGACTTGCATCTGTTCCTCCCGTTCTTGGTACACCTTTACCCATCCTATACAAGCATTCAGTGACCTCTTACTGCAGTATTAGAGCTATTTATTGACAGGGATTTTGATCCTGCTCTGCCAGGTTGCTCTTGTGCAGCCAGCAAAAGCACATCTCCCATCTCTCACCCCACAGCAGAACTGCCTGAGCCCACCTTCCCACGCTGGCACTGCCCTTTTCCACTCCTGTCGGGCTCCCACAACTCACCCTGAGATCAGAGAAACTCCAACACATCCCCTCTGCCACCACACTGCTCTGAACCAAGCCTCAACCCTGCTGACCGTGCCACCTGCAAGCAGCACAGCTGGTGCACTCGCTACAAAGGGAGCACCACTGAGGCACTCCTTACCTTTTAGCAATCTTCTAATGAGTGCTTTTCAAAAGGCTTTAGATTCAAAAATCAGAGGCACTAAACACCTGTAGCACCCCTCAATGGAGAGATGTTTGTGTGTGGTGGCCCTCCATCTCCTCTCTCGGTAGTCTAAACATAGCCAGGAATATCTCACATCAGGCATCTCTTAATAAATTTGGTGCTCACAAAGGGAATTGCTAGGCTGAAATCCCTAGAAGCTATTATGGTGAAGCTATTACGGTGGGAGCTATCCTTCTCACTGTCTGCCCCTTGACATAAATATATGGAATATATATGAAATGTTTTTCAAAATGGATATAAGCCAGCATCCAGGAAGCATCTGATAAGGCTTTGAGTTGTGTAGTGACACACTTTGTAGAAAGAAGGTCTATATGTGTGTTTTTACCTGCTACATTTCTAGAGTGACAATTTAAAAGTTCTAAAAGGTTGAAGGCACTTGAAAAGGACCACCATCTCCCAGCATAATGGTATCTTAGCTAACAATACACTTTTCTTTTAAAGTTGTGAGTGTTATTCTGTTGACTTCAGAGCTTTTCACCACTTCTGCCACACTAAGTAGCACTTTGCTTTGTTGTGAAGAGGGTGAATTCACCTATTCCCCACAGTCATCATGCCTAGAGAAAGTCACATAGGCCTAAATTACAGCAAGAAAGATTTGGACTGGATAATAGTGGGGAAACTCCTCTAACAGTAGAACTCAGAAGTCACTGCAGTGGTATTTCACAAGGCTATGGACCATCTCTTACAGAGATTTTGGAGAACTAAGTAAACATTTATCAAGAACCATGTAAGTATGTGTTGGGAGGGGACAGACTAAGGACAGCTTCTCAAGGTTCTGGTTGCCTGAAACAAAATATGTCTTTAAGTATTAGGACAAAATAGAAGAGCAGTTTTCCTTTTTGGCCAATCCCATAAGAAAAGCAATATTCTTGTGCTGCACTGTGCTGTACTGTACGGCACTGAATTCGACTGTGAAATCTGTCATAACAACAGTCATCCAATCGCGCATACAAAATGCACACTCAGTTACCATAACCATCGTATGACTAAATGTGTGTTTACCCACAGCCATTACTTTCCTAGCCTTGCAGTTTTCTGCAGGCATTGACTGATACGTGCAATTACGGTGGCTCCATGTATAATTCAACACACAAAGACTGGGCCAGGTTCATAATTTTTTTTCCAAAGAAGCATCAATCTTCTCCTTAAGAACAGAAAAACAGAGAAAGACTGGTTTATAAAAATAGCAAGCAAGAAAGCTAGCACCACTAGCGCAAGTGTGTCAATTATAATTTATTCTATTTCAACCGCAACATTCAAAACATAACAGAAGCATCATGCATGGATGCATATATCCCTACACCAGTGGATCATGCAGCAATATACCATATACTATTGTCACTACCTTGATTTTGACTCTGCGTTCCTTCCTAAAGACATAACAATTTCACCAAATTCTGTGGAGTTAATCTAGATTTACTTTGGCAGAAAAGTAAAGGAATGTACTGCAGAGACGTCTGTTTCACTCAGAAGTCATTTAGTGAGAAGTTCTTAGAGAGAAAGGTTGGGATAAAAACAGCATATCAATCCAAGGATTTAAAGTGTTTTGGAAAAACAAATAAACAAACAAACAACAGAGTGACCCATCATAATCAAGCAAGAGATTTTCGATGACTAATGCCATAACTTGTTTTTAGTCATGATTTTACCAGGGAGCTTGGGAATGTATCTGAACAAGAGGCTTGATTCACAAATAAACTTCTTAAAGCAATGCCCTATTCATAGGCCAAGATGCATAACCTGAATTTATTAATGATAAATGCCAGGCAGTTGGTGAGTTAAAAAAAGAATAGGCATTTCCTGCTGAGCCATTACAAACAGGTCTGCTTAGTGCAAGTGGAAATATCCACTATCAATATTTGAATTACAAATTTTGCTAGTTTTTTTAATTAGGCGTCTGGACTGCCCAATCATGCTATATTGTGGAGTATTGAAAGCCTGTTTCACTGACTTGCCCTTCACGTGATGCTTCTGAAAAAAAGTCATTTTTCTATTCTTATTTAAATTGAAAGCTTTCTAGAAAATGGGGAGCTTATTCTGAAACAATTGTTCCTGGATGGTTTTATTTACATTACAGAATCCTAGCTGGAAGTTTTCATCAGTCTTCTCCAGAGATCGTGCATAATCAGATTAAAATAAAAACACAGATAAGACTAAATCACCCTTCCCAATGTTAGTGGATTTATCACTTAGTGCAAAAGCAAACCATTTTTGGTCTCATATTTCCTTAAATATGAACTCTTCAGAACTAGTCATAACTCTGCGGCTTCTTAGATTTTGTATGTATTTTAACTGCCTTTTTGGACTTAATCAAAATACTGATCCGTTGTGAACTAGGACAAATTTCACATTGTCTGGGAATATATCACTTCACAGTATCACAGTATCACAGTATGTTTGGGATTGGAAGGGACCTCAAAAGATCATCTAGTCCAATCCCCCTGCTGGAGCAGGAACACCTAGGTGAGGTCGCACAGGAACATGTCCAGGCGGGTTTTGAATGTCTCCAGAGAAGGAGACTCCACAACTTCCCTGGGCAGCCTGTTCCAGTGCTCTGTCACCCTCACTGAGAAGAAGTTTCTTCTCAAATTTAAGTGGAACCTCTTGTGTTCCAGCTTGATCCCATTACCCCTTGTCCTATCATTGTTTGCCACTGAGAAGAGTCTGGCTCCATCCTCATGGCACTCACCCTTTATATATTTATAAACATTAATAAGGTCCCCCCTTAGTCTCCTCTTCTCCAAACTAAAGAGACCCAGCTCCCTCAGCCTTTCTTCATAAGGGAGGTGCTCCACTCCCTTAATCATCTTCGTTGCCCTACGCTGGACCCTCTCCAGCAGTTCCCTGTCCTTCTTGAACTGAGGGGCCCAGAACTGGACACAATATTCCAGATGTGGTCTCACCAGGGCAGAGTAGAGACTCTCTGGTTCTGATACATCTCTCTGAAAAAAACAGTAAGAAGCAGAGAGGGAGGCCCTCAGCAGAGGTAATTTGAGCTGAAAACAGAAAGGGCTGACCTTAAATAGGCTCAACCCAACCCAACACCTCAGAGGACTTTTCCTTCCTAGTAAAGCTGTGAGCATCAAAGTAGGCTGATGGCAGCAGACTGGTGAGACACGGGGTGACACAAAAGGTTCCCACTCACATGCTCTGGATTTAGCGTTGAGTCCCTCATTGTGCGGTATCACGTCTTGACCCTTGACAGAGTGAACAGCAGTGATCCTACAGAGCATACTATTGGTAATCTCCTTGTTGTTGCTGCAAATGCCAACCATAACTCTGCTGCTTGTACAGTTTGGTCCCAAGGCCACCACACTCTTGAACTCGTCTTTAAAGGCTGCGCTTACAGGAGTGCTTGGCTGAATGGCTCAGGGGCTATTGTCCAGCCTCTTGACCCCTGCAGATGTCTTCATCAGCTGGTATTACTTTAAGCCTTCATCTAGCTGAACTTTTTGACTGATTACTGGATGAATGCAGGCTTGGGGAGATGGGTAATGCAACATTTGAAAAGGAAAATTTATTTTTCCTGGAGGAATGCTGTCTGATTTGGTAAGACTTACTTCAACAACATGCATTTTCCAGAGTCAGCAAAAATTATGCTTCTGCCTGTGTATGTACCCAATGTATTGAATTTGTCAGCTATGCTGCCCATACATGATTGATGTATTGAATGCATCAGAATTCACAGCTATATTGCATCTGATTTTCACAGCTGATACTTTTGGGGCTAAATTTTCCTCTCCATAAAGATTTTCTAGCAGGATTCATGGGTTGCAGAATCTTTAGTATTGTGTTCACCTCTCCTTGTCATGTTGCGACATGAACTTTAGTTGCAGACTTTTGTCAGCTCTATCAAGAAGCAGCTTTGAAAACAGAAGACTATTTTAAGGCATACTGGGGTTTTTAACTAGCATCCAGTGACAACAGCACAATGAATACCGGTTGGTAATTGATATCCAGTGGCTGTCATTCCTCTATATATCCTACCCTTTATCCCAGCTAAGATTCAAGTAACTATTTTTCGTCTCACAGAGGCGAGAGAGGGCAGACCAGATCCCAGCAGCATTTGGCTGAGGGATATTGAGGACTGAAGGACCCAGTAGCAAGAGCCCAGCACACTCACACTGAGTATTTTCTCTCAGCCAAAGTTGCCAAAATAGTGGTGAAGGAGAATGTTTGAGGGGACAAAGTCTGCATATGAAGAGTATCAAACAGAGCTCCACATGATTCTCAGGGCCGAATTAAACCTAAGGGTTACCATTTCTTACTGTACATCATGGCATTATGTTGCACAAACATACATGCACATACAGAAATACTACATATGCTTGCAAATGCACCCCCACACATACACGCAGCTAGTCTCAAAATCCAAAATCAATTGCTAGTAAGGGAAAAGGAGTAAAAAATTAATTCCCAGGTATGACTAAAACTGTTTAAACCCTCAAATAAAAACTTTCATTAGCATACAATACTCCTTATATTGCACATAGCTCTACCAAATATTTCAATTCAAAAATAATCCACATAATTTATTACATACATCTTCCACAGTCTGTGTTTGGGCTCACCCCACGAGGCACTTCCCTGAAGCTTGAAAGCTGTTTAATCTTCTTTTCTGGCCCCTCAGAGATAACTTCTGAATGGATTCTCTAAGCTCTTTATAATAAAAGGTGATCATAGTGCAAGGCCAGAAGTTCCCAAGTTCCCTTCAGAGGGAGGATGCATGCTGGGCTTGACCAGTTATCAGCAAACACCAGCAGATTTCAGCCTGTTTTACAAAAGGGTCTGTGTATACTGGAGCAAATACATACATAGTAGAAATTTCCTCATGACAATAAGAAATCACTAGGAAATTACCAGGCAGGAGAAATAGACAAATATTTTTAAACTAATGGTCTGAACCTTTCCCTTTGTGACTGATTGAAATGAGAGTTATGAGGGCTGGATTCAGCCTTTTATTATGAGACATTGAGGTTCTGTGGTGTATTTTTTCCTTTCTTTAATTTAGATCCATGAAAAAAATTGGCATGAAATACAAATAAATGACAAAGCAGTGAGAATTAGGCCATTTGTCTATAAAACTAGATATAATCCCCAAAATAGCAAAACACAGAAAAATGCATCAAAATATATTAGAGATGACAGACCATATATTACACAGGCTATTTATGCAGCTGTAGATCACATATCAGTACTAGTGAGTCACAGAAGCCTAACATTAAATGTCAGAGGCATCATACAGATTAATATTAATTAAAATAACAATTACTGTTAAGTACAGCATTCTGCTACGTACAGTGATAGATGAAAGACTGGTGAGGTGTTCACAATAGTGAGCAAAATAAACATTTCCGCTCTGGAGTATGTACATATATACACACATATGTATATATTGCTAGTAGGAAAGACCTGTGGAAAGATATAAATCTCCATGAATACATCATTTTAAATGCTACAGTTATCTTCCTCATTGCAAAATCTCTCTACTGGGACTGTAAGTTTATTTAAAACCCAATAGCTGTTGCCTTACACAGACATATACGTTTTAAGAGCAAGTGTTCAGCCTTTGGATTTGCCTGGTTCATTTGGGTTTTTATTTACTGTGTTTCAACATAATTTTGTCTGGCTTCAATTAGCCCTAAATACCTACTGTCAGGGCACAGTGTGGCTGGGGTGGGCAGCAGTGGGGCAACCTGGAGCAGGGACCTCTGCCAGCATCCCCATCTCTCCACACCCAGAGGTGACCAGCAGAGCCAGGTTGGGGATGGCAATGGGGACAGGACATCTCTGGGGCCAAGTCAAGGAGGCAAGGGTGGGGTCAGCAAGGGATATGAATGGGGATGAGTACAGCTGCACCAGAGCTCGGGCAGGATGCAGCATGAGGGCTGGAGCTGAACTGTGGTCCCCAAGCCCAGGGATGAGTTTTCCCACAGCTCCTCCTGGCTATATCACTGCTTTCCCAGCAGTGGCCTTCTGCACAGCAGCCAAACCACCGGGGTCACAGAGGACATGGCAGAGCCTGCCCCTGCCATCAGGGCACCTAATGTTTCCTGCTAGAAGTCTCCAGCTCTTGAATTTTACCTGGACAATAAAAAACACTAAGTGTGGTAATATAGGACTGATGGGTGTGGTCCCCAGCCTCAGTTTCACATGGCCGCCAAAGAAAGAAGCCATGCCACAGACTTAATGCAGTGATAGTTTTCTTTCCAGTGCCCCTCTGGCATCTTTTCATGAAGCATCATTTGTTTTAGACAGAGATTTACAACATTGCGTCCTCTCCACCATTAAATGCATATGTAGGATACTGGCATTCTCTCATTAATTCTGCACTGAGTTCCTATTAATGTACCTGAGCAGGAAAGGTGAGCCAGACCCACTCTGCTGATCACTTTCATCTGGAAAACAGTGAATGTGCTTGTGTGCAGGCCAAAATCTTGGGTCTTACTGGTGCAACTCTGCTACAGTGCCTGGAAGCCTGCAGAAAAGCTTTATAGACAGGAAATGAGGAATTGCTAGATGTGCCACTTCCATTGGCAAGGATGTGACATAAGGTATTTCCTAATGTGGATTTGAGGGGATTTTTATATCACTTGAGTTTTGTGATAGATCACTGGAGTTTTCACCTGATGATAGTTTTAGACAGGGCCGTGGATCAGAGCACAGATCTGGCAGGGAAAGCACATGCAGCCCCTTGTGTCACAAGGGAAGGTCTGTGGAGTCACCTAGAGTGAGTCAAGAATGAGCTTTAAAAATAAAGAAATAAAAATCACTATCCCCTGTCACCCAAAGACAGGCCATCCACTTGACCTATAACATTTCAGATCAATAGAGTAGTTGTTTCAGTAATTATGGTATTGTTTGCTGAGGTGGCATTCATTTCCCATTAGAAGATTTCTGCCCTGATAGATTAGAGGTACTCTGGTCTATCTTGGAGCTGAAAGGGTTGTACCCTTTCTGGCTAACATTTGTAGCTAGAAGAAAAAAGGTCACTCATAATTATTTTTCTGGTATACTGGCTTAGCTACTCATTTGATTTATCACATGTCCTTTCTGACACAACATGAAATAATAAAAGAGTTAGATTGTCTTTAGGGAAAACAGGCATCCAGCTCACAGAATACATCAGTTTCAATAACACACTTCAAAGGAATCCAGATCTTTTCAATATATTCAGAGATTTGTTCACCAGTTTGGGTTGAGCTGCTTGCAAAATAGATAGAAGAAACCTCTTTGTGTGATATAACCAGATGCCATTTGCAGAGCCTGTGACATATGGTCCTTCAGACGTGGAGATAATCACAGAGGATAATTCTTGAGAGCCCGTTAGGATTCCAGAGTAGCTGTCTCTGCCATGTGGTGCTTGCTGATGTCTAAATATGATAAATTCACTCACTTTATTTTCAAAAACACAGCTGAAAGACTTTTAAAAGGAGTAGCATGAAAGCAAGAAAGTATCAACCCTAACTACTCAATCAAAGTGAGAAATATATTCCTGATTCCATCCAGGCAAACTAATGAACTAAATAGAAATCTGCAGCTGAAACTCACTGATACGAGAATAATCTAATTTTCCACAATGAACACAATGAGGGTTTCAAGGGAATCTACACAAGCTTTTGTTCAATACAGGGTTTGGGCAGGCAGTGGGTACATCTCAGTATTTAACGCTATCCCCCTAAAAAAAAAAAAAACAACTTCAACCCTTGCATTCAGGGTAAGAAGCAAAAAAACCATAAAGCTTATGTTGTTATCACTAAAAGTATTTCAAAGCTCTCTCTTAACACAGAAGCCCTAAAGTACTGGCTTCCCAGCTGTGCACATGGGGTCCAGGCTGGTATTTGCTCATATGCCATTCCTACTCTGGTGCTGGCCCTCCAGCATTGACAAAAATAGTTCTCTGGGAGGAGAAATCATAGCAGATGGTTGGGAGTGTCTAAAACACCAGCAATGCATACACTGCTCACCTTCACTCTACACAAAAGAGGACCAGACCTCAAGCATTGAACCTTTCCTCGCTTGTGTGGATCTTTCCACTGGATCCTGTCACCATGCCTGGGAAAGATACTGGCGCTACGTATGCCAAGGACCGGTCTGAAAGGGAGAGTGTACAAGGCTACATCAGCATTGGCTTGACACACTCTTAGCATCTACAGGGGCCACCACATGCCTTCATGCACTGTGCATGCCATCAGATACATGCAGCCACATTTTCTGACGTGAAACTACTGCTCACCTGGCCTGCAGCACAAAGCTTCCAGAGGAGACCAGATCTCAGACATTTTGAAAAGAAACACATGGAATAACACCAATATTTTAAGGCTATAGGCTAACCTGAAGGCCAGAGGCTGTGCAATACAAATGCGGCCAGTTGGCTCTGGAGAGAACTTGCCTTGAACAGCATGGATGCAAGGCAGGTTGTGCCCCTTGATCCTGAGGCCAGAGTTTGATTCCCTGCCATGTTAGCACTAAAGGCATAGCCTGTAAATCCCTACACTGGTCTGAGATACATAATGAAAAAAGCAGCTCCACGGTCAAGGATCCATGGAGCTAGAAGTTTCATTGGACAGCACACTACTCCCAAAACAATCTAGAAGGTATGAAGGGACATGGTGTCATCACTTGAAACAGCAGTAGCTGAGGGATGTGAAAGAAAGTCCTACAGACTTCCTACAAGTCCTACAGCACCTACAGCACCTTATATTGAGTCACTTGATGAATCTGTATCTCCCATGATATATTTGCTCTCCTTTTGGCTGGTCTTTCTTCTGACACAAGGAATCTTTCCTGAGGTTTTTTTCAGTGCAATGCAAGATACACTGGATCAGACAGGATCTTTTACTGTGCAGAGGATGAAAGTCCTTCTGGCCCATGAAAGCGATATGTGTGAAAGTGGTACCAAAGTTTCCCGTAGATATTTTTAAACTGATACAGTTTGAAAACTGCTTCATACCTTGGTAATACTGGATAAAGGAGACTAAAATACCCTTTCTGGAGCTAGAATGGGGTCATCTGTTGGCAAACATTCCTTATTCTAGGGCACACTCCATTTGTAGCACGTGGCTACACATTTGTTATGGAGCATAATTGCCTAGCTTAGCTGCACATATAGCATCTGGCAGACCTCTTCATGTCTTTTAGATCCAACATATCAGAGACCTCTCTACCCAGTCAAGAGTCCAAGAAAATCAGTTGACTCTTCTATCTCTTATACATGGATTGCCTGAGAAGACAATCAGTTATTTTGTGTAGTTTGTATAAAGCTTTGTGTGCAGGTTCTGGAAACCTGTGCCTGAAGACTTCAGCAGGTAAATCAGGGAGAAAAGACTGTTTTGGATTAACTTGTAAAGTTTCAGCTGCTCCATAGCTCATCTATGACACAAGGCAGCAGCAAATTTGCATTATCAGCCTTGGGAATGTGAATTTTGTGCACCCCGGAGTAACAGAGCATCCTCTGACTTGAGAAAGAAAATAATATGAACTGTTAACTTTTCATATTTGTCAGACCTTCCATCTTAAGAAATGAGGGTGCTCCAAGTGTTTTCATTAAAGTAATTTAATAACAGAGGAGCTAGAACCAAGACATGGAATTTCCATGCTGCAGGAGATGCTGATCATCCTGGATTTGTTTCCTACAAAAATGACACATAAAAGTAGAATGGAAGGAACAGAAGTTTTGCACAACCGTGATTCAGGCATTTTAGAACTTTTGGATTAAAATAAAGCATTTCTTGGCATTCCAAAACCAAAGCTTTTCTCTGTGCTTCAGTGGCCTGAAATGAAACTTATTGTTTCGATCTTAGTCAACATTAATCTCTGTGTCCACTCCAGCTACCAAAAAGCTTCTTGGGAGTTGTCTCCCCTCATCTTCTTGTTCTCCCAGATGGGCACTGCTCACTGGCCCAGTTGTCTTTCCCATGGCCTCTCTGCAGAGTGGAGGTTGAGGAGCATCCCATCATGTATCACACTGACTCAGCCACAAGCAAAAACAGCCATTGTTTTTCATTTTTCATGGGCACAATTTCATCAAAGTCTTTTTTTCCTGTGGCAAATTTCTATTCTGATGAAACCACCATTTCTCAGAAAAATACGTGAATTATTTCTATGCGCTTTTAAACGTCCCTGAGGAAACAGATCTGAAGAAAGAGTGAGTGAAGAAGTATACCACTGAAGGCAGAGTTTTCCCTGTGGAGAAAACAAAAAATAATATTTGAATTAATTTGGTAGCTAATTCTTCTTCTAAAACGATGGAAGTTCATCATGCATTTATTTGTACATCTAACACTCAAAGACAGGGTAACACAGTCTGAATTTAATAAACCTGTATATTCACATAACACCAATGGCTTATTCAGCTTCATAGGGCATGGTTTGATTTTTTTAGAATGGGTATATATTTAATAAGGTAGGAAAAAGTGAACAACATGAATACAAAAATTTGGAATCAGTTCTGTTGCAGTTCTTGTTTCTAAAGGGAAAATTCGATTCACCTTTTTTCCTATTTAGACATATGGGAAGAAAAACACTTTTAATACCCATGGCAAAATTAATTATTTAAAACTTCACATTCCCCACAAATTCCAGTCCTGTTTTTATCTAGTAATTATACACTCATGAATCTCAATTATCATGAAATATTGTGTTATTGATAACTTGCTGTCCAAAAAGTCAACAACAATATTCAGAGCTTCTCTTAATTTGCTCATTTCCCCTAGTTATTGATAATTCTGTTGGATCGTAACTGGCCATCTGAGTCAGATGAGATTGATTTTATTACCCGGTTGGATGACATCCAATTTGAATGAGAAGAAGAACAGGTAGCAAATGATGGAGAATTAGAAATGCCAGATGTATTTACTTTTGATAGTCACAGACAATTTCAATGACTCCCTCCAGCAATTCTGGTATGAGAACAGATCTGATAATGTGACCTCCAAATCACAACTAATTTTGTCAGAGCTATGCATGGGCATCCCAGGGTATTCCTGTCTTCTGTAAGCTCCTGTGCTTAGGCATTGTGTTAGAGGTTGGAAATTGGAGCTTGTATTTCCCTGATAGACTGTAGAAATAAACCCTAGAGACAGTATAGACTTGGGTATAGGTATAGTTGTAGGTGTAGGTGTAGGTGTAGGTATAGGTATTGGTATAGGTATAGGTATAGGTATTAGGTAGGTATATATACTGTCCCAGACAAACAAGACCAGTTTAGAAATCAAGATATTCTTGGTGCCCTCCCAGAGAAGAGATGTCTGATGGAAAGAAAGACAAGGAAGATAAATTCTCCTCCTTGCTAGCCGCAGCAGTTCTCCAGCACTGCACTGTCAAGGCAGTAGGAAGGAAGAGCTAGATTTTGAAACACAGAGCTGTAAAGTAAAAGAAGATGGAGCAGGGACAAAGGGAAAAAAAAACATACTGCAGGTTCCCCTTGCTGTCAGGGTGGACTCCTGTGGACTCTGGCTGCATGGCTGTGGGGACTCTTTAGGTCAGAGACCCAGCAAACGTGCCTTCCCAGCTGGATGCATTGCTCCATGCAGCAAGGAGCAGCGGGCTGCAGCCAGCACCAGCACCAGCACCCTCTCCTCGGCACGGCAGGGGATCTCAGAAAGCAAAGGAGGAATCTCCTCCCTCCAGCTTTAGCAGCTGAATTCCCTCGCCACCCTGCTGGGAGCTGGTGAGGAGGACGGCCTGTGCAAGGGCTGTCATTACCGATGTAAATTAAACAGTTACCACCGCAGGGTGACTCTCTGCTCTTTTCCCTGGGCAGACAGCTGCTCCACAAAACACATGCTCGGGCTGCTCAGGCTGAAAGGAAGAACCACTGAGATTTTATTTATAGATGCAATAGGCAGGTGTTCAGCACTTAATGCCTGCCCAGTAAGAGCTGGAATTGTCTCTTTGCCCACAATGACTACATACTTGATTACTTTCTGTGTATATAATGCATTATATATGCTCTATATCTCTCCCTTCCCATTTGGACTCAGTGCATAATATCTATACAGCTGCGTTGCCCTCTCTCCTGTAGCAAAACATTCACTGATCTTACCAAGACAGAAAGAAAAAGTACCAAACAAAAAGTACTGAACTTTAATAGAGGAGTTCACACTGCAGTGTGCTTCTGGGTGTCCAGAGAATGTCAAACAATGAGCTTGTGTCCATCACTTAAGTATGAAATGTTTCATTGCATCATAGAATCATAGAATGTCCTGAGTTGGAAGGGACCCACAAGGATCATCAAGTCCAACTCCTGTCCCTGCATATGACAACCCCACAGTTCACACCATGTGTCTGAGGGCGTTGTCCAGTCTCTTCTTGAACACTGTCAGGCTTGGGGCTGTGACACCTCCCTGGGGAGCCTGTTCCAGTGCTCCACCACCCTCTGGGGGAAGAACCTTTTCCTCATGTCCAACATAAACCTCCCCTGGCACATCTTCCTGCCATTCCCTTGGGTTCTGTCACTGGTCACCAGAGAGAAGAGATCGGCGCCTGCCCCTCCTCCTCCCCTTGTGAGGAAGCTGTAGACTTTTTTTCATCACGGTTTGGAAAGCCATGCATGAAATATTAATTAATTACCGCTAAGTCTCACTATACTCTTTTGAAACTGGCACAGTGCAGTTTTGCGCAACTTGTTTTCAGGAATTGTTGCCTTTTATTTCAGCTACATGATTGTAGCATTCTGCATAATTTATATGTCTAAGAGCCTTTTGTAGGGCACATCATTGGTAGAAAAGCTCATAAGTACCACAGAAGCTGGGATCTTGTAAAGATTAACAAGGATTTGGGGGCATTGGTAAGCAAACACAACAAAAGCAGTTCCTGTTCTTGTGCCATCCATTATTTTGGTAGTGGCAGCTTTGCTACAATGACTTGTCACAAAGTAGTAAGAGAACAAAAATAAGCTCTCCAAAACCCCAAGTGAAACAAAAAGGACACCTTGCTGTTAATGCGAGATGCCAGCTGTACCATGACACAAATGTATTTTGAAAGTATATGAAAATTAACTTTAAAATTTGAACTGAGAAGGCAGATCCTTTTGGGACTGCAGTGCTGTGCACCAGTCACCAGCAATGCAGAGCGCAGGAGCACAGGCGACTCCACTATGGACTGTCACTGTCAAAACTGAGAAACATTTCTTGTTTGGAATAAATATGCTAGCATGCCATTCTTACATTAGTGAAATGCATCAGAGTGAGGATAATTTTAAAACTCTTCCTCTCTTTGGAAATACCTCTTTTGTCTTTGGAGAAATATCCATGGGACAGAATGCGGAGTGCTTGGGAGTTCCTCAGAGGCTACTTGAGAGGACATTAGTGTCAATGAGATTTTAGGTCCATCGCCTAGAGAGTGGACCTCAGCTGAGATACGTCAGCAAGCACCACCACAATGTACAAGCAGGTGAGGAGCAGTGATGCACAAGTCAGGCACAGCAGTATTGTTCCTGACCCCCAGGTGCAAGGGCAACATAAATCCCACCTGATCTGCCTACCTAAAACCTCAGCACCTAGCCCAAGCCAGGCATCCAGAGCACCTTGACCCATGGTGCAGAGGGGACCTGGCTCTCCTCCTGGGCTGGGAGGGAGCCTCAGTGGCAAGCTTGGGTTGGACCCCTTGCCTTTGCACAGACATAGCCGGGTAAGAGGGATGCGAGGGACGTGTCAGGACTAAGAATAAAGCTCACAACTCTTTGCTTTCCAGCTCTACAATTAAACTGCTAAAATATGTTGACAATATGTCTGAACCTTGTTGGAACATCTACGGCAGAAAAACAGCTTATGCCTGAGCCTGGTATTACTTATAATTAGAACGTGTAATTAGGATGTGGACAAACAGCCAGGCTCAAATGCATACAGAGCACTGTTCCTGCAATGGCAAAATTTACAGAATGCCCAAACAACAATAATCACAGTTTGTAGGCACTAATTCTCATAGCCTGGTGAAGAAACATACACAATAACCTACAAAAGAATTCTGTCCTGTTTACTCTTTTGCACTCCTCAAAGGCAATCCATAATTGAGACATTTTGAGAAAGCCTTTGTGTTGTTTCACTTGCTCCACAGGGTCTATGCAGAGCAGAGAATCACCCTGGTCTGCACGGTTCACAAGGCTGTGCCCTTCTGTTCCCCTTTCCCTGAAAAAGTGATGGCAACCTCAACAAACAACATCCTCCAGAGGCATAACACAGATCAAGCTAAAAAAGGCTCTAGCCCCAGCTATCTCTAGAGATGGGTGCAAAGAGGAGTGCTGGATGTGGTCGTCCACTGGTGTGGTAGCTCGAGGAAAGGGACACAGCAGCAGAGGTCAGAGGGAGCCCAGGGACATCAGCCGAGGACAGGCCTGAGGTATCACAGCATCTCGCCTTTCCCCTGACTACCCTTCCCTAATACTCCAGGCCCTTGCTCCTTGGCATGTGTGGGCAGAGAGACAGCTGTATTTAAGATCAGAGGCACAGGGCAAGATGGTCTAGATGAGCACATGGAGGACCAAGCCATCTGGGGGCACATGCCACAGACCATGCTGAGACAGCCCATCCAGATTCTGCTAGACCCCTCCACCTCGCTGCCATCTGTGTTCTCCCTCATTCCTCCAAGCATGGATGGTGAATCCAAACACAGTGCTCAACTGATACCTGTCAAAGAGAAGATTTAAAGGGAAGTGAGATTCTTTGCCACTTCTCCTCTCTCATTTTACCGGTGAGAGAGCAGTTCTCCAGAGGATGGAAAGTGTCCAAGGAGTTATTCATGAACATGGCACTAGCACAGCACCTCCAGTGTCCCATCAAAGAGGTAATGCTGGGGGAACAAAACAGAGCAGGCAACAAGGCAACTCTTTTGTCCCAACCCTTATGGCACAGATGAAGCCTGAGGACTGAAAATAAACATATAAAAATGGCCCCGTGGAAGGAATTCAGTGGATATTTCTAGCTGGTATATAACAAAGCTACTTCTCTGTTGCTGAAGGGTTTTGCTCTCCGCAGGTTCCCTACAGAAATGTAGGCAGGTACCAAGCCTGCTCAGCCTACAGGAAAAAACAACTCGTGTCTATGAAGTACAGCCAAAGCCTCAGTTAAAAATAGGCTGGATCTCAGGATTCACTCCAATGGGAAGAGGTGGCACGGGTCTATCACCTGCAGGTGGGCTCCTAGGGAACTGGAAATGCATCTGAGAAAGTGCAGCTCACCTGAGAGGCAGCATTCAAGAGAGGGAGCCCCTGATTTTCTCCATGCATTCTGCATCAAAAGCTTTGCAGGGAGGCTAAAGCAAAGTGAGAGGAGGAGGCAAATTTCAGCAAGCAACATACCCTGCTCTGCAAGAGACTTGAGGCTAAGCAAATATTTCCAATCAAAAATCTAAACTGCAGCCCAAAATCTAACTATGTGCTCAGTGGCACATGTTTCCCCCTGATTTTTACTTTCCAGAAGTAAATTTTCAGATGGAGAATGAAAATTATTTAAAAACTCTGAAAGCACGTAGGCACCTTTACATTGACAGGAGCACAGCAGACGAGCTAATTGTTTAACTTCCACAGTTTTCAGTTGAAGCAAGCTGTCTTGGTCCGATGCCCTCCAGCTGCAGAGCTGAGGATTTGTTCCTACTCTGCCTATTTACTTTGCCATAATTAGTTCCTACATCGCAACAGACTTGGCCTCTCACCTGCCAGTGTAGCATTTTACCAGTGGCTACTCCAAAGTTCATACGAGCCGTCTCGCCATTACCCACCATGTCATCAATTCCCCAAAGTAATTTGGAAGAAGACAGATTTTGCCTGTGGTGATCATTTAAGCATCATACATATCCCTAATTATTTTCCTTACTAATTTAACTAGTAAAGAGGTAAAATTACTTTTTCTGTTTTAATAAGGGAACTATGACTTTGGCAACATTCCAGTCCTCCTTTATGGTAGCTGGCTTTAATGATAGTTCATGTACTTTTGCTGACAGATGAACCACTCTTAAATTCTTCCAAAACTCCTGGATGAATACCATCTGGCCCTAGTGATTAATTGCATTTTTAAATTGTTCTTCACCTTTATTACCTAAAAAAAAAAAAAGCTCTAGAGCAGGTATTTCCCCCTTGTCCTCTGTGATGAAGATAAATGCAAGGAATTTGTTTCTTTTTACTGCCATTTCCTGATTATCCCCAACTGTTATTTTTTCAAAACAGGCAATGTCATCTGACAGACACATTGGGTGGAATGGATTTGCTTCTCTCACTGTAGAATTTATGCAGCTATGAACTCTTTTTACTTTTCCAACCAGCTCTGTGGTTGGCCAGCCATCTTTTGGCTGCGTAAACAGCAAAGGGTACTACTGATTTATTTTTGTCCCCATTGGTGCTTTTTTTCTTTTTCCAGACGGCTGCTACTGCTAGACTGTTGAAACTGCTACCCCCTTCACAGACACCTAATTCTGAGTTTCTGAGGAAGATTTTGGCTTTCTTCCCCCTCCTTCCTTATTACGGCCCTCCATACAGTGCATGTTCCTTCCCACTGACTTCACACAAGCTCAGCATTTACTTTTTTGTTTCTTTACTTGCTCAAGAATATGCATCACTCTTTAAAAACATACAATCTATCACCTTGAAAATGTTTTAGCACACCTTTATAGCAGGACTTCAAAAAAATTACTATTGCAGGGAGTTTACATGCCGAAAATCACAGTTGTTTCTTTTGACGTAAAAGCTAAGCCTGCGGGTCCCAGGCAGTTCACAGTATGACATAAAGACACAGATGAGAAAGGCAACCCTGGCCCCAGCCAGCAATGAAAATACAAGTATACACTATGCAGCACCTTTTCAAGAGTTTAACACTTACCAGACTCTGTCATACTTCACGGAGCACAAGGTAATCTAATGTATAATAATACTGTGACAAACTAAACTAATAAGTATATCTTTAATCTCTGCAAAGCCACATTTGGAGAAATGTCATTGTGGGCACAGTAGGAGTAACATGTAATAAATATTTCATTGGCTCCCACAGGTAATATTTTGGCCAGGGCAGCTGGAGAAACTATGCAAGTTTACTGTCTGTCATATTCAAGCTCAGTAGCTATTTGGGGAAAACAGCTGAGGACTAAGTACAAATTTACATCATTAAAACAATAAAAAGCCTCCCTCTCAGTCTTATACTTAGCTCTGACAGTATAACTTTATTACCGTTGTTGCTATTACTAATAATAACATCAGTGTTACAACATCCAAAGCATGGTAGTCTTCAAAATTATGTGTATAGAAAAAAGCAATTACCCAGAACCATGATTGGGGGTAAGAATTGAGCAGAGCTGGAAATATCAGCCATTGCATCCAATCAAAATTCATTCAAAAAATTTATTTTATTACAGGCTTTTTTCCAAGCACGGTAGATCGGGAGGCACAGAACACTGGAATGAAAGAAGGTAGTAAAAGACAGAATATCCATCAAGAGTAGGCATCTAACTGCAATGTTGGCTTCTAGATAAGTTGAACTGGCTTTTCAGTACTGAAAGCACTGAACAGCATTATTTCCAATTACTCCAAAGATTGCCCAGGATTTCTGAAAAAAATCAGGCTGCTTTATTGCCACCTACTGCTCTCATCCATGCCTGCCCACACCCTCACCTACAAGAGACATTTGATGGAGAGATAAGTGTCCATGACACTGCCCTGTCCTTGGTCTTGCATTTGCTAAAGGAAGCAGGCCTAAGTAGGCCAATCAAACATACTTGGAGGACATTCATTGTTAATATCAGCGTAGGCAGGAAAAAATGCAGACATCAACTCTTCCAGGAGCCCATCAACATTTCCAGGAGTCTGACTTTGTTGACATCTTCCATCTTCATCAAGAAATGAAAAACAGAGCTAGAGCTGAAAGCCTGGTGTTTCTCCTGTGAGCTTTTAATAGAACTCAGTGCCAAACTCATTCCCAGAGCATCACACTGTCTCTGGTAACATACACAGGGAAGATGCCTGAGGAGTCAGGAGGCTGTGGCATATTCTCCCACTTGCGCTTTCGCATGGGGGAAGAACCATCTAGTCAGAAAAATATTTCAGCCCTTTCATCGCAGGCACCTAACACTACAGGCACTTATCTTTAAAAAATTATTGTCCACAGCTCCCAGGAGACACAAAAGGAAAACCTGTATTGAACAACATTCACCCCTTCCATCTTCAATACACATATAAACAAGAATGATATATATCAAGACTGGACTATTTGTGTTTGTCTTGTTCTTGCATTAAAAATATTAATAAGGAGGATATTAAGCTATAATGTTCCCTTTTCCTGCATTGGTAATTCTGATGGAAAGCAATATGGACAGCTTATACTGTCCCTGGGCAGACATTAAATAAACAAAAGGCTCAAATACAATAAGCATTAATATTTCATGAAGTTGGGAAGAGCATCAAGAAAGCTTTTCTTGGTCACTTTACCTAGCACTCTCCCAATGGGATTGAAAAGAGCATTAATGAGAAGCAGAAAGAAATATCTCAAGCAGCAAAAGCACACACTGAGTATGAAAATGAACTCCTTTTTGGATCTCTCAGAGGAGTAGGGCTGTGCAAGAGACAATATTTCAGATGTCCTAGCAGGATATCTTGAAAAGTCAGGCAGCTGAGTTCTGTTCAGCTTGTTATTTTATTTGTTGTTGCTCAGAGAGATTCCGAAAGCCTGCTCAGTCACACCACTTTACAGATGCTGCTTGAGAATGGTGACAGCTACTCAGGATGGGACCATTTGGGCCAGCAGATAGATCTTAATGTTGTGGCAACCCAAAAGTACTGTGCAGTACCCACAATGGTTTAACCATCACCTGAAGAGGTGCAGAAAGCCCTTTTCTCTTTTGCTGCAGGTTGGAAGGGGTCCTGGGAACCTCAGGAGCAGGCTGGACCTCCTCAAGCCAGCAATCTTATGGTCATGGGTGCCCATAGGGGTTTGCATTTCAAACCTACAGTGGAAAGTGAGGAAACTTTGCCACCAGTGCTAGGGCAAGGGGAATCCCAGCTGACCATAAAGCGTATGTGCTAGATCTGCAGAGCAAGAGGCTTTTGGAAGTGTGCCATGGCAAGGGTGCACACGGTGTTAATTTGTGTCACCTCACAAGGGACTCATTTTGCTTGATCTTAGACAATTATAGCACAGACATCTTCATCTGAGCTAGTTGTCTAACTCTCTTTATAGTCAAGGAGAAATAGGTGATCCTGGGGCATAATTCATCTCCTTCTCGGATAGATGTCTGAAATAGAGCTGATGAATCATTCTCTAGAAGCATCTCCAGACTCTCTGTTGTCTCCACAGTCATAAAGGAGGCCAGACAACCAGTTCAGATGTAGACTTCTGCTTTGTGGACATATAAAATTAAGTGAGACAAGTCTCACCTTTTGTTACTGAATTGCATTAGACTTGTATATGATTCAATGTGAATGCAATGAAGGATACAATCACTTTCATATAAAACAAAGGAAATAAACTATAATTTTCATCAGCCTGCTTTTTATTGAGCTGTGCCACAAATAGTTCCAAGTCCATTTACAAGAAGAATGCCAGATACCCACTCCTCCTGAACAATTCACAGGATAATGTATAACTTCTTGGAGCACCCCTTTATGCATTTGCTGGCACTTGTGGTTTCCCAGAGCATGCGTTGTTCCCTCTTTGCAGTTTCTCATGGCTCAGCTTGGAGCTCTAATGGTCAGAGCGCATGTGCGCCTGTAGCCAGTTTGTTTCTTTTTCTTTCTGAAAATCAGTCCTTTAACAGATTCGGAGGGCCTATTCTAGCCACGGCCATTTGTAATTCTAATAAAATCGCAGTTTTATGGTGACCCTATCTTCTTTAACTACATGTACTCCCTACAGATCTTTCTCATTTCTAGCACACAAAATGTGCTGTATGTGTCCAAATGTTGGTTGATGACTACTGCCCTGTTCCAGTAGCAGGCCACATCATAAAAATGTCTTCAGTCCACAGCAGAAATGATATTGTGTAGTGCTCTTTTATTTTAATTCAGTTCAGCATTGTTCAGTGATTCTGTTCCAGGAAAAGGAAGCGTTGACAATCAGTATGTTTAGACTATCTGTAGACTTTACCCTGAGCTAATTACCAATTAACTCAATGTACTTAGCACACTTGTAAAGCCTATAATGGACACACTACATATTTCTGGTTATGAATTTCTGTTTCTTATCCAAAGCTGACCTCCTAATCTTTTTTGTAAATAACTATTTCTTTGTTGTTTTGATGAAATGGAAAAGGGTCCACAGTAGCCTTTGTTGAATGTGTTGAATACTTGCTGCTAATTGTCTATTAATTAACTAGAGCACTAACAGTTTACAATAGATCTATCTGCTCTGATTTCTCTGGCAAAAGCATTTTTTCATCAATCATCAAAAAGAACTGTGATTAGTTCCAGACACTGTCCTTCAAACAAGATCATGGCATGGAAGTATAGAGCTCTTATTCTTGTACATCAGGATTTAAGTGACACAGACCAGAAGTTGTTCACTGTGCTCTAGTGACCAAAGTCACGTAACTTCAGAGGTGTCCCAGCTTTCCTGTATTTTTTTGGGCCACTCTTAATCACTTAGAAACACAGCACATTTGAAGACTACTGTGAAGCAAAATGGAAATATTTCAAAAAGTGAAATCAAAGATAAGGTGCTCTGACATACATAGTAATTCATAAAGCTTCCAGGTAATTCAGAAAGCAATTGCAAGAACACGCTTCCCACGTGCTACTCACATACATCAGCTCCCAGTGAAGACATTTTTGTTCACCTTTCACCACTGAAACATTTTCAAACTAATTAAATTTCCTCTGTGTTTTATACTGGAAATAGATTTTCACTTAGAACAGAGTATTGAATAAGCCTTAATATACTCATTATACTATAACTTGGTTTTTCCTTGATTTTAGCATTTTTAATTCACATCCTACTGTAAGAACACTTTACCCAAGGAAAGAAAGAAAGAAAGAAAGAAAGAAAGAAAGAAAGAAAGAAAGAGAGAAAGAAAGAGAGAAAGAGAGAGAGAAAGAGAGAAAGAGAGAAAGAGAGAAAGAGAGAAAGAGAGAAAGAGAGAGAGAAAGAGAGAAAGAGAGAAAGAAAGAGAGAAAGAGAGAAAGAGAGAAAGAGAGAAAGAAAGAAAGAAAGAAAGAAAGAAAGAAAGAAAGAGAATTTTAGAGAAAGTATCTGGAAAGAAAAAAACTGAGTTTAATTAAATAGCCATTTGCAGGTCTTTGTGGTTTATATTTGAGGAGCGGGTTATTTCCTAAGTGCTAAAACTGCACATTGTTACATTAATTCAACTAATAGGTGTTAGTTATGACAGCCTGCCTGGTAAAGGTTCTAAGCCAGTGTCATTCCTATAGATTTATACACTTGGAAATGCGCACTTTAAATGAGAATCTTGCCAGTGTCAAAATTAAATTAAACTGAATTAAATCATGTGCCTAATCACAAAGACCTGGGATTCTTTTCAGAATCAGGTCCAAATTACAATCGTAACTCTAGCCCAACTACTGAAGACAATGAAAAGGCAGTTCCAGCTTCATTATCCCTTACTGAAGTTGCTGCCTACACAAACACAGAGCTAAGTCCTTAGCTGAGCAAAGTGACTGATACTAGAGCAGTTCTGGGACAATTACGCCCACCCTCACAACCTGAAAAGCTCCCACAGCCACAACGCCCTGTTAAAAATGGCTCCTCCAGAGACTATGATCATCATGAGGTCAAGTGCTCACGAGATGAGCATCCAAGATCAAACTTCAGGTCCAACAAGACCCCACTCTCAGGGGTCAAACTCCAGACCCAGCAGCATCTAGTAGTGAAGCACTCTCAGGATTCGTCTGTCAATGTTGACACAAATGTCTTGATGCATTGGCGTATACCTTGTCTGAATTACTATAGTTGATCATAGGTGGTCCTGTCTTGCCTCGGACCACACCAGTCAGAGTGGTCTTCACAGAAAGTGGAGTAAGTGGTGGCTCTGCCTTCTTTAATCCAGTAGTCCAGTGGTTTTCAGCATTTAGGTGTGTCACAGCCTTGGTGAATATAAAATGCAAGCTAAGAAAGGCTTTTCTGCAAAGAGGGAAGGTGCTACTGCTAACTCAGTGATGCTATATTGCCTCAGAGTAAGCCAGCATCCATCACTCCTGCTGAATTTGGATTCCTGTAGGAGTCCAGAGCCAGGAACCAGGAACCACTGCCTCCCAAAGACTGTCCTTTTGCATTTATGCAGCTCCCACATGTGCTGGCTAAGAGTGGCCCGCCTGCTACTTGCTGATCTATGTCAAGGGCTATTACCCTACCTTAAGCTACTGTAAACAGCAAGGCAAGAGCAAACAAATGCAACATCTCAAGACAATGTGTACTGGGAGTTTTGCCAGCAAGCACCCGCTATCGGCTGTGCCACACAGAATCACAGACCCTTCTGCATACAGGAAAATTCTCCAAGAACTCTAAACATCTAGCACAAGTCATAGCAAACATATTAGTCTCATAAAATCAAAAAGCTAACACCATTGCCTTATACAAGTTGCAAATGTAGGCTTAGGCCCCAGCTCTGTCAAGCTCTCATCAGTCAGGAACAGAACCATGGCAAGAAAATTTTCATTCTCATTATTGACCACAATCAATATAGCATCTGTTAAGCAGGGGATGGGGCTGCTGAAAAACATGAGCGTCAAAGTTGCACCATGTAGCATCAATTCAGCTGTGTCTGTCTTCACTGGTTAGACCAAACACGCTACTGCAACAACCATGGACTTGTAAGAAATGGTATTGGAAGTTAACATGAATGAGCTGAGGGCTCGGCTTTGGTGAAAAGAAATCCCATCACATGTATCTCTGCATTGCAGATGTGTGCCTCATCTAGGGGTGAGATTTAGGGACTTTCTCCTCATACAGCTGGGGCAGAGTCATCACAAATAATCTGCAAACCTGACAAGTATCTGGTGTTAATAGGTTTCAGTAATCAAGGGAAGAGCCCTGACCTGTCATTTTCATGTCACAACATTAAAGAAAAACAGGACACAAATGAAAGGAGACAATGCACAAATCCCCAGATGACACTGCACTACCATACCCTGTCCCCTTCCATCCACATGGGCTGTGGGACCAGGGATGGTTGACATGCTGTGCTGGTGGCAGACCGCCCTCCACCAACCGACAGGCACCCTGGGAGTAGGAGCAGTACTCAAAATGTACCAGACACCAAGCTTACCCCTGTCTTCTTCCAGCTTCCTGAACCCTGCATAGCTCAGTACTCCCAACGACCAGCCCACTGGTTTTCCACTCCTCTCTCTTGCCTGCAGAGAAAGCAAAGTACCTATTTCCAACAGATACCTGCTACGATCAGAAGCCAGCTTTGTTCAGATACTGTGCCCAAGGGCAACCTCTGGTCAGCCAGGCTCAGAAGTCTCTCTGGCTTATTGGCTGCCTAGAAACAGATTGAGGCAGAGCAAGTTTTTCCTTTTCTTTGTATTTTCTTTTAAAGAACTTTTCTTTTTAAGTGACACTCAAAGGAATGCCTACTCCTCTGTACAGTGTTCTCCATGGGAGGGGAAAATATTGCAGTTCAGTGCACTGTAGAGAAATATCAATTATTTTAACAGGATGCAACTTGCATTACTGTGCTTCCAAAACATGTAGAACAAATACTTGTACATATAGCACACGTTTATTTGGAAATGAAGTCTAATATTCCAGTTTTCCCAGATGCTGAGGGTTTCCTCACCCATTATACTGCAACCAAAATATGTCAGTATAGCTTTTAATTTTCCTGGATAACTTATAAAATTATTTTCCCTGGCCATCCTTCCATGCACATCTGCATTCAAAACAAGCTCATCCGTGCCTTTCTTCAGGGAAGGGACGGGGTGAAGGAACGAGGGGTGATGCAATAGCTTTCCTGCCAGCAGTCAGAAGAGTGGCACAAACAAAATCAGCCAGCCCACTTAGTTCTCTGAAAAGAAGTATGCTCACAGAATCAGAGAACGTTAGGGATTAGAAGGGACCTCGAAAGATCATCTAGTTTAATCCCCCTGCTGGAGCAGGAACACCTAGATGAGGTTACACAGGAATGTGTCCAGGTGGGTTTTGAATGTCTTCAGAGAAGGAGACTCCACAACCCCCCTGGGCAGCCTGTTCCTGTGACAGAGCATCTTACAGGTACTATCAGCAGGAATCTCTTCCATTTGTGCACACTAAAGGGCCACAGCCTGAGTAACAGGAGTATTACAATGATGATTTAATGGTGTGAGCTCTCTACCTGTGCAGTACGAGGCAGGATTAAGCCACAGAAGTAGCTGCAGTGACTTGCTAAAGTAATCTGGATTGCTCAGGCAACCCCTGATAATATGGTTGCATCATCTATGTAGAAAGTGGGAGCAGCCATGGGGGTAGCCATGGGCCTCACACCCTCACCCTAAAATTCCTTACCTGAGATAAACCCCGCATGTTCCAAAATAAAATCTTGCTATTCTCACCAGGATGCTGCTGAAAAGAGAAAACTCTTCTACTTCTTCCAACAGTAACTGAACCATCCCACAAGCTTCCTTGGCACCTAATGAGTGATCATTAATCACTGGGTGTTTTCTAAGCACAGTTTAGAGTTTTAATAAATGCCAAATAAAGAATTAACAAGGCTATAATCAAGAAAATATGTTCTTGATTTGGGAACACTGCAACAGAAAAGCTTTGAGACAGATAAATGAGGGGCCGTAGTTCACAGCCTCTTCTGTATCCCTGCACTTTCTGCCACTGGGCGGGAAGCAGACTCACATTTTCACATCTGTGTTAAAGAAGAAACCTGACTTCTCATTGCTCCCCCAGAGGGAGAAGGGTGATGAGCGGGAGAGGGGTTCCTGATCCAATTTGAACAGTGTGTCCAAGACCCTCAGCTCACCCAGGTACAATTGTGGGTGTCAGCAAGAGACTGTTTTAGTAGAACAAAGACAAAGCAGAGAGATGGTTAGGATTAAAGCCACAAAGAACTTAGCTTTTTCAAAACTCAGATGAAACGGTCCCTTCTCCACCTCAACTTGCAGGTAGTTCTTCCTCTCCCGGTCACCTCCTGCCTGCTCCAGCTTGAAGCAGGAGTCCCTGCTCACCCGGGAGAGGGCAGTACACCAAATCGGGTACTAACTTGCTCTCTGTCCTGTCTCTCCCACTATGGCTTCCTGCCTGTACCTTTGCTTTATGGCCAAACAGGCAGTAGACGGAAATGGAGCACAATTTCAACGAACCATTACATGTGCAGAGGGAAAATCTCTAAGAAGTGTACAGTTTAACCTGAGACATAACCACCACCCATGCCAAGCAGAAGATAGTGACAGTAACTTTGCCCAGTCACAACAGTTGGCTGCCACATGGGCTGATGGCATTATAAATGCACGCTAGGAAAAAACATAAAACTGAGCTGGAAACATCTGGACCCAGTCAAGCAACAGTGGCTGGTCGGGGAGTGTGGTTTGGAGTGGAATAATGCAATCACTGGTTTCTTTCTTGATGGCAATTCTTTAAACCACTCTACCCCCTCTTCCCACCAGGAGTCAGTGCCAGCCTATCATACCCAGGGCAAGTGCAGTTGAAGAAGAAGGCTTTTGCTATGCAGCCTGTACCCTGCCTAGGAAATCAGAGAATAATGACTGAATCTACCAAATCAATGGGAGAAGGGGAGCACATGCAAGAGCATGACACAAAATGTGGTAGCAGAGGCAGTTACCACCCAGCCAGTGCCCAAGAAGTACCCTCAGTGTAGTGATGGGGCTTCAAAGCTTTGAGTACGTACAATCTGCTGGGTCCTTAGTGATCCCAAAAGGTAAGATGAGCTTCCTCCTCACTGTGGACCTCACTGACCCAAACACAGTTGAGTGCATATGAGCGTGGCCAGAGGGGAACTGAATTTGTCAGCATTTGCTTACTTGGCAGCATTTTGGCACAGTATCGAGCAAGTCACTTAAACTAGATTGCATTCTCCCTAATCGTGAGGTTTTTTCACCCCTTGCTGGTGTGACGTGACACCTCTAGGCCTGACACATGCAAGTGTCACAGTGGAAGCCAGTGGCACTGACCCACAGAGCACGTGCTGGCAGCTGGGTGTTTGTAGCGCTCATGCATTTGTCACACCAAATTCATGGAGATCTGTGTTTTCTCCAGCCAGGCTCCAACTCTGTCCCTCCATGCCAGCCTGCCTGATCACCAGTCCCAGTCTTACCAGGCTCCCATTGAATCTCAACCCCCCTTTCACATCTTTGCCTTTGTCCCCCACCCCATCCCAGCCTGCATTTCCCATCAGTTGCTGTATGCCAGGCAGCCCAGGCCCTGATGGGAGCCCTCCTCCTTCCCTTTCCAAGGCTCAGTCCCTTCGTGAGCCCCACCAAAGCCCCATGCCCACCTGAAGCCTCACCAAAGCTACCTGAAACTGAAGCCCCTCTCCATGCCCAGTGGGTCTCTGCCTTCTCTCTTCCAGCCCCTTCCCCAGCTCCAGCTGCAGCCTTCCAGTTGCTGGATATTGGTTTTTTTAACCTTTTTTTTTTTTTTGCTGAGCTCCTCAGGTGTTTTTTCTTTTCCCTTTTCTTCCCCATTTTTCTGTCCCCAATCTCTTTCCCTCCCTCCTTGCTGGCTTCCATCATCTAGAGATACAAACTGAAGAGACCTCATTTTGCCCTCCTCAGATGCAGCACTGGGAGATGGTCCCCCCTTATTACGTCAGGAGCCTGTCTACACCCTCTTTTAGGGGACTGTGGCTTCACAACAGCCTTACATACTAGACTATATATTCGATTGCACAAATTCCCTTTGTTAACTGTACAAAGTCTTACCGACTGATATACCTGTCCATTTACAGATTACTCGGTCCAGCCCTGCAATTAGTTGCAGTAGAAAATGGAGAAAAACTTCAGAAGTGTAAAATTGCATTAGCATTTTTTAAACAAAACTGTTTGCTTCAGAAAATTTCATGGTCAACCTGAAAGGGTTTCCTTTAATACATGTTGCCAAAAAGAAAAATAAATGTATTTTGGGTCAGACCACAATAACTTCTCAATTTTTTGAGAGCTGGTTATGAAAGAAAAAAAAAACTTTAACATTTTTCTGATGAAGTGCACCTTTTCAAGTCATGCAGGTATGTAATTTTTTTTCTCATACATGAGTAGAGATCTTATTTTTAGATATGATCTAATGTGCAAAAGGCTGCACCTACATTTTATTCCACAAAGTAGTTTTAAAATGGAATCAGTCCAAAATACATCATTGGTATAGTATGTGTTTATGTATGACTGTCCCTCGACTATATGTCATGCCAAGGCTGCAAAGTCTTTAAAATGGATTTTGAAAATGCAGAAGGCTCAGAAAATAATTGCAAAAATTATTCCAGGGTTGGAGATAACACTGCACCACAAGGCATTTTAAAAGGTTGCCAGGAAGAAGACTCAGACCTCACTGGATTACAGTATCTAAGGTCCTCTGGGGGAAGCTTTTCCAGGTGGGAGAGGACTGTTTAATCTTCCAGAGGGAAGCAGGTCAAGAAATAATGGTTGGAAGCTGAGGCTGATCAGGAATTAGGTGCATCATTTTAATAGTAAAGGTATTAACCAGTGGGACAAGGTGGGGAGAAAGGAGGGAATGTGAAAGATTTTCCATTTCTAGAGGTTTTTAAATCAAGACTGGATGCTTTCCTGCAGACATGGTTTATCCAAGCACACATTATTGGGACAACTAGAGGAGTATCAAGGTGAGATACATAGACCTGTAAGCCCCAGTCATCTTAACAGATTATGACTAGGACCCTTCTAAATACAGAACATTCATGTATTTCTTCTTCATCGGAATCAAAAACACTACAGACAGATTTAGTTTCCCAGGATGTACCAATGTATGTTGAAATGCGGCAAGGATTATGAGATATTCCATGGTTTACAAAACGAGCCACGGGATCTCTAATACCTACAGATGGTCTGAGCAGCAGCTTTACACCTTGTTCAGCAGCACTGTATCCTGATATCATGCTGAGGGACAAGTATTACACTGTCTCTGACCAGAATATCATCGACTGAGTTCTTAGTATTGTTTACTGCAGCACCAAAGACATGAATGGAACAGTTTGGTCCAGCAACACGCCAGTTATATCAGGCATCATGGACAAGGTGCCATGGATGTTACTTCATCGTTTTTATTATTCAACTCATATTTGTGGAAAAGGGGATATCACCCTCCTAAGCAGAGGGCAGAAGGAAAAGAGGTACTAAGAAGAAAAATCCCGGGATGGAGCTGGATTTTCCATCATCACCCACAGTATTGCAACACCTTCGTGCCCCATCCAGATTGTCAGCAACAAACCTCACCAAGTGTGCATATATGGCACTTCCACATCAAGGCTGTCATTAGGCAAGGACAACAGAGGCCACCGCCCAGCACAGCTCCATGGCAGCTGGCAGACCCATCTCGATTTGACCCCCCCTGCCCCAATATTCAGGGGAAGAGAGCTGGCTGACATCTATGAATTTGATACGAGGAGAGACCTCAACCTCCAAGGGCTTCCCTCCCTGAAGAGCCCCTGTTCTAAGAAGTTATTTTAATAAAGTTAAAAAAGAAAAAAACCATATTTGTATGCTTGATGCTGCCAGTTCTTCCCAGTTGCTCCTGATGTGCAATTCCTATATGTTTCCCCACTTTTTTTGGCAGATGAGTTACCACCCAAGCTGGTGGTACTATTTTTGTGAGCTGTTCTATTTAAGAAAAGATTCTCATTGTTTTATTAAAGTGTTGTTAATATTCTGAAAATACAGTTTTCTACAGGAGATATTCCCTCCTCTGATTCTATAACACAGAAGTAAACACTCTGTAATGTCCAGAGACAAACTGCCTCCTAGAACTGAACTTTCCCACAATATTTAATTCAGGCAGTTGATAGATTAATACTAAACCTATTAAAAACAATATACAGCTACATGAATAGGGTAGTAATTTCCTTGCCAGAAGTTGAAATGAGTGGGTGCTTTGATTCCCACAGGGAAGGCAACTCCACCAACCAGCAGCATAATCTACAAACACTGCAGCACCAAATGAGGGATTCACCATCCACAACTGGATCGTTACGCTCTATGGATATAAACGTTATAACCAAAGTCTCATCCACACTGCAGTAGCCCCAGGTTATATTGAGAAAAGAAAGCAAGGTGATCCCCTTAACAAAAAAAAAAAAAAAAAAAAAAAAAGAAAAAGCAGCAGCACACTTACTTTTCCCCTTGTGGCTTATGAGATTGGTATGAATGTGAACATTACTGTGCCAAAATATCTCTCGCTTAAATTGTCATTGCAAATCAATTCTGAGTATAAAAGAAGCCCTTCCACTGAACTCATCTGTTCAAACCCCCATTTCCTATTGCAGCCACCAGTGAAAAAGAACATTTCATCCACTTGCAGCAACTTTTTTGATTGAGGATTAGTCACAAGGAAAGTGAGACAATGATATTAGGTCTCTCTCTATGCACTGGGATGGCTCATGATGCTGCCCATGCAGGGGCAAAAGCATAGCCAGCTAAAGTCAGCTGAAAAAGTTCCTGCAGTCTGAAATGCGACTGGACCTTCTATGGATGCAAGCTAGTGGGACAGAAGCTGTTTGCTACCCACCACTGATGTGGTGGCCCGGCCAAGAAGAGAAGGATGGAGCAGAGTCATTGGCACGTCAGCCCTCCAGCAGGTACACTAATGAATACTTCCACACCAAGAACTAAATTTAGTTTAATTAGTGTGAGAAACAGATCCACAACAGGTAAAGCAAGAGGAATGATGCAAAATACAAGGTAACAAAGTGAAGAAGCAATAATTCTGATGGGAAACTTTGCCAGAGTTTTATAATTTTAATTGGTTCTTTAAATGCTGCACATTCCAGGCAGCCAAGACTCCTATTTAGAGCGTTGTATATCAAATTTGAGCAGGACACCCAGAGAGAGGCTATAATTTATTTTTAAGTTGCAATCATCTAGCCCTCATAAAACAATTTATCATATGTCACCAAATAAGCAACACTTCTGGGCATTTAAGTTTCTTAAAACCACAGCAGCAGCTTTCCCAAGTGTTCCTAGATCTCTGCACATTATTGCAGTGGTCTTCAATAGGTTCAAGGGTTCCAAACGAGTTTTTGTGTAATTTTTATATTCATATAATACAAAATATTATCAACAGACATTGTCAACTGCAATATGACAACAATTTACTCTAGCACCACTGAAGCAAGAGGAGATCAGATGAGGGGTTCAAGAGATTTGAAAAGGGGAAAGAGAGGGAGATATTCCACTCAGCTGAGGATCCTCAAGCTTTCCAAGCCCCATCATGTCCCCACTTTCCCCTAGAACTCACCACAAAATTCAGTTTTGCCAAAGCAACAGTACATTACTTTGTTCCTCATGGGTTAAATACTATCCTCAATTTTTGCCTCAAACACCTTGAGCCACCTCTCTCCTCCTGGTGAAAGCTCACTGCTACAGGGTGAAAGAATGGGGAAAATGGCTTTCATTCCAACTGTAAACCTAAAGAGTTTCTCCTTTGGCTTCCCAGAGGTTCCCTGTCTTCATAGGTCTACCAGCTGTTTCTTTCAATACCCAGTCAAGCCAAAAGCATCATTTCTATCACTTATAAGACCAGCTAAACAGCTCATCACAAACACACCTGCTATTTTCTCTTTTCAAATTGTCCAGCAGCATACCACAATATCTGCAGTGTAAACTAGTCACAATAGCCTCTGTGGATAATTTTTATCTCTAGCCAATCAGCAAAATATATCTTGTGAGTTTTGAGCATCTTGAACTGAAAGCATTTCTGTTTACAGAATAATCAAACAATATGTTTTTGTTCTGTGACTATGAATGTAATTCATGGCTCTCCTTGCAAGCCCTGCTATTTTAAATACTACTCTGAGATGGACGTTGATTCAAACTAGTGCACTTTCACATTGTCATTTTGTTATATTAGCTGGTGAAATCTCACTCATCATGATGGGGGAGGAAAGGAGAGGAAATCCAAAGTAGATAGAAGCATCCTTAAAGGGTTTATCAGTAAGGATTTAACCTAACCTCCTCCTCCTCCCTACCACAGACACACACACACATTTTCTAGGTTCATTTTCCCTGTAGGTTTCCACTCCATAGAGCAAATCCTGTCCCGTCAAAAGCCAATGTCTACCCATCTCAGTATAGAAGCCTCTAGAATGCCAAGTGTTTTTTAGCTCCCTCCAACATCCTGCAATAGTTCACTTTGTTGCCCATCTGCCTGCCATGGAAAATACACTCAGCATCATTTCCCACAACTAAACCGTGAAGACAGGGTCTTGCCTAACTATCTTAATTAATGAAAAGCTATTAGTTTGATTGCAGGTTGGTAATTGTTCTGGCCCTGCAGTAAATGCCATTAAAATCATTTTTACAGAACTCTCCTAATAACTAGCTATTCTTGTAGTGCAATTGCTTTTAAATCTCACGAGGCCAATGTGTAATACGTGACTGTTCCAGTTCACAGCTCTCAGCACTCCGAGGACATATATCACGTTTCAAGTTTTTAATTTGTTATGGTAATCAATACCTTATTCCTTTTAACCACAGAGACAAACTCATTTGCTCTTTTGAGTTCGATACTGGATTATGCATGATTTGCATCCATAACTCCTGTAAATGCCACATGACACTTAACAACATCAGCTAGGGATTTATAAACCGCTTTTCAGTGGGTTTTCAACAGAATTCACCTGCAAGTTGGGAGATGACAGAGGTGGAACATCAGCAATATTTGGTGGTTTGTGACTGCTGTTCAAAGACAATCTCAGAGATGATGATATATTCATAAATACGCACACTTAAAAAAATATATTCAAACAATCAGTCATTTACATTTTAGCAGCTAGCATTCATGCACACTACAAGAGCAACAAGCAACTGTTTGGATCTTACTGGCCCTATCAACAACTTTCAGTTGTGCAGGAACAGAAGTAAATCTGATAAACATGCCTGCTAAATAGATTTGTGTCAGCTATAAACAGGCTTTTCAGAATATAATTTCTTGAAGGATGTCCTGGGTGTTATCCTAGGTTGTAAATTGCATGCAATCCAAAGTATAATGCAGCAGGAAAAGAGAATCAGGAAATCTCAGTGTTGTTCTACCTGTGGTTGCAACTTGATCTGACATCATCATTTAGGCCACCAGATCAATGCTTTGCACACTTAAAGAGCACTCTGAAGACAGACATGAAGGCCCATGAAAATAGATCTGTTTACAGGACTGGGTTTTGATCATATTTCAGATATATTACTTTTTTAATATTTTAAAAGGTTAGAATGACATTTCCTCTTTCAATTATTTCCTTGAGTTTCTCTGTCATTCCTTGGAACCTTACTTCTTTCTTTATTCTATTCCTCTTTTATATGTAGGTTTTAATTGATTTTTATTTCCTCAGCACCACAGGTTTCCCCACCCATTCTTTTTAAATGATAGTTTATTACCAAGTGCCATGGTCACACTTCAATATTTCATCTGGGTGACACTAAACTGAAGTGGCTTAGTTTATAGGCCATGAAATTTTGATGAGTCTTAGTTAATTTTGCATGAAGATCAAGAAGCCAGGGCAGCAAAAGTCATTCATGGAAAGTGCTTTCTCTGTGGAAGAACACTTGTAAGACGAACTTGTTCTTTGATTGAAACTCTTTTTAATTACATTAACCATATTGTCCCTCTAAGCTCCCATCATTACTAAGCTTGTTATTTCATTTCCCGAGTCCCATGCACTTTCTGACTGATGGATCCCATGTGGAAATACTATGGCTATATCTAACTCCAGCATATTTCAGCCTGATGTCTTTAACTTGACCACAGATATTGAAACATATGAACCTTTTATTTTGCTAATAGTCCAAAAGAGAGTGCTTTGGAATGAAATCAGTCATTGCTTCTCTAATGTAAATGGCCCTCATAAAGCACTGATTCAGTAATTTATTTTAAAAATTCTCATTGCTGTTTGGTTTGTGATAACTACGTACTCTGAGCATTTCCAGAACAACTTGACATACACCAAAATATGGAAAGCGTTTGCAAGAATTCAATCAGCCTACACTTGGAGCATGAAAAACCTCAAAGGAGCAGACTTTGCCTTATGCCTTAAGAGTGAGACTTTAGTTCTGTCAGAGCACAGCAAGAGCTTCCTACAGTAAGAGCTGTATGCCACGGACAATTAAAACCCTGAATCCCAACCTTCAAACCTGAGCTGAAATGTCCTTTATTTCATCTCTTAAACTGGGAAAAAGGGAGGGAGACCTCCTCTACAGGTATCAATACTTTAATCATGTTCAGGATCAAATCACTACATTGAATTCTCTCTCATGGTTATCTGGAAAGGAGGTCTCTCTAAGCAGAATCAATGCAAAAATTCATAAATGTGTTTGCAGACTTAGCCCCTGAATTCAGCTAGCTACTATTTCTAGGTCTTGCTAAATAGCAGCCTTCTCAAATCCAACAGAAATTCAAAACCCTCTGCAGCTTATTCCTTTCCTACTATCTCTGCATCAATAGCCATATCTTACTAGCACCCAGTCCAAGAGAGTATCTTAATTTTCCACTTTAATTTTCAAGTAAGCACTGTCAATGCTTTCTATTGCTGCTGGGAAAAGAAAAAGAGAAAAAGGAAAAGGAAAAGGAAAAGGAAAAGGAAAAGGAAAAGGAAAAGGAAAAGGAAAAGGAAAAGGAAAAGGAAAAGGAAAAGGAAAAGGAAAAGAAAAAAAGAAAAAGAAAAGAAAAAGAAAAAGAAAAAGAAAAAGAAAAAGAAAAAGAAAAAGAAAAAGAAAAAGAAAAAGAAAAAGAAAAAGAAAAAGAAAAAGAAAAAGAAAAAGAAAAAGAAAAAGAAAGCCAGCAAAAGACATCCCTCCTTGAAGTCCTTTCTTGCCTGATGTCTACAAAATATGTCAACAGTTGAGCTCTGGGTGAGCTGAGATCACTGCCTCATGCTGAGCTACTTTGCCTCTCTGTTTCCTGGTGCTCCTCTGCATGCATGACATGGGCATCAGCTGTCTCCTGTCTCAGCCTTGGATTGCAAACTCCTTCTTCCAAATTGCAAGCTTTTTCTTACAAGTTTGTGCAATACCTAGTAAATTTGGCTTGTGACTGAGTGTCAGTAGCAGCATCAGTAACTAAAACTCTAGGGTTTTCACAGGCTTTGCTACAAATTAATATTTAACTAAAAATTCATACAGACAATTCAGTGTTCACAAGAGAAAAACTATGCTTAGGAATAGAAGCAAACGCATGATGCCAGTCTTATTCTGAAGGGCAGATCTTCAGATTACATAGAATAGTATAATGACATTGGAGTCTGTAGAACTATTATGACTGATACCAAGGAGAGATCTGTCAGTCTTTGAGTAAAATTTACATGATACATAGCTCTTTATCACAAGGATTTACGGAGCTCACTATGTTGTCAACAGTTTCACAGGACTTTCATGTCATAGCTTTTCAGCCAGCAAGATCTCAGTAATCCCATGAGGGAAATAAAAAGATGTCATATGGCCATAACACCCAGTGCAATTTTTTAAAATCAAGTGTTCTTAAACAACCACACAAGTCAAATGTATTAATCCCAACTAATCTGTGAGGAAATGCAGATGCCAAATCTGTTATGAACCAGTACTCACACACTACCAGTACTACCACCCACATCGTGCTTAGTCAAATTTTCTAAGCTTTATTCAGTGCTAACAGTGGTGTTGTCCAAACAAACAAAAAACAGTTGTGAGTCCACGTATAAACAGGGAGACTTACAACTACCTCTGACTGTGTCTGGGAGCAGAAAACAGTCCCACAGGGGAAGGAGGGCTCCAAACCACATCAATAGAAAGACCAGAAATAATCTGTCCTTTCTATGTCCCTTACTGCTTCTAAAATCTATCAGCATCCCTAATGATTTGATGAACTTCTACCCATTGCAGAGTGTCACACAGACCCATCCCAAGTCAGGAAAGGTAAGAAATACACCTGTCAGACAGAGCACAGAGAAATTAGCCTTTTCTAACAGCCTTCAAATATTTCTGAATGGCAAATAAAAAAAAAATCAGGTCAAAGAACTCATTTGCTTCAGATTATTTCTCAAGGTTTCAAGGAAGCAATGGAGTAATTGAAGCACAGAAATATCTACCCCTATCAGAGCCACTGGGAACCCAGGATGGATTTGTGGTCCATCATATTTAATGTTGTTGAGTGATCCAAATGAATTAGCATTGATTTTTCCATATATTTGTCCCTTGCCAAGATGTAATCACTTATTAATAATACCAGAACTGCTACTTTAAGAAGTATCTTGTGTCTCTTTTTTTTTTTTTTTTTTTTACATTTCATACTTGTTTCTTGTTTAATATGTTATTACCAGGGTCAAAGTTCTGAGACCACATATGTACTAAAACTTGCTTAGTAATTTCTGCAGCAATGAATTATACCCATGCCTACCTAATCAGATAGCCTGTTTCTCCACCTTTTCCCAAATCATGTCTCCATAAGCCAATGTAGAGGATTATTTCTGACAGATAAGTAACATCTAATTTGTACAGAATGGTCTGCATGGCACATCAGACTCTGTTTCTACCAACATTCACTTTTTGACCACTCAGGAACATATTATTTTTGTAGCATTTCCTCATACAACACTACTTCTTTAAAATTAGTTATTTGTTAACGAAAATACTGCTACTATTGCAGAGGTTTTGCAAAATCTTATAACAGTAATGCAAAATGCAAAGTTTGTGCATTGACACCAGCTGTCAGCTCAGCATTTTGTGAAAATGTTAAGCGACAGAGCCAAGGATGATTTGAAAGTGTAATCTCATATATATCGTAATGAATCATATATTGAAACTTCTCACCTTAACTAGCCAGGAAGGGTGGCTATGAGTTGTGAGATGTCTCTCCAGTTTTGGAAAGTGTTTACGTAGCATGTGGCAGATTTATGTGCTGGAAGAGTCAAAATTTACTAGCAGCTCTTAAAGACAGTGTGAATATGTATTAATTAGCAAAGTGATAGTGGTATCTTTGGTAAATTTCTATTTACAGAACTAGGGATATAGTAGGGATATAGTACTGTAGGAAGCCATGCAGACATAGGCAAGAAAACCAGATAAAAGCTCTGCTGGTGATCAAGATTTCTGGTTTAAATTCTGAACAATATTTTTCCAGGTCCAGAGTTAAATCCTAAACATGCTTTTTTGATCATAAATGTCAGTAATACCAGGATAACACCTTAAAGGCACTAGGATCCAGCATTGTTATAAAGCATAAGACTCACTTGCAAGCTACAATTGACATCAAGGCATGCATACATATGACTGTCCCACTTTAGATTTGAAGAAAATATATCCCCTAAAATTAACATAATTGGAGAGAAGTAATTTTTCGATGTCCCGTTCTGCTTGCATCTGTGTTACAACTAGTATTCACAAAAGGTTAACAAACCCAATAACAACCTAAAGGTTTTTCCCAGAAAAAAGCCTTTACGACAAGCCTTATGGCAAATGTTACATTATAGATGCATTGCCGCATTGCAACTGAGGAAGAAGAAAGTATGGAAAATAAACACTGCCAAGATTCTCTTTATATCTATCAGATTAAACTAAAAGGTAGGTCAAAAAAAAAAAAAAAGGTGGATGAGGATTAGAAGTTTTAGGAAATTATTTGCCCCCAAATTTGCCCCTAAACCTGCATTCAGCAGGAGAGACAAACTACTTCACCTGCAGTGTAGAGGGGAAGGGACACAGAGAAGCCCTGTGTGAGGTGCAGTTCTGAAACAGGGCTGTGGGACAGAAATGTCTCCTTGGCTTCCACAAAGAAAATTTGTGTGACAAATGGAGCAACCTGTAGCTGTGAGGTGTATTTGAAGTTTGCACTTATTTATTTTTTCCTATTTCTTCATTGTAACTTTGTTGCCAGTAAAAATAATCAAGAACTTAGCCCTCTGCTTTACTAATTTTTCTCTGAAAGTATGTCCAGCACTCAAAGTGATCTAGATGATTCTAAAAAAAAAAAAAAAAAAGAAAAAGGGTGTGTTTTTACTTCCATGGGGATAACACACCTAAGCAAATTGGCCTTCCAGATAGCTAGGAGCCAAGACAAATCTTGGATTTCCAGGAATTAGTCTGTTTCCAACCACTTTGCAAGTTGATATTGTGAAATAGCAGGATGGAAGGACTGGTCTCCCTTAGTGGTATTATCCTGAGCCCCCCTTGCAAAGAAGCAGGTGGTAAAAAGACAAGGCACGCTTTCAAGAAATTCCGTATCATCTCCTGGTAATTATGTGAGTGAAAGGCATCCTGTCCTTATCATATCTTAGGCCATATGTCGCCTTTTCAAATCTCTTTTAACTTCATCTCAACAACCTCATTAACAATTCAGTGTCAAGCCTAAATAATCTCAGGAGTGGTTTATCCTTTAGATAGAATGAAATAGTCAGCAAGCACTTGCTCTGCACATCTCAGCACTGCCAGACACTCCTTTCTTTCCATCTCACTTCAGATAGAACTGCAAGAGTCTTTACTCCCACCTCTGCTTTCTTATCCCTTGATGAGGAGGTGAGCAATGCAATAAGTTTGGATGCCTCTGGGCCCGCAGCTCTATGCAGCAGCAGTAAAGCAGTATTGTTAATTCTCCATCACATCACAATTCAGGAGAATTCAGTGCAGAGACTGTACCTGATGTTAATAACGTATTTATGGCATACTGAGACAGAAAGCCTTAAAATCTACTGCAGAGAAAAAAACAAAACACAACAAAACAAACAAAAAACCCCACCATCCTACCATGAACAAACACATGGGCAGGTGCATTAAAGGCAGCAAGAATTCCTCCTGTTAAACAATGAGTGTCTACAACCTCCTCCCTTCCCTACAAGATTAAGACAACCAGAATTTTGCACACCCAAATTCTAAAAGACTTGGTTGCCCCTGTTAGAATTCACATCCCATGCACAGCATAAGTTTGTTGCACAATGACAAAAACTGACTTGTGTGGGAAAGGAAAGTTTCTTTCAGTTTGGTTTGATGTGCAAGTAAGAGCTCTGAGACCTTTGACCTTTGCAGACCTCAGTAAGATTAGGCTCCTCCTGCAAGGTGCAGTTCTGTAATCATCATTTTCCCTTTCCCTAAATGAACACCAAGTGACAGGTACATTTAGAATAGAAGGAGAAAAAGCCTACTCTAATATTGAAACTGGACAGCTCGAAGAGTTGTCCCTGTGGAGAGAAAGCATAAAGAGCAAGAAGAAACTTCCAGTAAGAGGTTTTAGTTCAGTGTTAGCAAACAGACTGCATTCAACATACTTCTGGAAAACACTCTGTTATTATGTCCTGACACTAGGAAACAGGGTAGGAGACTGTACGCTAGGGATAGGATAGGATAGGATAGGATAGGATAGGATAGGATAGGATAGGATAGGATAGGATAGGATAGGATAGGATAGGATAGGATAGGATAGGATAGGATAGGATAGGATAATTTCCTGTTGAAAAAGCAGATAAGTCTTTCCTTCCAAAGTTTTAGATTATTAACATTATCTGAAACTTGGGAAAGTCTATTAGAAAGTTCCTTCAAGTTCAAAAAATATAGGATGAGTAATTTGTCTCAACTACACATATCTGAAAGATCTTCTTTGGGTTTACAGATAAATCTGAGCTCATGTTCATTTAAGAATATTAATTACACAGCACATCTAATAGCCATATTGTAAAACTATATTCAAAATGGTGAGTATCTTAGTTTAATATTAAGGGTTAAATTTACAGTTTTCACAGCTGAAAGATAACCATGAGGTTTAAATAAGAATGCTAATATAATATTGTTTCTAATTAGAGAGAATAATTATTTTTAAAAAACTGATTAACAGTCGTTAAATGAACTCTTAAATTAACTAATAAAATTACAAAACTTAGCATAACTTTGAGATTTCTGATTTCAATGCTTTTTTCCATAGCTAAACCAATTCTTTCTACTTTTCCTCATCCATCTGGCCCCTGCTGGGAAATGTCATTAATGTTTCAGACCCCACTGAGTAGCAATAGAGCTACTTGCTGAATGGAGATAATTGAAATAGGGATAGGTATTTCTAAAAGTGTTTTCAGAATTCCTTAGAGACACACGTACAAGTCTGGTAAATATTATTTAGCTTCCTGCAGAAACTGCTGCAGTAGGAGGGAAGATACCAGCACTGATGCTGCTTTGTTTCTGGAGTACAATGCAATACTTGGTTCTGTTTTCTACCAGGTCTCCAAGGCTTAGTCAAAGGCCAAGGCTTCTCTGGTCTGCACCCTGAAAGACACTCAACCTCCTGAAGCAGGAAAGCAATTTTATTAAAAAAAAAAAAAACAAAAAAAAAAAAAAACAAAAACAAAAAAACCACATAAGTAATTTATTCAGCTACTCCCTCTTTCCAAAGAGAGTGTCCTTGATTCCTCTGATGTGTATGAGCTGTTTAGTGTAACAATCTCCTGGTGGGAACCTCCAAAATTGATAACTCAATAACCGGTGTCTGAAAGACCACGATGTGTGAGAACGCTGACATGCTGTCGTCGGAGCAGCTGCCATGGCTGGGCTCACCATCCGTTTGCCACTGCAAGTTGATCACAGAGCCTCGCTTCTTCACCATGGCAAGTGAACACCAGCTGCTTCCAGGTAGGCTGCAGTATGATTTTAGGGCATTTTTGAGTGCTTTAGGGTAACTGCCCATGCAAACAGTCTTCCCCTGTGACAAAGGTGGGATATGCCTCAACATCCGAAAGAGGTAAGTTAGTTTACAAGGGTAAGAGCATGCATATTGCTTATCACTTGTGGGATCCTGCTCACATGCCAATACCACAGAGGTAACAGGAAATGTATTGAAAAGCAGAGTACAAATGGAAGAGTGGTCTATGGAGATAATTTATTCTGTCACAGGTCTATTTAGAAGGACCACACTTGTCATTTTCACAAGGCTCTGAAGAACCAGCAAAAGCAGGTGGAAGAGCCATGGAGCTTTCCAGGGACTAATGAAGCCCTTAGTTATGCTGCAGTGTATATACTTCTTGAGAGCTTGCTCCTGCAAACAGTCAACGTGCCCAGATGTGGACACCAGGCCTTTATGGCAGATCCCCTTCAACAGGAGGCTACTTGTGAGGCACACAGGTAGAGCGATAGGTGCAACCAAGCTCCCATCTCTCTGAGCCCTGGCCTCATCTGCTCCGTCAGGGACTATATTCCTATTTTGCGACACACAGCAGTATCCTCAGTCTGTGAGTCATTATAAGCTGCAAATTACTTGCAAAGTGTGTGCATGCACCTGCACTCCGACCACATAGTACAGCAAGGCACAAATAACTTCTAATTGACTGAAGTAGATGCTGGCTAAAGGGGTGAGAAAATCTGCGCTACAACGTAGAGGGGCTAGGGAATGGTGCTGTCTAACTGTCTCATGACAGCACCGGTGAAAGGTTTGCAGAGAAAGCCCAAGTAGAAGGGATATTTTTTTGCACTGCAGGTGGTTTTCAAATTACTAATTCCAACACTGGAAACAGCTCAGGCATGGTAGCACAGAGCTGTGAAGCCCAGTTCGTCCTGCTTCACAGCAGCTTCCTGCATAAACAAGCTCTTTCTTTCACACATCTTTTTACTCTTTCCAAATCCCATCACATTGCAATGCAAAAAAGGCTGAGTGCTGGATATTTATTTTTGCCAAAATGATTCTCCTTTCTCCTTAGGTATTTCCACTGAAAATATTCCAGCCGGGTGTAGCAACAGCATCTGAAATGTGATAAGACATCAGAGACATGAAAGAGATCAGCACTTAGCCTACTTGGAGGAGGTGGAAAGCGGTTGGTTTATCTATTCCCTGACAACATGTTGCTGGGTGAATTGAGAAGATTTCCAGGGGGGTCCCAGCTTTCAGGAGTGAGAACCACAGGCTCTCCCTGCAGCCTTGGGCATTTTGAGGCTGGGGCTGTGCACCCATGAGCACCAGCCAGAGCACCTCCAGCCCTCTGAAAGCCATGGCCAGCCCCAGCACATGGCGTGAAGGCAGAGACTGACAATAGCTCCCAGGGCTTCCAGCTCCTCTTCTCTTGCCAGGGGCTTGAAATGCCACTGCTCCGCCCAGGCACGTGACTCGATCTGGTAATCAAGCCCCTGCTCAAGTGGTGTGGGGTCAAGCTGCTGGAAAATATCAGAGAGGGAAATGTCTTCAGCTGGGCAGGGCACATGACTGCATGCTGGATTCTTTAAACTTAATTGGGGATCTTTGAGACATCAAAGAATTGCAGTACTTAATTTGTCCAAAGAAGCAATGCACAGCCCTTGGAAAACACAAAGCTACAGAAATGCTTCACTGGATTTCACTTGGATTTAATCCAAAGCTGGCACTACCATGACAAAATCCACTCCTGTCTCCCCCCTTCATACCTTCAAACACAGCTAATTTTAGTAACAAAGTCTTACTCCTTAGTCTCAGCAAGGCTCTCTGAAGTTTTCTTTAATGATTATTCCTTCAGCTAGTCCCAAAGAAAAGCACAGATTTGCAGACCTAAATGTGATATTACATCATATGCTCCTGTGTTCCTACTTCGAGTGAACGGCTATATCCCACAGCTGAACCACAGTATTTGTCGAGTCCATCACACTCGACAACCTGAAGTTTACTTTACAACCTGAATGTGAGCTGCTCTCACTTCACATAGGCACAGAAGTCAGGATACATTTCTTGGCAACAAATAGGATGGCTGCATTTCCACAACAAATCATTTTGGGATTCTCATCCCATCAGGGAAACCACATTTTAAAAGAATCAGCTTGTTTTAGTAGTGGTACAGAGCTAAGTAAAGGGTGTATAGACACCTATATTGTGGGAGTTGCCTGGAAAAAGCCAGGCAAATCTTTGCTCAAAATAGAAGTGCATTATCTCCACTTATCTGTCCTTTTCTTTGGCCACATAAGTGATCTCAGTAAAACTGAGAAGTGTCTAGAACAAAAGAAACCTATCAAATTGTAAAGTAACAGAAGACTTTCCTGTGTCTTTGAACTGCAGCTTTTAAAAAGAGTCCAAGGAGGTAAGCTTCACCAAAATTTCAGATTGCAACATTTTCTGGTCACAGATGGCATTGTTTTAAGATTGACATTACATAAAATATGTTCATTTTTATTTGTATTCTTATGCAATATTTTAAAATTAAACATTTCAAATTGTGGTTGAAAAGTTTATTATACATTTTCAGTCCCACATAGCCACCCCTGTGGTAAATTATGCCTAAGCAAAAAGTAAACAGAATATAATATTTCTTTTACATTACAATAAATTAATGGGATCAGTAAAAATTACTTGATTACCACTATTGGCAGATCACAAAACAGTGAAAATTATCAAAACAAAATAGAAGTGAAAGTACAAAATAGAAAATCACATTTCTGGGCTTTGAAATTAAAATCTTAGAAACTTTGTCCCACTCAAAATTTTTTGAAATGAGACATTTTGAAAATCCTGGATTTTATTCTGAAGCCAAACAAAAACAAAATTAAAAGTGTGCAGAATCTGAAGGTTGGTAACAAGGTCTTTTCCCTGAAAGCAGTTGCTTTTTCAACATTGCCAGTGTGAACTAAAGTGAGATTAAGAGAACATAAGGTCTCATAGACCAACAGGATAAAGGCAAGTTTCATCAAGATGACTTCTTTAGCTTAAAGGGAAATTCTGAGACTTTTTGACAGACTTCAGACACTGACAGATGACAAAGGCAAGGGAATCCATATTCTCTTTTTCAGCGACATAATTTGCACTTGTCTTGCAAAACAAGGGTGAAATGGCTTCACATCTTATGAGAGTCATTTCCCACACAGAGAAGCCAAAAAACTTCTTATCTACAGGCAGAAGAATCCCAGAGAGCAGGAATAAAGGGAACAGGCTACAGATTTCTGTTGTATTCCCAGAGGAACTGGATCTGAGGGCACCAAAGAGCATGCAGAACTTTTTGAAATACATTTGAATATTGTCTTTGAAATAGGAAGAATGGGAAGACATGAAAAGCAACATGAGAACTGGAGATCTACATCGCTCTGCTCACCATCTGTGTGGGTAGCATGTCATGGCCCTGAAACTTCAAGCCTTACTGCCTACCACCCAACTCTGAGAAGGCACCAGAATAACTGTCACTGTTTCTAATGGCTTATGACAGGGAGCAGCAGCTCAGTCACCCTTCAGATTGGGCCAGATACTTGCAGGTTCCCCACTCCTATTCCGTTACAGCTGTAAGCGCTTCAGGTCTGGTGGATCTCCTTGACTTCAGAGCTCTTCTTCAAGTCATCTTCATCTAGAGAGTCAAAGCTGACTGATCTGAATGAAAAGAGGATAAATTAAAAACATTGGTGTATTCTATTTACCAGCTGTGTCCAGTGAATTCATTCCCTTCCAGTGAAGAAACAATCACCTTACCCATTTCAAACTTCTTTTTTTTTTTTTGACAAAGTTGAGATTCTCCCTGAACTGTTTCCCCAGACTTGACTTGAAGAACGCATGGTGCAGCCTGACCAAAGTAAACCTTCCTTGCCTATAAGGTTCACAGTGAGATTTCATAAGATAGCTCTTCCCTCTCACATGAATCCAGCAGAAAATGTCTTTTTCTTTTTTTCTTTTTATAAGCCAGAAGAGGAAGCCAAACCAATTCACTAACAGGCCAGGTGAGAGCCAAGGCAGGTGAAGCAGGAAGGCTGCTTGTTCAGGAAACTACAAAAGAGGTCCTATATCTTTTGCTACTTGCAAACCTTTTCTCAGATCAAACCTCATCCCCAAGTAGAGCAATACCTAGATAAAAGCTATGGGCATTCCTGCGATCCTTACCTCTGTTTAGACCACTGTAAAGAAAAGGCCTTATGCACCTTTGTCATTTGGGGTCAGCTTCTTCAAGGGTAGAGCAGAAGCAAGAAGTTAGCTGTGAAGCAGCCACCACGTGGCCCATGAAGGCCCTGACCGAGCAGGCTTTTCCAGCTCTGCTTATCTGGCCATCCATGCTAGCACCAAGACTGGGATTTAAGCTGGCCATAGCACAAGGTTAATGATGGAATTGCACGTGTTTACACAGAAGGAAGGGCCAGCAGTAATCTGGTCTGCATGGATAGGTGGTTTATAGGGAGATAAAACCTCTAAAATGCAGAAAGCAAGAAACTGAAAACAAGTGCAGCCCAAAGTTGTTTTGTTATAGATCAAATGAAACACACACCGTTTTTGAACCATAGAATTTATGTGCTTTCTTAGTGATTAATATTTAAAAAGATTGCTTGGCACCGGACATTCAGTACATGTCTTGCAAGGACTTGGCACAGAGAAGAGGTAAGTAATCAGAAATGTGCCAAAGACTTGTCAAGGAAAAACTTACGCTCAATACTAATCAAGCTCAACTCTGTGCCAGTCCTCCCACTCATCCTTTCATAGGAGAGCTAAGTCTTTCAGTGTGAGTCTGCCCATGCTGCTTCAGAGACAACCAACACCTTTCACAGTCAGTTCACAAAAATGAAGTTTGCTGCTTTCAGCCTCCCCTCAAAAAAAAAATACAACTCACCTTCTGCTCTGCAGCAAGGATTGCTGCTGCATGCAAAGTCCTGTCTGTCCTGCTCAGGGGACTTCAAAGAGTAGAAGACTTCATTTACAAGTCTATGGCACCAAGAGATGAATTTCAGCATGTCCCACACACCCACCATGTTTCGGTCCCCAGTGTCCACGCCGCTACTGCTCAACAGCAGCCACCATCTTTTTCTGCTGAGGACAAATTCACGCTAGAGGCTGTAGCAGAGACGCTAAACACATTAGTGTTGTCCCTGTGTGGATGAGAGATGCAGCTGCAGAGCAAAGTCATCTCTTCCTTTGGCACCTCTCACCTGTGGCGTGCTTAGGGTCCCCCCAGGATACAGCCCATGCCCAGCATCGGTGTGGGGCAGGGACCCACAGACAGGTTTTGTCTGGCTTGCCAGGGCAATGTGCTGTGCCCAAGCTGTGTTTTCGCACTCTTTTAGAGGAAAGGCCTTGCACGGGACAGCCACAAGCACCACCTCCCGGAGTCAAGGTTCTGCCTGCTGGCAGGGAAGTGAGTGCCTGCTGAGCTTATGCACATCCCTCCTCCTGCCCAGTGCTCACAAACTGAGCTTATCACCCCCCAAAATAGGGCAGAAATCAAGTAGCTGTCTGCTATCAAAATATTTTGTCTGCTCTTCCACCTTTCCTCCCAGGGTCTGAGGGTGCGCTGGCAATATTAACGAGCGTGGCTAACGAAAGCCCTGCAGAGCCCAGCACGCTCATGTCGCAGAAAGGAGACAGGGAGGTTAATTAGCTTACCAAGGGGCGCGCAAAGTCATCAGAGCCACCGGTGCTGTTAGTACTCCTGTTATTTATTTACCAGGCAACAACCATTTTCTGGATGACTTGCATCCAGGAATTAAAACAGGGAGGGCTATACACACCACCTGATTTGTTGCACCTAAATTAGAAGACTAGTCTCTCAAAGTGCCTAAATCAAGTAAGTGCTTTTGATCATCCCTGGAGTAATACCTCTGTCTCCAATGACTATAGAGAAACCCTAGAGACACAATTTGCTGTCTGAATACAGGTGATTATAGTTAGCTAGTATGTACCCCTATTTCCTGTACAGTTTATGTAGCCTTCTTTCATTTAGGCTTAAAAATAGAATGCATCAAAAATCTTTTGAGAATCAAAACCAATTTACCCAATTGAAATTGCTTGTGTACAGAAAGTTTCACTGACTTCAGGAGCATGAAGCATAGTCTGAAAATATTTTTAAAGATCCCAAAATGTTTGTTAGTGTCACACACACTGTACATACACAGGGTACACATGTGTTTAAAAATCTCCGTGGTCAGAGCCTCATTTGGCTGGGAATCTGAACCAAATCCATTTTTAAAATTTTGCCATTTAAAAAACATACATATATTTATCACTACACTGAAATAAGAGCTTTTCCAAAAAAATAAAAACAAAGCAGCAGTCAGGTTCTCCCAGAAGACATGTGCTCTTCTTCTTGTTGCAGTTAAATAGTATTCCAGAGTTGCACACATCATTCTTAATATTATCAAAGATGCTGCATGCACAGCAAATGGTAGGAAACTGGGCTACACTGGCTCCTGTGCCACTGAAACACAGGAGAAAAGACAGGCATAATTTGCATCATTCTGGCAAACAGCATTAGAAAAAGAAAACGAACCTCCCAGCTTTCAAAGCACATCGCAAACGTTACAAGAGAAAAATGCTTAAAAAAGTAACACTTCTGCATCGTTTTGACAATGTTCATTTCCTGCCAGGGAAAGTCAAAGTTTTGATCAGCAAACATGATTGTCACAGTGCCAATCATCAGCCCAAAGTCAATTATTTTTCCAAACTAACTAGCGCAGGTTCCTTGCCCCACCAGCGGGAGATAACACACAGCCTGAAAGCCCATATGCACCAAGGGGAGGTGGGTGGGAAGGGGCCGGTGTAGCGGAGGTGCACGCCCTATTTCCTTTAGAGAGGCACAGCTCAGAAACAATAGAAATCTTCTGGCTCTAATTCTCAGCTTGAAAAATATGAAGGTCTCAAAAAACCCTGAAGGAGCCACTAACATTTAAATATTGCAATTGTTCAGGGACATTAGGAGGAAAAGGAAACGCAGTTGCTGTTGCTGGCACATCTGATTTTATCTCTCCCTCCTCTCGTAGCAAGGGTTCCCACACTATTAAGAGAAAACTGTGTCAGAAACCATTTCAAGATCCCTTGATCCCAGGATTAACAGGGGCGAGACCAGACCCCTGAGCTCTGGTGATGCTGTTTTACTTTCTCAGTCCACTGACTGTAGAAAGCATGGTCAGGCTGCTACAGAAAGAAAGAAAGCTGGACCCCAGCCTGCAGTGCTGTAGTACTTGGTCTCTTGTTCTGCTCCAGTAAGGAAACTCTGCAAGATGCAAAGTCATATTCAAAACTGTTCCCTTCCCCTTTGCTAGACGAATCAGCCAGTGGGTGGCCATGAGAATAGTCCTCGGGTGGCTGTGGCTTCAGGTGTAAACCATGACCTCAGAAACAAGCATTTGTTCAAAGGCAAAGACAGAACAATGCAGAATTTAAAACTTTTCAACACAATTTTCTTCAGCCTTATGATCTGAACAATAACTTTTATCAGTTGTAGATTCTCTCTGCTCTTTCCCCTTAAAATAAAAATATTTGTAAATTATTATTGTTGTTATTAATCATGCTTTCTACAGTGGGACCTACAGCACCAAGGATTAATGAGAATGTAGCCAAGCACTAATGTAGATAAATAGGATCTACCTACCTCGTCTTCAAGCACTTACTTCCTCATGGTCCACGCTGGAACAAACAGGTTAGATAATGCATATTTTTGTCTGTCCCTATGGCAGTAACCTAAAGGCCAACCCTACCAAGTACCTACTGAGTAGCAGGACCACAGAGAGCTTACAGTCTAGGTAGATAAGACAGAAACAGGAGAGGGGAAGTAGTGGGGTATGTGAGGAGGTTGTGATACTGGGGGAAGAGAATGGCATATCAGTTGAGAGAGTGGGGCAATTTAGGAGAGAATGGGAAAACAGTAAGGCAAAAAGGCACTGACAGGGACAGATGAAGTGGGGGCAGTAAGAAGGTCAGGTGGAAATGAAGACAGGTGACACAACTTCTCAGACACAGAGGGAGTCAGCTCATCCACACAGGGCAGAAGAAGGCCAGTCACAGCTGCACAAAGTCCTTTGGGTCTTCCCTGGCCCAAGAGCCTGCAGTGGTCTCTACAACAGCTGGGCACAGTCCCTCCATGCACCAAGAGACTTCAGTGGCACTGCCCGCCCGGTGCACTGCCAGGCATTGGTGGCATTATGCCAGCAAAGTGATGCTCCAGACACGGGACAAGATACAGCTCCCTAGAGACTCTTCTTGATCCTGGATCTCAGGGGCAGAGGAGGCTCTTGGAGAAATCTCATTCAGTCTGTTCATAACGCAAGACACAGTGTCACCCAGTTACCCCTGCACAAAAGCAACCAACCTATCTTTGATTACCATTTGGAAAGGCACCCAGACTGGCTATGAAGATGTCAAGGGATAGCGAGTCCACCATTCCATTTGGTCATTGATTCTTCTAGCTAATCCTCTTTACTGGGAAAAAAAAAAATAGGCTTCACATCTGAGTTTCTTATAATCTGTCACCTTCAGAAATACAAAATTGCACTGCTAGAAGCTAGACTTTCTGGATGGTTCGAGGACAAAAAGACAAAAAGTCTTGCAAGAAAAGATGCATTCTCTGGGACAAGCAGCTAGCATTTTCAGAGCTGACCAACTAGCCACATCTGGATGAGAACATTAATTTGAATGATATGGGCATATTCTTTTGGGCCAACACTTCTGCCAACATTGTGCTACTGTATCACGTACCTCACATTCAAAAAGAGACAGTGCTGTTTCATCACAGAACTTCGCAGGAAGAGACAGGGAGCCCAGCCAGAGTCAAAGCTGTGTCCTCACACACAAAAAGGCAGAGGTTTATTTCAAGTCTTTATTTTGTAGGAATTTCAAGATAAAAATAGAGGATTTTTTCCATGTAGAGCCAAGAACACCATTTTCTGCACAGTTGTCTTCTTTCATGGAATATCAAGTAAATCTACCCATTTAGTAGACAGTCTCAGGCAATAACCACCAGTATGTGAACAGAAGAGAACTGCTCATTTTGCTTTAAAGGATCATAAAGCAAATTTGTCCTTATGCATATAAGCTTACAAGAGTTTGGGCCAGCAGGAATTTCAAGGAAATAATTGTCTTTTTAAAAGTCAACCACAGTGCTCAAACATGACAGCAATGAAAACTCATGCAAAAATAACTACTCAAACATAGAAAAGCATTTTATTGTTAACTGCCTAGTAAAGATATCTTGGAGCATCAAAAGTTGCTCAAGTTTTTAGAAACATTAATACTTTCATTCCAAATATTATAAGAATAACCACATACCTAATGCTTTGCTACGACTCCTTGGTCTTTGCTTTTCAATAGCCTTGAGATGCCAGCAAAGGCAGTTCACTGGTTGGTATAAATAGATAGTAGCTTAGCAAGAGCATACAACAGCCATTTTTTCCATAATTGTCTGATAGGTTTTCATTCACTTCCAACCAAAACATTTTTCCCACTGAAGCATTCATTTTGCTTAAGTTGAACTTTAAAATTCCCTTGTAGCAATTAGAGTCGAGGTCTTTCTGAATATCATTAACAGCCAACAAACAAACAAACAAAAAATATGGCAATAATCTAACCTTTTAGAAGAGTTTCCTTCTGTTCCCAGTACTGGAGGGAGGATCAGAATTAAGCTATCAGCTAAAAACCACAATTCCATAAGGGAGATGAGAGATCAGACATGAGCTGCAGACCAGAGCATGCAAGATTTGTGGCTTGGAAAAATAAGTGCAACGTGTGTGTTTTTCAAACGCATTTCACTGGAGGGAGTTTATAAAAAGTCTTAATGATAGTCAGAACTTGAACCTTATCCCCCAAAAGGGCAACAACTCATCTATAGAGAAGACATACTTTCAGCTTAATCACAGAGTTAAGTAAATAACTATAGTTTTGGCCAGGTAGAAGACCAAAGATTTACAAGGATTTGAATGATATTTGAAATTATCTTTGACTTTAAATGAAGATGTCTGTAGAAGTAATGCTGGGTATTATCTTTCACCTGGAACTAAAAGTGAAATTGGCTTCTCTACACAGAAGGTCCCCTCCACAGTACAATAAATTATAATAATCCATTAGCAGAAATGTCAAGCTCAGCTGATAATTATCAACTGGCTTTGCAAAAACACTGGCCATTCCTCATTAAATTTATATAAGAGATCTAACTAGTGAAGTCCATTCTGAGATGTCTTTCATGCCAGGCAGAGCAGGCTCAGGGCATCACACCACCCCAGGGAAGAAGGATACACCATGAGTTTACCCCTACCAAGGAAAATCTAGGAGGTAAGATGCAGCTGTAAGCCAGGCAAAGGGCTCTGCAAGCTGCAGTTTGCAGCTCACGGGGAAGCAATGGTGTTTGGGATCAATACAGATGAGGCAAGACTAGGCTAGGTAGCAACTGCCTTTGCACACCCATACAATCATAGAATAACTTTGGTTGGAAGAGACCCTCAAGATCATTGAATCCAAACATTAACCTAACTCTGGTGCTAAACCATGTCCCTAAGAACCTCATGTACGTGTCTTTTAAACACCCCCAAGGATGGTGACTGTACCACTTCCCTGGGCAGCCTGTTCCACTGCTTTGCAACCCTTTCCAAGAAGCAATTTTTCCTAATATCCAATCTAAAGCTCCCCTGGCATGACTTGAGGCCATTTCCTCTTGTCCTATCACTTGCTACATGATAGAAGAGACTGACCCCCTCCATGCTACAACCTCCTTTCAAGTAGTTGTAGGCAGCGATAAGGTCTCCCCTCAGCCTCCTTTTCTCCAGGCTGAACAGCCCCATTTCCCTCAGCTGCTCCTCATCAGACTTGTGCTCCAGACCCCTCACCAGCTTTGCTGCCCTTCTCTGAACTCTCTCCAGCACCTCAATGACTTTCCTGTAGCGAGGGGTCCAAAACCAAACACAGGACATGAGATGCAGCCTCACTAGTGCAAAGTACAGAGGGATGATCACTTCCCCAGTCCTGCTGGCTAAATGATTTCTGATACATGGCCCCTGTCCACAGCAGCAAAGGCAGCCAGGTTGGCCAGCAGGTAACCCCAAGTCATGGGCTTCCTGGCATGCAGAGCAGTCTACTGAAGTCAACTTTCTAGGCTTCTATCTGGGTTTGGTAGTAAAGCTGGAACAGAGGGATATGGGTCAGACTCTTCTTCAGTTCTGTCATGCCAGCACATCTGCATCTTCAGAAGTGGGTTCAAAGTACCTGAAGTGTGTTCCTGGCTCTGCTGAACACGGTGGTGGATTTCCCAATCATTCCAGCTGTGCTGGTGTTTAGAAAAACGTGTGGCAAAGCACTGTAGAAAACAACATTGGCTTGCTGGTGAAAGAGGGATGAGCAAAGAAGATTGTTTTGGTTTTCTCCAACCCACTCTGCTTTGTTCTTAATAGCTAAATTTATGCAAACAAGCCAGAGAAATACATATCAAACCACTCACATGAAGGGATATTTTTAAAATAAAATGCCATTTAGACAAAATTTTGCCAGTTCTGTTGTGGGGGCGGGGGGGGAAATAGCCTGTTCTAATTCTGCATGATCCTAACACTGAATTTACCCTAAGGGCTCTGCAGATATCCAGATAAATTTTCAGGGTTTGTATATTGGGGTGACACTATTCATGGCACACTCTCAGTGAACACAAGGAGGGAGAAGCCTAAAGGCTTAATCTGTTCCCTCTGGAAACCAGAGCACTACCCTGATGAGGCAAGACTAGACTGCCTGTTCTATAACAGTATGTATAATGGATGAGACTTTCAGGGGGTGGATGTTCAGGTGCCAAAAACTGATGCGCACAGAATCATTAGTCACTTCTGAAAAGTCTTTGGCAGGATCCCTAACTATATGGAACCAATCCATAGCTATACAGCTCACAAGCGGGATGCTACAGACTTAATGGTCTGTTCTCAAACAGATATATGGTTTGTTTTTGTTGAGTTATTGAGTTTGTTGATGGCTTCTTGGAGCAGAATGGGACTGAATGAAAAAGGGAAGGTGATTCACAGAAAAATGGCTCAGTTGACCAAAATACACCTCCTCTCCTCTATGTTGCTGGCTGCCACTGTCAGCTCCCACTACAGACAGCTTGGAAAGGTATTTCCATCTTTTCTTTTTATCTCTCACAACAGCATGAGTGTGCCCTTCTTCACAATGACCGATGAAGGCCTGAAAGCATTTTAGGAGCAATAGGGTAAGAAGAGAGGATGAGAAATAAGTCTGGTCCTATTTCTGCCAGAGTAGTTCAGGGTGAGAACTACTGCAGATACATCACACCAGAAGGGAAGAGGTGGCAGCACTGAGCCTTTAAACAATTTCTTCTCTGTCACTAGCAGACATTGGTAACCAGGATGAAATGGGTATGCTATGAATGAAGAGTTTGAAATGGCCACTGCTAACATTTCCTCCTCAGTTACTGGCAGTCTCTTCATTCCCATAAGTCAACAACTTATTAGCTGTAGTCAATATCACCTCTCTTCTTTTACACTCTTACCAGAAAAGATGAAAAAAGGACATGCCTGTTTTTCTTTCCTGCCACTTGGTTTTAGAGCCATCTATGAGGCTAACCTGCAAAAAATATATTTAAAAAAAAAAAAAAGCCCAAACTTAAAGGGCAACAGAGAGCAAGGCTTGAGAGCAAAGACGCAAACAACAACAGCTCCTTTAACCACTCAGCATTTTGGCTCCATTAAACAAGACACCCTCCTGGCGGTCAGGCCAGAGGGACTGTGGCAATAATATCATCTCAAAACGGAGACACCACCATACATCATGGCAGACACCTTGCTGAGCCAAGAGGAGACACTGGATGCACGCTGATAGGAATTAATAAAGTAAAATGGTGAGCTCGAAGCCAAAAACCTGCTGCGGGGATTACCTGCTGCGCAGAGCTCGCAAGAGGGTGCATCAGGCGAGCAGAAAGGTGCCTATGACAGCAGTGACGTGCCTCAGCTGAGCTGACAGCAATGTCCCTGCTCACTAGAGAGCAAGGCAGAGGAAGTGCTTTAAGGGACTGAAGTCATGCTTGATCACCATAACACCATTACTGTCACAATCAGCTTTTTCAGTGTAAACACATCTTCCCTTGAGGTGACTCTGCTGTGCCTTCATCCAGCTCTGAGGTGTCCAGCAGCAAACTTAAGCAGTCCAAATACCTATATTCTGCAGTTGGGTCTCAACCCCATACATCTCCTCTAGCACATACTCAGACCTCTGATCTTTGAAGTGCTTGACCCTGTGCTGTGCACTGGTGGATCTGAGCAAAAATGGAAGCTTGACATGCTATAGAGAGCGAGGGCAAAGAGGCAAACTGTGGAAATACCCGTAAGGAGGAATATCCTAAATCCTTGCTTTTTGTTCATCATGGACTTCACAGTGCCATTTAGCAATCTGTTTCCCCAGACACAAACACCATTTTCTAGATTAACCCAAAACTACGTTTAACATCTCTCTATGTGCATTTGAACGTGTATAGACAAAGCCACTTCATCACAGCACACAAGATGTGCTGTGTTTGCATGGCCCAGTCTGCAGTCACACAAAGATCAGTTCAGTTGAACTCTGACAAAAAGACCAGCCTGTGCATCTGATTCTCGCTTACCACACATAAAGGAGATCCAAGGGGATTTGCAGAAAACAGCTATGTGCCATACACTGACACTAAGACATGATGTTAACGAACTACAGAAGGGCCCTGGCCAAACACCCCCAGGGGCCCCTACTCCCTCACCCCAGGTTGAATTTGACTCTGACATAGGTGATCAGCCCCCATTCTCTAGCGGTGCAGGCCTTGCAGGGCTGTCAAACTTCACTTACCTTTCATGATTTGTGCATTTGACAGGCGCGTCACCTCCCCACAAGCCTCAGATACAATATCAGGCACTGACAAGGGAATGAAAACCATTTGGCTTAGGTACCAAATTGCCATTCAGGAGAACACGACTTTAGTATTCACCTCTTCCCCAGGCAGCCCTTGATATTTTTCAATTTGCAAGCATTACCAGAGGGCTTTTCACACCTGCCTGGGAACAGAAGTCAAGGCTTCATCATGGCAGGTCGAATCTGATGCCCTCTGTCACAATGACTTTCAAAGCAGAAGTATCCAGCCTGTGGTTGGCTCTGCTATATAAAATCAATGCTTCACCCACAGCCTGCTCGACAAATCAAGAGAAATAGGGCCAATATCTAATGCTCTTTTAAAAGTCCTCTGGAACTCACTGGTACAGCAAGTAATAGGTCAATCGGTAGCGGCTGCTTCTGCCTACAGGCTACTTATTCCTGCAAAATAGAGCTGTGCTAGTGATCCACTTTTAAAGTGGCACTTACTAGAAGGCTGGATACCTCAGCTTAAAAAAAAAAAAGAAAACAAACAAACAAAAAACCCACACAACTCAAAAGCAAGTATTTACAAGCAGAACTAAGCACCTCTTACATCAGAACACTGCAAGGAGGTTAACCAGCTTAACAGTCACAAATCACTGATTTAAATCTCTCTGTTTTCCAAATAGTGTTATGTTTAGCCCCCCAATATGAAATGAGTTTTACCAACCTAAGTCTGTGCATTTCTTCCCTATTTCCATCAAGGCACTTGGCACTGACCATTAAACTAGAAGCAACAAGATGTGACAGGGGAAGGGATGGATAAAGCATTACTTGCCTTACTTGGAGCACAGCAGCCATTGGGATCAGGGCACATCAAGCAGCAGAAACCGGGACTGACCCAACTGTAGAAAGACATTCAGTGAGGCTGACAGCTTTCTACCTGCACTAAAGCACACAGGTTTCTCACCTGGAGTTCATCAATCTGTGCTAATTACTTGTGAAATGTGAGCTAACTCAGGCATAATTTCCGTAATCAGTGACATGAAGCTGAGGGTAACACAGCAGCCACGTTTCTGCTACTTCTGGGAGTCAAAGAAGTGCTAATATCAGTGCATACCCTGTCCACTATACGTACCTCACCCAGTGACAGCTCCAAAATTGCACAGCAGTGCCACTCAGCAGAGTGTGTTTTTTCTGCCTGAGACACATATGTGCTCACTGCAGACCCACGGGGACCCTGCAGCCATGCCCCCCCTCACTTTGGAGCTACTGAGCTCAGGTCAAAAGAGCAATAAGAATACAGCCTGACATGGCCATGCACAGGCCAGGATAGACATGTGATGACTGCAGCCTGAATAAAGCCAACCTTCTTACAGGCCATTGCTAGGCAAAGGCCAAGTGAAGAACAGTGCAAACCCACGCACCGTGATAGCATCCAGACCACCATGGCCCTATAATGTGGGGCAACCTTCATATGGCCTAGAAGCTTCTCGTGTGCTTTAGTCAAAATGTGTTAAATACAATGATCATCTGGCTCTTTTCCACTAAGTCAAAGTCACCAAATCCTGAGCAGGCTATCACCCTACCCAAATATCTGTCAGACCAAAACAAAGGTAATTTGCATCTTCAAGTTGATGGTGTCTGCTTGAGGACATTCAGTTATCTGACAAGCCTGGGTGTGAAAAGGACTGATGTCCCCAATTACTCATAAATCTACCTGTCTCTCCATATCATATGTATTTTTGGAGAGCATATTAAGGACCTTATCAATATTTTTCTACTGTCCAGAAAACCTTTGAGGAGGTCTTCCCCCACCCATAAGCAAAAAAAATGCAGTAGGCAAAACGTCTTCATGAATCCATCAAAGCCAGATCTGTGGCAAATGTGTTTTGTTCTGAAATAAAACAACCATTATTTTATAAAGTCCCCACTAAAAGCTATTCAGGGGAGTTGGGAAGGAAGCGAGGAAATTTTCTTCATCCCCACGTGGCAGAGAGAAAAACTTTGTCTCCAACTCCACAAGATTGCCCAGGTCTCTTCTGAGGAGTCCCAGGCCCTGTGCTCTGGGGTTGGGCTCCTTGATCCCAAAGGGATTGTGCAGGCACCTGGCTCCCACCCACTTGGGCAGGGATTCTGGAAACACCAAGGATCCAGGAAGGGTGTGCAGAGCTACTGCATGCATCCAAATTGCCTTGCTGGACATAATAACCCAGGAAAGAACCTCAAAAATGACTAGAGCTATTAAAAAAACCCTCTCCTTGCAGTGAAAGGCATCATCATACATGTACTTCATCTAAGAGAAGGTTAAAAGGTGGCTTGATCACAATTTACAAGGGGCTGCACGAAGACACAGATAGATTTCATGTCTTCTTTTCCTCCCAGAAATGAGGTGTGAATTTTTAACAGAGCTGGTAATTAATCATTGAAACAGCTTACTCAGGGATGTGGAGTATTCTTCATCACTTGCAGACTTTAAATAGATGCTGGATTTCTTTTTAAAAGAAGACATGCCAGGTCCCAAACAAGAGCTAGAGGTCTGGTGCACGATTACTAGCCAAGCCCTTTTGCTCTTCGCCTACTGCACAACACAGGCTTAATAACCATGATGCACTACCTCGGCTTAAACATCTCTGGAGGATATTGACACATCTAACCTGGGATATTCCTAGCCTCCCTCTTCAGCCAAAGGGGGCAGTGAATCTTCTCTAGAGGCAGAAGGAGAAGCCAAACTTACATGCTCTGAACATCCACTTTGCACAGCTAAGGCCATTTGTAATCAAGTTTAAACTACAGCACACTGAAGATAAGCTCTTAATTATAAAAATGGCTAGACACCTGGACATCACAGCCTTTCCCTCCCAACCCCACTCCCTCCTTGGAGGTGCCGAGAGGTGTAGCAGCGGTCCCCCTCTACTCACCCTCCCTCCAGACTCACGCCAACTCACGTAGCACTGGAACACCAGACAAGTCACACCAAACCTGTACACTGCTCCTCCCTCAGCTTTCAGCCAGGTTCCCCTCACTGGTGGTGAAGTACATCCATTTTAGTGGACTAGTTCAACAAGACATTACTATTTTCTAATTGCTTCTGCTGTTTGAGAGAGGAGTTTGTTTCATACAAAGAATAGCAAGACCCAACTAGACCCCAGATAAGCTTAGAAGAAGGAACAGATGGCCTCTTTCAGGTACCACTGTGAAAAGCAGCCTCACGTGTCCTCAGTGTTACAACTTCCTACAAATCCTTCATATTTTTAAAAGAACAGTAATTCTTTATACATCTTTACAAATATTTGCCTTTTTCTGTGCTGTTAACACTTGCTGTTGCCAACAGATGTTGCCAATTTCTGTTTGAAATGCAAGGAATGAACTGTCATAATTTTGGATGCATTTTCGGGGGAAAAAAAGAATTAAAAATTTTACCAAAAAGCAATTCATAGCCAGATTCACAACCATGACTCTGTGAAATCTGATTATCTGATTTAGCAAATCACATCCTGAAGTAAGAGCCAATGTTTCCTGGAAGAAACACAAAACATTTTAGGTATCAAATCTGTCATGGATAGTTCTATAAAAAAGATCACTGTGATTGGTAGCAGACTAGTCACCTTGCACATACACAAAGGTTATAGCAGACTGATTTTTATAATTGCACATGAAGTGTTGAAAAAATAGGTTTCTGGTAATTACAAGATAGGAAAAAAAACCACCTTATTCTACAGGAGCTAACTCCAAGAAGCATGCATGTTCATTCAATGATTCTTTCTTCTACATAGTTTTGGAAAATTGCATCACTGTTTGCTTCATCAGAATTTCCAAAATATTTCTGATTTCATTTTGATTTGCAACATCCACCCTTGCCATGAATGATTATGATTGATGCACCCAGGACATCAGTTTATCATAACAACAACAACAAAATATATATACACACACATAAATGTGTTTATGTATACACACATATATCTATTTTTATGTATAGGTATATATTTCTAGGTAAAAATATTTCCACTAACAGTTTGACAGGGATGTGACCTTTCCTGTTACTGAATGCTTTTACATTTTGACTGCTAATCAGTAGCAGAACTTTGCTGTTAACACACAGAATGGGCAGGCATTACTTATGTTCTTCCCATCTGCGATACTTATTTATGGATCTTGACATTTCTCTGAAGTCAGCCACTCAAGGAAGCAGTTATGGCCACTTGGAGGGCTTAGACAAAATGCAGCCTAACCTACCAAAAAATCAGATGAAATTGTGATGACTCACTGTCTGACACATCGGTGGTACCCATTGCAAGATCAGCTGGGAAGGACTTGCCGACATCTTCATCAAGCACACGTATGAACTGGAATTGCAGAGTAATGTTAATTGATACAGGGAGCTATAGTGGCTTTAGAAGGATACCCAGGAAAATAACTGTATGTGATGCAACATTTGGTGGCACTTCCCAATCCGCTTGGCAACAGGATGCTAAAGGAGCACAGAAACAGCCAGCATTCAACTGTGCCCTTTAAGCAGTTTGCCTGTAGAAACAGTGGATGACTCAGAAAGCAGAGTATTCTCAGCTGAGACAGCAGCTTCTGAGTCAGCAGCAAGCAGCCAAGTGTCTGCTAGTAAAGGTGATAAAAAGGTCAGATTGATAACTTCAATTGAAGGAGGAGCTGGTAACAAGTTGAGCTCACTACTTTGGACAGCATACTTTGGGTGGAGATGCTCCAAGATGTCCTCCTGGTGCTGCAACTAATCAGTGAAGCATTAGGTATATTTTGGACTGATTTAGTAGTCCTTGTGGATACATCTTTGCAAAAAGAAGCTGTTCTTTGGAAGGAGAGAATGACATATGTGGCACTGCCACACAGAAACTATCCTACGAGCTCTTCCTAAAGAAAAGGAATCAAATAGCAAATCTGTTCTTGCCGTTTATGGACTTAAAGCAAAACATGTCTCTGATAAAACTCATCTGTCCCTTCACAATAAATTATACTTACAAGTCAGAGTATATTTCAGCATAAAAGGAAATTCATTAGTCAGATATTGAATCAGGCCTTCAGATCCAGCAGGGAGGGAGCCACACAGGGTGCCTACTGCTGTCACCACATAAGGACGAGTCCCTTGCAGATACAGCAGGACACAGCAGTAGCTGTCAGGCACAGTCTTGGGATACCACATGTTTCTTTACAGCACTGCCAGATAGAGAGGACAAAAGTTTCACAAGTAAACATAATATCTGGCCATTGAGAAAGGTCCCCTTTTTCTTGCATTGCTCTGTGAGCCAGGAATGATGACAAAAGGAAATAAAGAGTGTTAAACTAAATTTAAAGAAACCACACTCAAGAGGATACTTGCATTTTTGAGTTCCCCTGTACTTGGTGAGCAGTTCAGAGCGTGACCTCTGAAAGAAGTGGCCATAAAAACCCATCACCACTTCACGTGCTGTGGTTATATCCTGCAATGGCATTTGACTTACCTGTAATAGCACCAGAAAGGAAAGTCCAAGAAAATCTTTGGTGTAAATGTGAGAAAAGTATTACACACACAGAGTGAGAAGGAGTACTGCAAGGATGCCACGAATTGTACAATAGCTGAAGTTTCCTTTTCTTTGCCCAGGTTATAGATTCAGTAATGGGTACTGTGCTTTCTTGACACTGGTAGGGAAAAAGTAAATGTTTCATTTGCTCTGGTAAAGGTGGAGTGAAATCTCTCTAGGATGAAAAGACTCAGGTATGAGAGGACTATTATTCATCAATTCAAAACTGCTCCACTTTTTGCAGTCTCTAAGAACAGGTCTGTCAGAAAGCAAACAACTGAATTGGACTATCATGACTCTGGAAACAGAGAAGATTTAGATGTACTGTGGTATGTTAAGAAAATTTCTTTTCTCTAGGTTTCCCAAAGCAGATACTCAGGCATGGATTCTAGAAATTCTTAAATAAATAATTTGTAAAGTACAGCGTAGAGAGCAACTCAAGCTGGGTGCCTCTGAAGAAGGCAATAAAAGACAAGGCGTCAAAGAAATCTAAGAAAGCAAAGCAAGCAGAGAAAACTCTGGGCAATTATACCCTTACAATCTAAACTTCTCAACCCTCATGCATCAATTCAGGTCAATTATAAAATTTGAGTCTGGGGTCTCCCCATTCTTCTTTGAATCTCTTCATTTTTGTCAGGTGAGAGGTTTCTTATCTTCATGGGTAGCTGTTTGTCTTTTACCAACCAGACTGGAAGTCAATTCTAGGTCCTGTCTGTCAGTTGCTATTTTGCATCTGCAGCTGGGGAGAGAAATAAGTCCTTGGCTATAACCAAAACATTCTTCTGTTTCTTGTTTTCTTTTGGATGTGATGTTCCATGCTTTTACTTTTCTCTAGGGATGCTGCTGCTGCTGACAATCAAAAGCTCCCTTATCTTCTTGCTTGAATAGTCTCTGAGGCCCTTCTAGGCACAAAGTTCGAAAGTTCATAGCTTGTGGCCTAAGCAAACTTAGTTACTTATGCTGAGTTATGCTAAGCAAGTTCTATATAAGCAGTTTCTAAGCAAGCTCTATAAGAAGTATCCCAAATAATTCAATAAGCTAAGGCAGTCTATTCCATAACAGATCAGAAGAATTAAAGCCAGAGAAGGGCACTGTGAACACAGAGAGAGTGGTGCCCAACCCGTGGGTGTTAAGCTTAGTGTGAAATTTGAGGGCCCCTCCTATGCAATAAAGCCAGAAGCACTCCCTGCATGCCTGGGGGACAGTGCAAGGACATAGCAGGGTGTCTGAAGGTGCAAAGTCCTCTGGAATAGCAGTGAAGGGCTGCTTAAAATGCAGAGAGGCAACTCTGGTGCAATCACAACCCTGCTGCTTTTGGGGCATGGCCACTGCTACCAGCTGTCTCACAAACTGACTGGGCAGCATCTCAGAGAGCACTAACTGGCCCAGGCCAAACCAGCCAGGGAATGTGCTGGTATTTAAGCAGCACGGGCAATCAGAGCATCAGCACTCAAGGGTGCCATGCCTTATTCTGCAGCATATTTTCAGCCAATGTAGCTAGGTTTCCACCATCCCTTGGCTGAGGGACGACATCTCACCCCTGAAACATAACCAGTCTAGTAGGTGAAAATGAAAGGTCTCAGCTCCCCTCTTCTCCTAATTCTTCACATTTGGGTTGTACCTGTCATCACAGAAAGCTACCTTTTCTCCTAAGTTTTTTTCCTCTCCTTGAGGTCTGGTACTTTCTATCCATGCTTACCTGCAGAGATCAAGGGTGCTACAGAAAATCAGAGCAGATGCTACAGAGCTATCAGATAGCAGCAATCCCCAGCTGATTGTAATGCAACCCTTTTAGTTCCTTGAGTCATTTTGCAGAGATTTAGGAAGAAGAGAGTTCCCTGCAGCATAGGATATTGTCATTATGCAGCACAATGAGGTGCTGTGATGAGACGCCCTATTCTCACCAAACAGGATTCCCATGAAACTCTGAGAGGACACAGAGGCTCGCAGCCTTGTGTGAGACCAACAGGGTTGGCAGATCTGGGCTGGGGTTTCTCCCAGTCAGGAACCCTGAGCTCTGTCAATAAATGCCACAGTGTAGGTGACAAGTGGACATTGTTCACTACCTCAACCAGGTGTCCTCTCCTGGCCTCCAGGGAAGTGTCCTCTCTCAGGCAGTGGGGAGGTTTGTGATTGACCCTCCCTGCCAGGGAAGGGAAACATGCAGAGTTTGAACCAAGAGACACCCACAACCCACCCCATTGCACATCACACAACCAGAGTAAAAGCAGGAGAGAAGAGGAAGCACTTTGCTGCTCAGAGATCCTTTAGGCTTCTGAACACCACAGGAGGCAGGCACAGTTGAAAGGAAAAATCTAACTGTAAGCCTGAACACACTGGTTTCCATTGGTTTTTCTGATCTTTAACAGTATTTGATCATACAGAAAACCATTTCACAGTTTCTCTTTGCCATTACTCTGGTGTGTGTAAGTTGCAACTGTCAGGAGTAATATATCCCACTTGCCCACACAGCGGGACTCCTCATGAAAGCAAAGTGAATTTGATTCTCGAGCACTCAGTCCAGATGCTGCGGCTGACTCTGGCTCTTGTTCCCCATTCAAATACAGGCCAGGGCAGAGGACTTCTTTCTGGAACATCAGCATGTCAGGTAAAATCAATAAAAGCAAGGGGAAAAAATGCCTCTGGCTCTGTAGGGCTTTTAAAGCACAGCTGCACTTCAGAGCCTGAAAAAAAAAAAAAAGTGCAATGTCAGCAAAAGCCCCAGAGGAGCAGAGAGAGCAGAACATGGGAATCACCTTCAGTGAAGTCTCAGCTCTCCCTCTCTCTCTTGCCATTTTTGCTGACTTTATCCAAGGTAGGTCAAGTCATGTGTTTCAGTGGCTTTTCTGCAGTTTATCACCTGTTTCAGTGCAATGAGGATCCAACAAGTACTAGAGCAAACTGTATCACTATGTATGCCTTTGATCTGTGCCTAATGCATGAGAGATGCAGCAGAATGACAGCTCTTGCACCAGAAATCATCATTTGTATCTTTTTATTCTTACACTTAACTGTTTGTGCATGACCAAGCAGTAGAAATCAAAAGTTTTTGTTTCATACACCTTTCATGTGGTGGTCGGGTTTCACAATGGCATCAAGCACTGAATGCCCTTCAGAAGCTGGTAACATGGCACATATACAGCCTACACTCCATAAAGATTTCAAAATGTAAAAACAATCCCCCTGGGCCAAAGTCTTATAGCTGCAATATCTTAGGATGATGAATTTTTGTTAAATCCAAGTCAGGTTTCCCACCACAGGGCTTGAGACAAACCCCAGAGATGAACAGGCCCATGAGAGGAGATGTGTTGCTATCTATGTTCCCCTGCTCTGGAATAATGAGCCAGATCAGCATTTCAGGCTTTTTGCTGTGGACTCAGGAGCCCTGGAGCCCAGGGAGGCAAGCTCTAACAAGAATCACAGGCAGCTGTTGGGTGACAGCTATAAACCTGACAAGGATGTCACCTACCCTGAGCAGATGTCAGCAAGGCTGAACTTCATTCATTGTAGAAGTACTCAGTTTCTGAAACATTAATTTCTCAGAATTTCCACTGTACAGTGAATTTTCAAACTGTCCTAGTACAGCCTAGATCTTACTGCAACTGTTCTTTAGAAACATGATCCAGAAATCAAAATCTCCACTCAGACCAACTTCATAGTCCTCCTCCAACAGCTTCCTCCCAGAAATCCCCAAATGGCTCCTTCTAACCAACACAGCCTTCAAACCCCAGGCCAAACTACACTTCATGGACAGGTCTTTCAGGTGTAAATAAAGTTTAGAGAACTATTTGCCGCCAAATATTGGGTTTTTTTTTTCTTCTCCATATTCTCCCCCATATACTTTGTCTCCTGAACTTCATCCCACAAATCTCATCTATGCTTGAGCTTAGCAAAATTCTGAAATATTAGATAATTTAATGGGAAGCCAAGTCATTTAATGGTCCAACAAGCAAAACTTCCAAATCATAGATATTATGTGATGTTATTTAAACAAAAAAAAACTCTGGTTTACTACAGACCTTCAAAAATCTTAAGAATGAAATAGAGTACTTTATTTGAGCTGAGGGTTGTTAGGAGTTTGAACTTTTTTGACCAAGTGCTTTGTTCACTCAGACTGACTAAGCAATTACACTTAGCCACATATCCATTTCAAAGGACAAATAAGCCCCTGCAAACACAGATGGCCACACACTTCACACAGTTTACTACCATCCAACTCTACTGCACACCTCTGGTTAATATTTCTTTCCTTTTCCTCCAGATCATGACCTTTGGGTTTGCTTTTCTTTGCCTTGTTGAATCTTTTGTTGAGCCCAAAACTTCACAGAATGTCTATTTCACATGCATGAGAGTGAAAAAATTCTATTGTTCAATACATCACATCAATAGACAAAAACAATTATTCCCACTCTTCTTCTCCAAATACCTTTCTCTACTCTTTCCCACAGTCAGGCAAACTTAAGACTCAAAGGGATCCTTCTGTCAATATCTTTATTGTGAGAATCAGTCTGAGAATCCTCAAAGGCACTAATACAATAAGAAAGCTGCCAGGCAAGCCGTGAGCCAGAGAGACCATGCACAGTATTTGCACTACCGTTTCAATAAGATTTTTCAAATTATAGACCTTGAAATCTACTATTTGCAAATGAAATTGTTTTTCACCTTCCTGAGAATAGGGGTCAAGAAAAAAGCTAATGATGGCCTTACAGATTACGCACACAAAATAAGCATCCCTCACATGCAAAGCTGCTCTCAGGAGATCATTTCGTTAAAAACTGCACAGTCAGAATATTTTGGTCCTGATAGCCAGACAGGAACCCAAAAAGCCACCATGAGTCACACGGATAGCTCAGGCTTATGTTACCCTCAGTGAATCCCAGCTGCCCTAGGGGACTATTTGGAGGGCTCCTCATTGAGCTACTCTGCATCTTGTCCCTGACATTTCCAATCCCATTTCACTGTGCTTCTCCTTCAAAGGCCAGATGAACGAGGTGGCTGTCAGGTCTTACAAAGCTGTGGCTTCAAACTCAGCTGGAATAGGAAAAAGGGGGTGCGGAGAAGAAACTCCTGGTTTAATTCCCTGGGAAACAGGCTCAGCTTTGAGGTCCTGGTCTGAAAGGGCCATCACAACCACTTTGTATAAGCTGTAACACCAAAATGTGTCAGACCCACTGCTCAGACACGACACAAGTATTTGTGGGTCTGCATTGCCAGCACAACAAGACAAGCACTACTATACCCAAGAGATATGACTAGAGCACCAAGCCCAGACCCTCTAGAAAGCTAAAACCAGCTCTGCCATGGAAATGAGTAACCAGAAGCACACTAAGAAAACGTGTTCAGTAGAAGATAAGATTTCTCAATTTAAATCAGAACCCACTTGCCCACTAAAACAACTCTTACACCCCAAAAATGCCTTGCTGCTTTACCACCAGTCTCTGCTGCCTCTCCAGCAGCCCTGCTCACATCCTTTTCTTCAATTAGAGTTAGCTCTACTAGACTTAGATTGCTAACTCTGAAAAGAGTAAAACTGAAGTTAAGCTATTTTAATGAGGGATTAGAAAAGACAGTCATTTTATTGTGCCGCAAATGCTAATGGCCCATTTTGTAGAAAAAGGTATCCTGCTCTGTGGAGCAATAAGCTCTAGTCATTCTCAGAACTCAGCTCCTCAGCAAAACAGCAGTGATCCATACACACATCCTGCTCACCAGCACAAAAATCAGGCCAGGGAGACTTTTGTCTCCATTTCTCACTCCTCAGTTCCCAGGAGCCACACAAGCAAAGCATGCAGACACCCAATTCCTCCTTCAAGCAGCTTTACACTATTCACCTTAACTAAGGCAGGCCTCAATTACCTCTCTGAGAGGGAAGGTATCAAGCCTACAATTTTCCTATCATACAGCCCAGCTTGCTGACCTTCTCAGATTAGCTCCTCCATGGTTCATCTGAACAACGGGGGATACAATTTAGTGGGGCAAAAGCCTCTCATTCACAGCCACGAGCCACCCACGCAGTGGCAAAGCCTGGACTTGGCAGGTCAGGCTGAGAAGAAGGAACACGGTGGGGACTGTCCTGGGATGTGTTGCCTTGCCATCTCCTCAGTCTGTCCAGCCACCAGGTGTTCTGCTGCACACTCAGGGCAAGTGATGTTTATAGAAAAAACACTGCAACTGACACAACCAAAATTTCCTTTCCTCTCCTACTTACTGTTACAGCTGAGGAGACAGTTTGGTATTTGGGTGTTTGGTTTCTTCCAGCCACTACTTAAACTTTTCTCAGAAGGAGTCATCATCCAACAGATGACCAGGTGCTGTTTATACTCATAATGTTAATGTTAATGTATGAAATCTTGAAAATATCCACGTTCAAGGACAAGCTCTAGCAGAGCATTTATAACAACTCAACCAAGCAGTACAAGGTCTCTCTTTTCTGCACCTAATGTTCAGGAAAGCGGCTCCTAATTTCACACCAGCTTTCCAGAGGCAAGCCAGCTCCTGCCACTCTTGACTTGTCATTGCAGGTAGTGGCAATAAATCACAGTAAGTAGATAGAAAAGTAAGAGCTGAAGGAGGAAAAGGCAGAGAATGTGGTAGGAAGGGACAGCATGTTTTCACTCACGGGAATTGCATGGCTGTAAATATTCCATGCTGCTGAATTAAGAGGTGCCTGTTACCTTCTCCATGGGAGTGACATCAACACCATCCTGCAGCCTTTGCTGGTGTGAATTATCTCTGTGAGTCCCCATCATTTCCTGGAAGACAGAATCAGGCCCACATGCTGCACCTGTCAGTGTTCAAGCTTGATTACTCAGAATAGGAACCAAACAGGCACCTCAATTAATCACACTCATGTATTAGTAAGTAATTCATTAATTCAATAAATTGCTCCAGGCCATAGCATAATCAGTCATGTCAGAGATTATAACAAAAATCACAAACTAAAGTGTTAAACATGGGCCCATCCTTGCTGATTCATCATCTGTAGTAATTATTCATGGCAGAACAGGTATACTTTATATACTTTAAGACAGGTGGCACGGAAAATTAATCAACTTAATTGTGTAGATTTCCTCTATCAGATCTGCTGGTTGAGCAATATAAGATTTAAGCGGCAGAAAATTCAGAAGCCTCAGAAAAAATAAACATTTTCGTGATGTGCTCACTGATAGCCAGTAACTGCTCTGCTTGATAAATGTGGACTTACCTGTACAGTAACATGTAATTCCTCATCCCCCAGCCCTCAGGCACGGAGCTAAGAAGGTGTCCCTGTACCTGCATATGAAAACTCCACAGCTCAGACACATGGTGTGAACTGTGGGGTTGTCCTGTGCAGGAACAGGAGTTGGGCTTGATGATCCCTGTGCGTCACTTCCAACTCAGGACACTCTATGATTCTGTGGTGCTGTAGAGACCAAGAGAAGCCGCAGCCACAGCTGGAGCTGTAAGAGCACACACTGAGCAAACTCCTCCTGCAATGCCAATGGGCTGCTCAGCATATCTCCATCATCCTAGTTTCTATTGTCTGTTGCCAAATAGGTCACTGTACCACAAAGGGAAGTCCAATCAATAGGTTTCACTCATTTGGGCTTATCCATTTAGTAACAATTTTATGGGAAGGGTGAAGCTCTACATCACAGAACCCAAAGAACTGAGCTGGAAGAGACCTCAGCCCCCATGTCCAATTAACTACATCTACCTCATCATTAGCAAGTGCCCATCTAATTTCTTCTTACAGACCTCCAATGATATCATCTTCAGACAATGTATCTCAGTTTACCTATGTTTAGAAATTTTTCATACCATCTTCTTACAAGCTAAGCTCATTACTTATCATGTCTATCACACACTCAGAAAAGAGACTACTCCCTTGCTTTCTGCAGTAGCCTTTGTACATCTAAAGTTTGCTGCGCTATTCCCCATCCAGTTTCTCTACTCATGATTCAAGCAGTTGCATTTCCCTTACCTACGCAGGAAAAAAAAAATGCAGACTTAGATAGAACAAGACTGCCTGTAGATTAATAATAGTGTCATCAAGTTGGTTAAGATAGGCAAAATTAAGTTGAAGCTAGAAAGGAGAGAGCACTTTAAAGAAAATGCCCTAAATATAGCAGAAGAAAAAACCTCATTCCTATTGACAGACCACTTACTGCTATATTTTTTAAAATTCAGGAAAGAGAGGTCAAGCTACAATGCAAGGAGGAAAATAAGCTGATTTTTCCTCTTTCTGAAAATTAATTAAGTTATAAGTTTTATAGCATAGTTATAAAAGCCCAAAAGATGTTACATTTCTGAGCAGAAATTGAAAGAGCTTGTTAAAAAAAATGCAAAATTCACTTCTTTGCACAAAATGTGGCCCATTTTCACGACAAAAAGTTTTCCCATTCTTTGACCAGTTGTAGTTAACCGAACAGGCTTTTGGTATTGTTGACCAAACTTGCAGATGGCATTTAGAGGCCATGTTATTTAGCTGCATAGGTGTGCATTACTGATTTTACTCTGCTTAATTTTAAGAACACACATGCCATCTAGTAGGTAAAGTGCCTGACACACAAAAAACAACTAGTACGTTGTAATGGGATTCACGTTACAGAGGGTACATTCACAGTGTAAATCCATCATTGCAGTTTGCATAATCTGTCTGTAACTAAATGTGCAGTTCTTTACATATCCAAAGACATTATGTTTCCAGATGGTTAGGATTAACATTTAATCGGCTAGTTTACAGCCATAACAACAGGCCTTCCTCTTGGAAGTGTGCCTACATGCTCTGCCTGCTTGTACATCAATTCCAGACTTTTCTGGCCCTTCATTGCAAGAGATGCTTTGAGCTGTCATAAGCAGCACGCAGTCCTAATCCTGGAAAGAGCTCCATAGCACCCATCGCTATATAGAAATCCCAACTGCTGCTGAAAGCATTCAACAAATGGGGAGAGCTATCTCTCTGCAAGAGTCCTTGTCAAAAAGAAAAAGGTCATGGGGATAATTATTTTTACGTGTTAGGCTGTGGATGAGCCCAGTAGATTTTAGATGTTCTCCTGCCCCTACCTGCTGTATCACCATTTTCTTCAAGCTGAGAGCCAGTACACTAAGTGTAAGATTCATCACATAAAGCTCTCTAAGAGTCTAGTCTAAACTCAGTGGCTTTTGCCCCTCTGTAGTCAACTGAGATAGATGGGCACACTCCAGAGAGCAACACCTTTTGTCCTGAAACAAATAATGGAAATATATGAAATGGCTCCCCGAATGCCTGCTTCACATTCCACATCTAGCTTTGCAATGGTTTAGATTTAGCAATAAAAATTATATTTAAAAAAAAAAAAAAAAGCTATTTTTCAAGCAAAGACCTGTCTTTATTTGAAGTTTGACACTCTGTGCTTTGAGCAAAGGTTAAAGTAACTGACCAGCATCATGCACCACACAGGTTAGGGTGATTCTAATGTCAAGGATGTAAGGTGGTCACATTCTGATGTGGCCCATGAGATGCTACTGCTTGGACCATAGATATAGCCAGTTCATCTTCTGGTTATGGTGCACTGTTTCGCTGATGACCAGGTAGATGTGAGATCCCTGATTTAGGCAAGAAGGTGCATTTCAGATCTTTGCCAGCACAACTATGACTGAGGACTTTTTCTTCACACTTCGAAAACTAAGTAATGCAGGCTTTCTCCTTTGGGGATCAAGCCCAACTGACCTGTCATTGAGATGCAATGTGCCAGATTTCTCTTCTGACTTGCCAATCAGGTAGAAAAGGTACCTACCTCCCGTCTCTTTTACCTGCTATGTGTCCATGACATGAGTTTCCCTAACACCTATGCCAGCATTGTAGGGGCAAATTTACTGATAAATTGCTGCCTGCCTTTCCCATCCTCTATCACTACTAAGTACTAGGGCTGTCCCTACAGTAAATGTCAAGATCCTCTTGTATTCTCCACTGTTCTTGCTGCTGCACAGCCACAGCTGACTATCCAGACATATGGAACCCAGTAAATTATAGGGATATTTCAAACATTCATTCTGGAGCTGGGAGATCAGAACTATCCTTTTGTGGGATCATTCCATTGATCAAAAGAGCTGTTGACTATGCAGTCACCTGAGAACAACACGTAAACACCCCTCCTAAATCACTGCACTCCAGTTTCAAGCTAGAAATCCTCATCTTCAGTCATACACTGCCACAGATGTTAGACTCGTCAAGGAGAACAGACCAAGAACAGAACTGATGAAAAGCTGCCCTGGGTACATTGAGAAATGCACATCTGGCCTTCCTTTTCCCAGCCCCAGTGTTTCCCAGTGGTGTGGTTACTCAGTGACTGGGCAGCGGCTCTGCATGCAGATTGCGCTGCTGCAACCAGGCCAATAAGCAGAGGCTGCTTGCATTTACTCTTAAAGCTTGCTTTCTTCTTTTTCCTAATACTGCTTATTCAGCACTTTGTCTAGATGACATCTGGCTGACACCTGTACATAGAAAAGCACAGAAATGGTGATAAATTACTCAAGACTTGCAGGAAATCCAGCTGTCAGACAACACCATTCTACAAAGAGGCTAATGACTTGTAATAGAAACCTGTGACTTTAAGACTCAGAACTTACAATAAGTAGTATTCAAGACAAATGCATGCTAAATGGTCTCAGTATGATTATCTACAAGAAATCGAGAAATTTTATTGATGATATTTACAGCTATTAAGCTTATTGAGACAAAATGCTCGTACAAGTTACTCTAGAGCATCAATTTTTTAATAGATATTACATAGGTGTATTACAGCTGAAGTATCTAGTAATTCTAAATTCAGCTGGAGAAAAACAGTTTGGAAGGAGTAGATAGTTGTGAATATCAGTATTACAATGTAGATTTTGAAAAAAAATCAGAATTTTTTTCAGTATATTCAGAATGAGCCTTCCTGGATCTAAAGCTATTTGATGTCAATGGGAAGGCTCCTCTAAGTAGCCTTTTGGAGGCTTAGAAAATCTTTACAGTCATCAGGATCAAAGGGAAAGTCTTGCCTTTGGACAGAAACAGCTTGGCAGAAAAGAAATAGATAGATAGATAGATAGATAGATAGATAGATAGATAGATAGATAGATAGATAGATAAATGGAGTAAAAATCAAATGAGGAATGGTCTTTTCTGAACAGCAGGAATTTCCTTTTAGCTTGTGTAGCTTCAGATTGGTGAGCAGAGGTAAAGTCTGGACAGCAACACTATTTTGGGCTGGGTACAGATGAGCAACAGCAAGAAGTTTCAGGTATATATTGCTGGGCGACAGGAATCCTTCACTTTGTGGGTGTGTGTTTGTCTGCCAGTATTTGTTGTAAATACAGGTATTTTGTGAAACACTGAGAGTTTGCATGAAATGGTGGAAATTCTCACAAATGGTCCACTGGAACTAAACTGGTGGGTTTTGCACAGCTCTAGGTAAAAGCTACAGTTGTGTTGCTGAAATAGTGGGTTTACAAAATAGCAAATTTCTCAATAGGCTAGATAGTTTCCTCTCAAATAAACTGCTTCTGGGTAATTAAAAGGACAGAATTAAAAAAAAAAAATCACCCTTTCCTAGCATAATTAGAGTTGCTCAAAATAATGGTCCAAGGAATTCCTAAATACTCAAATACCCTCTTAATTGCAGCTGAGCAGCTATCATGGTAAAAAGCAGTTCCAGCTAACTAAAGGCTGGAGGGTAGACAAGCTGTAAAATTCAGCCTTGCTGGAAAACCTGCCAAGGCCAAGCACTGAGGGTGACAGCTGCATTCAGCACCATTTCCCCATTCTGCAATAAAGCTGACAAATTAAATGACATTTAAAACAAGAATTTTTCCTTGAATATTTGTGAAAAAAATATGCCACAATTTAATTGTGAGGCTATGCCTGAGGAAATGGCCATATCAGGTGACAAAAATCCACAAATATTAAAAAGCAAAGGGCTGTCTTCTCTGTACATGTCCCTGTTCTCATTAAATATGAAAGATGAAGACCAGTTCTTCCCAGAGTTTGAACACATTCCTGACTTTAAGTAGATGGCTTCAGCAGGACACCTTCCACGTCAGGCCTATGTTTAAGCACCTCAGTAAGCCCAAGGCTGATTTTTCAAACAATTTTATCACACAAGCAAACAGCAATAAAAGGGATTTGGGAAGTAAACGTTCAAAGAAAACCCTCATTAATTAAACCCCATATTTTGGGGCTAAAAAACAGATTATTTCCCAACACAGGATGTGGAAGAGGACTAGTCTTTCAAAAGTACTTAGAAGGCAGCTCCTTGTTGCAACACTTACAGCATTAGCACAGGCAGCTCTGAAAAGGTGGTCTGAAAATATATCACACCCGTGCACAGGTTTCAACTATTACCTTTAGGTGAGAGGACAATCTTTGCATAATATTCACATGTTCTTATGTTTAAACTGTATTCACAAATATGATCTGTGACCATCTTTCAAGCTGGTACATAAAGTGCTAAAAATGGCAGATGTCAAGCTAGAGAGGTCAAACATTTCGTGACTTGCTACTGTAGATCTGTGCTCAGTAAATTTGATATGAAACACCTCTTTCAGCTTATCCTGAGGTGTCATGGCCAGTGGCTTTGTAGGTGGGGAGGGGTGTAGATTGGGGTGGAAGAAACAGCCTGACATATGGGATGAAGTCCAGTGGAGAGCCATCACGATGATCAGGGGCTTGCAGCACGGGACATTTGAGGGGACGCTGGAAGAACTGGGGCTGTTCAGCCTGGGAAAGAAAGGCTCTGTGAGGATGTAGTCATTGTCCACAGCTGGTGATTAGAGAGAAGACAGCTGGGCTTTTCTCAGGGATGCACAGCAAAAGGACAAGTGGCAATGGGCACAAGTTACAGCAATTAGACATATGGAGAACGCTTCTCCATGGGAGTGGTCAGGTACTGGAACCACTCCAGAAAGCTCATGGGATCTCCAGCCTTGGAGCTATTCAAAACTCTTCTGGACAAGGCCATGAGCAATCTATTCTTTAAATATGGCCCTTTTTGAGCAGGCAGGTGAGATCAGACTATCTCCGAAAGTCCCTTTCAGCCTACATAATTCTGTGATTGCGTGATCCTCTCTATACAAGGACTGAAACGCACATAAACTCTTGGCAGACTTTGTCAAGGCATTTTCTGGTGACACTTGCATATGGATGTTCTTATTTGCATATACAGAAATTCCTAGGACTTACGCAGTATGCAGGGTTTAAAATTTCTTTTTTCTATTTTAACTGTGTTCTCTATCACCAAAATGAGAAATAAAAGCAGGCAAAACCCAATTCCTTTCATTGATGCTGAGATACAGAGTGGCATTTTCCCTTAAAATAAGAGTATCTTTTCCTCCAAAACCACTAAGTCTGAATATATCTTTGTACATGACTATACCTCTAAGATTATGGAAGAAGAGAATATAAGCAAGCATTATGCAGAACCATTCAAGAAAGTAATTAAAAATAAATCTTTTTTTTTTTCCACAGCTGGATTATAATAAACCCGTAACTCAGTTTCATGTATCTTGATCGAAGGATGCATTAATTTGTTCAGAACAGTGGCAGTTTTCTAAGTATCACAGGTTAAATATATCTCATTTCTCTAAGAACACCCATTAAATGTTTTGGATTTAGCCAATACATTTGGAGATTTTTTTTTCTGTTTCCTAAGAACGCTTTGTCCAAACTAAGAAGTATTTCTCAGTGGTGCAGACAGTAAACACTGTAGAGAGAGATATTTTTGAAAGCCTAAGAAGGTAAGAATACAGCAGTTCTGTCTCTGACTGACAGTCCAGCGATGCTGGGATCCTACCTTCAACAGCAGCCAGAAGCGGGCATCTAAAGTGCAGTGTAACAGGGAAGCATATAAGCTACTTACCCTGAATACTCCTCCAGCATCCACCAATTTGCAGTTCAGAGACTTTCTGAGCCTGAGGTGCTTTCTATGTAGTCAGTAATCCCCATAGATCGGTGAGTGCTAATGGCAAGCTCAGTCCATCATTTTTATGTATGAAGTCAGGACTGTTGATTTCCAATACACAACATTTTAGATTACAATTCCTTTCCTCCTGTTTTACTGCCCAGTTCCTCAGCCATGCAATATCTTTCTGCAGTCCTGCACAATCAGCTTTCATCTTTACTACTCTGAAGAATTTAGTATTATCAGTACAAGTTTGTCAGTAGTCTATATTCATCCAATTTTACAGAGGATTATTCATAAATGAATTCATAACTTCATAGGTTGAATTGTGCAGGTCTCAGCACAAAGCATTCTGGACCTTTATTAGTAATCTCTCTCCCTTGGGAGAACTGACTGTTTTTACCCTTTTAAACAACTGCCTTCCCCCTGGGGGATTGGACTAGATGATCTTTTGAGGTCCCTTCCAATCCCAAACATACTGTGATACTGTGATCCTTGGCTGCCTAGTTTCCTAAAGCAACTGTTCTGGGGGGAACTCAACAAAGGGAGGTGCCAGTGACAAGGGAGGGTATCCAGTGATAAGATGTGTGGGAATGGTTCAAAGCTGCACCAGGGGAGGTTTAGAATGGACATTATGAAGCATTTATTTAATGAGAGGGTGGCCAAGCACTGGAACAGGCTCCCTAGAGAGGTGGTCAATGCCCCATGAGTGTCAGTGTTGAGCATTTGGATAATGTCCCTGATAACCTGCCTTAACTTCTAGTCAACCCTGAAGTGGTCCAGTAGTTGGACTGAATGATCATTGTAGGTCACTTCCAACTTAACTATTCTATTCTCATTTCTATTCTATTCCAAACTTTGTCAAAAGACTTGGAAATGTATATGGATGATATCACCCAGGTCCACTGCAGCTTCATGAAAAGAAGACCAAGAGGATGCACACCTTCCTGCTACAAAAGACTGAGCAACTCTTCCTCCATAAGTAATATTCATCATTTTTCCAAAGATTCTACTCTATTACTGTTTCAACAGATCTGCTTGTTACAGATGTCTGTCTCTCATTAGATTTTCCCTCATCTCCTTAAAAATCAGTATCCTGTTTACTTCCTCACAAATCATAGAAAAGAAAGAGTCCTGCAAGAGAGGCTTTACACCACAGCTAGTAGCTCACCTGCTTTAACCCCATGTTCCTGTGGGATGCTGGGGTGAATACCATCTCATCCCAGTGACTCGCTGATATTCATTTTGCCTCTTTGTTCCAAAACAGTCACTGGTACTGACCTAAATTCCACTTGCACTGAAGTCAGTGTGGATTTTAATACCGATGCCAAAAAGACTAGAGTTAGATTAATATTATTTCTGTACAGAATTTTGCATATTTTCCTTATTTTGTTCAATCTATTTTGTCAAAATCAGTTACACACTTTTGGTGATTTAAAAGTTCAAAGCTTCATATTATATTAAAGTTCAAAAGTTCTTATTATAGTCTAAAGCTGTTTAAATGCCTCACTCCTATTTGTAAGAAAGGGAACAGTTATGAACATGATGTCTTTAGATGAGCTACATCATTTGTTCTGCCCTCATCTTAAGGCACCCCAATTGTCTGTAGTCCTATGTATGTTTAGGATTGTTCAATCAGTGCAATATAATTGAATGTCCCAGCACAGCAGAAATGCTGATGTGGGTGAACATCAGTGAATTACAGTTCATACAGTAGTGTCATCCTCTGTAAGTATTTAGCACAAAAGCACGTGAAAAAAAAAAAAAAACAACCTGAAAAAAATATAATGTTTCATCCACTGGTACAATATTCTCTCACAATTAGCATGTGTCAGCTGTCACGCAGTAACTTATAGTGTCATGGTAACATGTTTATGGATTCACTTTATTTAGCAGGAGCTCTGTATGGGAATTGTGCAAGAATGGCAAGGAAGCTAATTGTAAATATGCTCAAGCGACTGCAGCTGGGGTGTGGAAAAAACACATACATCTACACTAATTGTTTTACTGACTTGGTGTGCTTGTCAAGTAGAACCTCTGTGTTAGATAACATAGGCCTGTGAGAAACTCTAAGGCTCCTTATCACTATGTCTGAGATTCCTGCTTTGTTGTGAGAAAGAGCAGGAGGCTGCGCCTGCTTGAAGCCTTGAAATACAGGCGAGCTCAGCAGGCCCAGTGATCTTCTACCAGGGCTGAATTCTGCAGCACCTACATCTCTGCTTGTCTCACCTCTGCCCGGGAGCTCAGGTGCTGCTTTGGAGATCCCCCAGTGCAGAGGTAACTAAAATAGAACTTGCTCTTCGCAATTGCGTTTGTGGCCTCTGGTTGCTTCTTGTGACACGCCTGCGGTGGCTCACGCAAGCTCAGTTGCAGATCATGGAATACTTACCAGTAGACCAGTATAATCCTGATCTTTATTTTTCCACAGTGGGAAAAAAATAGGTTCACTGTTTCAAAGACTGAAATTTTTTGTGCAGCAATATGAAAATTTAAGTAGATTCATTATATATCCCTATGGATTTAGAGAAGATGCACTTCCTTGCCTCTGGAATAATTCTTGGACTCAAAAAAGGTCTCTCCCTCTAATCTGCCTTACTAGCAACAAGGCCAGCCCTTTATCATTGTCCTAATGTTGTCAATTAATTTCAGTTAATGCCAGATCCTTCTCATTAATGTCAAGAAAGTATAAGCTCCTCTTTTTACACTGAGTTCCCCTTACAGAGGCAGTTTTTGCCTGTAGTGGATGTGTACCCATTTGCGGTCTGTGGGACTTGCTATGAGAGGCTGCACCCACAGTGGCTGCTGATTAAGATCTGAGTGGACAAAGAAAAGAAGTTTCATCGCTGTTTGCCCTTTTTCTAGCTCAAGGTAGGGGTTGAGGGAATTGTACACTTTTTCCCATTGCAAACTAACAGGATTATTATCCTACCAGCATTTGTATTTTTGCACTGGTAAGTGCTTTCCTCAAGCACGAACCTAGACAACACACCAAAACCCAGCACTCAGCCCGTGCAGCACGTGTGGCAGTGCAGGGACCTGCCCAGCTGTAGCAGTCCCTGCAGATCCACCCTGGCAGCCCATAACTTCCCTCAGACCCACTCCCTTGCCCCACACTGCCACCGACATCCCTCCCAGCTGCAAATCCTTCCCACTACTCATGAGCCTCATGCCACATTTGTCAGAAGCTTTTCTACCTAAATATGTGATGGAGGAACCCCTGAAGTTGGGAGGGTGGGGACAACATATTTACTGCTTTTGCAGGGCAAAGGGGAAACTCAGATTATTAAAGTTCAGTTTTCATCGTTGATCAGAAGGGGGGAAAATTAGGACTAAGAGAAATGCCTTTACAAAGTGTTTAAGCTGGCCACCCACAGCATGTACTCAGCATGTGTATTCAGGTCAGCAAACTATTTCCTGTGAGTCATGTTCAGCTGTATGCCTTAGCTGCATATTTTAGTCAGAATGATCTTAGCTGAAGTCTGTGCTGTGAGGAGGTTGGTGGTGTCCAAATTTGTTCTAGTATCCTGGAATTTGTGCTTTTGAGTGTTCTGACTCAATATAATCCTACAGAATTAAACTGTTTCTGTGTTCCATTCCCACTGGGCTAATGAAATAGTTAAAATCCCCGTCCGTGGTACAGAATAGCAACACGATTGTTATAGAATTAATAATACAATACCAAGGTGGGTGACACAGCTCAGATTCAGCTACACCAGCATTAACATTTTGCTGAGGGAAAAAGCCAAGGCTTCTTTTCCTAATGCAATTCTCTTGCCTGCTTTGAGTTCCTCACTATGCTTATCTCAGCTAGCAGCATGACTATCATTTTTGAATATTTCCAAATGTGGGACAGCTGCCTGCCTGGAGAAATTGTCACAGAGCCGCACACAGGAGAGGGGTGACTCACCAAGGGGTGACTGCTCAACCACGCTTGCTCTAAAGCCACTGCACCTTTCAGCCTCCAGTGGTTCACTGACCAGTGGTTCGTTTGGATGCCACCAGTGACCCCCCAGCAGGGTAACTAACACCTGTGTTGTTATATCTTAAAGAGAAACAGAGGTTCCAACTCCAAAACCACCCAGTGAAAAACCCCATGTTCTTGCCCCACTCTCTAACCCAGCTTGTTCTGGTCCCATGAGCACTACAGAGCATGCTTTGCTGAAAATGAGCTGCTTACGTGAGTTTTCTGGGCCTCTATAGGCTTGTCCAGCCCTTTGAAAACCCATGCCTAAGGGTTTCAGTACTCCTGCTGTTGCAGCAGCATATTGCATTAACACTTGCTTGTTAAGAGTTAAAGTTAAGAGATGTCTTTTGTTATTACAGTTCATAAGTACAGCCTGTAGTGCCTGTAGGGTGATGGGTGCTGCAGCTCCAGGGGATGAGGAAGCATCAAAATTTATTCCAAAATAAACAGAGGAGGGGAAGAGCCAGGAACAGCAGAACAGAGACAAGGGGCAGACCAGGCAGTTTGTAAAATGTGAGGTTTTGTTTTCCTTGTGCCTAGGGAGCTTACACCAGCCACCACAGGACTGAATTCCTTAACCTGGCTGCATATGCAGAGAGGAATAGCAGAATGACTCCCTGCACCAGCAACCACTTCACCAGAGGCAGCACACGTTACTGAGTTTGTATTAAATGGGTAGGCTCATCACTTGGGATTACAATTAATGTTGGAAGGAGATCCAAGAAGTTGTAAAACTTTAAAGGGATGCTTGTCATGTAATATTCTCTTCAACTTAAATTATATCAAAAATCTGGAGCATATGCGTAATAAGTAAGAGCAGAATTAATCCCCTAGCTGTCAGCACAACTGCTCTGAAATGGTGACTTACATCTAATTATATTTCTTTTTAAAGCCTGGTTGCAATCAGTTAGCTTCTGCCCTAGCTCATGCTGAGAGGAACCACAGCTGTGAGGTGAGATTACAAATATAGCACTATGGGAGTATTTACATCAACTAACTCAGCTACCTAAAATGGGAGGCTAGTCTCCTCACGTTGTCCGTGGAGAGGGTAATTCAGAGTTTAATTTGGGCATGCTGGATTGCCCACTGAAGGAACCTGTCCTCAGTAGGGAGGCTGACCCCCTCACTTGTGTTAAAATTGTTAAAGCTGGATGGAGTCAGTACCTCCAAACTCACAGACAGTAGTGCAAAAGGGCAGCACACAACCAACATCCACCAGCCCTTTGTGCCTGAGAAAGGGCATAGGAAAGCTTCTATCTTTAACGCAATCTTATTCCAAAGAGCACGGTTCAGCTCCATTTCCTTTTGCACCTCACTCCCAGAATCCCAGCTGCAACCACCGACTGGCCAGGTGCTACCACAGCAATGAGAGCTGGTGGGTAACAGACTCCACAGGCTTGGCTTGGGGTTTTTTTCAGGGAACCCCTATAACCTCCTAATGGGGGAGGTTATGCTAGGAGGAGCTACAAGAGAACACACCTTTGTAGGGTATTTTTAATAATGTTGTGTTTCCTAAGACATTGTAAGACTGAGGCAATTGAACCATCTAAGAAAAGCCTTTCTGATTTTTCCCGCCTTTTTCTTCTAGAGATAAGGAATTTATTTTTCTGGCTTCTTGTGTACTTCCATACCAAGGCCTGTGGGATATAAGTGCATGAGTTTTATTAGCTCTGTTTCATCAAATGCAGGTCAGTAGCAAAATACCATATCCCTTCATGTCATTCACTTGAGTTAATATTGCAGTAAAGTAAGGAAATTTTAACCCAGGAAATACTGCCCACATCAAGCTGGTACAACATTTTAGGCCGAAAATTTCAGACTCATTAGTATCAATCCTCAAAATGCAACTTATGAAAAAAGAATGGTGTCAGACCAAAATGCAATTATTAGTCACAATCAGTCTTTGCATTAAGGTGTAGCCACTCAGCTTTGTCTTCATTCCCAGTGCTACAAAACTACATCTCATGGCTGACTTGGCCCACCCTGTTCTTCTGACACTCAAATTAGCCCAGTGAAATGCATTTTTTCCAATAATGCCTGCCAAGGTCCATGGTAACTTTTCCTTGTGGATGAAGTAAAGCTGGTGGGGGCAGCCTCTCTTCCCCTCCAGTCACACCAGGCTACATTAGATCTAATGCCTGCATGGGGGAGCCACTCAAGTGATTCATATTGAAAATCTATCTTATGACTTTTGTCAAATAAATTTTTTATTAAACACCCTCTAGACGCAGCTGATTGGTACTTTTAATAAAGTCTTCGGGTTTTCTCCCATCAAACATCAACCAAATTACTCTTTCTTTTTTCATTACTATTAAAATATCAGCTCCACCACGCAGCACTAATTGGGAGGAGGACTGAATGAAAAGGCCACATTTCATTGAACAATCAGGATTCCCAGTTTTTGCCAGGTTAAAGCAGGCTTCTGCCATTATTTTACATAACATAGCCCTTAGAGATGGAAGCAACATCCTGCAGAGAACAGAAACTACTTGCTTAGGAATACATCTATTAACCTGACAAGAATCAGCACCCAGAGACTGCTCCAACTCCTGCCTGCAGTCTCTAAAGTTTTCAGCTGAACTTCAGTGAAAATTAGTTTCTGCAGTGCTGGATCCCAACCAGAGAGAAGAGTTGGTACTGCAGGTTTTCAGTCAGGAATCATCAACCAAAGCAGCAACAAAAAACTCCCTTGCTTTTATTTGACGAGAGAGTTTGTAGGAACTGTTTGTGTGAGGAGGGTAAGAAACACATTCTTTCTCCTGGCTTTGGGAGTGTAAACAAAAGCTTCCAGTGAGCAATTTTGCAAATAGGAACTGGTTTCATGCTAGAAGTGGTTTCTGTGCCATCCTGGGAATGCCATCTGGGGATGAGTCACCCACTGCAACTGACCCCACACCTAACCCAGGTGGGTGCAAAAAGGATAAGCTACAGGGCTGACAAATACCCAGCACCTTCCCTGTCCCTCAGAAGTGAGAAAGCTGAAGTATGGATGTCTAGTGAAAAATCACACAGCAGCAGTATCTTTATAGCAGTTTAAAGTAACCCTGAAAGAGACATGCCCACTCCTTGGTATGTGCCATTCTGCTTTTACAATATGGGTTAGGAATGGGCCCAAGATACAAAATCTTGATACCAATTTTGCCTGCCCAGTGGGTCAGGATGTACCACTCGCTTGAGAAGATGAAGTAAAACAAAATAAATTCCTGGGCTGGATTTGTGTTCCCTTCAAGGCATCTGGGCTTGGAGTTGGTTGAGAGGAAGGCTGAGGCATGAAGCAGTGATTCCCTATGAAATGGATCCTCCAAACACAGACGTGGACAGAGGAGCTGTACCAGCTAAAGGAGCATCCAGCAGCCTCTTCTGAAGTGGAGGCAGACTGAAAGAGCAAGAAAAAAATAGATCTTTCTGGGAAATAAGGTGACTTCATAAGGACTTCTTCCACTATTTCATAAGGACCAGGGAGCTGAAGGGGTGGCCAACTTTGACCCATAATTCCTGTCACTGCACTCAGTCCTAACAGCACTTTGAAAACCCACTCAGAGCTCTCCTCCCTTGAGTCAATGGGTCTTCAATGGGAAATCCTCTCAGACAGAAAGCAGTTAGCTGGGATCCAGGAGTGGACTAGAGATATTCTAAATACATAGGAAAAGGGTAAATAGAAGGACCAGCAAGTTTTGGCTGAAACTAGCAGTTAAAAGGAGCAAGTATGCTGTCCTCTGTGCGTGTCTGCTGTTAAAAACAACAGAAGCCAAATTTCCAACAGGGTTTGCATAACACTACCACAATACTTGACTATTAATAGAAGCAATTTGTATCTGGATTGATGGGTAAACACCACAGCAAAGATGACATCACTGATCTTGAGAAACAGTGTGAAAATTAATTTCATCAGGGTCGAGGAAGAGCAACTTTTCAAGCCTCTCCTCATTTCTCCACTTTCTAAAAGCAAGTCTCCTCCATTGACCATACCTCCTGTACGGGTCTTCTTCTGATCTCAAATCAAAACAAATCACACAGGGCTCAGGCTACCAGAGGAGACCAGAGGGATGGAGGCACAAGCATCCCAGGGTTCACATGTCCCTTGGGATGAGCTCTGTCTGTAGGTGGTGAGGAGGACAAGAAAGCTTTATTCAGTTTTCCAGCTTTGGAAGAATTTTTAAACCTGCTGAGACCACAATTTGCCATCAGCTGACATTGCTCCCATCATCTTCAGTGCATTCTGGTTCAGGCCTCCAGTGATTTACAGATTCTATGCCATTTCTCTCCAAACTTCAACATCTTTCCCCTGAGGCAGGTTGTGCTCCCCAGGGATGTTTCTTTCTCTTTCTCAAGGAATCCCAGCACATTAGCTCCACCTCTCTGCAAGGCTCCTGCACAAAGTTCTTCACTATAAAACATGGGCCCTGATAACTGCAAATGAAAGACAAATTCACCAGATAAATGAGCTGGATATTATTTTATTGTAATTTAAACAATCATTTTTGAAGTGTGTAAGATTATATAGAACCTGTAATCAGAGCCAAGAGATGTCACTGAATAATACATGACATGCTATAAATTAAGGAAAGAATGATTATATGTAATAAAAAGAATAAGAAATTTCTTCTTGCAGGAACGATAGGAACCACATTATTACTGAGCAGAGAGCGATAAAAATCACAACCTTATGAATAAAGCAATGGAAAAAGGAAATGCCAGAGAGAGTGGAAACGACCAAGAAAAGCTTGGCCACAACTTAGTAAGCAAAGCCAGGGGCTTATAACTCTTCCACACAGAGCAGCGCAGTAATGCTTCCAAATAATTTATTCAACAACCAATGTATAAACTACTGAAGAATAATTTTTGTTTTTCAAAGGTTTTTGCTTCCTATAGCTTCTTGGCTGATAAAAAAAGAAAAAAAAAAAAAAAAAGGAAAAAAGGCATAATGATGAACCAAGACCTGAATAGAAAGTGGAACGTTAGCCAGCAAGAGAGCAGCTTCCCCCATGCTCGTTTTATTAGCCCTGCTTTAGGGGTCCTAGAACAATGTGCAATACACTTGACAAGCACAGGGACTCCCCAGGCCTTACGCTATCATCCTGGACACCATGACTCCTCCAGCAAAGTTATCTCATTCTGAGTCTGCTAGTAGAGGTCAAAGAAGATTCATTCCATGGAAATTCAGGCCTCCACTGTCTCCACTACTGAGTGGCCATGCCATATAATAAAAGGAATTGCCTGTGTTCAACAACTCAAGATACACAAATCACTCAAGATAGGATATTCATTCACCACGGTATGATAATACCAGACGCTCCATGAAGGTGAATGTGGCTGCCCAGTAGCAATGACACTCAGAATCTTCTAATTTGTACAGAAAATCAAATCTCTTTATCAGTGTTCGTCACTAACAAGCTTGTACCACCAAAGAAAGCATGAGAGACTTTAACTCATACCTCCTAAACCAGACTTAGTGATGGTTGAACAGAAGCAGCTCAGGATGGGAGTGGGAGGCAAAAGGGCTGCAGTGCTCACTGAGGAAAAGCCAAGTCAGCAGCCGGAGCCTGGCATTGAGCTGAGCTCCCAGCTATTCTCCCTACTGGAGAAGCAAGTTCTCAAAATCCTAGAATATACATTGCGATAAACAAAATAAGGGATTTGGGATTTTTTTTTTTTTTTTTTTTCAGTGCTGTGGCTTCAGAAGAGGGAAAAATGCCCTGTTAATCAGGAAATAAATTATGTTATCACAGCTATTTAGCATGCAGGATTGATTTCTAAATGAAACGATACTCAGTCTTAACATCATGTCTTGAGTCATTTTATGTACAAGAGACACATCTCCAAACCTTTCTTCATTATAAAATAGTAACTCCTTCAACTGCTATGGCTAATTTCCCTGATAGCTGTGTATCCATTTCTCTTTTCTCATTATCTGCTCACAGGCTATCTGTAACTTTGCATTTTTCCTCCCCACTAATGCTGAGGTACTCTTCGTGTACAGAAAAAAATGGCATTTACACCTGCACCTTTATTTGTACTTTTGTCGTGTCTCCAGTTTCAGTCATGCTTTCTCTTAGAACCTGTAAGTTTGGGGTTAGTTTTCCAGCTGCTCTCACTTCCTCCAGTGTAAACCTGGAAGCAGCCATTGCAAACCCTCCCATTTTGTGCTGGTATGAGGAGAGAAAAGGATAGTCTCCAGTGGATGAAACTTTGGACAGAGTTTATTATTACAGTTTATAGTCTAGACAGGAATTTTTCTGGTTAAAAATAATCATCTGCATTAGAAACTGCCTATGAAGGCAGTTTGCTTATGTCCAAGAAGAAATTTCTGACAAAAAAAAAAGCTTTTCTGCCTACTTGAAGTACAGACTTACAATGTTAAACCTTACAGTCACAGCGATGCATGAGCTCAGACAAGTACCTTGCAAACTCTGCTTCTCTCTGAGGTGACCAAAACTTTAATTTAAAAGATAAGAAAACCTGGAAATTGTCTTTTTTTACTAGCTTTGTTGACAGATTTCTTTTTTTTTAATCTTCCTGCTTTTTCATGGTTGGTTTGCAAGCTAAAAGCATTGAGAATGCTTTGCTGAGTAATGCATATCAATGCAAATATTAATTTATTTAAGCTTGTTTGAAAGACTCAGCGTCATATCATGCTTAACGAGATACACTAACCACTTCTTGAAATTTTTCATCTTTTTAAATATCTATGATCTTGACAACCCTCTTCTGGTTTTCCCCACCTCTACTTGCTCAATATTTTGGATCAAATTCTGTTGATGAAACCTAGTAAACCAAAGAAGCTACAAACCAAGTTTAATAGGTGAATTATCCTCCTAAACACTATTATGAACTTACCTGGTCTCTTTCAGTAGAGATTTCAATATATTTTATAAGACCATATTGAGTGATTGATAAATTAAGCCTAATTACACCCCAGGAGATAGTACGGTTAGATAAACAGAAACACAGAAAGGTTAATTGTCCAAGGTCAAATAGCAAGTGATTTGCAAAACCAGGGCAAGCACCTGAGGAGTCCTAACTACGGTTTCTGCAATTTACTCTGTGAAATACGTCAAGCCTGCTTTGCAATCGTCTTCATCTTTGTGTAATTATTTACTGCTGTGCAAGACAAGTGTAAAAACAGGAGTAAAATTGGTGTCAAATCAAAACAGCACAGCTATGAAAGGACGAACAAGGGAGAAGGCAATGCAGAATCCCTATATTTCTTGTCCATCATGACCAACTTGTCTCTGGTTCATTAACTCTCTTGTTTACCTATCAACTTAAATGATAAATTTAATAGTGCTCTGTTGACAAAAGGATTGGCTAGTTATCATTTTGCTGAAGGATGACTCTGCAGCAAATGAAATCATTATAGGTGTACTCTAGGTGTCATACCACTTTTTCTTTCTGGTTCTTCAGCAGCGACATGTAGGTAAAATTAGAATTCAGATTTTTTTTAGTGTGTTCTATCATGACAGGTAGCTAAACTCTGGGTCTTAAATTTAACAGAATTACTGTGAATATAGGAGTATATCATATACATACGTATCTGAACTCTCAGGTCTTGTTGTATATGCTTGAGAGTTGTATCAAGCCATACAATATTAAATCCAACTTAATTTGAATAAATTATAGAAGGATTAAGGTAACATATTAAAATACTTCTTACTGAAATATAAAGTTACAAATTTAGCAAAATGCTTTGCATAACATTATCCTTCCCTGTTATCAGATGGCTTACATTTTAGAATGTGCTTCATCTCAGTAGCAACTAACAAATATGTTAAAGCACGGAAGATGGTAAGAAACAGTCACTATGCCTACTGTATTTTGGATTCATCCTATGTAGAATTGAACTAGATACTTTATATTGGAAAGGTTTTTCAGTGGATAGTGCAAATCCCACAAATACTGGTGGAGAGCGGGATATCTGATGTTACTTTCTGTTTTCAATAACCCCAAAAACTTTTTGAAATGTCTTGGTTTAGGTAGTAAATATTTGGGTTTGACATAAAATGCTTGTGTTTCAAAGCAGGTCAGCTGTGACGGTACATTACCCTCCTGTGAGCTATAGCTCCATGCCCCAACATGGCTTGGGCCAGTTTTCCTGTCCCCTGTGATAAAATAGCCTTCTCCCACTACCTGCAAGACCTACATTTGGCTCCAAATGGGGCAAAATTATCACAGGAACATTTTCAGTAACCTCCAGAAAAACTGTAATCCGGAAACTGTTTTATATGCCTAATTCATTGTTTTCCTACCAGAATTTGTTTTTTCAAATGTTGATAATTCAATGTTTTTTTTTATTGGCTGAGTAAAAGTCAGTGTTAGAAAAACACCTCCAATTTTCATCCAGCTCTAATCTTAGATCTCCCAAATATGAAATAAAAAATTTTAAAAATTTTAAAAATACAGATTATTCCTTTTATAAACAAGGGGCCAGCAAGCAAAATGAAGCAGGCATTTTTTAATCATAACAACAGAAAAGACATTGCAAGCCACTTTTCAACTAACAGCAACACTAGCTCATTCTGCAGAACATAGTATTAAGAATATCTGTTTTAAAACACAAATGGTAAGATACCAGGCTAAGTGTTTTTAAGATGATCCATTGACTAAAGTGCTTTTCATGGTACTGTCCATCCAAAGACCTCACAGCAAATTTCCAGCATCGATGTGCTGACTCCCATGACATTGACAAGTACACTATTCTGTTTAGCAGTTATGGAAGCTGAGTCACAGAAAATAAAGTCTCTCATAGGAGGCGTTACAAGAAGCCAAAGTCTTCTAGATGTTGGTTCTGCAACTCAACAATCAGGCGATTTCCTCCACCCTGTGGGTGCCAAGTTCAAACTCCCCAGCCGTACCTTCAGCAACGTGGGTCCCAGACATCACATTCTTGTCACCTCTGTGACACAGACATTTTCTGCAGCCCCCACCACCACTGCTTTGTCAACACCTGCAACCTAAATATCTTTATTTTTTTCCTCAATTAAGCGTGCCTGGCCACAGTCCTGGAAAGGTCTTGATTGAGGATTGTATGTGCTCTACTTGAAAGTCACCTTCAGCTGCTGACCTACCCCAGGACATCTGCCTGTGTCCCTATACCTGGTGACTCTTCCCAAGCTCCTGTGTGCTGCTCCACATGATTCTTTATATTCAGTTCACTCCCAAAGCACTTCCCTCGCCTCACTCTAGTTCCCACACAAGTTGTCTGGAGTGGGGGTGGGAGGGTAAAGACCAGGAGGAGGAAAGGCTGCAATTAAATGGACCCTGAGATACATTCATGCTACAGTGAGAAATGGTGTCATCCTTGGTCTCCCCACCTCCCTTCTTCTCCCCCCCTCACTTCTATTTGCCTGCTTATGATTTTAACTTCTCTGACAAAGGTCAGATAATACTTTCTCAGGGCAAGTGTACACAGCATCACAGAATCACAGAATGGTTGGGGTTGGAAGGCAACTCTGGAGATCATCTAGTCCAACCCACCTGCTAAAGCATCTAGAGTAGATTGCACAGGAATGTGTCCAGGTGGGTTTTGAATGTCTCCAGAGAACGAGACTCCACAACCTCTCTGGGCAGCCTGTTCCAGTGCTCTGGCACCCTCAAAGTAAAGTTTCTCCTCATGTTTAGATGGAACCTCCTGTGTTTCAGCCTGTGCCCATTGTGCCCCATCCTATGGTTGGACACCACTGAAAAAGTCTGGTCACATCCTACTGACACCCACCCTTGAGATATTTATAGACATTGATAAGATCCCCTCTCAGCCTTCTCTTCTCCTGGATGAACAGACCCAGCTCTCAGGCACCTTCTGTGTTTGGGAGCACATGGAAAAACACAAAATAAAGAAGAGGCGAGCCCTTCAGCTTGGCCAAGACAGGACTGCTATGACAGAAGCTTGAAAACCTCAAATGCTCTTTTCAATGTTCAACCTTTTAAACTGGCATCAGCATTGCACCACAATTAGTTTTTAATCTATCACTCCCTAAATCCATGTATCTTTGTCCCAGGCATTATATTTGCTGTAGAAAATGTCTTATAATTGCCTGCTGCTACAGCATTACATAACTGAAATACGTTCCAGGATGAACCTATCTAACATCATAAAATATCAACATGTCAAGCAATTTTCATCTTGCCGTCAACTGCATGTGTACACAAGCTAGGGAGTAAATATACCTTGTCTGAGGTGACACTGGTTTGTACAAATCACAGTTAGGCAATAATCATAGTGAATAATAACCAGAGTTCACAGTGCAACACATTAATCTTAGCAAAGATGAGAGTGACCAGGGTAAGAAAAAGACACTAAGGTCAAAAAATCTTGGCTTGCAATGGCAGCAAAGGCTGGCAGATGAGGAACACAATGAACTCAAAAGTTACAAGCAACTAAACTTAAAAGCCCATCAAACATGTTTGGAGCATGTGGGGAAACAGGGAGAGGGAGAGCCCCACGTTAGGTGAATCTTCCAGGGTCATTCCATGTTTTCTACAAAGGCAGCTAAAAGTATTGGGAATGAACTGTAGAAGGCCAGGTCTTCACACCAAAAAAAAAAAAAAAAAAAAAAAAAAATTATGAAAGACCTTAAAAACAAAGCCCCTCCTCAAGGCTTCCTAGCAGGGCAGTGGGAGCTCCTCCTCTCCTGCTCAGTTTAGCAAAACTATGCAGGAAAGGGAGGTGATAATCCCCTGGCGACATTTCACTTAACACTTCTCTGGTAGGCAAAAATTCCTGTGTGCCAGAGGAACTCGCATAATGGAAGCAGGCTCTGTCTCAGAGAAGAGTGTTAACGTATTTGCAGCACATGAAGGCCACTATTATGAGCATAATCCAAGTTTCGATGAAAGCAATGTAAAGCGCTTATAAGGCCTTGGTGACATCGGGCACTTTTACTTTGGAGCAGGTGTTGTTTAACAACCTGAACACTGAGAAACTCCAAATAAAAGGAAACACAAGCCTGACTCAGGGACCAGTTGCACGAAAGGATTTCCACATGTTATGTTGCAGATAGCTGAGCCACATCCTCCATTACTTCCATGCAAGGCAGGGACAGCAGCTGTGGCTTGAGTAAATAAGCAAACGTAAGCACATACACGCAAACCTAAAAGTAATAAATGCTCATACTGGAGCTTTTCTAAATGAGGGCCCCATGATGAGTTTCAGTTGCTAATTCACAATGGAAGGCTGGGAGCATAAAAACTGGGGAACTGGCCCCCATCACCTCCTTTTTTAGTCAACTTATTCCCTCCCCAGACATCCCTCAGCAGTTTGCATACTCATTCACCTTGTAGGCACATGTACTCTTCAGCTTCTTTGTACAGCTAACACCAAGTTTTCTTACAAGCTGGTTTCTCTTCACAGTCAATAACAGCAGTACTTACTGCAGCCCACATGCCAACATATGCTTATACATTTTTAAGGGCTGCTGTGGACTAAGATGTGGTTTGTGAAGAGACAAAGAAGAAAGAGCAAGAAAATGGGGCTAACCAAGGCTGAAGGTGTTAGAATACCAATACAAAACAGTATGTGTAAATGATGGCCTTTGCTATTTTTAGCTAGCGTTATAAAAACAAGAGCAATGATGGATGCCACCTTTGTATCTCAGCTCCTTACTGGCAGCTGTATCCCTCATCCTTGTGGCTTTACCACTGCTGCATGAGTAGAAGATTCTCCCAAGCAGACAAGGAAAGCAGAGCAGCTCTGCATGGGACTGTGCCCACTGATTTAGCTGCAGAGCTGCCACTCATTTTGCCACGTTGCTGTAGAGAAGCTAATTAGCCCCATTGAGAGTCAAGCTTTATTAGCTCGAGTGCACGTTTGTTAACCTTGCCTTACCATCTGGGGACACAGCTAGGCCAGTACAGGACCATGGGTCTTTGCACCAGGCACCTGCACATCAACATGCTGCATGTTCTGGGTCTGTCCCTGATGCTGTGTGCTGCCCCAGTTCCCCCAGTGCAGTGGCCAGCTGGGGGAAATGGAGGGAGCACGATTCACTCTACTCCCCATTTCTTTCCTACTATGCTCGCCAGCAAGCATGGGAGAGAGCATGCACAGCTCAGCAGAAATAGTGTTCTGCTCTAGAGCTGCTGCTCACCAGAACCATAACTATATACACTCCTATCACAATAGCAGTGCTAGTTCAAGTCTGGGACTGAGCCTAGGCTTACACCCAGTAAACATCGTCACCATGTATTTTGCACTTACATTCCTGTTACTCCAACTGCAGTTTAGACCCAGACTGCCAATGTTATTTAACACAAGTGAGACTTAGGACACCTGATGACAGACTGTGCTTTGAGGCACCTGGCCTGGAGCTTGCCTGTCTACGCCACCTGTAGGAGATGACATGTCCATGGGAAGGCACCAAAGGTACTCAAGAGTGCTGAGTTGCTCAGGGGCTGCAATAAACAGCTCTGGAGCAAATGTGAAAGCAACTGGACAGGGTGTATGTGCATGGAGATGAGGCTGGATGATGGCCCTACGCTCCCACTTGCCGTATGCAGTGGAAAAAGAAAATAATACCCATATTCTGAAGAGAAGAAACTGAGGGAGATAATTTGGTCAGGGCTACACAGAAATGCTGGACCAGAAGGGGGAATCAAGACTGAGTTGAGTCCTTGCTTGGCTCTTGTAATACAAGGCCAGCCTTCCTGCTCTACGCAACATTTTGGTTATTATTGAATATAGGAAACAATGCTGTGCATCATCTTTAACAGAAATTGGTTTAGGCCTTGGTTCAGATAACCCAGGGCATTGGGAATGAGTTGCTTAAGCTTTTTGGCTGTGCCACATGAGCTTGCTTCACCTGCTGAGGATTTCTGGATCCTGTTGCCTTTCTACACTGAAACAGCTACACCAACCAGGACCTAGCCACAAAATCCTCTCCGGGGCACCTGAAGCCTACAGGTTGGCTCGTGGGCTGCCTTCTCCAGCTACCCCTGGGTTGGAGTGAACACATCTCAGCCGTGTCTCTAATAGGCACATGCTGTCTCTATGGCAATGAGAGACGGGAAGCGCCTGAGAACGATGCTGCAGAAAAGACTGTGTCTGGCACCAGGAGGAGACAGCAGAATGTGCAGAAGCCTGGAGAGAAATGTTCTCTGCAGACTTCAGAAAGTGATGTGGCAATAGGGTGACATGTGACCCAGAGGAGGACAGCAACACATGTCTGTTTTCTTCAAGTTGGGCTTTTCTTCCAGCCGATGTTTTCATTATCTTTTCTTTATAATGGATTAAATGCTAAATATGCGGTACTACAAAAAGTGATTACCACACGTCACCCAGCTCAGTCTTTATCAGGCTCCTGTAAACTGGAAATGCAACATTTCCATGTCTCTAGTGCAGAACTGCACAGCACGTTATACACTTTGTTGTGGCGTGGGAAGGGATATTATGAAATAAAAAGTACTGCGTAAGAGTACTTTCAGATGATCTATGTATTTCTGAAGGGCTTTTCCCACTCTGGAAGAAGTTAAAAGGCATCACTTTAGCATAAAAAACATATCTAACTAAAAAAATATCTACCATTCAGTTTTATGAGTGATTATTCAAGACAGTAATGTAAAATCGTCTAATTCACTCTTCCCTATTTATTGTTTGGTTTGATTTTAAGACTTCAGACAAAAACAATGAAATGGCCTTGTCAGGCTGAGCCTCTGTTTATGGCTGCCTTTCAGTTCTCAGGTACTAGTGCCATCTTGCCTCATATACAGGAACAAGGGAAGTGTGTTTAAAAACTTACATGTTTTAATTTCATGGGGATTTGACATGTCATTAGAGAAAGTGTCATAAAAGTCTCCAAGCTTCTGCTTCTGCTATAGACTAAACTATTGATACTGATCAAGACAGTATGACAGGGATTATTAGCCATATTAATCTTTAGAATTCATATTCACAAATTAATTTTAATCCTACATGTACCTATTTGCTTTCAAAAAGCTACCAAGAACACAAAGGCCACTTTTATATTTAAATCCCTAAAAAGAAGCTATCTACAAAAGCCACTGCAGTTCACCTCTGTAATTTCAGGAGGCAGATTAAGGAACAGTGCAAATTTTTACTTACACCAAATAAAGTAAGAATTAACGCAGCATATATTTGCACACTTATCCACCTGTGCCGTATTCCTACTGCGTGCTCTTTCACAACCACCTATTTTATACAAGTGGGGAGGAGTGAGGGTGAAAGTGGGAAGGGTGAAATACTGGAATGAGAAAGAAGTACATAATCCTGAAGTCACTGGAAAAATCAATATATAGGTAATATATTCAAGTTCCATATGTGCTTATAAACAAAAGATCAAGACTTAGATATAAATCTGCATATGGTATATGGAACTTTTTCTGGCATGACTCCCTGTGAACATCTACTGCTGCCCTACTGCTGTGGTTTTCAAAACCCACATCTTTTCTAAAAGAGAAAATGTCTGCACCTAGCAGATTCTAACTTTGTGTGGGTGTGTAACCGACTTGGTTACCAAAGAAACTAGTTCATGTTCTACACCACTTTGAACTAATATTACTATTAGAATAAATAATTTGAAGGAGAGGAACGGGGGGGAGAAGGGGGGAAGACGGCAGACCATGACTGCACTGCAGATTTGTAACAACCAATTAATGGCCAGAGAGAGAAATGCCATAGCCTCTGTCACAAAATTTTCAGTCCCCCTACACCAACCAAACAAGCCTTTGCTCTCAATGCAAATATTTCAGAACCAAGCCTACACCGCTGTGTTCACGCACCACTGCACTGCCTACATGACGTGGGTTTTTTGAATAAGTGGAGGAAAGTTGCAGACATCTTAGTACTGTTGCCAAGACACTCTGACACTTGCTCAGAGACACTCGGCTGCTGCAGCTGCCGCTGCCGCTGCTCAGAAATGCTTTGACTTCCCACACTCCAGTGCCACACCAGGGCTGTCCCTGGCTGCCAACACCTTCGGTTTTGCTTCTCCATGGTATTGGATTTGCCCTTCTTCTCTACAGGGGTATCTACCTGTGTCTGGAAGATGGGGAAAGCAAAGCAAAACAAACAAAAAACCCAACACACACAAAAAAAATAGAGCCTGAACATTTCGTTCCAGTAGAAATATTGTATTGCTGCGTATTCGATATACTGGCTGGGTACCACCCACACGCTTAATGCAGCCTCACACCAGCACCACCAACTGCTTTCTCAGCCACGGCGCTGATTTTGACTTGTCTTCCCAAAGCGGCACAAGACGTGGCACCGCCCGCCTCCGGGGCCGCTCCTGCTCCCCTGCCCAGCGGCAGGCAGCCCCGCAGCGCCCGGCAGTCCGCGCTCCCCTGCGCTGGCTGCATCGGGAGGAACTTCCACGCCCGCGAGTGCAAAGCGGGGGCCGAGAGCCAGAGCCCGGAGAAAGGCGCTCATGGCACCGGCCCGGGCCGCAACCCCGACCCCCGCCCGGCCCCGCGAAGCCCGCGGGAGCGCTGCGCCAACACCGCCGCCCCGTGGCCGCCGCCGCCCGGCCGTCCTCCGCTGGCGCCTTCCCTCCCCGCCACCTCCTTTCTGGGTCCCCCCAGAAGGGAAAGGCGCAGGGCTCCCTGCTGCCGGCGGGGAAGGCGGGCACGGCCCGCGGCGGCCCCGAGCGGTGGGAGCCAGCGAGCTCCTTCAGAGGCTCTTTCCAAGAACGGGAGGTGAGGGGAAGCTACGACGTCGCAGTCAGCGTAAATGGAAGGCACTGTTTTCTCTACAAAAACTAATAGACTTTTTTTCCTCCCAGGTGATCCTCTGTGTTTACAGCCTGTGGAGACCGATGCATCAATGGGCTGGTGGCATCCCCAATGACCGCTAAAAGCAGCAGAGCCACACCAGTGGCAAATGGGAAGAAACAGTGACGATTTACCAAGAGACAGTGGAACTTATCAATCATTCTCAACCCAAATTCCACCTTCCCGAAGGTTTTCCTTTCTCATTCCTTTTTTTTTTTTTTTTCCTCATATCTGTGAGTTTGCTTGTGCCAGAGCCTGACCACTCTTCATATCCTGCTCCCTTTCCTCCTCTCTCAAGCTGCAGCCAGTTTCACCTCTGTCCAGGCCATTCCAAGCCACCTAGCTACAGGTCAGCGACCTAGGGATTAGTGTAATTTATCTTGATTTTCTCTTTCACTCAGGGGATCTCCCAGACCTGACAAGAAGACAGGTACATTTCAGCAGCCAAGGCTGAGTTCATCCACCTCACTGCAGCTCTTCCCCACTCAAGCCCTCTCCTCTCATACTATCACCCAGATAAAATCATGCTTCCCAGCTCTTTAAGTATCAGAATCCCCATACAATCAGACATAGAAATGAGAAGCAAGGGCAAAATCTCATTTCCAAGAGGGTGTACGTCTACATAAATCATGAATCTTTCCTCTTGTTTTTCTCTTTGCTCTTCTTTTCCAGTCACAGTTTCCTTCTAGCACCTACAGCAAATGACGCAGGGTCTGGCCTCCAGGGAACAGACTCATTCCTTGTGCAACTCTAGCTCTGTCCCTAATTGATCCTGGACACCTCAGAAGGAAAGGCTTCATCCCAAAAAAACCCTAATCTGTTACCATGTAAGTAAAATGTGTGTGTGCACTGAGGCCAAATTAAGGTCATATTGGCATGTCAAGTCAGGTGTTGCTGAAAGTTTCTGTCCTTGACTCTGTAACCTGAATGTTTTTTGTATATATATATGTATATGTATATGTATATAAATTCTGGAAGGGGTGGGGGAGGTGGTTTCAAAGCAAATGGCTTCCCCTCCCCCACATTAATTCCTGTGTGCAGTATCATCTCAGAGAACCCATTGACAGATCTGAACTCTTAATACACAGATTTTAGCCTCACAAGCCGAGAGGGAAACTTTCCAAGGGAAGATGAAACACTCCCTTTATTGTGATTGTTGCTACTCTGGCAACAGAAGAGACCCAGGAATACAAAGAGAGGGTGATGGTTACAGACACATCTCCCTCATTATTTTCCGCTCCTGTAAGTAATGTGTTCCCCAAGCCTGCAATTCACTGTCTTACTGTTACATCCCACCTGCTGGTCCCAGTTCCCCTCTGCACCATTATTCCCCATCAGCTTCCTGAGATTTCTGTATCTCCATGCAATTGTGTTCCTCTCCATTCCAGCCAGACTAGTTCACCTTCCATGATATCAGAAGAGAATGCATTAAAAAAGAAATTAAAAAAAGAAAAAGGAAAACAATCTCTCTGAACTTAGCAGAATTGCCAGGGACCAGAGCAGCCCCTGGCTTCCAAAAAAAGCAATTGCAAAGCCCCAAACTGAGCATGCTAAATACAGTGTGGTTTAAGAAGACATCTCTTAGGAACTATCTGAGAAGCATGTGCAAATAGTGACTTTCGAGATAATTATGATTTAGTGAATTTGGGGAGAATTTTACAGGAACAGCAAGAGGGGGCTCTAAGTACTACTGTGACAGAAATATTACTGAATAATGAAATACTGGTTTTAGTCTTAGGAATAACATTCATCTCCCATGAACCAAAATATAAACTTGCAGCAGCCTTGAGGAAAATAGTACTCTTAATGATTTCCTCAAATGTACAGTATATTTCACTGAAATATAAAACAATCTTTCCTCATATGATATTCCCATGCAGTCAAAATAAAGTGTGTGCTTTTAGGTGCTAAGCCAAACTCATTTAGTATTATACACAAATCAGAATATACCCTGAATTCTGATCAGAGGCAAGCTGATGATTCATACTGCTATGGTGCGCACGTTCGTATTTGCTAGGAAAGCCAGTGTACAGCTTGATAAGGGCTTTTGATCCAAAAATAGGCACATATGCGATTTTAAACATTTGCCTTAGAAAATTAGGTTTTGACACTCTGCTTTAATTGTGTGTCATCTAATGCTGATGGGCACTTACCCGGGTAGAACTCCAGCTCCTCGATTAAAATGTAAAATAACATGTTACATTTACAGTAGTAATATAATTCTGTATTCGTGAGCAGAAAGCACCATTTGGAGTGCAGCTTTCACAGAAAGCAAACCCAAAAACCCTCTGAAGATCAAATGTACATTGTACAGTAGGATACTTTCCTCCTTCTGTTTTTATCTCAGGAACACCAGAAACAATTGGAAAACCAAGCCACTCCTATGAAAACCATGCAAGAGAAAAAGAAACGTGATGTTTTCTTGCTTTGAATACACACCTGCTTAAATATCTAATGCTTCTGAACTGAAAATGTACAACTTAAGAATAAGTGCTCTCTATCAAATGCTGCATGCATTCCACCTGCTCGTAAAACGTACACCTGTGACTTACTGCAGTGGGTTTCTTCCAGCACTGTACATTCCATGCTTTGTCATGAGAGATTTTTAGTGCTTAAAAATAAAGCCAGGCAGACTGTTGTCTCACCCTAAACATAGTCCTCAAAGAACTCTTCAGCTACTGTCCTGCATGTTCTTTACACGGCAACATGGGGAAAGCAAGTAACTGGACATTTTTAAGGGCTATTCAAATATGGCTGGGCTAGGTTTTCAGTGATCACATGTAACATAAGGGATGTATGAATGGCAAATCCCCCGCATTGAAATAATGCAGCTGTTTTGCTTTGTTTGTTCGTTTTGCTACTTAAAGGTCCTAATTGGTCCTCTTCCACTATTTTCTCCTGATTGTAGCCAGTCCCTGACTTCATTCATGGTTACTTACAGCAATGCAGGGGAAAGGCATGTTTGTGACAGGCAGAAAGGACAGCAGCAGCTCAAGGCACAGCAGAGAAACAGTGTGGAGGTACATCCAAACTCATACCAAGCACATACCTGGTGCACTTGCCTTATATATGCTGAGAAAGCACTGGGGCAGCGCTGTGACAATGGCCACATGGGATGCATATTTTTGTGGGAAGCTGAAAATGGGCTGGTTAAAGAGCAATTAAGACTCACTTCCCCTTTACTTTTCATTGTATTACTTGGCTCCTTTTTACATTTAATAACAATTGATAGAGCATAACAAAACATAACACTGAGAATGATCTTACAAATAAGGGTTCTCTGGTCTGAATACTCTACAGCTCCACGTTGGTATATATCGTATTTTATTTCCTAAGTGGTGTTAAATTGTTGATTATGCTCATTCCACTCCCCCTGAGAGGCAGACAACCTTTCTTATCCCAGTTTTAAAGATGGAGAAACTGAGGCAAAGGGGGATTAACAGTGAATTGACCATGACCATACTGCAGTTGTAGGACCTCATCCTACAGCTTTCAGTTCTTGTTCCATCATCTGTGCAGTATCCTGTAAATGATACAAAACCTCTGTGATTTTGTCCAAAACCTAGTCAATCTGATACAAGTTCATATAAACATTCTGAAAGACTGGAGAAAAATTAAGATTTTTTTTTTTATATGTCCTTTACTGAAGGTCTCTTGCTTTATAGCCAACTACACTGTCAATATGACTCAATATCCAATCTAGATGCAGGTGGGAGAAAGTGACAGAGCAGTATGAAGACGATTCTGAGTCAGAGTGTGCTGTCCCAAAGCTGTACATCTGTAATTTATATTTAGATAATTGTCTTTACTAACAGCTTTAGAGACACAAAGCCTAGCCAAAGGCTATAAAGGGGACATAAGTCAGAATGTGAAGCAGTAGGGCAGGGGAGAATTAGGCTGATCAGCCTTGTCTATACAGTTTGGCTGGTGTGACAGGGACCACCACCAAGCCCACGTTTTCTGTTCTTGTAGGTGAGCTGTGGAGGAGCTGTCCTCTTGCTTAGTAATAAGTGTGTCTCTGCATCTCCACATCACAGGCTGTTTTTCTTATACTTCATCAGATGTGGATGTGTAGCACCTAGCCTATCCTTTGGCTACATCCTAGAGTCACAGGAAATAGTGCTGGCTGACAGAGACCTCAAGGACACCTAGTCCATTTTTCTACTTCAAGATAGGCTTAGCAATACTTACATCACACCTGACACATTTATCCAACTTGCTTTTAAAATCCCTCAACACTGGAAAGGTTACACCTTTCCCAGGTGACCCTAGTGCTCCACATTGCTACTAGAAAGATGTTACTGTTGGAAGGTCTTGCTAGTATCTGACTTAAATGTCCCTTTATTTCATTTAAGCCTGACTATGTAAATATAGATAGCTAAAAGTATTTCCATATGTGCCATATACATATATATAGTGTATATGTGTGCATACACATGTATATGTGTATATATGTGTGCGTATGTATGCATTTACTCCTAAATTTGAAATCAGATGCTAACCCATTTCAATAGCTCCATGTGTTTTCTTCTGCTTTCACTTGCAACTATCTTGTTTTGCCCAGTTTTCTATTAAGACACATAAAGAGGGAAACAAACAAACAACAGCAACAACAACAAACCACACACACACACACACACACAAAAAAACACAACAACACATTAAAAACATTTACACTATTCTGGCAATTACAATCTGCCAAAATCCCAGCAACTCCAGGCATATTTACTAAACTCCCAGTAATGTTTTATTTTGTACTTAAACTTGTTTATTTCTTAAACCAGTGCTTTAGCAAAGAACCCATACATTTTATAGATTTAAGTGTGATAATTAAATTACAAATTCCTATTTTTCTAAAACAGTTGATTCACAAATCATACTTCTTTTTTCTTTTGCTCCCTTGAATCCTGAATGATATAATTGTTTTTCTAGTATCACTGGGGTTATTCTAATATGAACTTTATATTATGTACACAGGGTAGCACCTCCACAGCTATGTTTCTTCTTTGGCTCACAGACTTTTTTCCAAGGAATATATTGTGTAAGTATGTCCTCTACTTATTTGGAAAAATTCATGATCTTGACAAAATTTATGCATTTCCTGGTTTTTTAGGAAGCTGTATCATCCAGTTATCTAATACAACTGCATTCAGTTAACAATCAGACTAGGACACCAGGCAGATTTATTGTGCTGTCTTGTCTGCTTGTTTTGTTTCTTAAAATGTAGTATGAAAGCTGTAAATTGGCTCGTCTGCTTATATTAGCTGTAACATTTCAGTACATCAAGACTATTTAGGCCGCATTTCAAAATAAGAACTTAATCCATCTTTCTGCAAGGAAGGACTTTTTTCAGACCATTATTGTTTATGGCGAAGGAAAGACCCTTCCCTAAGGCTAGTAGAAGTGTCAGCAGTCCCTGTTTTAAAATAAACAGGTGAGAAGCCATGATTACTAATCTGTTCAATCACAAATATCAGATGGCCTAGCCAAAAATATAGCCAGAGAGTGATGGTTCAAAGGCTTTGGCTTAAGAAGTAAATCTAGATCTGACATAACATGGGAGAACACTAATAAAAGCAGAGCTGTGTTTTTGTGTAGGCTATACCAATATGCAAGGGAACAGAACCATCCTTCCCCTCTACTGAGTTTTCATACAAGCAGAGGAAAAAAAAGCGCAGGCTCCCTGTTACATTCCAGTTTGCTTTTTCAATCTGTTCATGTTAATGGTACAATCGGGGATTTCCAGTTTTTGTGTCATTGCTGCCAGCAGCAGGCTAATGGAGCATCTCAGAGACAGACCACAGAACTGCAGTTCCAGCCACACAGGGCACTTCCCTCTTTTTATTACACTCTATGAAAGATAAGTCACACACGCTTGCTCTTAGCAGTCCTCATGAATCAGCAAAGAGCTGCTGAAGAGTGACCATCAGGGCACTCAGGAAAGAATCAGGTGCCAGCTGTCTAAGTATTCCTTGCTAATTTACATTCTTTTTATATATCTCTCTATCCAGTAAGAGGAGCAGGCCAGAAAGGAGCATTTACGTATGTGCATTTTACAGGACAGGCAGCAAAAAGGAGATGTCATGCAGGAGCAGGAGGGAGGATTTCTTTCCTTTTAGCTGATGCAAAACAATATTCCAGTTCCTAGGACTTCTCCCAAGATCTGCATTAGCAAGTCCAATTAGGGCGTGTATGTCCTGTCACGGGTGGCAGAACGTCAGGGCCCTGGGGAGCGAAAAGCCAAAGTGCGTGCACAGCCATAGCTTTTCTTCATCTTTACCTCTCTCTTCCATTCCATTTGGTGAACACTAGGGGCTTACACATGCTGAAGGGAAAATTTTAACACAATTGATTTTGTCAGTAGCCTGTTTCAGGAGGTAAGGAATTGGCCATCTTGAATCTTGGCAATGAAATCTGTGGATATGGATTGCTTCACGGTTTGTACATTGGGTTAAGAAGGCAGGCATTGTTCATGTAGCCCCATCCTTCATGCCCCAAAGGACTTGTTCTGAAAGAGATCACACATGCTAAAAATTCTGCTTTCTCTGATTGCAGAGTTTAAAAAATCACCTTAGTTTTGGGGTTCTCAAACTGTGATCATGCTGTTCATGCCCATGCCCATGATGCTGCACTTATTGGTGCCAGCCAAGAGAAGGTAGGACCGAGGAGATAAGAGAAAAATTAACAGTTTCGTTTATTAAATACAAACTATTAACTTCACTGAGACCAGCCTACAATTTCCCATGGCTGCTTCTAGAAAGTCCTTCTCAGTACAAGTGAATTGCCATCCTTGTGGGAGAAGTGCTGCACGTATCAGTGAAGAAATGGATACTTGGGGGTAATCTTCCTACTGTGATGGGACTCGGGCTGGAAACAGAGAGATGGCTTCCTTCTGCTTCACTTTTCTGTTAACTGTAAATGGACAAAAGCTACAAGTCATAAGGTTCTCTCACCAATCAGCAATGGGAGATTAACTTTGCCGTTAACCTTGTCTGTGCCCTCACCAATTTAATTGGCATTGGCCTAGGTCCCAGACCTAAGGCCAAGAAATACAGAGCAGGGCTCGGTTGGGTGGGCTGGCTACATGTCGTTCTCATCCCTTGGAACAAAGCATAATGTTTTTGCACGTCACCAGCCAGACTTTCAGCAGGCATAAATGGGTGTAATGCAGAGAACTTTAGTGAAAAAGGTTTTGCATCCCTTAAGAATCCAGCCATAATTAGTAAACTCTCCTTGAATTTTCTTTTTTGTTCCCTTTAAAAAAAAAAAAGTCTTTGTTACCCATCTCCTCACCATAGGTAACCTCATTCTCTCCAAGCTCCAGCTGGAACCTGCATCACACATTGCTCAGTGCTTTGTTGCAAAAATCATTCCTCATTTGCAGCACTAAATCCCCTGCACGCACTCCTAAAATATCTTCTCTGGTTCTTCATGCCTAACTAAACAATGCAAATTCCTGATTCTCTGCATACCTCCCACAGCCATCCCAGCTGCTCCTGCCACCTTTCCTTTCCCCTTAGGCCCTCTTCACTCATCTGAAGTTACTTATCAGGAATCCCCTCCTCCAACACTTCTCTCAGCTTTTGGAAGTAGGAGGATGAGGTTATTTTAAATAAAAGCTTGTCCACTTCCTCCTCTCACATTAGTTTTAAAACTTGCTGTCATAACAAGATTCGAGCAGATGCACAGAGAGATGCTCATTTATGGATGTTCAAAGCATCCTGCTCATGCTCATTAAAGGCTAAAGCCTGTTGCCTGGGCTGGGGGGTTCTCGACTCACCTAGGCCTTGAAGACCCCAGGAACGACAGCATGGACTCATGCTAAGCCACTGGACCTGTTTGGCCTTCAGGGCTCTTGAGCATGGGTTGAGGCAGTCTCTTTGCACAGGTTTTAGAATCAACAAATGTTTCACAGTGGACAGGTCTGCTCTTCAGAGCGGTCTCAAACCCTGTGCAGATGCTGTCTTTATGAGTCACATCTTCCCCATCTCCCTTTTAGACTCTGTCCCCAAAAGTAGCTGCCTTGAGGCGTTTGCTTTGAAAGGACATAATCATATTGGCCTCCCCCTCATTAGCCCTCTTCCCCGCATCTGCACCTCATTGTATGGTCATCTCTTCCCATCGTTCTCTTCTTAATTTAGTTTGGAAACTCTCTAGAGCAATGAGACATCATTATCTATTTTCTAAAGAGCCATTGAGAGCTGTAGCAGAGTAGCACATATTCATGACACAAATCCTGCCCTTCCAGCAGGTTAAGGCTTGGCAGGTTAATGCGGACAGCCCAGCACGAGTTAGCAGCAAGAGTTCCAGTTACTGGAGCTTTCCCCTACAGCAGAGGCGAGAGCTCAGCCACACTTTGCTCCTCACAGAGTACTGTGGGAGGCCTCCAGCTGCTCTGCTCCTGACAACCATATCAACACAGAACCTATTTTGATGGCAATTTTTGGAGTGCCAGAGCAGTGACGGACAGTAACAAGCTGATTTCACCATCTGCAGAATCAGGAGTACACAGAGGTCTTCCCCTCTGGTTTCGTAGCATCCATGGGATGCTCGCAGTGTTGTAACATCACACTCAGTGTAGTTACAGCACAGACAGCTGAGCTGTGTTTCCAGCAGCACATGTCAAACTGCCTCACATCCCACCCCTATATATCCCTCCCCTATGGGCAACCCCACAGGCAAAGGCAAGGCAATTCCCTGGGCCAAGGGGAGCCAGAATTTTGTGGCGGAGGAAAAAACCATGACTACCTTTGGAAAGATGTCATTTCCACCACAGCTAACAGTGCAGTCTGATGCTTGTTACAGTAGGCAATAAAACAGACACTGGTCTGGGAAGACAGAACAACATCCAGCAGAACTACTGATACATCAGTTTCCCTATCTGCCCCTGCAATGTGGATCTATTCTTCCCGGAGTCACCTATAGCTTACCAAATGTTATTGTGCTGAGAACTGGGCTGGATGTCATGCCCTTAAACTACCTTATACTACCTGAGAGACTCTGGAGAATTGCGAATCAGTCACTGGCTGGTTACTGAAATGATTAATAATCCCCTTTATTTTTAATAATGATAAAATATTTTTAATGGAGACCAAAAAAAAAATAAAATCAGCACAGATGATACTGTCAGCAGCAATGACAAAAGCTCTTTAGTTGTTTACTTCTTGCTAATGACATGAGGCACTAGGCACACGCTGATGTTTCCCCCAATATACAATCATGTGACTAAGCCTATGCTGTGCTCGATGTACAGCTGGAAACAGGCAGAGAGGGGAGAGTGCTGCACTGAGAGACAAGAGACCTGGGCTCTGAGGCCTGACCTGATACCAAACTTTATTCAAACTTGGGCCCAATACTCTCCTATATCTGTGCTTCTGCTTCTATTTCCATCTTTGATGTTTTCTTCAAATTATATTCAATTTTTTTTTTTTCTTAAACTGATGTAGGACTGATACAAGCAGTGGGGACCCACCTCCATGGGGACAGAATTTTTAGCAGGGCTGTTACAAAAGGACAATGGGTAATGGTTTTAAACTAATAAAGGGGAGATTCAGGCTAGACGTAAGGAAGGAATGTTTTGCAATGAGGATGGTGAAACACTGGCCCAGTTTGCCCAGAGAGGTGGTAGATGCCCCATCCCTGGAGACATTCCAGGCCAGGCTGGATGGGGCTCTGAGCAACCTGATCTAGTTGAGGATGTCCCTGCTCATTGCAGGGGGTTGGATTAGATGACCTTCAAAGGTCCCTTCCAACCCAAACTATTCTATGATTTTATGATTCTCTGGGAGCAGACCCAAACAGAGGCATGATGGTATTACGAACCCCAGTGTGCAGCCACGCTGGCCCTGCAGGCAGGGTTCTACCAGGAGCATTTCCTGGGCTTGGGCACAAACACCAGAAGAACCAGGGGATGTGAGGACCTTACCAGCTGTAATAGGCCACTGCTTAATCAAGCTGTTCACTTGCTTACTGTTAGAAGCAGTGAAACATGGAAAGAGTTTAGCATTCAAGCTGTGTGAGCTAGCCGTGAGTGAAGAGACAGGAATGATGTCAAGGAGGTTTTGTGCACGAAGCATCTGTGACAAAACATTAGCTTAGGTCAGACACTACTGAAATGTAAAAGGAAGGATGACTGTCAGTCTATCAATAACCAAAACAGGGAGCTGCTGCTGTTTCACGCAGCAACAGGTGTAAGAGCTGTCAAACAGAAACTTCCTTTTTGCCCATTTGTAAAACCACCAGCCTGAGAAGTAACCGGACTCATAATACCAACACCTTTGGTTTGCCAAATAACAGCCAGGGCCAGTTGACAACGGTAGGTGCCAGTGTGCTCGAACATGCCAACAGCCAAAGCTGATGCGACCACCACGAGCACTTCTGCTTCTTTCTGTTATTGAATTGCAATTTGTGTCTAAAGACGAGGTCGCCCCTCTCGATCGCTCCCCCACGGGGGGACAGGGTGACCTAAGCACAGGTGGGCAAAGCGCTGAGCCACACGCTGCCGGGAGGCGCTGTCGGGGTTGCCGGCTTGCGGTTCGGTGAGCGGCAGCGCGCTCCCGGGCATGGCACGGCGGGCGGCCGGGACTCCCGGCGCGGGGAGGTACCGGGGCAGTCCAGGGCGTCCCCGGGGACGGTGCCGGGCGGCCGGGGACAAGGAGGCTGGCACAGACAGCTTCCCTGCCGGCGCCCGCCCTCCCTAATGGGCATGTGCGGCGCCTCTCGCACATGCCCACTCGGGCGGCGCGGAGCCGGCGGGCTGTGCCGCCGCGGTGGGCTGCGCGCCGGGAACTCGGTGTACGCCGTCGGACACGCCGTGACGCGGCCCGTGCCCGCCGCGCGGGACAGCGCACAGACGTTTCTGGTGGCGGTTCCCCAAGCCAAAGCTCCCCACGAAACACACCCAACTCCCCCTCCGCGGACAGGCGGCCGCTCCGTGCCCCCACTGCCCGCCCGTCGGGGACGCGAGCAGCCTGCGCTACCCGGCCGCCCTGGGGGCGGTGGCCCGGGCGGGCGGGGATGTGGCGGCGCGGCGGTGCCGGCGGCGGCGGGCGGAGCCGACCGGGAGCCGGGCGGGGCGGGGCGCGCCGCGGCGTCCCGAGCGCGGCCCGCGGGGCGGCCCCGGCGGGAGGCGCCGCGCTGCGCCCCGCCGCCCCGTGCTAGGCGGCGCCCGGCGTGGCCCCGCGCCCCTGGGCGGAGGGCGGCGGGGGCGCCGCGGAGGGCTTTCCGCGCCCGCCCCGCCTGCCGCGGCCGGGGGATTAGTCAGCAGTCTCCGGGCAGCCCCCCTCCCGCGCAAACTCCGCGGCGGGGGCGGGGAGCGCTGAGCGGCGGCTGCCCCTTCCCCATCCCGCGGCGAGGGGCGGCGGGGCCGCGGCGGCGGGGCTGCCCCCCGCGGCGGTCCGCGCCGCCGCTCCGCGGCCGCGGCGAGGAGCGGAGGGTTGGCAAGTCAGGAAACGAGGCGCAGGGAAACTCCGCTCGGGTACGGCGCCGTTGCGGGAGGACGAGCGCCCGAGCCGCCCCGCGCAGGCAGACCGGCGGGCAGGCGCGCACACACACACCGCACGCACACGCAGACACACACGCGCGGCGGCGGCCCCCGGCCCCCCGCAGCCGCGGCCGGCGGGGAGGCGGCGCCCGGCGGGGGCTGCCCCATGGTCTTGCGGGGGCCGTGGGGGAGCTGCGGGGGCCCCGGCGCGGCGCTCGCCTTCCTGCGCGCCCTCCGCACTAGGATGTTGCGGCAGGTCTTGCACAGGGGGCTGGGGACGTCCTTCTCCCGGCTCGGCCACTTCGTCGCCAGCCACCCGGTGTTCTTCGCTTCGGCGCCCGTGCTCATCTCCATCCTGCTGGGCGCCAGCTTCAGCCGCTACCAGGTGGAGGAGAGCGTGGAGCACCTCCTGGCCCCCACGCACAGCCTGGCCAAGATCGAGAGGAACCTGGTGGACAGCCTCTTCCCGGTGAACCGCTCCAAGCACCGGCTCTACTCCGACCTGCAGACGCCGGGGAGGTACGGCAGGGTGATCATCACCTCCTTCCGCAAGGCCAACATGCTGGACCAGCACCACACCGATCTCATCCTTAAGGTAACCGCGGCGAGTCCCTGGCCCCGGGCGCCACCACCCTGCCTGGTCCGGCTCCCCGCATCCCGCCCCACTGCTTGCCACCCCCGAGCCCGGTCCCCGCACCTGCTCGCCCGCACGGACCCACCCGTGCACGCCGACCTCTGCCCGCCCGCCACCGGCGCTGCCACCGCAGCCACCCAGTCACCTCCCCGCAACAGTTGGGATGGTGCCCGCCGCGGGAGCCGGCACCGCGCTCCCTGCCCTCGCTGGCGGCTCCGCTATCCCCCCCGCCCCCGTTTTGGGTTTTTCATCTTTTTTTTCCCCCATCTTTTGGGCTTATTTGCTTTGGGTGAGCGAGAAGGGCAGGGTACTTGCTTAAATAATTTTTCAGTGCCTCTATACTCGCAGTCGTCCTCCCGAGTTAAGGCGACTCGGGTTGATAAACTTCAAAAGCAGTTAGGTACCAATCTGCCAAGCTGCTGACAACGCTTTTGGGGGCTGCTGCCTTGTCTGGAATGCACTTTCTGCTTGGAGAGGGGTAGCACAAAACCTTCTTCTCACAGCTCATGAAGGCAAATGACATAACTCAGCTGATTATTTTTAGCGGGTAGTATTTTTTTTTCCTCTCCACTCCCAGCCCACCATCACAGAAAATGCTGGTTTCATAGATGAAGAAAAAATCCAGCTCAGCTGCAGGCATGGTGCATGCAGCCTGTGCTGCCGGTTCAAGTTAGAGCGGGCAGCATCTTTCCCTGTCACTTGAGCGGCACAGTGTGCGAGTCACAATCTAACAGGACATCTCACCGTACTGTATGTCATAACATGTCAGAAATCTGCATTTGTTGAAGCTGGTACTCTAGTTTGCACCGCGGTAGTTTTGATCAATCTTGGAAAAGCGGAGGACAGGTGCAAAAACTGTATGTTAAGAGGGTCTTGTTCACTGAAGAAAAAGGAAAAGAACATTTACAAATAACCAGAGGTGTGGCTAGCTCAATCCTGCACATTTTTGCTGTTGCCTTGTGGAAACCCCAGAGACTCAGCATTGCTTCCCCCCGCCCCGAATGTCAAACTGTCGGCCCATACAGAAGCAAATGTTAATTTTTTTAGTAACATCAGGGAGTGTCTCTTCTAAAATGAGAAAATAGATGCAAATACCTATTGGAAGAGACTTCGGGAAGACCTCACTCTTTACTAAACACGGAAATAACTGTTACAGTGGATGTATTTGTATTTTATTTCCACTGTAGCCACATACAGAACTACAGTGCAGAGCCACTCAGTATTTTATGTTTTGCTTTTTTTTTTTTTTTTTTGCTGTTGACATATTACCCAACAGTAATCAGCAAACAGATTTAATGAGCATCGACTCACTAAGTACAGTAACAGGAATGTTACTGGTGAACGAGAAAACTCCAGAGAGATGATTTTCATTCCTTCATTTTCTTGTACCATGAATTGCATTCGCATCCAGTATGTGCACATTTACTCAGTCATAGGATAATAATGATAATGGATTTTTTCTCTGTACTGCTTTCTCTGGAGATCTGTAGTTTTATCAATAGCATGGTGACACACAAATAAATGGTACTCAGAATCTTTCCACAAGCAAACTTCTGCGTAAGATTTATCACATCAGCAGAAGAGCTATAACTTAGAAAGTTCTCTCTTAACACTGCCTCATTTTTAATAGACAGAATTTGCCGACAAAATGATTTTTTTCCATTTACTGAGATAATGAGCACCATTGCCATTTGACTATTTACTCTTACTGCTAATCTGACATTGTTGTGCATATTTGATGCATTATTTCCAATTCTTTATTTATCTAATTAATTCCAGTATGTCTTGTGTAGAATATATTACATTCTTTGTCCTAATTATTCTTCTGTTTGTGGGTAGAGCCAGGCTCGGGCAGCTGCCTGTCCAACCCTATGGATGGCCCTGCAGGTCAAAGCACAGCAAAGCAGGAGGGAGAGCTCCCAGCCCCCGATATTTTTATGTCCGTGGTGATGCAGGGCTACATCATTTTGCATCAACCAGACTCACTAAGGGACGAGGAAAGGGAAAGGTAGCCATCCAGGTTTTCCTGTATGTGTCCACTTGCATGGAGGGAAGAAGAGAGCAAAGGTATCTGAAGTTCATACCCCAAGCCCCAGTCCAGAGCCAACCAACTCAAACTGCTGTGCTTGTAAATAAGTGTCCTGGGTGAAACCGTGGAGTAATCTCACCTGCATTCCTGAAAACCTTGCCATTTAGGCATGGTCCGGGCAGAGAACCTATATGGCAGCATTTGCTTATCTTTCCTTTTCTGGAGAAGGATGACCACCCCTTCATGAGAGGCATGAGATTGGACACTGGCTCCTCCTGCATTGTTGTTGCTGCATCTCCACACACTTGCAGGAGGATGGCAGACCCAGAAGGATGGTTGGCCCAGGCAGGTGCCGCCTGCTCTTGCAGCATCTCTTCTCAGTTTTCTTACCTGCTGTATCCCACCTCACCAGCCAAGGAGGGAAGGGAATGAGCCTTGAACTGCTACAGCTACCCCAGTCACAGGGCAAGGGAAAGAGATTGCCTCAGCAAAGGAAGAAGTCAGCTTCCATTATTGTCACCTTAGTAAAGGGATACAAAGTTTTGGGGTCTGAGCAGTTGAAATTGAAACATAACTGTTGTTGTCAAAAGTTAATAGCTCTAACATCCTAATCAATTAATTAGTTAATTAAATAACTTACTTGGTGTCATCCCTAAAATACTGTGGTTGGCTTAGTGCAGTTCCTCGTGGGCACATTGTCAGCTTGAGGAACTCACCATTACCACTACCGCATGAAACCTTGTTGGGCTGGGAAGAGATTTAGGGAAGGGCTGAGCCTCACAGCTGTCTTGGGCCCAGATCTCAAGCATCGCTCCCAGAACAGGAGCTGTGGTAGAACTCCCTGCTGACAGTGAGCATCTGCCAGCGCAACGCTGGCTGCTCACATGGCGGTGACAGGTCTTGCTGAATGTACAAGCTGCTCCACACAAGGTCCCTCCTGCTCATTAGCAGGAAGGTGTGTGGCTGCCTAATAGAACAGTTTTGACTTGGAGATGATGCTGAATACCTTTTTTAAAAACAATTTATTTTTGTATAAATCTCCATCTTTAGTCCCCATAACTCCCCATAAATGCTTAAACCATTCTGGGCCTGCCGTCCCCATGTTGCGTTTACAGCTATCATAGTCACTTGCAGAAGAAAGGGAGAAACCTAAACATATCCTGAATCTCTGGCCTTGAATAGCTGATCTAACAAAAAGCCTCAGTAGAGTCTTAGGTATGCAAGAGATGGAGACTGAGGTACTGTGAGAGGGCAATCATGACATTTTCCTCGCTGCTGTACCTACTTTATAGCTGAGCACAGGGCAGTGGCATCCCATGCTGTTGGTGTGCAGGACCTTTCTTCCTCAGGATTTCACTCTTGTGACAGAAAGAGGTAGGAAGTAAAAACACCAAACTGAAGAAAGTGTGCTTTTACCTCTGTATTTCTAAAAAGTGCTTGGAGTGTAGAAGTTCAAATGATTATGTAAAGTCTGTACAAGTTGTCTAAGCCTAGAATTCCACCTAAAAATAGTGTAAGAGCAGCCCCCTACCATTTTATGGTGGTATTTCCACTTGCAGCTAGAAACTTGATAGGTTGAAGGCGTACAGACCTAGCCAGATTTTTTTCAACCCCAGAAAATGTATTCTGATTTAGCCAAAGTTTGAGACACCCATCCTTTGGAGCCTGTTCGCTCCTTTCTACTTACAGTGAGTTAACTGCATTATACTACAAACGCCTTTTTTCTTTTTAGTGAAAGGTTTCCCTTTTTTGCAGAAGGATATCCTCTCTTCCACTTATGTTATTGTGTTTACAACAGTAACACAGTACTAATATTTTTTGGCAAAATACCTAATGTAGCAAGACACAAAGATGAAAAGAGAATGAAATCTAACATGCCTTACTGAAGGGGATTGTGTTTGCAGTTTGCTTCTATGCAAATCTGTAGACAAGGGTTTATTTTTTTGAAGAAAACTCCCCGAACTACATATTTTCAGACAGTGCTTATACATTGCCTCTCTCATGTGAACTGACCAGCAATAGATCTAGATAACTGATTATATATCTATTTGAACATGCAGGCAAATAGTAAAATCAAGTATTTCTGCTTAAGGACACAATTTTTTAAGAACTGTGTAACTTCTGATTACTGCAGAACAAAACAGTTAAACTTCAAAATTTTGTAAACCTCATACTTTTTGGGGGTTTATTTCTTCTCTTTGCTCCTTAATTATTAGGTCCCTGTTCATGTGTGTGCCTGCAGGCTCTATCTATGGTCTTCCTGGATTTCCTCACTTATTTTCTACGTGTGAGGAAGCTCGTGGAGGAAATAACCATATTTATGTTCCCGTGTCTGTGGTATTTCCAATTGCTTTGCTAAACAAACACGGCACACTTAAGCCATTATTTTCAAGCTCGGTGGAAGTGGGTTCTGGTCATTCAGCAGAGCTGAAAGCTGGGTCAATCACGATCCTGGCTATTACAAGGTACCCTTTATTTTAAAACTTCGGCTACTTCTGAATGCCTGGACACAGGCAGTTAACTGTAGATCTAGCAATGGATATAGTAGGTCTCCACCTTCTGTAGGTAGCTCCAGCACCAAAAATACTTAGAGCAACAGTTAAGAGAACATATAATGGATTCTGTTAATAAAAAGTCAAGGTTGAATTCATGTCTTTAGAGCAAGGCTGTAAGATGAGGGGAAGAGTCCTAATATAAGAAAAACAAGGGTGTGAAAGCAGCAGAAGTGCAAGCCTGTTGTCATAGCAGCACAATGCTGCAGGGCTAAAACGTATCTTATGCGAAAACAGATGAGAATTAAGATACGCAGGTAAGATCTGGGCACAGCCAGGGAAGGGGGAAGATAAATAGCATGCTGCAAGGACAGCATGGAAGCACACGCAGAAACCCCCCTGAGCTCCTGGTGTCAGCAGCAGCAGCTCCTCGGCACGATTCCTGTGGGTGAGGGGGTCTGATCTCTCCCGCAGTGCCAACCAGCGGCTGGAGCAGAAGTCCTGAAGTTCCCCGTGCCTGGGAGGACAACTGTATCACAGAATTATCGAATCATAGAATCATTTTTTTCGGAAGAGACCCTCAAGATCATTGAATCCAACCACAACCTAACTCTGGCACTAAAGCAAGTCCCTAAAAACCTCATCTACATGTCTTTTAAACACCTCCAGGGATGGTGACTCAACCTCTTCCATGGGCAGCCTGTTCCAACGATTGACAATCCTTTCCATGAAGAAATGTTTCCTCATATCCAATCTAAACCTTCCTGGTGCAACTTAAGGCCATTTCCTCTTGTCCTGTCACTTGTTACCTGGGAGAAGAGTCCAACCCTCTCCATGCTACAACCTCCTGTCAGGTAGTTGTAGACAGCGACAAAGTCTCCCCTCAGCCTCCCTTTTTCCAGGCTGAACAACCCCAGTTCCCTCAGCCGCTCCTCATCAGACTTGTGCTCCAGGCCCCTCACCAGCTTCGCTGCCCTTCTCTGAACTCTCTCCAGCACCTCAATGTCTTTCCTGTAGTGAGGGGCCCAAAATTGAACACAGGATATGAGGTGCAGCCTCACCAGCACAGGCACTGGTCCCACTGGTCCCCACCACACCCCTGCCCTGTTCCAGCAGCACCAGCCACCCTGGCTGGCATGGGGTCCCCCCACACTGCCTCCCACCTCACACTGTGGTGCAAGGCTCCCACAGAAACCTGCGCCCTGAGCTGCTGCCAGCCAGGCAGCCTGTGCTGGGGACACCCAGCACCTCATGTGCCATTGCCTTTCCTGCGTGAGAAGGTCAGGCCTCACCTCCTGTCTAACAAGAACACACAGGGGACGGATTTTCTCAACACGTGACTGGACATCACCTCTCTGGGTGAGCTTCTGAGAGGGCACAGCAAGCTAGCAGGGCAGGCATAGGAGGTCAGGGCCACCAGTTCCCCAGGCAGTGCCACATGGCTTGGGGAGAGCTGCCAGGACTCCCTAGTGACCACATTTAGGCCTCCTGAAAGCTATGTCTGGACCTTGTCTTTAAGTTGGGGTTTAGAGGAGGACAACCCCCTCTCTCCTGTTGTGAGACGGGAGGAGCCAACTTATTAATTAACATGATGGGCTGTGAAGTTGCAGCTATTGAGGGTTTTTTTTTGTGCAGCGAGGAAGGGACAGTTGGTCACACTTCTGCTGGAGGAGCCTTTCCTGAAAGCCTGCACTGTGTTACCAGCTCGCTGAGAAGTGCTGCAAGGATGGAGAGGTGTTCATGGAGAGGTCTGGGACCCATGGAGAAGGCCACTATAGACCTGATGCGAGATCAGCTGCAGAAGCAAAGTTTTTGTCTTTTTCCCCATTGTGAAAAATCATTCTCAGAGCCATGTGCCAGACTGCGCAGAGAGGTCCTGTCCTCCAGCTGCAGTCAGGCCAAGAAACAGAGCGGGCTTCTCTCGATGGGACGAATTCAGGCAGAATTGCCAGGGCAGTGCTCAGAATTAAGACCGTATTGATTAGAAAAGCTTCTCCACTTCAGATGAGAAAAGAAAAATCATATCTAGCAATTTTCTGTAGCTGCTAAGAAGGCAGATGGAAATAGAAATGCATGCACATCTGCCACTTTGAGTACTAATAGTAGTCCCTCAGTTGATGACTCGTAGTTTGAACAATTTTTAGATTTTATTTACATGAAAATTGTTTGAAGAAAATATAATTCACCATATTTTGGACAGCTGAAAAAATGAGTTTCAAAAATACATAGCTTGCATAATCAGTATCTTAGTGTCTCTTCAGGAAACCTGATTGTAGGACTGCTAGAAAAAGACCCCAGCTACCCCTCACGTTCCTTGCTGCACACTCTCCAGCTGCAGCTTCTAACGTTTTTTCCTGAGCGGGTAGGATCTGTTGGCTTCCTCCATCGGCTGTGCACGGGTTCTCCATCGGCCAGAGTGGCTTGGTCAAGAGGCTGGTGCCCACCAGCCCCCTGTGATCCTGCCCTGGACCCCTGGTACTCAGACTGATGGGAGGACAGCCCTGTTCGGAGCTCCCTTGCCTTCTCTCTCCACTCCTTCTTCTGGTGCAAATACACTCTTCATAGTTTAATTCTGCCTGTGTCTGCGGAGCCCACTGTGTTTTCTTTCGTGAATTAAGCTTGGAGCTATGCTAGTCTTTTCCCTCTCATAACCTTTTTGCATTTTGACTGAGGCCATCTCTTGAAGTGAATAAAAAAGCACTCTGCAAAGATAGGAAATGCCAGAGATTACTGAGATCATAGAAAAAGTGGAGAAATTTTTAGCAATCTATTAAAGGCTTTTTCTCCTCTTAGTTTTCCTTGGCACAAGTTACCTGTAAAAATTACCAAAAAAGTAAATCAACTTCACATTAAAATGAAGTCTGTATTTCAAATCATTGTCTTCGTCCTGCTTTCTAGTTTTCCAGTCTTGAACCCAAAACAGATTTTAAACAACAATAGACAATGAATTCATTCTTCACTTTATTGTTGAGCCTTTTCAGACTTTCCTCCATAGCCATGAGATCAGACATTTCTTTTTTTTTAATGAAAGATGAGATTTTTTTAAAAAAAATCACAATAGTTCAGGCTCCAGGGCTCAGAGAAAAAAACAGTCTTGGTGAAAATGACAGTAAAAAAATTGTAGGACTTGGCAGCATGGATTAGAGTGAAGCTCATTTTCAATTTAAACTGTCAGATATAGACTAAAAGATTAAACGGAGTCAAATAATAGCAAAAACAAAACAAAACAAAAGTAATATGGCATTGCAAAGACCTTACTCCTGTGAGTAAAATATGTCTCTTTATGTATGTGCCATATCATTCGCAGTACAGGAGGACATCCATGTATCTAGCCAGTTTTGTTTGGTAGGCCATCCTTCGGCTATATGTAAAGTAGTAAAGCATAGTCAAGTCCTTATGATGAGTAACGTCCCCTATAAAACACCGCACATCACTGTTCAGCAACAAAACCAAACACACTTTTGTGGTATATATGATAAGCAGAAGGTGGTTGCACACATGCTTAATATTAAAAATGGTGTCTGCGACTCTAATGCAGCTCCCGCCCAAGTCAGGATGTCTTTCCCGGAGCAGGAATAGGTGCTTGGTGAGACCGAGGTGTCCTGTTGCATGTTGCTGTCGCTCCCACCACAGTTTCCCTGGGAGCAAAGCTGTGCTGCCAGCGAGGTGAGACCTGTGTGGGATACCAGTGGCCATTGCATGGTCCTCGTGCCTCATCTCCTTTGCCCATGGTTTTGATGAGGGTGGCAGTTTATGTAACATAGGCTTAAAAGATTGCTGGGGCTGGACCATTTTGCAAATGAATCAGCAGTTTCTAACCCCTCCCTGCTGGGATAGGATCTGTTTGCTTCGCAGGGAGGCTGCAGACTTTTTTGTTACCTGATTAAATTCACAAAATTCTGGTAATACCTGCTCACTTTTTAATTAAAGAAATGAATTCTCAACAAAGCAAAGGGGCTAGAGGTTTTCCTCACCCCTTCTTGGACTTCCTTGCATTTTTTGCATGGACTTAAGAATAAAATCGAGCTCTCCTTTCTGTCCTGAGTATACATCTCTAAGTACAACCCCTTTGCCTTCAGGTTCAGCTTTGCCACCACTACTGAAAGTTGCGCCAAGCTCTGTACAGGGAAGAGCCTTCTCACAGAGCCTGGTATGGTGCTTGGCCATCCCAGGACAGCGGAACCGAGCCTCCTGGGCGGCTCCGGTTCCCAGTGCCTGCCTTCCTGTGCCAGTGGTAGAGGCAGGAGGACCAGCAGCCAAAAAAAGCTTGAAGAAATCTTTTCAGCCATGGCACTCTGAGGCCCTGGAGGAAATGGTTTAGCCTAGGATAAATTAAGGGATTTTCTCTTTTGAGTCCTGGCATCCCCTCCCAGGCAGTGTGATTTCGTCGTGTCTCATCTGTCAGCTGTGCCACAGGCTGAAACGTGGCTTGTTGTGGAGATGTGGGACCCAAACACCCCTCACCTCGAGGTATTTGCAGAAAGGGATTTGTCTCCCAGTTCAAGCCACCTTTAGTAAACTAAATACCTTGAGTGATCGTGGGACTTAGAGTAAACAAAGACCAGGAACAAGATGTTACTGAATGCAAATGGCTGGAGAAAGAAAAAGCTGTTCTAGAAATCTCTGGTGTGGTATGGGACACACATAACCACTGTTTTTGGAAAGGAGAGGGGCATTGCAATTGATGGTCATGGTTTAAACAGTGAAAGGGGGAGGTGGAAGTTACTATTTCATGCCTGAGAGCTTTCAGAGATGATGTGCCACCATGGCGAGGCAGCTTAGGCAACGCTGTGCTGTTCTCATGCTGCAGTGCTCTGGCATCTCAGCAGTAAACTGCTTTTTGGTTCCTTGCACTGTTAAGCTAGCTGAAAAAGCTGTGAGCGATGAGCAAGCAGTGCATGTCTCCCTTCAAGAAAAAACATTCATTCAACTTTTGTTAGTCCTTTAATTCTTCCTTTCTCCTAATAGGATTGGTAAGGATGAGAAAAGAGCTGGATAAATGAGAATCTGGTGGTCAGTCATTTGTCCCAGTACTAGGTGCCAGGTTTATTCAGAATATGGTTATTTCTATTAAAATCTGCTGCAGTGAGGAGTGCGATATGCGTTAGCATATTGCTCATGTTGCCCCCATCACCCAACAGCCTTTACCATCTCCTGTTAGCAAACCAAAGTTTCCTGGGGGACCTCCTGGTGTACCATAGGCAAGCCCAATTGCAGCCTGTGTAGTCCCTTGAACTTACAGGACATGCCCTTGTAACCTCTTAGACCTTGTGTTTTCTGTGGCAGCCAGTTGCCCAGGGCCATGGGTGTAGGCTCTGGGTGAGGGTGGAAAAACCTGGGTGGCCACAGCTGAATCCGTAGAGTGGAGAGCACTGTGGGACTGCAGCTCTTGGCGGGGAAGAGGCAGCAGCCCCACGGCACACGGGCTGTCATGGGCAAGCGAAGGGACAGAGACAGCCTGCAGCCACGCTGCCACAGAGCTTTGTTCTCTAGGATCTGGTCTGAAAAAGCCAAGTGCAGGTAAAGCGATGTGTTTGTCCCGAGAATGAAAAGTCTGAGTCAGGCTTCCTGGAGCTGAATCATTGGGCACGCTGGGGCAGTGCTCGGCATGCTTCATAGAGACGGAGGGAATGGCAGGGTTTTTGTCCTCTTCGGCTGTTTGCCTCCAATTTGAGACCAAATGTTGTGGCCGCTGGCAAAGCTCAGAGTACATCTTAGAGTTGCTCTAAACCACACGAGCTTGCAGCAGGTTCCAGGGGCTGCTGGGGCACGCCAGGACGCAGCACTGGCTGCTGCCCCCTCTCCTGCCTGGAGCCCCATGGCTGGGACATGTGATGGGCAGGACCCCCAGCATGGCACCCAGCCCAGCACGGCCTTGGAGGAAGCGCTGGGTCACCACTGCAGAATGGGCTTCTGAGTCTGAGAGGATCGTTTCCAAGAAGAAATTAGTATTTTAGATACGACATTTAGCTCCTAGCCTTTCGCTAAAGATGAAGTAACAGCTGTGACAGATGAGGTTATTTTATAACCTAAATATTAAAAGGAAGCGCTTCAGATGTGGAAGGAAGGAAATGCAGCAGTGAGGCAGGGTAGGTAAATAGCAACGCACATCGTTTGATAAAAGTTGCAGGACAGCTTAGTTTCTTCTGCATTGTGTCACTCAGTGTATCCTCTCTGAAAGAGTTGTATTGTGAATCTAATATAGGCAGGAAAATCCTTCTATTCCTCCTAGTTGTCCACAGCTGCACTTCTTTATATGACATCTGACTTTACAACCGCTGTAAATGAAACCATACAGTAGCTGCCATTAAAAAAAAAAAATCAGCTATCTGTCTTTGATTCGGTAAATCAGCGCACTTTCCCCAAACTGTAACAGCATACATTTGAATTTGTACCCCAAAACAGCTCTTGCAAAGCAGAACTTTGGAGAAACAAACTGGAAAGACAGGAATAATTCCCCATACAGGCTCATTTATTTGACACGTTCCTGCAAATATTTTAATTTGTTTTGTTTTAGAAGAAAGTCGTACAAAAGCCCCTAACCTGTTGCACAGACAGTTGGTTGTTCTCCCACCACAATGGAGAATTTTGGTTCTCATTATGTCCAGGTATTGTGTTCTCACAGTACTGTGAAAAGATTTGTTAGTTCAGTTCATTTCTCAAATCTGTCTTTCTAATGTCAATACTGAACAGTTGTTCTGTCAAAAATTAAAAATTACTCAAATGTGGAAAAGTACACCCCAAGCTGCTAGAGAAACAAGTTGAGAATCTAGGAATTTTGTAATCTTTGCCTAAATTATGTCATACCATCCTGAGGAATGGAGGTGGTATAACTAAATTTATGCCCATCACAGATTATGCAATGTAATCACAAAACAATAAAAATCACAGTATCTTATCAATGTGGGGGTTTTTTTCTGAAAATAGGTCTGAAATACCACGCCAAAGTCACTGACTATTTAACAGATGCAGGATTTTAGCACTGATTATTAGATATTTTGTCAATTGCCCTCAGATGAGTATATAAGCTCTACTGCTCTTAGGTACCCAATCTTCTATTTTTTTAATCAGTGTTTGTCTTCAGAAGAAAGCAGTTCCATTAAATATCATCTAATCCCAGCCCCTTTACTGGGCATAAGAACCTCCTGCCCTCTTTGGATTGCAGTGGAAAACAGCATTATGCAAGTAATAAAAAAATAAAATTAAAAAAAAAAAAAAAATCATCTCCCCGTGGCCAGTTCTCTGCACCTGGCTCAAAATCTGAAGGCAGAAAATAACTATTCACCCTTTAAGGAAAGTAGATTGGAGTCACTCTTAATTTGCCTCTTCAGCTCCTTGGAAGAGCTGTGGTCTCCCCGCTTTGCAGGGGAGGGAGGGCTTCTCCTTCTCTTTTATGCTGTGTTGCCACACCTTTGCAATGCTCCTACGATCGTTTCCCTCAGTTTATCCCGAAGGATAAATCCTTGCAGTTACTCAGAGCGGATCTGGTGATTTGCTCCCCCCATGGCAGCAGATGTGGCTGCCTGTACCACCAGGCCTGGGGCCTCCACGGGGTCACTGGGACCGAGCAGCACAAGGGGCACGTGTCCCTCTGCATTGTCCCTGCTAAGACCTCAGGGAATCACATCTCTCACCAAGCTGTGCACAAAGCATGTACGCAGTAGCGTGCAGGGTCTTTCGGTATTTGGGATGTCAGGTACCCCCAATGCCAGCTGGAAAAAAAGCAGAGGGACCTCCTTTCTGAATTTGGTGACTGCCCACGATGCAGGACATCACAGCCGTGGGGAAAGTCCACTCAGCCTTCTGGTGGTGGGTAATATCGCCTTGGCCTTGGCAGCATCCTTATGGAAGGTCCTGGTACTCTTTGCACTAGAGCAGTACAGGGGATAAATGGTGGTGGTGGTGGGTGAGGCCTGCGTATTTTGCAAGGAAAATGAGGGAAAAAAAAAATTATTTGCACTTTGTTGAGGCTCCCAACATTAACAAACTCAATATTCCACTTTTGAAAAGTATTGTAACCTCAGTCTCTTGGAGCTGTTCCCTTACCATCTTTTAGACTTCCTGCTTCTGCCATGTAGACTAGAATGGATACATAGAAGGTTGCAAGAGTTTTTTACATTTTTTTCAAGAAGGGAGGGTAATTTTTATGCCCCTCTGATGCTCAAAAATAACTTAATTAATGTCAGCTATGTTACTTCTGCTTTGCTGTCTCTGCGCTTGGGACATGCAGCTGTGGCCTGTCCTGTACTTGGAGCAAGTACCAGTCCCCTGTTGCTGCCAGTGCATCCTGCCCAGGTGGCACCCCCGGTCACGTTGCTCTTCTGCCTTAGGTACCTGAAGTTTGTCTGTTGTGAGAGAGGAATTTGGCAATTCCAGGCACAACAGCGTCCCCAGACACAATCAAGCTGTAGCTCTCTCTTTTATGTTTGCCCAGGTCGCTTGAAAGTGGAGGCGCGGGCCTTTTGAATTTGCTTAGAGATGCACATGGCACAGATGCAAATCATGACCCACCCGAGTTATCAGCAAAGGACACAGGGGAATAATACTGCTATTTTAATGCATGTTTCCTTTTTTTGCAATGTGTGTGTTATTAATACTGCAGTCAACAACTTTTGTTGTTATTGCTTAGATCAAATAGGAGAGGGACAGAGGTGAGGAGCCACTGTTTTTCTGGCTGCTACTGTGCGAGATGAACTGATGAATAACGTGTGTGATTTCTCTTTCCCTTGTAGTTGCACTCTGCTGTGACCAGGATCCAAGTTCAAAGACCTGGTTTCAATTACACGTTTGCCCATATATGTATCCTGAACAATGACAAGACATGCATAGTGGACGACATAGTGCATGTACTGGAGGAATTAAAGGCTGCTCGTTCTTCTAATCGAACTAATTTTGCAATCACTTATCCGATTACTCACTTAAAGGATGGCAGGGAAGTGTATAACGGGCATCAGCTTGGTGGGGTTACTGTGCACAGCAAAGACCGCGTGAAGTCTGCAGAAGCCATTCAGCTCACCTACTACTTGCAGGCAATCAACTCCTTGAATGACATGGTGGCAGAGAAGTGGGAATCCATTTTTTGTGACACTGTTGAACTTTTCCAGAAATCCAACAGGAAAGTCAAAATGTATCCTTTCACTTCTTCTTCGCTGAAGGAGGATTTCCAGAAGACGAGCAGGGTGTCAGAACGCTACCTGATCACAAGCTTGGTCCTTGTGGTCACCTTGGCCATTCTCTGCTGCTCCATGCAGGATTGTGTCCGCAGCAAACCCTGGCTTGGCCTCCTGGGATTGCTGACTGTGACCCTTGCCACCCTGACTGCAGCTGGGATCATCAATCTCACTGGTGGGAAATACAATTCCACCTTCCTGGGAATCCCCTTCGTGATGTTAGGTAACTATCTCCTATCTCTCTCTTTTGTGTGTTTGTGCCTCCCTGACACGTTTCCCAGCAAGCGGAGAAGCATCACTGCATGGCTCCTGGTGCCTCCTCCTCCCTGCAACGCTGCCCCGTGCCAAATCCACACAGCCTCTTTGCCTAAACTGTACTGTGCCGGGATGTTAAAACCACGCCTGGTGCTCTGGTGTGGTGTAGTGCCCTGCCATAGGACGCAGTGCCTGCATGGTAGTGAGGAACAAGGATGCACAAATGCCGTGCTTTGTGCAGAGCAGGCGCCCAGCTGCTGCTTTCCTGTGGATGTTTGATTCTGGTTTTGATGGCCAGTGTTGGAGGGAAAGCTTTGCAGAGGTCCCCATGCTGCAATGATAGTGTCAGCTGTGCTGGCACGTCAAAGGGACTGCACACGTTGCACGTTTAGAGAGCACTGACTCCTTGGGAGAGCAGAGCGGTGCTGTCCTGGCTTGTCAGGGGCCTGACTGTGGGATAAGGGCGGGGGTCAGTTCTGGGTTGTGTTTCTCCTGAAGCCCCTGTGTTGGCTGAGAGAGCATAGGGAAGGTTACCCAGCCCTGGGGTGTAGAGCTTTGCCTCCCCGGGTCAGGGATGAACCCATCTGGGTAGTGCCAAGTGCATCCCGCGATGAAGGGCTGTGTAGGAAGCGGCAATGGATGCTCCCCAGCTCTGGTGCCGGCAGAGGTATCTTCATCTCCTTGGTTTTTGTACCGCCTTCATTCAGTGTAGGGTACAGGGTGGTTTTGTTTTGTTTTATTTTATTTTCCTTGAGGGTAGGAAAGAGGAGGAGAGAAGGGCGGTCAGCTCGCTACCGGCCCGAAATCAGTGCCCTCTCCTGTTGGCACCAGGGCATTTGCAGGGATGCCGCGTGTTGTATTCAGACAGGCAGGAAGACTTCACGGGAGACAAAAAGAGAGCTCTGGAGAGCTCACAGCCTCTTTGTGTTTGGTTCAGAACCAGTGTGAAAAGCTTTGTGCGCTGTAGGTGTTTAATGTGTCCTCGTTCATGCCGTTATTCATTTGTGGAGAATAATACATGCATTGATTTGATCACAGCTTCCCCAGCTGAAAATCAGTGCTCAGTAGTACTTCAGGTTTCAAGTGTAAGAGTGTCTCCACTGACTTAGTCACATCGTGTAGTGATACGATACGTTTCAGCACAGCTATTTTTATATCCAGCGCCAGGTTCCAGTGCCATGTCCGTATGGTAGCTGTGGTATTGTTGCACTTTAATTAAAGACTATGCTTCAGTGCATCTCTCTAGCAGTTAACTTACAGAATATATTCAGTGACAAAAAGAATTTGATTACATCGGCTCTCATTTTCGGATGACATCCATGAAAATTAAACTGTGTCATAATCTAAAGGAAATGCAGCATGAGGAAGAGGCAGAAGAAATCTGGCTTTCTGACCTGAGTCTTTGGTTTCTTTTGTGGGTTTTTATGCCTGTGCATGTATTATAAAATTAAATTCCTCAAACTAAGTAGTGTATATTACATGTAATATTACATAGGAGGTAATATTTATTGCAAGAGTAGTAGAAAAGCAGCCTAAAGTCCAGCCAAATGAAATGAAAGTACCTGGGGAGAGCAACTTGAAAATACGAAATATTAGCTCTGTTTGGAGACCAAAGCATCTGCTCTCTGAGACAACCTTTCAGATCTTTAGTTCACTGATAGTGACTATGCTGAGACTTGAAATCCTTAAAGACTTAGAGATAACTGTGAAAAGTTTTGCAGTTCTATACTGCTGAGCTGTATAGCCAGCTCGACTTTTCTTTCCCTTTTTTTTCTGGTGGTTTGTTTTTTGTTTGGTTTTGGTTGAGTTTTTTTTTGGCCTTGCTTAGGTTAAGTATTCCACTCTTAAGAGGAGTAGGTTTCAATATGCAGCTCCTATCTCACTGTGAACAAGTCAAGACAGAGCAGCCAAATTCGCATGAATCTTGCCTGCTTCCCCAGCTGCATAAAATCTCCCAAGGGACAGGAATATCAACAGGTGAACAGAAGGCACTAAAGACATTCTGGAGTTTTTAAGGAGAACTGTTTTAAACCAGTAGACAGCTAGAAAGGCAGGTGTTGTTTTTGTGGGGTGGTTTGGTTTGGTTTGGTTTGGTTTGGTTTGGTTTGGTTTGGTTTGGTTTGGTTTGGTTTGGTTTGGTTTGGTTTGGTTTTTTCCCCTGCAATACAACAAAGATTTGGTGTGCATTTCAAAATTTATTTCATTCCTATGTTGTTTTGCTTATAAAGGATTCTTGAACTCAAGGTAACTGAAGGCTAGAGATACAAACCATGCTCCATTATAGCCCGCTGAACTGCTTCCACTTAATTTCAGTGAGCATCAGATTAGATCATAGATTAACTGACCTTTAGAAAGCTAAAGGATTTCTGCCTAACAGTGTAGCCCCGTGGCTATTACTCATAATCTCATGGCTAAAAGCAAAAATTAAATAGAAGAAATTATTACGCTGGACACATTTCAGGCAAGGCCCCTTTACTAGTATAAATTGTTAATGAAGTTTCCGCAGTTTATAGCAGCTGAGGATTTTTAACTTTTGGTCAGCATCATCAGGCTGGAGGGAGGACACTCTCCAGACATCATCTGCCTTCTGCCACTGGACAAGATTACATCTTTCCTAACAGATACTTCTCACCCTGTGCTTTGTCTCCTCCTTGGGCCACTTCCCCTTGTGTTTCACTGCGCTATGGCATTTGCATCATGTCTATCCTCAATTCCCCTCTGCAGCTCAGCTGTCCTCCTTATTTATCCACTGCATCTGGAAAACAAATTCTTTTATTTTTCTTTGCACATTTGGGACTACTCTCACTTGTCCAGTCCTCTTCCTTTTCATCCCTGGTTTCCTCAGACTGTGCTTACCAGACTTCCAGCAACCTTCTTGCTTTTAGCTGTTCCACATCTTTCGTGGAGAGCGGTGCCTAAATCTGGGCGCAGGATTCAGACTGAGGCTTTCAGCAGCAAGTGGAGTAGGAGGATGATTTCACACATCTTGCATATGGCACTCCTCTTTCATACATCCCCATATGACATTAATTTTTTTCTCGGCGGTATGAAATGGTTGGCATTTGGTTGGTGGCACATGGTAGTTCACAGATCCTTCAAGTCACTTTCCACCCTGTTTGCACAACCAGTTATTCCAGCCAACATGTAGAAGTTAGCCTTTGTCCTTGCTGAATTATAGCTTATTTGTCTCACACCATTGCTCCTCTTCATTAAGTTCATCTTGAGACCGTCACTGCCCTTCCAAGATGCATTAACTGAAGTTGGTCAGCAGTGTTTTGCACTTATTGACTTTTTCATATTTTCAAGAATTACTTTCTGAATAGTTTTAAGTAGTTTGTTTAGTCACAAGCCCATTCTAATTATTTAGGCAACATGTCTGAAAAATACTCCTGTCAACGTGCTCTGTAATTTCATTGATTTCATTCATCCTGTTTTCTGTGACATCCCTTCTGCATTATCCATTTTCAAGAATGCAAAAGCTATAGTGAAGGGTACCAACCTTTGTAGGTGTTGAATCCTTAGCTTTTGCATCAATAGGACAACTTTATGTTATTAAATTGCCATGGCTTACCAAATTGCATTCCTAAGCTCAGACTGTGTAATTGTAGGCAGGAACATCTTTTGCCTGCCCCACTTGTTAAATCTGACATACTGGTTTAAACACTAGCTGCTTTGGGTTTAATCACCTTCACGGTAGTTTATGCTAATTTACTTTACTCTTTAATTAAGGCAGGTTACTGTAACTCAGCTCATGAAAGGTAACTCATTAAGCCAGAGTAACTCAGACACTGACGACTGTACATAGCCTGAGCATGTCACTACTGTGACGGTTTTTGTGTTGTGGCATGTTTCTTTGTAGCCCTCACTGGCTGCTAACTGACTGGCAAAAGGTGAAGCCAGGAGAGGTTGTTGCCAGAGACCTCCTTGCCCAGCAGGGACCACAATAGCAGGGTCCCCTTTGGCCACCAGAGGCGCAGCTGTGAGGATGAGGAGGGTGAGCTGGCAGAGGGCAGGCCGGCTGCGGCCGCGACTGGCTTCTTCTCTAGGGATGTCTAGTCAAGCCAAACCAGGGACTTTGCTTCTTGACCTCTGGATTTATACAGGTGCTTCTAACGTGAAAGGGAAGCCTAAAACCTGTGAAACTTGGTGGGCTCCCACCATTCATCTGGGCAGGTTTTGAATTAGTATATGCCGCCGCGTTTTTTTAAAACTGTTGTCTGCATTTATCAGTGTTTAAACAAGTAATTTAAGGACAAGATTACTCGCATGCCTAGTTCATGTGGAGTACTTAGCTGAATGAAGGCTATTCCTTTTTGACCCTAAGAACAAAAAAAGTTAAATTCTTCAATTCGGCTGAATTTAAAATAGCTGATTTATAGTGTCAGCTAGAAAGCAGGATTAAAATTGTGATTTCCTATTGCCAGCTCTACTGAAAACTACGGATGTTTGGTCTGGCACAGATGCTAATGTATTCATCATAAGTTTCCCTTATGCATTAAATGCTGTTTAATAACTGCCAATCCTTTAAAAATATCAATTTCATTTAAAAAAAAAAAAAAACTGTTACCAAACAAAACCATTGGACAACAAGCTGGCTGAATAAGTTTTTGGCATGGCTTTTTTTTACCGCCCAGTGGTGCTACGCAGCATTTAACTTAGAGACTCAAGAGAGAATTGCAGTATCGCCCTTTGCACTGACAAGAAAACTAGCAATCTGTTTCCTGTTCCTCTGGAAACTCCTACAGCTTATTCGGGGAGAGGCGGCTCTTCTTCAGCTGCCAAGTTCGTGAAAAGCATCAGCTCTGTGAAATTGCAGTGGAATGCCAGGCACTGCCAGATACGGGCAGGGAGGAATGCAGAGCCGGCTCCACGGGCTTATATTTAGCCTGCGATGCTGGCAGGGGAAAACCAGTTAGCAGTTACAAGAGTGGCTTGAGCTTGCAGCACACTGTAAATGGAAACGATAACCAGCCTCGTGCAAAACTCGCCAAAACAGGGAAAAATGAAAATACATCTTCTTACTGCCTCCCTCCACCCTGCCGTCACATCCTGCTGTGTCAGTAATGCCCCTTCTGGGAAGAAAGGAGGGGAAGACAGTCAACAGAGTAGGTCCAGGGAGGGACAACTGGGAAGGAGCAGGTGGAAGAGAAGGCTGAGAGGGGATCTCATCAATGTTTATAAATATCTCAAGGGTGGGCATCAAGAGGATGGGACTAGACTCTTTTCAGTGATGCCCAACGATGGATGAGGGGCAATGGGCACAGACTGAGGCGCAGGAGGCTCCACCTGAATATGAGGAAAATCTTCTTTACTTTGAGGGTGCCAGAGCCCTGGAGAATGCTGCCCAGAGAGGTTGTGTCTCCTCTGGAGACATTCAACACCCGCTTGGACACATTCCTGTGTGATCCACTTTGGTGAACCTGCTTTGGAAGGTGGGTTGGACTAGATGATCTCCAGAGTTGCCTTCCAACCCCAACCATTCTCTGATTCTATGGAAGTGTCAGGCAGTTGAGAAAGAAAGTCAGAAGGCAAACAGTAGGAAAAAAGGAGAGAGGAGGTCACTGTTTTTGATTATGGGAGTGAAAAGCACAGGAGGGCAATGAAAGGGTTGCTGAATGTTAGGGACCACGGAGGCAACAGCTAGCTGAATCAAGAAGGACAGCTAACAACCAGTGTGAAAACCCTGAGAAGACGAGGGTGCTTGGGCCAGCACATGTAGCTTGCTGGAGCTCCATCTCGGGGCTGATGAGGCACCCAGCCCACCTCCTTCTTCAGATTTCTAGAAGAACATGCTAGTAGGGAATTGCAACATATGCCAAATTTGTATACCGTAAAAGCATTCATTATCCTCCCTATCAAGTACCCAAGTGTTTGCTATATTCAATAAACCTGAACTGTCAACAGTGGTTATAGAGAGAGAGTTTCAAAGAGAGAGAACCAGCCCCTGCACAGGTCTCCCTGGTGTCCTTTAGTCCACACATAAAGGTAATACACACATGAATGTTTGACTTTGTATAGTACTTTTCCACCAATTTTCCCGTTGTCAGTTAATAAAAATGTGAATCTTACTGAGTCTCTCTTGTTTTTATTCCCTGAGCTGAGCTTTCTCGCTCTCCCTGACCGTCTGCCCCTCTGCCATCTCTTCATGCCAGGAAGAAACATGTAGCTTGCCGCCCCACTGCCCCTTTCTGCCATCTCTTCCATCTTGCTTGCAATCTCCAGCAGCCTCCAGCAGGTCTCTCCCCCCTCACTGCTCCAGGCCAGGGCATCTCCTTCCTGATGCCTGCAGACCTTTCAGCATCTTTTGGTCTCCCTGAGCTTCCTGTATCTTTTATCCTGTTTTCCCCTCTCCTGCCAGCATGTGCCCTCTGCCATTTTGGGGGCTTTTTAAATTTCTGTTCTCTCCCATCCTCCCCTCTTCTCAACCACAGCTAGGCCCATTGCTCCTACCCTTTTCCCTGTATTCTTGAATAACTTCCTTGGCTTCCTAATAGGAATATCCCTACTATACCCTGCAGTCGTATCGCAGCTGTTTCAGATTTCCCATCCTTTGTTTTTTCACGCTGCCAAAGGGCTTTAACAGTGCCCTGAAAGTACACTTGGTTTTTTGTCACTCCATCTGTTCAGCTTTCCCAGTTCAACCCTGCAGAACTCAGCTAACACTCCTAAAACATTTTGTGTTTTGTTCCTTTCATTCCCCTTCTAAGAAATAAATACAATTATCTGGTTTTATCTACCCTGAGCAGAATCCCAGGTGCGTCATTTTCGTAGTCATTTCCTTTTTCCTCTCCTTTTTCGCACCTCAGTCCCTCGGTCTCTTCCTGAGTTCTCTAAGCAGCCATGCATCTTCTGCAGTCCCTCAGGCATCACCAGCATTTCCATTCCTCAAGGGGAAGAGCAGAAGTATGTCCACAGACAACCTCTCCTCTCTCAGTGTCCCAATGAGTTCCCTCACCAAAGTCAGTGTTTTCCACCCAAAGGCGAGGTGCTTAACCATCTCCTGCATCTGCTGGTCCCCATCTCTCCAGTTTTCCTCCTAAAGGATCTGGTGCCCCAAGCCCCTTGAGGAACCCAAACACCAAGAAGCCACTAATGCATGGGGAGGAAATGGACTTGAAATACAAATGGTGGCAGAGAATTTAGACACTGTTGTACCAGCTCTTTCCCATGCCATGTAAAAACAGCAAGTAGAACTTGCAGCCAGCCATGTGTGATGGTGACACAGCCAAGATACGTCCATGTCCCCCTTTCACCCCTACAAACCCCACTGAAATCCTTGTGCACGTACGTGCTTCTTGGCTTCAGAAGAGTGTTGATGACTCAGTTTTATATTATGCTTTTTGGAAAAAAGGAGCTGTATCCATAGGAAGTCTGTCCAGAAGACAGTTTAATATTGAAATGAAGTGCTTCACAATCACAGGGTAAGATCAGGCATTGCCTCTTGACTGGTGGTGCTCCAATATACATTTATTTCATATGAAGTGCCATTTTCAGGTCATGAGACCTCTGCATTCTGGCAGAGAATACTGGCAGTGGATTAAGTTAAACTGTAATAAGCTACATCTGGATGCTTGATAGAAAACCAAAGCTGAGTTCCAAACTTGCAATGACTTTTTTTTTTTCCCCAGTCAGTAAAAATAATAGGTTGTATATGCTTTAACTGATTTTTTTCAACTTTTTGAACATTATATTTCACACACAGTTGATCTATATATTGTAAGTAAGAGTAATGACAAACATCATTTAAACAACAAAATTTAAGGGTATGCTTGAGATGTTTTAGTTGCAGCTTTCTCACCAGAAAAGTGGAACTTGAAGTGTGGTAAGCTAATCTATATTCCACTGGCCCATATTCCTCTAGGAAAACACTCCTAGAAGAAAAAACTCCTAGAAGCAACTGATCCTTCGGGGGTTGGTCTCAGGAATTTAAAACAGATTTTAAACATTATTTTGCCGCAGATATACTCACTTTGTCTTACTCTGTCTTCAGGAGTTGTCATGTAGTGTATGTCACTTGGCTGTTCTGTAACACGGTAAACCTTTTAGAGGTGTTTGCAGGTAGCTTTCATTTACATTTAAGTCATTTTTTTACACAACGTGCATAAAATCTGTCAGAAACTCACTTCATGGGGAAAAACAGTTTGCAATTTTATCTGCTGATATAGAATCACAGAATGGTTTGGGTTGGAAGGGACCTTCAAAGGTCATCTAGTCCAACCCCCTGCAATGGGCAGGGACATCTTCAACTAGATCAGGTTGCTCAGAGCCCCGTCCAGCCTGGCCTGGAATGTCTCCAGGGATGGGGCATCTACCACCTCTCCAGGCAACCTGGGCTGGTGTTTCACCACCCTCGTTGCAAAAACTTGCTTCCTCATATCTGGCCTGAATCTCCCCTCCTTTAGTTTAAAACCACTACCCCTTGTCCTATTGCAACAGGCCCTGCTAAAAAGTCTGCCCCCGTCTTGTCATCCTCTGTGCCGCAAAACTGAGCTTTTCTCCCTCTCTCTTCAAATAACAGTTTAGGCAGGACATGGTGGTTCCTGGGGATTTTCTGATGTTTCCAAAGAGGCATTATAGGGAGGAGCAGGGCAGAAACACTCTTTGAAAGCCAGCAGGAGTTAGATGCTTCCCTGCTGTTTACCCCAGAACAGCAGCCTTGCATGTATGGCACGGGTTTGGCTCAAATGCTTTTGGTTTGGATCTGCACAGTCTGGGTAGTCGGGAGATTATTGTGCTGTGCAGACATAAATATTCCAGCAGCTAAAACCAGATTTCGCTAACGCTCTGCTCCTTCTGTTGCACTGAACAAAATATGACTTTTAACTTTTGCCAGGTCTTTCACAAAAACAGAGGAAAGCAAGTCATTTGTCTAAACAGAGTTGACAGCCTGCTATTTAAATGCCAAAACAAGCCTTTACCAATTCTTAAGTGGAATTAAATATTCACTGTATATGTAAAAGTAGATTTTGAACCCTAACTTGCTTTGCATATCCATTTTTCTCAAAATAAAAAGCCAGTCAAGTTTTCTCTCAAATATATTTTTGTCTTTTAAAATGTGCTTATCTGACATTCTTGCTATCTGTATAATAACAAAACCTCAAATATTACAGTGGTTCAATGATAAAAAAACAAGCAAAAAATAGCATTTTCCCAAAGCCTAAATCAGTAACTTTTACTCTATTGAAATCAATGGCACTACTCGTAATTAACCACATACTTGCTGAATTACCCACATAATTACCCATATAATCATTATAATAAGAGGCCATCGATTTGAATTTAATTTGGTATTGCTTAAAAAAGAATTTGAAAATGCAATATTAAGTGACAAGATGGCTTTTTAATAATGAATAGCTTTAAAATACACATAGTCCAAAAATACAAAGTGGTGGACCCTGTTACTGCCATTGCTGATTAGGGACTGTGGTGAAGTCTAGGACTATGGATACTGAGGCATTGTTTAATTCTGCTTATTTAAAATACATCTTCTCTTTGTTTCTATTCCCCTTAGCTAGGTAGAAAAATGACAGGAATGCCAACATGTGTATGTGTATGTATTTCTTCAGAGCTAGGGATTTAAATGTAGGATGATTTTCATTTCAACAGCCATATGTAAATCACGCTTTTAAAATTAGCTTGTGATTTGCCCTGTTTCCTGAAACACTGGCTCATTGTTGCTTGTTTGCCATGATGAAAGATAGCAGTGGGGAGTTTATAACTGGGATGCGTCATGCACCCCAAGCATCGCTGACTCTGTCCCAACCATTGAGGGTGAGACCGAGAGCATGATCATGATTTGTTTTTCTCAGTGCGTTCTGTGTGCAAATGTGTACTTTTTAGTATAACTCAGAAAGGGCTACGCTTGACCAAAACAGGCTGTTTCACATGAGAACAGAGAGTCAATCCTGTGCTGCATTTCCAAAAGTTAAGTTAAGAAATATAGGAAAGGTAGGATATTCTGGCAGACATTTGTTGCCAGCGGACTGGGATCAAAATGACTCTGGTGCGGCAGATCCGTATCAGTCTTATGAGCAACCTAGTCCCCTTTTACGTTGTGCTTGGTGGCGCTAGACCAGAACTAAATGAGGCATAAACCTCCTGCTGGATTTCAGGGTGCACCCTGTTTTCCTGCCTGTGCATCGAGCAATTTGAGCTCAGGCTTAACAGCCCAGAGAGTCTTTCTGCAGGATCTACAACTAAAAATAACATTGTGGTCTCATAGCATGAAGCGCTGAGCACCAGTTGAAGATTTCTCCTCTGCAGGCACCAACCAATACGGTGTGTTGTGCAGGGACACTTTCCCTTCTTCACTGTGCTTCTGTGGGCACAACCACCCACAGCTGTGAAACACAGCAGATACTGGGAGTATATTATTAAACATTTGGGTTTCTCTTATTTTGTTGCCAAGTAGATACAGCGCAAAACACAACTCTGTCTCTGGAGACTGAGGCAGATTTTTCTCTGGTGTGAATGCACCAAAGAGCTTGTAGTTTTGATCCCAGTAGTGAATTGAGGAATACATGGGCATGCCTGGGGCTTTCTGACCAGTGCTGTTGGAGAGATCAGCCTGGCAACTGAGGGTGAATCGCTTAATATTCATCATGCCTAGATGCCTAACACACTGACGTACCTAATTTCAGTATGTTCCTCTTTTGGGAAGATCCCAAGTCAGATGTTAACATCTGCAGGCATAGTACACCATATTGATATACATGTAAAATTAAGTAGTCTTTAAAGCAATAATTGCAACTACTGGTCCCAACAGCATTGTTGTTGTGTTTCTGAGCTGTGTTGTCATATCCATAATCCAGTTACAATACGGACACATAGGGGTCTGTGTGACAAGAGGTAAAGGAGGCATTGCAATTGGTACAACATACGCTTACATGTCATTCCGTGTTGCTCTTCAGGTGTTGTTCTAAATCCAGGTGTCACACCTGCATGTACCCTCATGCTTAGTTGCGCTTTGAACTTGTGCTTGGAGGTATGAAATGGAGCCAGGCTGTGCTTGGGTGGGTGGGACTTTGCTCGCTTTACAAATGAGGACACATTTAAGGCTACTTAACTGTCTACAGCCCTCAGTCCCGTTGCCACAATTCTCCTGAGACAAACACTGCTGCCTGCAAACATGGTTGATCAGATGAACAACCTATAGCATGTTAGTCTTTTGTAGGATTTTACTCTACACCTTGAACTGTGACCCCCAGGCAATACTCAGGCAAGAGTAGGAAAAGCCAGTAGGATTTGTAGTGTGTTTTGTTTGCTCAGCAGAAGTGTTTGGGACTGGCAAGTCTGCACGTGGTGGGATGTCCAGCAACAGGCACTGTCCTTGAGGTCTGACATTCATGTGGCAAAACTGTAGCATTGCAGCATTGATGGACCACAAAGGTGTACCTCAGTGAGAGTAACCCACAGTGTGTTGAAACCGCATGTTAACAATGATTTAACTGTTTCGGCTCAACCCATGCCACTAAATTGTGATAAACTCAATGAGAACTGTCATATGAGTTAGGGTTGGTGCTAACTCTGTCTGCATGCTGAAGGATCTCCGTTAGCTCTAGTATTTTGTTATTTTAGTGGGAATGGAGTATGAAGCCAGATGTTTGCTTCAGCTGGATGCAAATTCTCTCGCTCTGCCTGCATATTCAGTAGCATTTTGAACCCACTGTATGTTCCGAGTTAAAACCGTGCCTGCTGGAAGAGGCCGCATGAGGCAACTCATGTTTTTAGTCAACAACTGGTTGATTTCAATAACTGATTGATTCCAACTCCTGTGACAAAGCAAGTCTGGATTAGCAGTTTCACTTGGCTTTTCAGGAGATGAGAGCTGATGAGCTCACTGATCTAGCTGGAAAAAATAAGTCAGCAGGGGGAAATTATCTCAGCCTCTTTGTTGACATTACTGTGGAAAGCAATCCCAGAGTTGAGCAGTGTACACTGTTATTTTTAATACTATCAGCTAGGAAAATTCATTGCACCTTCATTATATCATATGTTATTACAGGTATCATTTTGGAAGGGGCAATTCCTGCAGTATGATGCTAATCTCCTGCGTACTAATTCTGCACAAGTGCAGTTCTTGAGACCTTGCCTGCATTGGCAGCAAGCTGGGATATGAATTTATAGCATCCTAGCTATTTGATGTTAATTCACTCTGTGTTTGTCTCTGTGGATGACATTTCACCCCCACTTTGAATGTGAATCAAGCTGACCTTCACAGATTTCCACAAAGAAAGCTGGTGCAACATAACTAGCCCTCTGTAAATTCACACACTTTTTCACAGCACACTAAATTCCTCTTGCAGACAAGTGCTCCTGTTCAGTGAGATTATTTTAGGCTTAAATCAACCGGAGGCAGCATTCATCCAGCTGAACCGATAGTGTTACAAGGATGCAGCCATTACAATACAAGCAAAACCTTAAATCAAAATCCAGACTTAACCCCAGTAACTCTGACAGAATGTGATTCCACTTCAGGTTTTTGCCTACCCAGTTTAAAAGCCTCCCATGCGTCCTACCATGACTCATTCCCAATTTCAGCCAGTCTTTTGTGCCATCAGTGTCAGTAAAACATTTCATATTAAAAAGTAACCCTCAAAATAAATGTCGCTGGTGTTTCTAATCCCAACCATTCCTTTAGTCCAATTTAGACTAGAAACAGGTGAATTGTTAGCGATGAGGGAGCAGCAAACTTTGGTAGGGGAGGGGAAACGGTACCTGAGAAGGGGGAGACCCCTCTTAACCCAGCTCTGCTGCTAGAGGAGTCTGCCCCCTTAGGAAGACACTTTGGTGCTTTATTAGTCTTAATTCTGGCATTTAGTGGGCAACATACGTACTGGTGCAGTATTCAGCGTCACTGAGATGGAAATCAATCACTGTTAGTGTTTTGTGTGCTGGTGTATTAAAATGGGATAAATAAAATTAATTACCCCTGAAACACAACCTTCCACGCAGAAGGCTGGAACTTCACACCTTGTGAGATTTTATTAAAAGAGATTGTACTCCAGTGCACACGCACTCACATAAAACCTTCAAAACAATAAGAACAAAAAAATGAATGCCACAGTGTACTGTTATCTCTACTTTCATAGATGAGTATAACTGCAAGAAGAGAAACCAAAACTTCATTCTCAGTCATCCTCTTTACTTTCTCTTACTTAAGAAGTCTGTTTGAATACCCAAACCTCGCCATGGTAAGGTCAAAACCTCACGATTTTAGTGCAAAATTGAACATATCCCCTAATCTTTAAACAACAAAACCAGACAGCAGCCTTTGTTTTAGGGAAGCAATTAGGCCAAGTGAATAGGGAGGTGCTCTGTGGCTCCGGTGTCTGGGAAGTCACTTCACTGCCTTCCTACAGGCTCTGGGGCTGCTTTAAATCCCTTCACTGCTCTCTGCTTCTGTCCTGCCATTTGCCAGGCCAGAGCAGAGCCAACTTTAATCCCAGGCTACTGATGCCCATTTGCAAAGGCTTCTTGCTTGAACAACGACTTAGCAGAGGAAAGGATGCATTTCTCTTTGGGGATTTTAAAATGGTACTAAAAAGAACAGTTGCAGTGCCTGGATATAAGTAGCATTTAAAATGAGGTAAATAATTTGATAATAGGAAGCAGCAGAAAATTTTGCCTTAGTTTTTACAGCTTCCTATAAGTGCTTTTTTTCTCTCATGCATGCTCTACATTGACTTTGCAGAGCATGTGTAATTCCAAGATTTGATCCTGAAAGAGGCCAATGAAACTTTTTATAGCATTTTCACCTACTCATAAAAGCACTGTATTTAAGCTAGGCATAATTTATTGCTTTTATTGCTGGTATTGTTATTAGCTTCTAAAATTAAAGATAGCCCACCTCAGCTTGTAAAAAATTTAAGCTCCTCAGAAATCATAGTGACTGTCTTCTTCATTTCCTGTGGCTACAAAAGCCAGAATTTCTGTCCTCATTCATCCAAGACATGTGGTAGGACTATCTCCTACACAATGCAAAGTAGTAGAAAAAGATAATAAGGAAAAAAATATTTTGGTCCCCGTTTTCACCCATGCCTTCCTCCTGTTCCCTTAGATTTTCCTTTGCCCCATCAGAATCTCTTTTCCTTAAAAAAAATCCCCTCTTTCCATGTACTCCTTCTTCTTAGCTCATGGTTGTACAGCCTGACTGGAGGGCATGACTAGTGAATCGTAATAGCAAATGTCAACAGGAAAAGATTTCCAGTAGCCCATTAGCTGTCTGGGTTCATATTTATTATTTACGGAATGACTGTGAATAATGAACAAATTGCTCTAAATCATTACAGATTTGTGGCTAAACCTCTAGTAAAAAGGGAAAATCAGTTCAAGCAATTACAGAATTTATTTGCAAGGAAAAGATTGCCTTCTTCTCATTATTATTATATAGGGAAGACATAGCTCCAGCAGTAGAAATAGAGGTAATTGCTGCAAATCAGTTAGGGATGAAAAAAAAAATGGAAACTCTGAAATGGCAGAACAGTGAAAGAAATTCTCAGAGAATGCTTCCATGGAGCTATCTGCCCTAATGTCTGTGGGTTAGACTTACACAAGCATCAGCAAGAACACTGGAGATTGTCCCCGCAAGTTGTGCTTGCAGTCAGTATTTAGAGGAGTAAATTAGGTTGGGTAAATCCCATTCTAGCTAAATAGGGCTAATCTTTAGACTGCCGTGTCTAATTTGTGCATGAGTTTGGGCTTAATCTTTTTCTCAGAGGATACTGGATCAGGTTGTAGTGCCACTGATACAAAAAGTATGCAAGTTTGCCATTTAGGCTTGTCTTCCTAAAGGTAAATGAGAATTTTGTAGTTATTATACAAATGGACAGAGGAATCACAAATTGTACAATTGAAGGAAAATACCAGTTCCTTTCACAGAGATTGTGTAGCAAACAACAAGAGGAACCTATCCCAAAATAGAAGAGTATCTAAATGTTTTTCTGTTAGCTTCGTGGAGCACAGGCAGTGCTGCCTCTTCATGCATTTACTTGAGCAGTTCTCTGAAACAGATTCCATTTTAGGGTAGTCTTCAAGATTGCATAAGAGCAAACTGTGGGTTTATGTTTCCTACACTAGAAAATATGTGGTATCAGAAGTCACGTTATCAGACAATATCCGAAATCTTATACCTGTTAAAAAGTCATAGAATGATGGAATCAGAATCATTTCCGTTGGGAAAGACCTCTAAGGTCATCAAGTTCAACTGTGACCCTAACACTGTCATGCTCAGCATCGTATTTAATTAGCTCTAAATTCTTTTACTCATCACGAAGTCAAAGGCTTTCCAAATTAATGCAGCTATTTGAGTATTTTTAGGCAAGAGCCTATTAACACGGAAATGTTTTTTACAAAAACATGCTATAGCTAAAGCTCATGATGGAAGTAATTTGTAATATTCAATGACCTCATTTTATACTGTTTTGCTCACTCAAAGCTAATGCATATGATGGCATGTGAAATTCAGAGACGAGCCTGTCTGCAGGACTTATGGGAGCCATAAATGGATTAAACCTCTCACTCTCTGCTTTGGCAAGCAATCAGTTACATTTAAATAAAGGTCAGTCTGTCTTTACAAAGAACACACTGAAAGCAAGCTTAATAGCTTTTCCTACTGAGCCTAGAACATAACTATTTGAAGCATAATTAGCAACAGGGTACCAGTCACTGATTGTTCTTTTTGCTTGATTTTACATCTGGGGAGTTCCAGTATTCCCCATTAGCTTTAAGAGGGGGCACGGTGCTAGTTATCAAATTGACAGGTTTGACCTGGCCTCTGAGAGCATCTGTAAAACATTGGGAAAATTAAGATGAATGCCAAATGCTGTAACAAAACCAACAGCATAGTGTTGCTACAAATCGGATAGACATGGTCCACATCGTGACTCCAAATAGCAATGTAGGTAAGATATCTGATATACATGAGAGTATATCAAGTACAGCTCTCCCTGCAGGGAAAGGTATTGACCACAAAAGGGTTATTTTTTCAAGTTATTTACATGTTTAGCCTACATGAGGCATTTAAAAATGAACAGAATCATAGAATCATAGAATGGTTTGTGTTGGAAGGAACTGTAAAGATCATCTCACTCCAAGTCCCCTAGTAAGTTTTCTCATTCATCAGAATACTTCGTATGTTTGGTGATTTCTTGACCACTATTCATAGCCCTTGCAGCTAAAGTGATAATCCTCTATGGGGGAGAGGACAGAGCTGATACAGCAATTTTGATACTCTGCAGGCAGCCTGAAATTCTAACAGAGATCTCTGAATTACCTTGACCTGCCTGACTGGAGCATCAGCTTCAAAAATCCCATGATTGCTCTTCAGTGTCATCAGCAACTAATTCAGCACTGATCATTTTATCTAATGTTATCAGGGAACAGGTAAGAGCAAAACACTGTGGACTGACTTTAGGGAATTTCTAGAAAGAATGCAAGAGCAGACCAGAGAGGCAGACAAGGGACAGCAAAACCAGCAAAAGAATAAGGAGGAGGAGCTATAAAAAGGCAGGAAAGAGGGTGGGATTAGATGGAAAGGATCTATTTAAGTAAAGATGAACATGATGCGAGTTATTATGAGAAAATATTAAAGTCTTACATTTTAGTTGTGATACAAGGACTATGCTTTTATGTTCATCTCTGTGTAAAACACCAACCTACCTTTATCTCAGACACATTCATCTGGTAGCTGTTTGACGGCTGTGTTTGCAGCTCAGGTCTACTATGAGAGAGCAGAGGTCTGTGTCCTCCAAATGTGCCTTTGTTATCGATCACAAAAAAAGAAACACTAAGAGGAAGATGACCAAGCAGGGATTAAGATAAAACCATGCACTTTTCCCAGTTTACCTGCATTTGGGGGTTAAACACAGGATTTTAGGTCTGCAGGTCTTTATCTCCTTTCACAAGTACTATAACCATTTTAAGAGTTAATTAAATACGTTACAAAAGGTAGGAGCTGCCAAGAAAAATAGAGCCATACTTGGTTTTACAAGCCCTTAGACATATTAAAGTAAGAATACTAATGCCTTAAACAGTTCCATATCAGTTCTAGCATTCTGCGTCTCAAATTTATTTGTGCTTTTTTTGTTTGTTCCATTTCTAGGATTTCTTTTTCCTGATGGAAAATCTTTAGGAAGTGGAGAAATCAGTGACTGATTTATCTGACAATATTCAACTGATATGAAGGTTTCATTTTTTTACAGACGGTCTACAAAGCAGCCAACCAATGCTCTGCTTCCAGCATAGGCACTTCAAGGTCGTATTTCTTTGTTTTTACCACAGGTCAGATCCCATCATCAGGAAAAACTAATTTCAAAGCATCTTCCATCACAGGCACTCTGAAATAATGAAACGAAACAACCAACCAGAAAGAAATCCTTTTTTTTTAACCCATCAACCCAGAACCAGCAATGCAGAATTCTCCTCAAGCTCTGGCAATAAGGTTTGCTAGTCAGGTTGCAAATGTGCTCCTGTGCCTTAGACCTCCATAATTATTTCTCTCTTCTGCAGGACGTTTACTTCAAGCATTGGTAATGGCCAGCTGTTTCTCCTTTGAGTCTTTTAGCATGTCTGCCTTACGTTTATCCACATGTTGATTCGAGTACTTTAAACACTGGCTTTGTTCTCTATTGTAGGTCATGGGTTATATGGGACTTTTGAAATGTTGTCCTCCTGGAGAAAAACTAGAGAAGATCAACATGTTAAAGAGAGGACTGCAGCTGTATTTGCAGACTCCATGCTCTCGTTTTCTCTCACCACTGCCATGTACCTGGTCACTTTTGGAATAGGTGCCAGTCCCTTCACTAACATTGAAGCAGCCAGGATTTTCTGCTGCAATTCCTGTATTGCAATTTTCTTCAACTACCTCTATGTACTCTCCTTTTATGGTTCCAGCCTGGTGTTTACTGGCTACATTGAAAACAACTACCAGCATAGTATCTTCTGCAGAAAGGTACCAAAGCCAGAGGTATTGCAAGAGAAGCCTGCATGGTATAGGTTTCTTCTGACAGCCAAATTCAGCGAGGACACGGCGGATTCAGAGGAAACGAACACTTACGAGAGTCATCTTTTGGTTTGGTTCCTGAAACGCTATTATTGTGACTGGATAACAAACACTTATGTCAAGCCTTTTGTAGTTCTCTTTTACCTTGTTTATATTTCCTTTGCCTTAATGGGCTACCTGCAGGTCAGTGAAGGGTCGGACCTGAGCAACATCGTAGCGACCGCCACACGGACCATTGAGTATACGACTGCCCAGCAGAAGTATTTCAGTAACTACAGCCCAGTGATTGGCTTCTACATCTACGAGTCGATCGAGTATTGGAACACCAGTGTCCAGGAGGATGTGCTGGAGTATACCAAGGGCTTTGTGAGAATATCTTGGTTTGAAAGCTACTTAAATTACCTTAGGAAACTCAACATATCTACTGGATTGCCCAAGAAGAACTTCACTGATATGTTGAGGAACTCCTTCCTGAAGGCCCCTCAGTTTGCCCATTTTTCAGAGGATATAATATTTTCCAAGAAATACAACAATGAAGTTGATGTCGTGGCCTCCAGGATGTTCTTGGTGGCCAAGACAATGGAAACCAAGAGAGAAGAACTTTATGACCTCCTGGAGACCCTGAGGAAGCTCTCTCTCACCTCCAAGGTGAAATTCATCGTTTTCAATCCATCATTTGTGTACATGGATCGTTATGCCTCTTCAGTGGGAGCCCCCTTACAAAACTCCTGCATTAGTGCTTTATTTTTGCTCTTCTTCTCTGCATTCCTGGTGGCAGACTCTCTGATCAATGTCTGGCTCACTCTAACTGTTGCCTCGGTTGAGTTTGGAGTTATAGGCTTTATGACCTTGTGGAAAGTGGAACTAGATTGTATTTCTGTGTTGTGCTTAATTTACGGAATTAATTATACAATTGACAACTGTGCTCCACTGTTATCAACCTTTGTCCTGGGCAAAGAGTTCACAAGAACTAAATGGGTGAAAAATGCCCTGGAAGTGCATGGGGTAGCTATTTTGCAGAGCTATCTCTGCTATATTGTTGGTCTGATTCCTCTTGCAGCTGTGCCTTCAAATCTGACCCGTACACTGTTCAGGTGCTTGTTTTTAATAGCATTAGTCACCTTCTTTCACTGCTTTGCCATTTTACCTGTGATACTGACTTTCCTGCCACCGTCCAAGAAGAAGAGGAAAGAGAAGAAGAATCCTGAAAACCGTGAGGAAATAGAGTGTGTTGAAATGGTGGATATGGATAGCACCCGAGTGGTTGACCAAATTACAACAGTCTAACTTGTTTGTTTGTTGCTTTTTTACACTAGGTCTTACTCAGAAAAGAAAAAAAAAAAAAGAAAATAAACCAGTATTGACTAAATACCTGGGGAGGGAAGGGGTTTGGAAGTGTTCCCTCCCCCCTCTCATCCAAATCCAGGAATATTCAAAGTGATGGGAGAAATTAAAGATAAATTTTTAAAAAGAGCTAGGGGATTGTACCTTGCTCAGCTCCTAAAACAGCTATTACAAGAGAATTTGCACACACATGGTAAGAGGGGTTGAATTTTAGACGCATGAAGTAAGATCTAATGAGAGAAGTTGGGTTCCTAAGCAGCCATCTGCATCGCCCGTACTGCAGATACTGCAATTATTGTTGCTAAACCCAATCAGATTGAAAGGTCAACTGTCAAGGCTGAAGTAGCAGTAAATGTTCGCTGGATGTAAAGGCTTTACAAACTTTCTGCAGAGCAATAACTCAAGTCAGTGAGTCAGCCCTTATAGGTCTTAGCCATCACATTTAATTTTTCTTTTCTCCCCTAATCTAAACATTTATGCAAGACTGTATAACAGATAGCAAACTGTACTAGGAAAGAAGGCAGTACACAGCAAACAAACGCTTTCCAAACACTTTTATGTTATAAATCACTTATTTTTTTTCTAAAAATAGCATTATTTTAAAATGTAAATCATCCCTTGTAACATTTTTAATCATGGTTTTATAGCTGTTTCTTTTTCATATAAAAACAAAACAAAACAAAAAAAATCCCAGTGACTCTGTCACTCTAGAAAATATGTAATTCTATTTTATACATGTCTCACTACTAGTTAAACATGTAACCTGCTTTACCAACTGTAACTTTGTTAGCACTCTACTAACACGTGTGAGTGGATCTAGCAACAGACAGAAGATGGTGTACTGAATATTTCAGCACCAAAATCCATGACACAAACCTCAAATACTAAACTGTCATCAAGAAAGTGAATGTTAGGGCTCTTTCAGTGAGAGCCTATTTCAGGCCATTCACTGGTAATGCACACTAAGAGGATTAGTGGGTAGTTTTACGTAATGTATAACTTAATCCCTCAATCTTCCTAGAGTACCTGTAAAGCAATAGACCTTGCAGCTATGGGCTCTTCCAAGAAACAGCAGACTGTGAGAGTTATATGGAACGAACCGAAGGTTGGGACTGTGGTTTAGCAGCAGCAAGTCTCCAAAGAGCCCATATCTAAGGGGCCTATTGAAAACATCACATCTGAGGGAGAAAAAAAAAAAAAAAAAGTTAAAAAAGTTACATTACCGAGTATTTTTGGAGCTGTGAGTTCTAAATCAATAATTCTGTCAGCATCTGTGATGTGGAGTAATGCAGATAAAGCAGCCTCTCTTTCCTCTTCCACCCCCTCCACCCTTACGAGCGACAGGCTCATTACTGTAAGGTTTTATCAATGCAGCTGAACCCCGGTGGGGATACGTAAGCCAATTCTGTAGGTTTTGCTGAGAGTATTCTGCCTATATGTTGCCTGCAAAACTCCAGTTGCGGGAAGCTGACTAGTGTATCAGGTGGTCTCATGAACATGCGGGCTGTTGCCTTGTCATGCAAGGTAAATGTATGGCAGCCGGACTCCTTTTTGCAGCTCGTCCAGAAAATAAGAGTACTGGAAAAGTTTTCAGCAGCTGGCACGGGGTTTGCCTCAAGGACAGTCTCTGGAGGGCAAAGGGATATTGCAGGAGCCCTGGGGCTTGGGCCACTGCGAGCACTGTGGCTCGAGATGCTGCCTGTGTCACCCACATGGCAATTAGCACATCCAGGGTGTGCTTCATTGCGTGAAAGTTCTCTTTAGTATCCAACCCCAGTGACCCCCAGCTGCCCTATGCAAAACCCACAAATGCTGCCTAGTGAATATTGATTTTTGAGCAAAGGGATACTTCTGGGATTTCCTTTCTAGCAGAAAATATGTAACCAGATATTTTACCCTGAAGCAAAATGTTACATACTGACTAGCAAAACAAGTTGACAGTGCGGCTGGCAACATTTACTTTCCCCTGGATAAGTCCGTTCTCTGACCAGAAGGACAGGAAGCTGTGTCCAGGAACGCACAGGCTCTTTGCTTCAACAAAACACATTTGCTGCGGTAGCAACAGGGAAGCTGTAACAACAACTTCAGCCTTGGCAGACATCAGGCGGATACCTTGAAGACAGCCAAATGGATGTGAAGTAAGGGGAAAGATCTGTTTCCCCTGTTTTCTTTAGACTCAGGCTTGGGGTTTTCCAGACAAAAATAATTCCTTAAATATGGTTTCACTGTAGATTTTCTGTCATGGTCATTATGTCATTTAAATAGCAATGGCCCTGTCTCCTGGCTGTTCGACAGGCAGCTGCAATAGCTTTTAAACTTCTGGGGGCATTAGCACATTAGTTGAGAGTTACAGAGGATTTGCAAACCACTTCTGGCAGCAGCAATCTACTGGCTTATGGGACACCTGGAAATGGGAGATGTGTGAAAGGGGTTGTTTGTACACTTTGGAGAGGAATACATGGCAAACACTGATTTTACACCTCTGCTATCCCCAGTGCTGTCACTTGCAAACACCAAGCGCAAGGATGGCTGCCATGAAGCGCTACACATCTCATTGAAATGCATAGATAGGAGCACCTTTAAAGAGATGTCCAAAGACAAGCTTGTAGTTTCACAGATCTCTCATTAAATCTCAGCATGTGAGGCCTTCAGAGATCTTCAAGGAAGGTGATAAAAACGGTGATAAAATTGCTCCTGTATCTCCAAACCTGTCAGAAAAGGGATGTGGAGACACTCCTGTGGCAAAGTGCCACAGGACGTGCTTGGGTGCCCACAGAAGGCAGGGTGAGAAGTTCTGCAGCCCACCCCCTTGCCCCAAGGCAGAGCCAACAACATTAAATCATTTCTGAAACATATTAGTCCAGCCCCTCCTTAAAAATATTTTTAAGGGCAGATTCCTCCCCTAGCAGTTCCCCACCAGTACTGTGTTACCCCACCAGCAACTGGTGGCTCCTGCTGGCTGCCCAGGACTGGGAGGGCCAGTTGCCGCACAGGGAAGGATGGGCCAGGCAAGAAACAGTCTCTAAAGGCTCCCCATGCCCTCAGAAGTCTGAAACAGAGCCAAAAATAATTTATGTACATCTCTCACCGTGTTTCACCTGAAGCCGCCGCTCCTCTCCCCACTTCCAGGCTTGGCGAGGTAAAGCCATGGAAATGTCCAAGGCGGACTCAGCCGAGATCGGTGAGATTTCTGCCTGAATCTTGATGTGTCTGAGAGATGCACCAAATACTCCTTCTCTGCAGGTAGCTTGAATACCTCAACACGAACCAGAGCAGCATGTTCTCAAGGTTTCAGACTATGCTAACCCACTTTGGCCTTCCTCCCCTTTGACTTTTTCCTCTGGAGCAATTATCTTCACCAAAGTCAATTGGTCCTGGCTGCACCAATTGATTAATAGGTGTGGATGCTGTGCTCTGCTCTCAGTCCAAAGCACTCCCAGTGGCTAACTGTGCATAAGATTTTACCCTTATGGGTGAACCTCTGTTTTGGAAGACTACCTAGGCTTAAGCAGTTTTTTGTCATACTCTTAAGTGGCTTTTTAGCCCAGGTATCACTGTGGTTTTGTTTGCAATATAGATGACCCAATTTTTGTATAAATCCAGTGAGTAACAGAGTATTATACACTGTCAGGCACTGACTAAAATTTAACAGCAAAAATGTTGACTAAGACTAACAAGAACATATAGGACTGTAGCTCATTGAGCACATATATCTTCTACAAACATTAAAATTTCCATACGGTAAGGTATGGTGTACAGTATATTTTTACTATGGGGTAAAGCATTGGGAAAAAAGAACCAACCTAAGCGCATATGATTGTCAATATCAGTCCAGCTTTCTTGTAACATAATTCCTAATGTTGGCTTAGCACAAGTTCATTTTCAATTTACAAGTACTCCAATTGGAGGAAAAAAATAAAGAGACAAAAGTTGGTATAGCTGGAATAACTTCTCTTTAAAAAATTAATTGATGAAACCAGAATTTTCTGTCCAAAGCTTTAAATGAAAATGTTCTGTTTAGATTAAAATAAGAGCTGTGAAGGCTGAGAAAAACCTGTCTGGCAAAGAACAAGAGCTTCTTTTCCAAAGACAAGCAAACACATATATCACAGTCAACCGCATGAACCTGGAGAGAAAACAGCACCAAAGTGGCCTGAGGTTACATTGGCCATGTGAGGATTCGCATCTGCTCTCAGAAGCTTTCTGAGCCAGCGCTGAATTCAGGTAATATGTATACTGTAAATTGAAAGGTGTACTTTTAAATGCTTTTCTCTAGGCCGGCTGTCCTCCTATGAGCCACCAAATCCCACCTAACCAAGACAAAAGAAAGTGGTGGCGTGACTAGGCAAAGTTCAGGAGAGTCGCAAGAAAAAACATGACTTCTCTTTAGAATAGTGAGAAAGCCAGAAACAGCTCTTTAGCAAGTGGGTTTTGTGGGACAAGAAGTGGTCGTTTCACAACACAGCAAACTGATGTTTCTCCTATTTGGGAACTTTGAAAGTAGATGGTGTGTTCAAGGAGATGCGGGACCAGGAAGCAGAGTCAACAGGAGTTAGCCGTGGGTTGGCCGGGGACCCCCAATTACTGTGGGTACTCCTAAATGATCAGGAGCTGGCGGCAGGATGGGAGCACAGGAGAGGCAGTGGGGGTATTGGGGACTCTGCTGTGGGGGTATTGGGGACACCAAACCAGGTGCTGTGGCGGGGACAGTCCCTGTGGCACCATCCCACAGCCGAGCCCAGCGGCTCCTGGGGACAGGCACAACCAGTCCTCGCATCGTGACACAGCTGCTGGGTTGTGCTGAACCAGCGCATGAGCCCCGTGAGGAGCCACTATTTGGAAGGCCTGATCAGAAAGGAATTACCCAGAGCCTTCTCCCCACCTGCCTTCGTGGGTGTTGAAATCCCAATCCATACAAATAAAATTGTATAATTAGCTACCTAGGGGTGAAGTATTTCTTCCATGTCTTTATCCCTACACTTATCAATAAAATGACTTGTCTTTTATTTTCTTATCCATATTTTGAAATAAGTAAGCCTTCCTTGGGTACACACTGCTCTGATGAGAAGGGGGTGTGAAGGGGAGGGAGCACCTTCCCCTCCAGAAAATTGGGCAGCATCTTCTATGCACAACCAGGCTCCACACTATTGCTGCAGAGCATCTCCAGAGGACCCAGTCCAGGGCAGGGGCTGGGGAAGCTTTATTCCCCTTCACCCTCTGCCCAGTCTCATTACAGAAAAGGGAGGAGCTTTAGCTCCAAATTGTGGTGGAGCTGGGTTCCCAGGGAGCCCTTGTGAAACCCATCTGCTGCCAGGAAAGTGCAAGGCAGAACTTCTTTGTTTCAGTTTGGGTTTTTTTGAGAAAGACATGGCAAAGGAATCCCAGGAAGGGGTTTGAAGACGTATTCCTGCCCATGGCACATAGTGGCATGCCCAAGTATGCCACCACTTGCCCCACTGCTGTGGTCCTGACACAGCTTCCTGCCTGGAGAGAGGGTACCTCAGCATCACCTCATGCTGATTCTCAGGCACGAATCAGTCTGATGGAGTTGGCGTTCTGCAAGTCATCACATTTTTTTAATTTGGGAAAAGAAAAAACAAAAGCATAAAGAATTCTAGGTTGTTGAAGCTTCAAGAAGTCTTAATCTGTGTGTCAAATAAATGGCTTGCAAGATGTCAGGGGTTTTTGTTTGGGCTTTTTCTAACCTATTTTTACTATTTTTGTATTAATTTAGGGGAAAAAAATTGTATAATGATTCTCAATGTATAGCATAAGCCTAAAATAAAATGGCTGTCTCTCTCTTTGCTTCCTGTGCTCCCAAACTGCTATGGAAGTCCCATGCCATGACCAGTCTAACAAACCGATTCACCTGGCCTAACCCAAATAACCAGGCTGTGCATCCTCTCCAGTTCCCATCAGCAAGGAGTGGTGGAGCAGTGCAGAGCCACCTGCTGCAACACAGAGCTGATGACATCCCAAAGATGAAGGGCACGCTGCTTCTGCAGTAGCCCCTCTTGTCCTAGGCTGCACGCTGCCCAGCAGCAAGCACAGGGAAAATGCACTTCACATCTACTAATTTCCATGTTATTGGGATCCCTGTGGTTTTGCGGGGGGTTTCTAGCTAATCCAGCAGCAGAACCCCTGCCAGAGCAGGCAAAGCAACAGCTAAGGTAAAAATCACAAACTGATTGACCAAGAACTAGTGTTACCTGCTCAGACAAGAACTAGACCTGGTAGACAGACCTGAAGTATTACTATTGAACAAAATTATTGCTATTAAAAATTTCCTTACCAACACCTTAGCCCCATCATCACTGAGAGAACCATCTCTCCTGTTCCTCAGCAGAACCACAGCCACCGCCCCAGGGTCTTCTGATCACTATGGTCCATCATCTTCTTCCCACACCCAGAGAGACCACCTGTTTACATGTTTTGCCAATGCTTTGAGGAAGGGGAGCAGCACCCCTGCAGGCCCAACTACTTTGATGGAGAAGCAAGCCACCGCACTGAGTGACAAGGGTGATAGTTACAGCTGCTGTGTCACTCCTGGTTGTAGCAAAAAGATAAAAATCAATTTGCTCTAAAAAGCAGGTGAGCCAGACCCAAGCCTGAGTCACTGCAAAGAGCAGCAGGCCTGAGAGCTGGTGGGCTTTTGGCTGCCAAAGGCTTTCGGTCACTTTAGGTTAATGGGAAGTTTGCGTCTTCCATTTAAAGGTGACTTGTGTCACCTGTTATGGCTCCTGGACTTGTCCCTTCCAGTTGTTCTTTCTTGCGTTGTCTTAAATCCAGGATCCACAAGCACTACTGACAAAAATTCTGGCTGAAACAGAAAATCAAATTATATCCATTTTCTAATTGCTAATCTAATGTAAGAGAGGCTACATCTAAGCATTGCACAGGAACTAAAAAGAGCAAAACTCCCATACAAGGCTGGTGCGCCTCATTTGTCTGAATTAGCAAGAGCTGTTCGTACAATTCTCCATAGATCTAATTTACAAAAATCAGGCTTTCCAAATGTGTAATCAGTATGTTTTATTCTGAAAATTCATCTATACATATACCTTCAGAACAGAGGCATGGTAAGTCTGATTTTTATGTTATCAAGGAATACATTTGAGTCCAACAAATGTTCATGAACAGCATGTCTGAATTCCATGTGCAATTCTCGCACAGCTGCATAGAAATCAGCATATGCCATTTCAAAATGCCACATTTCCTTCTTTATACAACTAATTTGCACACCAAAACTAGGCAGGCTTATGGGCTAAAAAGAGTGAAGTGTGCTCACATATTAATTCTGTAAACATTAGTTAAACTTGTAATGCTTAATGGCAATATAGAACTTATTGAGGAGAACTGGATCTGTTTTGCTGATTTCACTTTATTGTCGGAGAATAACTGAAATGCATGCCAAGAATCTAGCTAGAAGGGACTGAAAACCAAGACATCTAACAGTCCATTAGCAGAAATAAAAGTTCACTTGAAAATTTATAGATACAGGAAATATAAGAATCATGATAAAGAACATAGTAGCTGGGTACTCAGAGTATATACAATAGAATATGTTATAAATGAATGCAGAATATTCTATTCTGATTCTTTTCAGCCACATTCAGTGCCCTTAAATATGTTCTGTTCTGTGAACAGACATACTTTTGAGCAAGACTGACTCTTATCTTCCTGGAAATTACTGAATTGAGCAGGTGAAGTTTGCTGGAAACAAAATTTTAAATGTATACAAACAATGCCAGAAAACACAACTTGCAAAAAAATATGCCTTCACATACTGATTATATCTCATAATAAGCAATCTGTTCACCGATGCTACAAGTAAAAATTATTTTATATTTGTCAGCTATATTCAGAAAAATGAGATATCCCACTAATATATGTACAGTGCCTACACCCCCATACCAATGATGTATTTTTTATACACCCTACTTACATTGTCTCCATATAAAGAGGAGGAAAGTCCAGCCCAGAAATGTAGTTAGAAGTTGGTAAGAAATGTAGGAAGAAAGAACCTAGCTGCAAAAATGCAGAGCTGTTGAGAAAGGAAAATACTCAGGTTTTATTGTGTCAGACAGATGGGAGAGAAATTATATAAAAACTGAGTTGCAAGGGAAGGAAGGTCTAAGGCAGAACAAGGGGTGAGCAAAATAGGATGAGCACACATAAGATTTGCAGCTGTAACATATATTCAGGCTGTCTAATAAAAGGCAGGGTCATCCCATGTGCAGAAAATAAAAATTCACAGCTGCCTAATTATGTGAATTCAAATATAGATCCATTACCTTTGCTTTGGAATAAAAGGTGGATATCATTCATAATCTAATCTGGAGCCCAGAGCTGGAGACTTTAGCATGATATATACACAATATCATACAGAAAAAGAGAACAGTCAGATAGATTCAGGCTCATAACTTGCTGAAATATAACAAATGGACCCTCACTCTATTTCACCATTACTCTTTCCTAGAGAAGAGCAGCCGACTTTTGATGTTTCTGAAATATCTATACCTTCCTGATAAAATACTCCTCTGTTGGAGGGATTTTTTTTTCTTTTCTTTTGAAGATGTGATCAGTTTTCTTTCTGGATAAAGTGAGGCCTCAGGCAGATTATGTACATCGTGAAGTGGCAAATACTGGCTCTCTGAAGGTGATTCCTGAGTCAAGAACATCTGCAATCGAATTTCTCTCTTTTGTTTCCTCTCAGTATGCTATTGCAAGCTGTTCCAGACTTGCCCATTGACAGTTTTACCAATCAGTATCCCTGCCTGCAAGAGAGGTGGTATTCTGCTGAGCCTCTCCTGGTGTTGGCTCCAGAGACAGTGGCCACATTATAATTTCAGGTTTATTCCTGCTTATTATCTCCTCTGTTGGGAGCCGTTTCTGCCAATGGTTTGGATCTTACTGGAAGAGTGGCTACAGCAGCTGTCACAGGAAAGCCAACAACATTTTTCTGCTCTGACACACCTCAGGTACATACAAGTGACACGACATATTAGATCTGGAAAGGAGAAACATTCAAAGCTCAGTTTTAGAACATTATATTTAATATCACTATCTGTGTGGATGCTATACAGTAGATTTACAATACAAAAGTTGCAGAAATTAGGAGAGTAAAGAGAGAGGATGAGAAAACCGTTTAAGCTAGTCATTCGGCACCCTTCAAACCTCTCCAACAAAGGAGGAGTTATTGCCATGCAGCCAGTGGTGACACCAAACCTGAAGGATCTAATTTACAGGAAAAGGTTAAAAGGATTGCGCTTAGGAAAGGGAAATTTGGAGCTGAGATACATGACTTCAGTGTTATAGCAAGGCTTGCTTGCATCGGTGAGTTCTTTTTTCTTGCCTAGTGTGTGCTTCAAAAGCCAAGATTTCAGAATACAAAATGTTTGAAGTGAGAAGCAAATAACAAATTCATGGAGAACATTTCACAGGCAGAAATGACAAATACGTATGGGAAACAGGAAAATCAAGGGAGGAAAAAAAGCCGACTCAGATGAGAAATGCCTAAATTTATTGTAGAGAACTCCATAAAAAACCTGCACAGGAAAAACTCCCGAATGTACTCACAGCCCTGGAGAGCTCTTCAGGTGGTCTGTTGCAGCACCAGGCTGAAAATAAGGTAAGAGTTTTAGATTATTGGCAACTGCAACCAACAGAGCTTTAAACTGTGGAGCCTGGGTGAAGGAGAAATGGAAAAAATGATGGGAAAAAAGCACTTTAATGATGCATTCTTTGTGTACATCAACACCTTTCCACTGACTTCATGGGCGTTACAGCTATTATAAAACACTTGTTTAAAGCACGGCCTAGCATGTCACAGACAACTGTTTTACTCCTCCCTTTGAAGCCAAAGGTTGAGTTTTGTTTTGTCAGTCCTCTTTCTGAGGCAGACGGTCCATCTGACACCACCTGAGTGACCGAGGACCAAGGACACAGAGGCAAGCATGGGCCAGCACAGGTGTGATGGGTAACAACCCGTACCCAAGCCACTGCAGGGCAAAGCCTTATTACACCTTCATCAGACAGCCTTGCAAAAGAGAGCATGCATATCTTTACCATTCTTTAAAAGCTTCTAAGAATAATTGGCCTATCTGGTTCTCTGTAGACACTCGAAGATGTAGAACTGCTATGGATGCCATCCAGGCATACTTAAGCTTGTGCTTTTCCACTGCTTGATAGCCCTCAGCCTTTGCTTTCATGCCACACAGCCCATCTGAGATTCATATTGCAGCTTTTATTGAGATAACTGTTTGGTGAAAGACACTTTGTTTAGATCAAACAAATCTTTTTAAATATGCACTGTTTTTTTCACCTCAGATAGTTTTCCACACCTGCCATCTCTATCCTCTGTTGATACTTTTGGAAATGGAGGTGGCCACAGTGGGAAGAAGAGAACTGGAAAGCAAGTGAAAGTCCTGTTATTTTTGTTAAGTGGCAGCTGATTTTGTTAAGTGGCAGCATCAATTACCAGTGATTTTGTTAACCTCATTTTACACTACCGAATTTTCAAAAGGTGCTTAATATTCCACTCCTAAGCCAAGAACTATGGGTTTTCAGTGTAGTCTGAGCAGAGTATAACAGCTGGCTTCAAAACATGTTGCCCAGTGGAAGTAAGACATCAGAAAGGGGAGGAAAGGAAGCTAGAGTTGTTGGATTTGAGAGTTTCAGGAGAAAATACTGGGGTTTCTTTTTTAAAAAAGGTTCACCTTTCTGCCTTTGTTCTGATGGGAAAGTCTTAGTGAGTCTGAAAAACTCAAGGTGTATAAAATAATTTACAAAAACATCTGTGCAGGAGGGGAGAGGCAGAAGGTGAGCTGAGAAAAAACGTATCTTTTCTGAGTTACCTCTGTAGTGTCTCAGCCTTGTCACGGACCCAGGTAACAGCAGTATGTCCAATATCAAAGCAGTGGGGTACCAGTGTTTGGATACAATCGTTTTATGGAACAGTAAAGTGGTAAATAGTTCCTCAGGAAGGCAGATACCCACCAAGATTATTTTAAAATGCTGCCAAAGGGAAAGAAGGTATTGAGCTCTAACTCCACTGGCCAGGGAAGACGGGGCAGAGGAACCACAAGCAATCAGCCCTTCACAGAAAGGCGATAGCAAATGAAAAGTATAGCAAATGTGGTACTCACATGGAAACACAGATTTGAATGCAGAATCGGCTAAACGCTACCAAAAATCCCCTGATCCATGAAAAATTAGGTCAGGGAAAGATTGTCAAAGTCCAAAGCCTCTCGATAGTTTCTAAATTCTTGTTATGGCTTATGTATAGTGTCACCAGTTCACCATTCAAATCCGTAATTGCTTCTTTAGACAAAGCTCCCATCAATATACATTAAGTCAGACAATGAGCAAATATAAACCATACATAGGTGGTCAATCATAGATCCCAAGTAGCCAAGTGTCATCTCTTACAGCTACCACTATTCCTAAAATACATATGAAAAATATGTATTTTTCAGAATAATGGGAAAAATATATACAAAATTCTAACCTACCTGAAAACAACAATTTGCTTTAAAGAGGCCAAACAGTGCAAAAATTGTTTCCAGCAAATACTTTTGTAAGCTCTAAATGTGAAGATAAAATAGCTCTATTCAAGCCTTCTGAAGATAATTAGAGAGAACTAACAGGACAAAGCACATGGAGTGTAATTTAAAGAAGTAAGCAAGAAAATCATGACCAGAGTCTGTAAAACCTTGACAGTTGACCTTCACTGGCTGAGGATGGTAAGTGGTTTGGAGAATCAGCATTTCATCAAGTGCTTGAGTATATTTTTACCCCTATCAAAATATTAACCAGCTCTTCAGGTAAAAACTGATCATGCAAGGTTTGTCCATTTGCCTGCTCTCAGTGAGCATGAAAAGAATCATATTCCTAAATGAATCTGTGATCTCTGCTGACTTTGATTACTTCAGATATATCTCTGTTTATTGCCAAGGGGAAGAAAATCAGAAATAAAAATGCTCCTAAGCTTTAATACTTTTTATTTTCTTGAGAATCCACTCTACCCCTCCCATTAGCTTCTTCTTTTGCTATGCCAGTCCTCTCTTATGAAATTCTCCAATTTTGGCCAATTGGCTCAAGCGCTCCCCTAATACACTCTTGCAATCGTAAGCACTCAGGGGTTCCACTAAAAGGGTGGCTGGATGCAGCTTCAGGACTAATTGTATCCTATGAGTTATAGAATTATGCACCAACAGCTAAAAGGACACAATTACGAGGTGAACTATTGTGACACACACTGTGTAACGTCATACAATCAAATGCAATGTTTAGTAAACATGAACCTCTTTGTCATTTTGTATTTATTTATACAGGTTTAAAAAAAAATAAAGCACACATTTAAAAATATCCCTTTCTTCATTGTGTCTCTGCAGCATTACACAACTTCCTGGCTAGGCCGAT